>NW_024871404.1:0-600000 GCF_019054845.1 Dipodomys spectabilis | reverse complement strand
GAAGCTAGCCCAGAAAATAAAGTCTATAAGACTCTTATCTCCAATAAACTACTGAGAAAAAGCTGGAAGTGTTGTTGGAACTCGGTAGAAGACTAACCTTGGAATTCTATTTCTCCATCAGAAAGAATGACATTGTCCCATGTGTTAGGAAATGGAAAGACTTGGAAAAAATTATATTAAGTGAAGTAAGGCAAGCCCAAAGAAATATAGGTCCCAAAGTTTCCCTTATTTGCAATAACTAGTATATGTCTAAGACAAACAGAAACTGTCAGACAAGTTGATGTTAGTTCAAATGAACTCCAAGATAAGGATTCAAATGTCTTTTTTTTTCTTTCTTGTGATTGTTTCCAACATATTTAAAAGATGATTTCTTTGTTGCTTTGTATGTACCTCCACCATGGTATAAGCCCTGCTTTCACTGTATTTGATGTTGATATAATTTGTGGAGGGGAAGGGAAAAAACAAATCGTTTAAATTGGGTTAGAGTTGGACTCATTGCAACAATGAGATGTACAAGACGTTATGTTGAAAAACAAACTTTACAACTTTGGTCGGGTGAGGGACTGGGGTGGGTGGGGTGGTGGTGGTAGGAGGGTGTGGGGGAAGAGAGGGGAAGGGATGGTATGGGGAAACAAAGGAGGAGGCAACAATGCTTGATAAGAAATGTACTCATTATCTTGCCCATGTAATTGTAACCCCTCTGTATGGTAGTTTCACAATAAAAAAGAAGCTCAGAGACAGTGGCCAGGCCCTATGTTCAAGACCCATGGATAGCAAAGAAAACCCTATATATACTTAACAAAGTTGTACACATTTTTCTTTTTAGGTCCATCATGATCTCTTACCGCTACATATACTGCAGCTGGAGTTTTGTAATTCATGAAACTACAGCTTTGTGGCCTGGGGAGGTCTCTCCTGACAAGTCATTTCTACAAAGCTTTGATGGGTCGCTGTGTTTTAACAAATTGAGTTTCTGTTCAACTCATATTTACAAATGAATTCACACATCATCATGGCACTCTTCCTCTGAGGAGGGCTGATGGTAAATTTAGCATGGATCTCTAAAACAGAGACATAACTTCATTTGACATTATTATCACACCAGGCAAAAATAGAAATTGCAGTTATAAAACAATGTGTCAATCCTGTATCAATCCTGGTATTGATTTTCATCATAGACTTTGAGACCAGAATTTTTTATATATGTACAAATATATCATGGGAGAAGTATGGAATAGTGGACAGTTTTTGATTCTTATGTGTTTATGCACCACAGCTTTATCATTAAACCCCAGTGTGAACTTTTTAACAAGGCCTGTGCCATCTCATTTAGAATACTCAGATATTAGTGTAGCTTGCTCATTTAAAAGAATTAATTCTTGCAGTGTAAAAACATTACTAACCTTGGGGGCAAATGGCAAAGTTGAGATGAGGTCGGCCTCACCTAATGGACTATACCTCACACCAGTTGCTGGAATCTTCTTCTGCAAGCCCTGTACTCCTGTGTTCTTTATAAACTTCCCAACCTCCCTCCTTACAATATAATCTAGAGGGATACAGGTGGTTCACATCTGTAATCCTAGCTACTCAAATGTCTGAAATCCATCCAGACGATCTTGGCAAGCTCAATTAGAAAAGTCTGTTAAAGGCTGGGATGGTGGCTCCGTGGTAGAGCGCTTGACTTGCATGCCTGAGGCCCTCGGTTTGATTCCTTAGAACCACATAAGCAAAAAGAAAAAAGCCAGAAATGGCGCTGTGGCCCAAGTGGTAGAACGCTAGCCTTGCGCTGAAGAGCTAGGGACAGTGCCCAGGCCCAGAGTTCAAGCCCTACGACCAGACCCTCTCCCCCAAAAAAGAAAAGTCTGTTAAAATTGAGCCTCCAAGTGCTTAGTGAAGATAGGACTGGAAGTGTGATTCAAATAGTCAAATGCCAGCCAACTAAACAGAAGATCTTGAGTTCAACCCTCAGGTCTTGTGGTGGGGAGGTACATGGGGGGCAAGGGGAGATGCAGGACTATATTCCATCTTGATGGTGTTCAGAGGATGGGGAATTAGTAGGAAGTGTCTCAATGGCTGTTTTCAGTAAAGCCCTGGCTTAGAACTCTGTATATGAAAACTTGTAGTGTTCTTCAATGGTCAGACTCAAACTACATAAAAAGAATCACTTTGTATATATGTAGGTATAAGTTCATGCTTTCCTCTACTGTGTGAAATCAGAACAAGAAACCACCTCTGAAAACAGAATCGGCTGTATGGCAGGGAAGGAAGAAGCAGATTCCCTGTATAGTATAGCATCAACCTCCCTGGAACTACAAAGCTTGTAAAAACAAACTCCAGCAAAGCATTGGCTGTGCTTTATGGCAATTTCTTGTCCCCTGCAAAGGCCACCTTCCCCCATGCCTGCTTTGCTCTCCAATCTCCTGTGGCAGTAGCATCCACCAACACATAATGGGATACAGGCATTGGGATGTTTGATGATGTTTCTTTCCAACCTCATGACTTAAATTAGCCTAGCTCCATATCCCTAAGTTAATTTAGTCCAGTTTATAAGACCTTAGAAAATACCCGTTGTTTCCAGATTCAATGTGTAAAGTCTCCTAGCAGGGGCAAGTTATAACCCTTAGTCAATAACCATTCAGTTACTACCAGACAATGTTGGTGCCAAGTTCACTCTGAATTTTCTCTTTCTTCAACACAAGAACGCCCTAAAGTCAGTATGATCCTTGGGTATTCAAAGAGAAAGTTGGAAATGCTACATATAATGGTCAGAGTGGCCAAGAGCCACTGTAAATACCCAAAGCACTTCTGGCTATGTCATCTACAACCGGTGGCAGCAGCCACCTCTGCGTGATATCCAGGCTGGAGGTAAGCTTTTACAACATGCAGCCAGTAGATCCACAGTCTACCTTTTCTGGGAGAAGGCTTTTTAACAAATCTTAGCTTTTATGATTTGCACGTTTTCTGTTTGGCAACTTGCAATCTAGAATAGATTTTTGTCATCTGCTCACACATGCAATGTTATTACTTGTTCCCCATTTATATTTTTTAATTTAGAAATTTAGTGAATACTTTCATTAAGAAGCCTAATATTGTAGCGGTAAAGGGCCCAGCCATTGGAGTAGGAGCATCCATATTGCCTCTTTGTGATGTGGTTTGGGCCAAGGAAATCGCTTGGCCCTTATAACTACTTCGGACAGGATCCAGATGGCTGCTCTACTGTTATCTTTCCCAAGATTATGGGAGGCGCATCTGTGAGTACCTTGGTTAAAAAATTATTTTAGACAATTTCTTTTTTTTGGGGGGGGGGGGTCCGGTCGTGGGGCCTGAACTCTGGGCCTGGGCGCTGTCCCTCAGCTCTTCAGCTCAAGGCTAGTGCTCTACCACTTGAGCCACAGCGCCACTTCTGGCTTTTTTCTTTTTGCTTATGTGGTGCTGAGGAATCGAACCCAGGGCCTTGAGCATACAAGGCAAGCACTCTACCACTGAGCCACCTTCCCAGCCCTATTTTAGACAATTTCTTAAGAATCTGTGGTTTGGGTGTTGTTCTACTCAGAGTATCCGGTGTGTTCTCTGAGGACATTTCATCAAATCTATTTGGTTCAGGTAGTGCTGTGATCCTTCCCAGGAGGCCATTCCTCCTATGAGGAGCCTCCAGATCTGTATAAATCACACTGATACACAGTTTTCTATCAAGAATTGTCCTTTATCTTCACAAGCTAAAGGCTGCCCTTTTAAAGTGGCAGTGGGAGGCGATGCACCAGTTGCTCACACACACACCTGTAATACTAGACTTTTGGGAGGCTGATACCAGAATTGCAGTTTGAAGCCAGTGTAGGCAGAGAAACCCAAGAGATTCTTATTTCATTTAGCCTGGAAAAAGCCACAAGTGGACCAGTGGCTGGAATGGTAAGAGTGCCAGCCTTGTACAAAGGTTAAGAGCCAAAGGACCTGACTTCAAGTCCTAGTATTCACAACCCCAACCCCGCACCTGTACCCATATACTTCCCAAAACAGACACACAAAAGCAATTAGGGAGCAAACTTACATAAATAAAAGAAGTGGGGAGAGGGGTTCAGTATAAATTTGTGGGTTTTTTTCACTATTTAAGTTAGCCCATTCATGATGAGAGATTGTGTTTGCTTTTTCTCAATTACATATACCTGTTCCTTACTTCTAGAGAGAGACTGAGTTTGTAGAGAGGAGCATCCACAGAGATTGAACCCTGTTGAAGGGAGGGACTGGATGTCAGGTTGGATAGGGGGACAAGTGCAACTCCTCCAGCTCCATCACTGGGTGCCCGGAGTTTGACCTGGCCAATTGGCATGATGCTGTCTTCATACCCATCAGTGTGGCGAGTGCATGGAGCATGACTGTAGCTGAGAGAGTTGCAGAAGGAACTGACAGCCCACAGCTGGAGTAGCAGGACTTCCCTTTGGGGTTCATAACTAAGTTTACCTCTGTGTCACTGGGACCTACATCCTCATGCATAAACATCCAGGATCTGGGGGTATCATTTCCTTATGGAGCCTACAATGAAGGGAGATAGACAGTACAATTTCAGGCAATCTTGGGAGCAATTAGAGTACAATGAAGAAGAAAATGTGTGTCTCCTCTCTGAAATTCCAGAGGGTAAGAGTAACTGAGGAGAGAAAACTGTCAGTCACTGCTGAGTGGGTAGTGTTGAGAAGGAAGGCACATTGGAGCTGGGAGTCGCCTGTGTAATCCTAACTATTTAGGATGCTGAGATGTGGATGATCATTATTCAGGGCCAACCCAGGCCAAAAAGTGGGTGACATCTCCTCTTAAGCTAGGGATGCATATCAGCTTCATTAAAATAGGAAGCCTAAAATAGGTGAGTCCAGGCCTTGGTATCTACTTGGATAGGAAGCAAGATCACAACTTAAAAATGACCAGCACAAAATTGGAGTATAGGTCACCTACCTACTAAGTACAAGACTCTGACTTCTAACACGAGTACCATGAACAAGTGTAAGCTTGGTGACCTCGTGTCCCAGTGAGATTCGCTGAGATGACTGTAGCATCTTTGGCTCTGTGGACTGCTGGCAAAGAGGAAGAGTCTGTTGACATTCCACAATCTATGCCTACAAAGACAACAAATGCTGAGTGGAACCCTTCACGATGTCTAACCATGGAGGTATGGTGGGCACTTTTGTTCTTCAAAGGGAAAGAGAGCAGGAATCTGCAGGGCCACATAGACTCCTGAGTGAGAGAAGGGTGGGCAGAAGTAGGCAATGGTGAGGTTGGCATAGGGTTTGTGTTAAGCGACTAATATGACTTCAATGGAAATGTTCTGGCTTTGATTAATACATTTTATGACATGTGCATTGAGGGAGAGCTGGGACAGCCCAGAGAAACACTAATGTAAATTTTCCATAGGTTGAAACTTACTCTAAAGTCTAAGATTTTTTTGAAAAGTGAAATGTGGAGAAGTTGATAAAAGAGCACAGCCCCCCAGTACTGGCACTGTTCTTTGTAGATGTACCTGACCTTGCCACCCTTCTACTGGTGGGTGCTTGTCCCCAAGGTGTCTCATGCCCCATTCCTTTGTACTGCTCAAGCCAGAATAGCTGCTGTTGGGCAGGGAGGATCAGGAAACCCTGTTGCATTCATGTACCAATAGTGCCTCCTTCCCTTGGAGGTACAACACATTACAGAGCTCTACAAACATTACTGCTATGAATTGGAATTTCCAACACTTGGGCTTTGCCTGCATTAGGGTCCCACACTTTTAGACCAGCCTTTGGGGGACTTTTGAGACCTGGAGTGCAAGACAGGGAGGCCTGCAGGCAGCACCTGTTCCCATCGGAGAAGTGAGTGTGCCACAAGGAGCTAACAGGCTGAGAACCTTGGGAATGAGCAGTGCAGGGTGGCCAAGACTTGGTACTCTCCACTAACATGCCAGGTATTCACTGATATTTATATGCTAGCCCTCTTTGTCCACCAAACCATTGCCACTTGGCATGTTGTTTGATAAGCCAGGAAGTGATTGGCCAGCAACCAAGAATGAGCAGTGCTAATGGGTTCATATGGTTGAGTGCACTGTCCCTTTATGACTGATCCCCGGTAGATGTGAGTGTACTGTTGCTTTTGACAATTATTATCATCAACCCATCCCTCCATTTATAACTCAATTCACATCCTATGTCCTATGCCCAGCAGTCCAGGTTCACACTCAGTACTGGTCAGACACAATACTTTGATATCAGGTAGATGACTAGTGAAGCCCCATTTGGGGTTATTTTCTTTTTGTCACTATTGTATGACACTGTATTGAAGTTGCCAGTCCCCTCATTGGCTTGCATGCCCACACTGTCTGACCACAACTAATACTGAGCCATTTCTAAAAGCCATAAGTTCTTAGTAAGTATAAAGGTGTCTTCTCAGAAATTCCATGCCAAATTTTCAGCTCCTGTCTTTTCTTCACCTGTAGCTTGGCATACCTTCTTTGGGCAGATTATTGAGTTTTTCTGAAACTTGGCCAGCAATCTGAGAAGTGTAAGGGTTGGGCTCAGTCTCAGCTTCCTGCTTCCCTGAAATTCAGGAGTCCCACAAGGACAAGAAGGTATTCTGCCCTCACCTGTGAGGGCCATGTTTAGCACAAATTGGTATGAGGTCAGGTCCCATAGTGCTCTACCTGACATTGAAATGATGTTTTGTCCATTTTACTATGCTGTGTCCACCTAACCCGACCAAATTAAGGGTAGAACTTTAAGCTCGTTGTGAGTTATTACTGAAGAAGGTGACTTGCTAACAATTAAATGCTAATTCTTTCACTAAAGAATCCTTATTTCAGGAACATGGTATGATCATTGTAAGCAAAAATCTGGGGAATGTGTGGATGTGCAATGGTATGGGAGGATAATGGTCAAGTAGAGGAAAGACTAAGTAAATTTGGATAGATAAACACCATCTAGCAAAATGGCATTTTGGAAATGGAAACTTTGTACTGAATAATGACAGTGGTAGAATTCTTGATGGTTCATTGTATTTGGAAAGATTCAAATTTGTTTGAAGTCTCTGCAACATAAGCACCTGCACCTTAATTAATACTCAGTGTACACAAAAAGTGCATGAGTGTGTGAAGTTGTACACATACACAAACATACACAAAGTTGGAATTAAAGAGTTGCCATTAGTACAAACCTGGGACTAAAGAGCCTGTGCTACAAGAAGGACAAAGTGACCTATACTATGACAGCTATTGCTCAGATTGTAGGGTCACTTTAAGCTATACATACAGCCCTTCTTTTGTGATTATTTTGAAGGTGGGATCTCAAGACTTTTCTGCTTAGGCTGGACTTGGAACCACCATCCTCCAGATTTAAGTATCTAAGATTACAGGTGTGAGCCACCAATCCTGGCCTATTACTTGTGTGTTTAAGTGGGAAACTGTTCACAGCTTTGAATTAGTCATTTACACTCTTGGGAAAATTCAGGAATTCCTTTCAATGTCCTGCACAATCAGGCATTTGGAAAAGAGAAAAGCACAAGTCAGGAAAGACTCCCTAGTAACAAACAGATGTGTATGGAGCTAGCTTGAAAGAAGCAAGATGGGCCACCATAACAGTATGATGGCTAGAGACAGATGGCTCCAGTTAGACCAGATGAAGAGAACCATGTAAGGGCATGAATAGAAGACAAATGGGAGAGAGCCATGTTAGCGCTATTGACTGACCTTCAAAAGGCAGAAAACATAAAAAGTAGTAACGAAGCTAGGCATGCTGGTACATGCCTCTGATCCACATACATATGTAGCTTACCCCAAAGGCCTACTTAGACCCGATCTCAAAAAAGAGAAAAGTGACTGTGGAGAACATAATGGAACCACTTTCACTGGGTTCTCTGAACCTGAACATGTTGGCATATACTGTGTTGAGAATATAGTTCCTGCTTGACTGGGGGATTAAGCTGTGGTTTCTCTACTGTATGTTGAGAAAGAAAATGATGCTCTAAGATGGGAAAATTCAGTGGTCCTAGGACCCTTCTCCTTTATCCATTCTCACTTCTCTGCCTTGAAGAACTGACTTAATATAAAAAACAAGGTTTAGTGAGATTTCTAATAAGTGTTTACTTATAGACCATCCTTTTGCCCCAAGGAGAGGCTGCTAGTCAACCTTTGGCTTAGCAGAACATTCCACACTCTTCAGATGCTCATGACCTGTCCAAGACTGTGCTCAAATAGCCAGCCTCACATAGGTTCATGTTCAGAATCTTGCAAGGCTTTCTGCTGAGGAACAGGTTTCCTGCCACTGTGTTCATCCCTTCTGCCCCTCTTAAAGGAGAATCAGCCACATCTGTGCCTTCCAGCATTCGCTCATGTGCTCTGTGCACTTGTGGAAGTAAAACAGTACTGGAAACTATAGTGTCCTCTGAGCACTATTCATGACGATTGCATCTCTTGAGAAGGGAGTCTCTACCAACAATTTGTTTACCTGAAGACCAGAAGCTCTTGGTCTGGTTTTCAGCACTGCCAGGGAAACACAGAAGGAAGTCATCATTTCAACCCATTCTCACCTCCTCACCCAGAGGCAGACTGTTTCTGGAATGGTGAAATCCAAATACTTTCCTCTGAAACCAAAATGAAAACTTTGGACAAAGTTAAAGTCAGTGTAATGTGTATAAGCATGTATATATGTATATACTACATGTTTTAAAAACAAAAGAATATTCACTTGCTCCATACAGTCATGGGATGTCATGTGTCAGACACACTCAGTATGGCAATAATTTTGGGAACATGAAAGTCTTGGTCGCTTTTTCTCTTATAATTATATCCACGTGTTGAAATGTGATCTCTAAGGTGATATCCAGCAGCAATACCCTCAGCCATTAGATCATGGACTCTTTTGGAAAGGATGGGTACTCCATGTCCCACTTCCTTTTCCTCTTGGGTCTGTTGGTGTCATCACCAGAGACATGGTATCAGCCCGCACTAGAATAATTCTTTGGAAAGAGTAAGACAAAACCCAATAAAGGAAGCACAAGGAAAGTATATGGTGTTAAGTGTGAAAATAGAAAATTCATAGTGAAACAAAATTTATGGGGGTCAAACCTCCATTTCTAGAGACCTTGAAGGTCAAGCCATCATACTAGTATTCATGTGTGTGTAACATTTATCTTCAGGCTCTCCTAGGGTTCATATAAGTCCTACTGACCACCAGGAGTCACTGGGAGTCCAGGGTACATTTGGTGCATGTGTGGCGGGGTTCTCCTGGAGGTCCTTTTTGGCTCTAACAGGCCAGGGATGAGGGCAAAGAGCCAAAAAGGCAAAAGGGCAAAAGCCAAAAAGAGGCAGCAGTAATGTAGGGGAATCTGAAGCAGTGGCTACAGTCATAGCCTGAAACCCGAGGGGCTGCAGCATGGACACTGCAACCTTTGGAACTCATGCACTCATGGGGAGCTCAATTAGAATGCACAGAGCAGGGGAAAGTGTGGTATCCTGAAGCCAACCTCCAGACAGCTGTGGCCGTGCAAACCGAGGATTGATAGCTGAGAGTGGTCAGTCCAGAGGCTGAGTGCCTGGATGTAGGTCCACATAGTGCTTACTTAAGCCCTGGGATCATTTGATAGGGAAAATTTTTGTTTCTTTTCCCCCTGTCTAAGCTGCCTTCCTACCATCACCCACACACCTCACTTCCTTTATAGCAAGAGCATAGGCAAGAGGCATCCCACTCAGTTTAGAAGAGATTTTGCAGTGGGACCCTAATTAGCCCTACCTCTTCAAGAGGCTGCAGCTGGAGATGTCCTTGGAGTGTCATGTGCAAACCCAGTGGGCAATCAAAAGAATGCATGTGCTGCTGAACAGAAGCATGAGAAGCTGAGACGATTTGCACGTGGTGATGGAGGTGTGGCCCAGTTGGTAGACTAATAGCCAATGAACCAGAGTCAGGTCCTGAGTTTGAGTCCCCATCTAGCACCAAAGAAGAAAGAGAAAAAATCCCTTTGTGGCATTTTTACATTTGACATTCCTTCTGTACTCTCACTAAATATATCTCTATATACCCATGAGTAATAAATTTACTCCTTTCGTGTTTGGATTGGGCTACATTTTTACATTACTGTATTTAGTAACCCAGGACCTCATCAATCATACTTCCACTCCATTCTTCTGTTTTTCCTTTTTTCATTTTCGTTTTTAATCTATTCCAGACCAGTGCTCTGTCCATCATCTCTTTTTGCCCACATCCCTACTTTTTGCCTTTGTATCTTTATTGGATTTTCAAACCTCATGCAATTTCCTGCCAGAAGTGGTCTCCAATGGTGGTTCTCAGATCCCAACCTCCAGACTTGTGTATTCATGAGCCAGCAGCATGTGACTTCTACTTCATTTGTGCTGGTGATTTTCCAAATCAGTTCTCGAAAACTAGGCTGTTCTGTGGTTCGTAACCCATATCCTTCAGCTCTCACCCTCCTCAGAATCAGGGGTTTCAGGTTCAAACCACCAGCCTATAGCTTAAGACATGTTTCATCTTCTTTTTCCCTTTTTAATCTTGCTGATTTTTTGGAAATTGAGAGTTTCAATAAAACCATGGATTCAGGGCCTAGGAATGTGGTTTATTTGTAGAGTGCTTGCTTACCATGCATGAAGCCCTGGGTTCAATTCCTCTTTATCACATATACAGAAAAAGCCAGAAGTGGCACTTTGACCCAAGTGGTAGAGCACCAGCCTTGAGTAAAAGAAGCTCAGAGACAGATCCCACACCCTGAGTTCAAGCCCCAAGACTGGGAAAACTAAAAACAAAAAGAAAAAATGAAAACAAACAAACAAACAAAACATGGATTGCTGGTGCAGGTGATTCAACCTGTACCCCTAGCTACTCATGACACTGAGATCTGAATGTTACAATCTGAATCCAGCCTGGGCAGGAAAGTCTGTGACTCTTATCTCAAATTAATGACAATAGAGAGATAGAAGTGCAGCTGAGGTTCAAGTGCCAGAGTTCTACCCTTTAATGCAAGAAGCTCAGGGACAGCACCCAACCAAGAGTTCAAGTTCTAGGCCTGCCCCACAATATGTAAATAAATTTAAAAGTAAATTCATTTTAAAAATGAAATATCTCTAATTGTTGGACATATGGCTCAGTCGGTTGAGCACTAGTCAGTGAGTGAAAGTGGCAAATACTGAGTTCACATCCTAGTTTGAGACCAGAAATAGACAGAAAGGAAAACCAAAGAAATAGACTAATATTAACTGAGGGGTGGTATCAGGGCATAGGCAGGCCCTGCCTCCACTCCTCCCTCTTCCAGCCTTCTCTGTCTCAGCAGATGGGCAGCCTGGCCTGAACTGCAGGCAGGTGGAGGAGCTGCTGGTTTGGGGAATAGTACCAATGCCCCCAGTTCCCAGCTCAAGTAGTCAATGAGGAAGGAGAGGATTGTGTGGGAAAGGCCAGTGCTGCTGCTACCTTAGACATGATCTCATGGCTGACTCTCTGCCAACTTGGTCACACCTTCCAATTCCCTTAATGTCTATTTTTTTCCAACACATATTTTCTTTTTATTTTACAGTTTCTTCTTTTATTTTTAATGAATTCATTTATTTATTTTGTTCCTGGTTCTAGGTAGGACTTGAATTCAAGGCCTGCCCATGTCCAGGACCATTTTTTTTTGTTGGCCATGGAACTTGAACTCTGTGACTAGGCACTATCCCTCAGCTCTTCAGCTCAAGGCAAGCACTCTGCCCCTTGAGCCACAATGCCACTTCCATTCTTCTGGTGATTTTTTTTGTAGTTGAGTTTCACAGGCGTTCCTGCCCAGGCTGGCGTTGAACCACGATGCTCAGACGCTGGTGCCCATCCAAGACCAATTTTGTTCAAGGCAACTGCACCATAACATTTCAACCACAGCTCAACTTCTGGATTATTTTCCTTGTTGGGTTGTTGAAAATAAGAGTGTCTTAAAAATCTGGTTTGCCTGGGTACTGGTGGATCATGCCTGTAATCTTACTTAAACAGGAGTTAAGGATCACAGTTCAAAGCCAATCTTGGTAGAAATGTCTGTGTGACTCTTATCTCCAATTAATCACCATAAAATTGAAAGTGAAGCTGTGGATTAAAATTGTAGAGTGTTAGCCATGAGCAAAAAGAGCACTGAAACACCACCCATGCCCTGAGTTCAAGTCCCAAGCCCAAAATAAATAAATAAACAAATAAATAAAAGCTTTCCAGTGTAGGTGTCTCACACCTATAAACTTGGTAGTCAGGAGGCTAAATTCTGAGGATCAGAGTTTGAAGCCAGCCTGGGCAGGAAAGTTTGTGATACTCTTATCAGAAATAAGTAGAAAAGCCAAACATGGAGCTGTGGCTCAAGTAGTAGAGTGCTAGCCTTGAGCAAAAGAAGCACAGGGATCATGAGTTCTATCTCAGGGAATTCTCTTCCCAATTAAATAAATAAATTAAAATGCTTAGGGCTTTGAGGAGTGATAAGATTGTTGAGCATTAGCCAATGAGCATCAGCACTAGGTACCAAGCTGGAGTCCTGCTCTGACTCGGGCATATGTGGGTCCTGCCACACCCATACCCTCACCATCTGGCTTACGGCAGAGACAGGACAAGCTAGATGGGGAGGAGGAAGAAACTGCTGGCTTTAGGGAACTTTCAAGATGTCTCCAGCCCCCAAATTCATTAAGAAAGTGAGTCAGGAGTGGATTTTTTGCAGGGGCTTCTAGTGCTCCAGGGAGGCAGGTGATGTGGGAGCTAAGAATAGGGTTTAGTCTCTGCCCCTATAGGGCAAGATGGGAGCCTGGCCTGGGCCCCTAGACCTAGGGAGCCAGCAAGTTAAGGTAGAGTTTTGATGTAAGTGTCTGCCCCACATGTTGCCATGGAGCAGTGAAACCATAGGGTACCTGGAGCACAGAAAGTGCTTCTGAGCTATGAATCTACTTGGGGAAGGCTTGGATTTTGTCATGGGGTCGAGATTGTTTGGGGGAGGTTTTCTGCAGCTAGGCAGGGTCCAGCTTTGCTGCAGGCATAGGGCTGATGCTGCCTCACTGCTAGTTGAAGGCAGGCAGGAGGATTTTCTTCCTGGGCAGACTGTGAATCCAGATGTTCAGCTTGCTAATTTTAAGTACCTAGGATTGCATATTTGAGCCACCACTGCCTGACTCAGTTTTGAAGCTTTAATCGCTTTCCTTTTTGTCCATAATTTTACCTCCAGGAGCAGGACTCCCACAGGCCACCTGATGCTTTCACTTATTGGCTCTACTAACATAGCCAGGCCTCCCCACCCCTCTTTTCTTCCAACTTTCCTTTTATTTTTTGTTTGACATTGTTAAATTTTAATTAATGAATTTATTTATTTTTCTATTGCTTGTAGCACTTGAACTTAGGGCCTGGCCATTGTCCTAGGGTGATTTTGCCTCAGGTTAACACTATAACACTTGAACAATAGCTCAAGTTTTTGCATTTGTGTGTGTGCGTGTGTGTGTGTGTGTGTGTGTGTGTGTGTGTGTGTGTGTGTGTGTGTGTTAGAGACTTTTGTTGGAAATAGGAGTTTCATTGAAATGACTGGCTTTTGGTGGGTGTGGGTCACACCTGGAACCCTACTTATTGAGATGAGATCTGAGGGTCCCAGTTTGAAGCAAGCCTGGGCAGGAAAGTTTTTGAGACTCTTAGCTTGAATTAACTACCAAAAGTCAGAAGTGGAATTGTGGCTTAAGTACTAGAATGCTTGAAAAAAAGCTCAAGGACAGAGCCCAGGCTTTGGCTTCAAACTCCAGGAATTCTCCTCACTGATGAATTATTTCAGGGTTTGGAAATGTGGCCCAGTGGGTAGAGTGCCTGATAATGAGCAGGAATTTGCATACTGATTTCAAGTGCAGGCCTGTGAAAGATAACTGGCCTCAAGAGGAGTCTAAAGTTCCTTTTCTTTTTCCTTTCATCTGTCTCTTACCATAACTACCTTAGGCTTCTCTGCAACTCTCACTCCACCTTTCAAATTCAGACAAGTGACTTCAAACTCTTCCCACTGAGCAACAGTTTAACTCTTAATGGAAGCCTTTAATTTAATTTATGAGCTAATATTAACTGTATAATTATTTATGTTCTTACAATCCAAGAGAGTAACCGTGTTGGGAGCAAAATCAATATTCTACATGAAAAACTGTCTTAAAATATTTTCCAACCAGGAATTAAAATAGTGAACAGGGAGTCATTTATTGAAATTAGGGAAGGTGATTATGAAGCTTTCAAAAGTATCCAAACATATAGGATAGAAACAGATATGCTATAAGGAAAACATATCTCTACTTTCTCTAGCTGGGAAATTTTGTGTGTGTGTGTGTGTGTGTGTGTGTGTGTGTGTGTGTGTGTGTGTGTTTGCATCAACCACAGGTCTTCAACTCAGGCCTGGGTCCTGTCATCTGCTTATTCTGTGCAAGGATGGCAGTACACCACAGAGCCATAGGTCTTCTTCTGGCTTTTTAGTAGTTAATTGGAGATATATATCTCATATTTTCCTGTCTGGACTTAATCTTCTGATCCTCAGCAATCCTCGGATTAACGTTACTGTGGTGCTACCACAAAGTGACAGTTCATTAAACCGGGAGCAATATGGAAGTACTTGTGCAAGATGCAAATTAACCAGTTCATTAATTTTGGAGTAACACAGGATCATTGTTTCTGATGAGTTTATCAGAAGCCCAAAGAATAATCAAAACCTATTAGCCACACTGTATGAAGTATCACATATTTATGATGTAGAATATATACAATGAATTAAATCCTTAATCAAACGTCTTTGCTCGGTTTGCTACTTAAAAACAAATCACAAATAGAGTGTCATTGAAATGAAGTCCAGACTGGAGTCCTGCAGCAAGCAGCGGAACATCTGCTCAGTGAGCACAGGCCCTGAGTCCAAGACCAAGGACCATGAAGAAGTAGAAGAAATTGAAAAAGAGGAGGAAGTGAGGAACAGAATAGGAGGAGGAAGGGATGAGAGGAGGGAAAAGAAAAGAGAGGAGGAAGGGAAGATGAGGCAAAAGAGGAGGAGGGGAAGAAAGGGAGGAAGGAGAGGAGAGGAAGGAAGGAAGAGTGAAAAAAGACTGGGGGAGGAGGAGGAGAGGACACACGAGGAGGAAGAGAAATGCAATATAACAACAAGAATTGTTGACAAACATCTTGTATAAGTGATATGCATCTGCGTGGCAGGATTATTTTCTCATCAGAGAGACAGCTTACACAGTGAAAATGTGGATGATTACCTGTGGCTCAGTCATTTTGTCTTCAAAGCATTACATTGAGTTTTTACACTGCATACTCACTGAATTTAAAGTTATCACAGATGCGTTCAAATGAGGCAGGATGAGTGTGAGGACTTCCATGTGCAGTGTGGGTTGAAGATCTCTCAGGAATATGTTGGCTATGTTGGAAGGCAATCAGTGATAAGCCCATTGCTCCTGACCCTTTCCCGGGTCTATGTAACTGAGACTTCTTTTCAGGAGCAGGAAATAGAATGCACACTGATAAAATAAATTAAGCTCAAACAAGACAAACTGGAGACACACAATTTCTTCAAGGCTGAGAAAGTGGTGAAGAAAGACTGGAGGCAGTGGCCGAGGCCTGCCATCTGCAACATTGGCCAGCTATGCTGTCTCCTGCACAACAAACCAGATCAGGAAAACATTGGGGAGGCACAGACACTGTGTGTTCAGAAAAGAGAAACTGTGGTACCACCACTTCCAAGTGCTTAAAATATATTACTATCTTATCAGACATTAAGGTTTTTATATTCTTCAATAATCCTTTTTGGCAGCAATACTCTATCATTCTCTCTCTCTCTCTCTCCCTCCCTCTCTCTCACACACACACATACACACACACAAACACACACACACACACACACACATAAACAAAATTAAAGAAAACTAATTTGTTACCAAAAAAATGTAACAGTTAGCCAGGCGCCAGTGGCTCACGCCTATAATCCTAGCTACTCAGGAGGCTGAGAT
The DNA here is from genome assembly GCF_019054845.1 of Dipodomys spectabilis. NCBI lineage: Eukaryota > Metazoa > Chordata > Mammalia > Rodentia > Heteromyidae > Dipodomys > Dipodomys spectabilis. The sequence continues at coordinate 584,036 of NW_024871404.1, read as the reverse complement.
CTGAGGATCGTGGTTCAAAGCCAGCCTGGGCAGGAAAGTCTGTGTTCCTATAAGAACTCTGGGTTATTTTTCCAACTTTGCTTTTATCTAAAGCTATTCTTTTAAGAAAATATAGTTTAAAAAGCAATAATAACAACCAGCTGGTCAACATTTATGAATAACCAGAAGAGGAATTTGAAGAATTTAAAGGTTCCTAATACAAAGTAATAAGATAATCAGTACATGTTGTACACAAGCAATGAAATATAAGACATATGCCATAAATATGTACCATGTGGACTAATCAAACTTAAAAAATGAATAATCTATAGCTAAGATATGGAACCATCTGAGATGCCCCTCAGTAAATGAATGGATCAAGACAATATGGGATATATACAAAATGGAATTCTATGTTCCCATCAGAAAGAATGACATCTCCCCATTTGTAAAGAAATGAAAGAGTAGGAAAAAATAATATTAAATAAGTAAGCCAGACCCAAAGAAACAGACTCCATGGTTTCCCTCATTGGTAATAACTAGTGTATGTCTAGTTTAGTCCTAGAAGAGTATCACAACAGCTCAATAGCTATGTACATATGGGTCATACAAGGTGATGCTAAGCAAAATGAACTCCAAGATGTGGAAACAAGAGGGTTTTCTTTGTTGGTGTTGTTTTTTAAGGTGCTATGTTTTTTCCTTTATCTTTTCCCTATGGATTATCCCTTGTTGTCACTATTTGATTTGGGTCACTGTGTATTGTATATACATTTATCTGAATAGGGAAGAGGAATGATAAAATGGTGAGACAAAAGACAGAGCAAACCAATGCAACAGTGAAACTCATGAGAAAATATGTTGGAAATGAACATCACAAGTTGTGGGGAGTGGTGAGAGGTGGGGAAGTGGGAGATAAAGGAGGGAGGGGATAACAATGTTCAAAAAGAAATGTACTCACTATCTTACTTATGTAAATGTAACTCCTATGGACATCACCTTGACAATATAAATAATTTTTCAAGGGAAATAACATCTGAAGGGGAATAACCATGTCTTGCTTTTGAGGTTTTTATTTTATTTTTACCCAACAAATTACACATTAGTATCCAAAAAATATTAATGATATAGAAATAGGAACTGTATTGATTAGATCATTACAACCATGTATATATGCTGAAGTGTCCTTCCATGCCCCATAAATTTGTCTAATTAAAAAAATAATACAACTAGAAGCATACAATGGGACATGGAATTGAAGATATATATGATTTAATTCAAACACTTGATATTTTGCCAACTGACTAAAAGCTATAACTGTCCTATTAAACATTGTTCCATAAACAGGAGCAATATATACATTAAACGTGTTCTTTCTTTGGGATTCTGGAAGTTTTGGTTTGCATCATTGAAAAACTATTTAACAAAAGATCCAAAATGTCTTTTTCGTTTTTAAATCAGTCTTCTTAAGATTTTGTTAAATTTTGTTCAGAGTCACTTGGAAAAGCTTATATCACTCAGCAAAGTGAGTTATCAATGTTACCTTCAGCACTTGAAGCTGAAGTAGATTAAAATCGTAAGCAACACTAGGAAACAGAAAGACACAGAGGAACTGCAAGAACTAATGATAGGAACTCAGTATACAATGTTAACCATGGAACTCCAGCTGTGACCAGGAACATCTCAACTAACAAGCCTTTCTTGATGGATGCCCTATCTTGTGCTAATGAATACTGTATTTTATAATAGAATGAAATGTTCTATAATTTTGAAGCATCTAAATGTAGGGAACTTTCCCAAGAATTGTCAGACATATTTTGTTTAAAAAGTCTCATCTATATGAAGCTGAGAAATGTGTCAAAGTATTTGACAAAAAAATGACTTTGAAATAAGTTATTTGCAATATTTAGTATATGTGTTAGTCAACCAGAAAAGGTCAGATAAGGTGATGTTAGGGAAATGAACCCTAAGATATGTATTCAAATTTTTTTTCTTTCATGCAATTGTTTTTAACGCATTTATAAGATTATTTCTTTGTTGCTTTGTATGTCCCTCCCAATCATTATAAACCCTGTTTTCACTGTATTTGATGTCGGTATAATTTGTGGAGGGGAAGGGGAAAAACAAATCGTTTAAGTAGGGATACAGGTGGACGGATTGCAACAATGAGATGTACAAGTCATTATGTCGAAAACGATCTTTACAACTTTGGTGCAGGGGGTGAGCGGGGAGGATTGGGGGGACAGGGGGAGGATGGGAAGGGATGGGAAGGGGAAACAAAGGAGGAGGCTACAATGCTTGATAAGAAATGTACTCACTATCTTGCCCATGTAATTGTAACCCCTATGTACAGTATTTTCACAATAAAAAAAAATCTAGAAAAAAATAAAATAAAATACCATGCTGAATTGAAGTGTGAACCATAGAAAAATAAAGTAGCAAGGCAGAAATACTGTGGGATGGACTGGGAAGAGGCTAATCCAATTGTTAAGAGTTATGGTCCAAATCTTGAAAAGCAGTATCATAAAAAAATTAAAAAAAAACATTTCAAAGTCCGGAACAATCCAGATGCACCTTAGTAGATGAGTGGATCAAGAAAACGTGGGATATATATATGTATAAATTCTATGCTTCCATCAGAAACAATGACACCACCCCATTTGTTAGGAAATGGAAAGACTTGGGGAAAAAAATCATATTAAGTGAAGTAAGCCAGACCCAAAGAAATTTAGGTCTCATGGTTTCCCTTATTTGCAATAATTAGTATACATATAGGATAATCTTATCATATGAGCTGAAAAGATCAAAAGCTGTGTACATATGACCATATAAGATGATGTTAAATGAAATGAGCCACAAGATATGGACACAAGAGGTCTTTCTTTGTTGCTGCTGTTTTAAATGTACTATGTGATTTTTTTGGTTCCCTTTGTATATTCTTCCCCCTACGGTACATCCCCTGTTGTCACTGTACTTGATTTTGGTACCCTGCATCTGGTATATACATTTGTCTAATCTGAGGAGGAGAAGGGGAATAACAAAACCATGAAATAAGGACAGAGGATGACCATTTCAACAATGTTATCCACAGGACAATATATTGGTGGGGAGGAGTGTGGGAGGTGGAAGAGGGAAAGGATAGTGATAGAGCAACAACAATAAGGGAAGGGAGAACAAAGAGCGACAAGTAATATAATCATTGCCTTACTCATCTAACTGTAACCCCTCTGTACAGCATTTTTACAATAAAATAAAATTAAAAATAAAAAAGGAAAGAAGTAATAACACAGAACTAATATCATTGTGGGTTAAAACATTAGCCAGGCACCAGTGGTTCATATGTGTAAAACCTAGCTACTGAAGAGGCTGAGATGTGAGGATCTTGATTCAAAGCTAGCCTGGGCAGGAAAATCTAAGACTCTTATCTGCAATTAATCACCAAAAAAAAAAAAAAAAACCTGGATGAGAGGCTGTAGCTCATGTGGTAGAATGCTGGCCTTAAGTAAAAGAACTCACATACAGCACCCAAGCCCTGAGATCAGACCTCAGGACTGGTACATAAAAACAAAACAAACAAAAACATTATATATGCCACCATTTATACATTGTAAAACCAAACACAAGAATTGAGAGTATCCCTCATTTTTTTTCTCTTTTTATATTGTGAAAATACTGTACAGAGGGGTTACAATTACATGGGCAAGAGAGTGAGTACATTTCTTATCAAGCATTGTAGCCTCCTCCTTTGTTTACCCTTCCCATCCCTTCCCATCCTCCCTCCCCCCACCCAATCCTCCCCTCCCAAGTTGTAAAGTTCGTTTTTGACATGACAATTTGTACTTCTCATTGTTGCAACAGGTCCACCTGTATCCTTATTTTCCCTCATTTTTCAGACTTCATTTATGCTTATACATTTTAGCACTAGAGTGTTGTTTTTAGTAAAAAACATTATCATCTACACAGAATTATCAATTGCTAATGTCTATAATATCCAATTAAATAATCATGAGACATAACTCAAGGTTATAAACAAAGCATAATATGGCCACTTAGAACCAAGTCTCATTATATTCTTGAACCCTCCAAAATCCAAATAGGTCAAAGTTGGAAATCAGTGAAGTTTGTCGTGTCGTGTATGTGTGTGTGTGTGTGTGTGTGTGTGTGTGTGTGTGTGTGTGCGTGTGTGTGTGTGTCCTCTTCAATCAAGGCCTCGCACACTAACTTGGGTTCTTCGTTCAAGGTTGGTGCCCAACCACTTGGCTCACAGCTCTACTTCCATAAATTTCATCTTTTCTTCCTTTATTCAACTCTCTTCTCTTCCTGGGTCTTTTATACCTTTTTCAGCAATTCCAGGTGCTATGTCTGTATCTCAAGATCTCCTTAGGAGAGCTCAACAGGAGACACACAGGGACCTTGTTCAGATGCCAACACTTCAGCAAGTAGTCGGTGGACAGGGGTCTGCAATTTGAGGAAGCTCCTGGGGGAACCAAGGCTGCAGGTCTCAGTTCCTTGTTAAGCAAAGCCTAAGAAAAGATGTGATTTAAAACCAGTACCTGCTGAGCTCCTTGCAAATGAATTAGCAACCTCCCTCTCTTGTGGCTGTGTTTTAGGACCTATATTTGGTAATACACTTTTGAGACTCTATGCACTCAAGTTATATCACTCAAAATACCTACCAACTCAGACACCAAAAATAGTAGGTGGAGACAGTAGAATAAGAACTCATTTTTGTTCTGTAGAGTTTCTTATGCTCCTCATCAAAACGCCAGCCTTGACTTATTGGTACAGCGTGTTTATTTCACAGAAACGAAAAAAGAAGGAAGAAGATAAAGAAAGGAAGCAAGACAGCAAGTAGTTAGTTTGCCTGGGAACATACAGTCATGGGAAGGTTAGAAGAACTTGCCAAATGGTCCGAACTACCCATATCCAAAGGGCCTTCTCTGAGGTATGCTTGCTTAGTTTGGAGTCATGGATATTTTGATGAAGACTGAGCTTACTGGGTAATGATGCCTAGATAGTGTTATGCCAAGGTGGCAGGAATCCCCAACAAGAAGACCACCAAGAATCAGACTCTACAGCTGTTTTATTTAAACAATCTGCAGCTTGGGCCTCATCCTACACTCCGACACAGCAGAGCCCAGGAAGAGAGCCTGGAGCTAAGGATTGGCAGGTCTTATAAAGGCACACAACCAGGTGGTTTAGCACCACGTGTTGCTCTGCTCTGAAACAAGCAACAAATGGTCACTGCCTCAAGTACTTTAACCTTTCATTCCCCCCCTTGACTTATGGTCCTGAGACACAATCTTGTGGCTCTGGCCCAAAACTAAAGTCCAACAGCTTTTGATCTTGAGCAGGTATACCAATAACAAACAGTCCATTTTTTTTTCTTGAGGCATATGCGGATTGGTTGGGTAGGATGATTGGAGACTTCCCATGTTTCTCCATGGTCCAGGGCAAAGGGGTCCGCCGGCCTGGCATGGGAGCAGTGGATCCAAGCAGCAATGCCATCCACCTTAAGGGCAGGAGGAGTAGCCAGTAGCACCATGTAAGGTCCCTTCCACCGTGGTTCCAGAGATCTCAAGTTGTGCCTTCGAACAAACACCCAGTCCCCTGGTTTAAACAAATGGGGGGTAGGAATAGAAGCAGAATCATATAATGCTGTAAGCTGGGGCCACATACTCTTATGTACCAGCTGTAAATAGTCAAGCTTACACAGAAATTCAGTATTATCCAAATCAGCAAGCAATTCAGTCTGAAGGCTAGGGATAATGGGTGGAAGGTATCCATACATTATTTCAAAAGGAGTAAAGCCAAGCTGATAGGGTGAATGTCTTATTCTAAACAGGGCGAAAGGAAGGAGCGATACCCAGTCTGCTCCAGTCTCCATGACCAATTTAGTTAAGGTCTCTTTTAGAGTCCGATTTATTCTTTCTACCTGCCCTGAACTCTGGGGTCTATAAGCACAGTGCAATTTCCAATCCATCCCCAGTGCCGTGGCTATTCTCTGACTTACTTTTGAGATGAAGGCCCGTCCATTGTCCGACCCGACTGTGGATGGGAAGCCATACCTGGGTAGGATATCTTCCAGGAGCTTCATAGCCACAACCTTTGCAGTCTCATGCTTTGTTGGGTAGGCTTCAACCCATCCTGAAAAGTGTCTACAAAAACTAGCAAATATTTATATCCAGATTTTCCAGTTTTAATTTCTGTGAAGTATACTTCCTAATACACACCTGGCCTATATCCACGGAGGCGAGCTCCTTTTGTAACAGGTTGATTGGGGGCATTGGTGAGCTGATAGGCTTTACAATTTTTAACCATGTCCTCAATGAGTTGATTTCCTTGCCTAAATTTTAGTTCTGAGTGTCGGAGCAAGTCCTGCATTCTTCGGGTTCCCCTGTGAGAGACCTGATGGATTCTCTTAAGAATCCCCTCGCCCAATCTTTGTGGCAAGATAAGTTTCCCCTCACCAGTTTTCCACCAGTCTTTGTTTCCTTCTGTCCGGGGGTTTATAGGCCATGGGAATTTTCTTTATCCACTCCAAGTCTTCTTGGGAGTACTAAGGCTCAGGAGGCAAAGCTCATGGCTTTGGGTCTACTAGAATCAGTATTTCTGCTCTTGGCTGGAGGGCTGCCTCCTTAGCTGCCTGATTGGCCAAGGTATTTCCTTTGGTTATAGAATCAGTTCCCTTTTGATGGCCAGGGAAGTGCATAATGGCAATATTTGCTGGTTCCCTTAAGGCCCAGATGAGGCTTAAAATTTCTTGTTTGTTTTTAATAGTCTTTCCCTCAGGTGTCAGTAGCCCCCCTCTCTTGGTAAATGGCTCCATGGACATGGACGGGGGCAAAAGCATACTGACTGTCTGTGTACATGTTTAGTCTCTTTCCTTTTCCCATTTTTAGGGCTTTTGTTAGTGCCACTACTTTTGGTTTTTGTGCAGACGTTCTCTGGGGGAGTGCTTCTGCCCACACTATCTCAGTGTCCATGGTGACTGCTGCACCCACGTACCTTTTTCCATCTCGAATGAAACTGTTGAGGTATGAGAACCAGGTATGTTCGACATGTGATAGTGGCAAGTCCAACAAGTCTGGTCTCTTTTCCTTGGCTCAGTCTCTCTTTTCATGCTCAATTACACGTTCTCTGTCCTTCCTTTCCTGTCTTTGCTCCTCTTTCTCTCTCTTATTGTAAACCTTTTCCGCCATGGCTACTAGATCCCTAATAGACTTGTCACCAAGTCTGTCTGGAACCTGCAACTTTTGCTTTATGTCTGGTGCAGCTTGATTTATATAGGCAAACATAATCATCTGAGCCAACTTCTGGGTCTCAAGATCATATGGAGTATATTGACTAAAAGTTTCCATGAGCCGCTCAAGAAATGCTGTCAGACTTTCACTTCTTCTCTGTCTAACATCATAAACTTTGGCCAAATTAGTTGGTCAGCGAGCCACCGCCTTGAGACCTGTCAACAGAGCCTGGTAATAGACAAGGAGTCACTCCCTACCTTCAACCGCATTGTAGTCCCATGTTGGTCGGATCTCAGGAAAATGGGCAGCGATCAGGGCAGGATCCGTGATGGGCGCTCCTGTGGGGCCACCTCTTGGATACGGTCTCTCTCTTCGGTGGTAAAAAAGGACCTGTTAAAGCTGACTACAATCATCGCAAGTGGGCTGATGAGTAAAGAGAATATTTTTAAGCAAACAAATTAAATCCTGGGGTTTCTCAGAAAAGGGGGCATTTTGGGTGCACCAATTGTATAGCTCACTGGTAGAAAATGGCCAATATTGGAGTTTCTGTTGACCATCCACATCCACAGGTCCTATGGTGAGTATGGAAACAACAGCTCCACTAGAAGAGGGGCTGATCCCATGGTGTCATCGAGTGACTGGCCCCTCAGAAACTTTAAGGGCAGGTGACAAGTGTTCTAAAGCTCCCTCCTCCTCTTGATCATTCTCAGGTTCTGCAAAAGGAACCTGGGAAGGGGAATATGGAGGAGGAAACATTTCTTCTTCCAAGTTATCTCCCTGAAAAACCAGGGGGTACCTTTTCTTTTCCTCTTTCTGTTTCTTTTTGTATGTCTAGGGGGATAGATGGAGTGGTGCCCATGGTTTTCAGTCCCATCAGTCATTCAGTCCAAAAACAATAAACAGTACAAACAAGACACACGCAGGCTGACAGTTACCAAAAAAAAAGCTTACTAAGTGGAGATTCCCGGAATTGGTCTGCTGACTCCTGTCATGGAGGGGTTCCATACCCATGCCCGACAGCAGGAGGAGCAGACCCACAGTGGGCCAGTTGGGCCTCAGTTAGGAGGCCCTCTTTGTCAGTTCTGGCCCAACACCGAATGGACCCCTACCCCACAATTCACACAGCGGGGTTTCAAGGACCCCCACCCCACACGGCGGGGTTCCAAGGACCCCCACCCCACACGGCGGGGTTCCAAGGACCCCTGCTCCACACGGCAGGGTTACCCTCGCCCCACAAGAGGATCTGGGACGTCTCCCAGTTCCTCCAGGGATGTTGTGCAAGCACGTCCATTTTGACAACCCTTTAGGAATCAGAGCGGCCATCCTCACAAGGGAAATGAAAGTAAAACAGACAAATGACAGGACAAGACAAAGTAACAAGGACAGCGCTGTTTTACCTTTGGAGTTTGACGTCTTGGGGGTCTTTGCGGGGATCCCGGAAAAGCCCCCACTAATATGTTAAGCCAAGGTTACAGGACCCCACACCAAGAAGATCACCGAGACTCAAACTCTACAGCTGTTTTGTTTAAATGGGCTGCAGCTCGGGCCTCGTCCTACACTCTGACACAGCGGAGCCCAGGAGGAGAGCCTGGAGCTAAGGATTGGCAGGTCTTATAAAAGCACACAACCAGGTGTTTTAGCACCACGTGTTGCTCTGCTCTGAAACAAGCAACAAATGGTCACTGCCTCAAGTACTTTAACCCTTCAGTAGGAACCAGGAATAAATAATAAGCTCTCTTCTTCTAGGTGGGCCTTCAGAGCCATACACAGAGGTAAGCCAGCCTTTTCTTGACAGGGAGAAAAATGTTCCAAATTTTAAAGCAACTACAGAAATTAGGTACAGTGGTTTTGAGTGTTTAGTCATTTGAAGGAACATGGTGCTGGGGAAGGATGGGAAAAGAGACAATGTATAAGGATTTTTTCACATATAAATAATTTGAAAATGTTCTGCTAAAATTCTCTCTGAATTTTGTGAAACTGACCCCCACAACAGAGTGTTCTCAAATTCCAGGCTATCTGATAAAGTTTCTTAGTTAACTTGTTAATTTATATATAGTCCGTTCTTAGGGATGTTAGTGAGAAGCATTAGCCTTTAAATCCAGAGACTCTGAGTACAGCAGATGACCTTCTGTACGTGGGCAGGGCTCATTTAAGAGTGAATGCCCAAACAGAACAGACTGACCTCTGACATCCCTGAGAAAGCCCACAGATGATTTTAATGGTGGATTTTTGTGGTCATTTGTGATTTTTATTGTAATTGCTTTTTTTTTTTTTTTTTAGCAGTAATGAGATTTGAACTTAAGGATTTGTGCTAACTGGGCAGACACTCTACTCTTTCTTGAGACATGCCCCCAGATTTTGGCATTTTTAAAAAATACATCTTTGCTTTTTCCCACAGACCCAGTCTAGACTTTAGCCCTCCTATTTATATTTCCCACATAGGTGGAGTAGCAGTGATATACCACCTTGCCAGATGTTGAGTTTGGGCTTTGTACATTTTGTTTGGGCTGACTACTAACCATAATCCCCCAGTCACTGCCTCCCAATGCTGAGATTATAGAGATGAGCACAAACAGCCTTTTTTCTCCCTATCAGCACTTCCCTGGGTCTCCAACCTGTCATCCTCCCCTGTAGCTCCACAATAATGTGTCAATCCCTTAACATCAACCCTACTCTATTTAATATGTTGTGTATATGTATTATGTGTGTGTACACACACACATGCATATGCATGCACACATCAATTATTGGTCATGTTTCTCGGAGGAATTCTAGTGCAAATTGTTGAAGACATTTCACCCGTTAATCACATGTAAACTAATGTATCAGCCTGACAGTAGAGATGGTATTGCCAACATTCTAAAAACACAAGAGAACTCTAGTTATTTCTGAATTTACAACATTGAGTACTATTCAGTAGAGCAGGCCACTTTCTAAAGCCTCAGATGCACAGCCAGACTGTCATATTTTAACTCAAGGTAGTGGTTATTAGGGTAAACACATATGAAAATGTTTCCAGATACATTTGAAAATTAAACAATCTGCCTAATATATCAGTGAATTTTATTACTGAAATGAGAATGTACTCCCCATATTCTCTCAGGAGACAGCTGATACATTATTCTTTAGACCAACACACACACACACACACACACACACACAAATCTGTATACACATTCATACATACACAAATCCATGTACACAGAACCAAATGTGGTCTGCCTGTGCCTTCCTGTAACTCCCTACAAAGGCAGGGCCACTCTATCCTAATGCAGGCTCATGGGACATTAATCAGCTCCTTCCCCAGGTCAGCAGGTGAGAGACACAAATGCAGAAACAACACTCTCCTGTGCTTTGTCAGGCATGTTACTGTGTCTCTCCATGTCATAGCCCCACAATGCAGGGATATGAATACCACCAACTGCACTGTTGTTGGGAGCCGACAGTAAAGTTTAAAGGTAATCTTGACCCCAGTGCTCCATGTGGGGCATGTATAAGAAACTGGCTTACTTAAAAAACACCACGTGCCTGGGATTGCTTTGCTATGTCTGCAGAGTGTGTTTTACTTTCTACCAGTTGACCTTATCTTGTTTTTACTACACTGTTTTTACTGAAATTTTCCTTGTTTTCTGGACTATTGTAACCTTATATTACCTCTTGACTTCTAATAGTATATATTAGGGAAAGTTAAAAATAAACCGTGCTGCAGTCTTGAGCTGCAGACATCCTGACCCCATTCTTTGTTTTATGTCTTTATTTATCCATATCCTCGCCCCCTAATTCAGGATTGCCTTTCGTTGCTGACAGGCTTGGGCAAGTGGCGCCAGAACAGGACCTGAAAACCTGGGATCATGGCAGAAGACACCTCTAAGGTAAGAGGACGTCCAAAAATAGAGAGCAGAGGAGACTATAGTCAGGAGCAAGAAATTATGGGGCAAGGTAACAGCTGCACACTATATGTGCAGGCTCTCAAGGGTATGCTTCACGCTCAAGGAGTGAAAGTTAGACAGAGTCAGTTAGAATGTTTCTTTCACTTTGTTGAGGAAGTATACCCCTGGTTCCCAGAGAAAGGAACCATTAGTTTAGAAACTTAGCAAAAAAAAAAAAAAATGGAAAAAAGGATTCAGGGACGCTATAATGGCCTGTAAGTTAAAATATTGCTGCTTTGTAATTGTCTGGTATCTGTGTAGCCTGCAGGTTCTGTATTGGGGTTGGCAAGAGGTCTTGGCAGATGCACTATAAGACAGCCAACTGGGCCGATGGGAGCTATCCCCCGGGTCCCCATCAGGGTAAACTATCCACTAGTGCAGACATTTGGGCCCGTCTGTAGTCCGGTACTTTCTCTCTGACAGTCTTCAATGTGCATGCTGTAAATGTGTTTTGTCTCAATTTTTGTGTTTATGTATTCTGGAATTCTTGGAATGTTTCTTCTCTGAGATTCATCCTGATGCGAGAGCCCGGAGGAGACTGGATAACACCCTCTTAATATCTGTTTCAACACCCTCTTAATATCTGTTTCTCTCTAGCTCCTTCTTTTATACTTACACTTTAAACTGACCCCCGTTTCTACCCTTCACTGCCACTTCCTCCACCCTCTCTGGATCCAGAAGTGGGGGCGTGGGGGATGAGAAACCTGCAGGATCTAACAATAACTTAAAAGGGCCATCAGGGAGAACTCGCAGCCTGAGAAAACTGCTACTGACCACCTGCAAGTGACACCAGCAAGACCTTAGCCTCGGGCCTGGGCTCAGGGGGTCTGAGTATGGTGGAGAACTTGTCAATCTGAGGGGACAGCCGCTAGGGACTTCTTTCCCTTGCCCCAAGATGACTGGGAGTTCTCCTCCACCTTAGAAGACCCTGGGTCAATGTTTGCAGGAATCTAAAAGAAAAATTCTCCAGAGGTGAGTAGAGGGGGTTCAAGTCCCATGGTAAGTGGATTTGAGTCCCAATTGTGAATGGGGGTGAGATGTCGCCCCATTCACTGAGACCTGATTTTGTCTTTGTGGCCACTTATTTGTCTTGTTTACTTCAGTGTGTTTTCTGTTCTATGTTTTCTAAGGTAGGGATATATTGGGGGCCCATTAGCCCCAAACTCAGCCTTTGGTGTTGTTTTGTCTAGTCCTGTTTTAGAATTGGCATCAGTTTTAAATGTACGTACAACTGATTTTGATTTTTTTTTAAATTTTTATTTTTTGTGAACATACTGTACAGAGGGGTTACAATTACATGGGCAAGATAATGAGTACATTTCTTATCAAGCATTGCAACCTCCTCCTTTGTGTACCCTTCACATCCCTTCCCAGCCTCCCCCCCACCCAACCCTCCCCCCCCACCAAAGTTGTAAAGTTCGTTTTTCGACATGATAACTTGTACTTCTCATCGTTGCAACAGGTCCACCTGTATCATTAAACGACTTGTTTTTCCCCATCTCCTCCACAAATTATACCGACATCAAATATAGTGAAAGGAGGGGTTATACTGTGTGGGAGGGACATACAAAGCAACGAAGAAATAATCTTATAAATGAGTTAGACACAAATGCATGAAAGAAAAAAACATTTAAATACATGTCTAAGGGTTCATTTTCCTAACATCATATTATCTGATCTTTTCTGTTTGACTCATACATATACTCGATATTGCAAATAAGGGAAACCATGGGACCTATGTTTGTTTGGGCTTGGCTTACTTCACTTAACATATTTTTTTCCAAGTCTTTCCATTTCCTAACAAATGGGGCAATGTCATTCTTTGTGATGGAGGCATAGAATTCCATTGTGTATATATACCACATTTTCTTGATCCATTCCTCTACTGAGGGGCATCTGGGTTGGTTCCATATCTTAGCTATGGTAAATAATGCTTCAATAAACATAGTTGTGCTGGTAGCTTTAGTGTGGTCTTGTTTGTAAACATTTGGGTAAATGCCCAAAAGTGGGATTGCTGAGTCATAGGGGAGCTCTATGTGAAGATATTTGAGGAACCTCCACACCGCTTTCTAAAGTGGTTGAACAAGTTTACACTCCCACCAACAATGAAGTAAGGTTCCCTTCTGTCCACATGCCGTCCAGCATCTGTTGTTGTTAGAGTTCTTGATTTTTGCCATTCTAACTGGGGTGAGGTGATATCTCAATGTTGTTTTGATTTGTATTTCTTTTATGGCTAGAGAGGTTGAGCATTTCTTCATGTGTTTATTGGCCATCCTTATATCTTCTTCAGAGAAGTTTCTATTTAAGTCTTTAGCCCACTTATTTATTGGGCAGTTGTTTCTTTGAGGATTTGTTGTAGGGGGATTTAATTTTTTGAGTTCCAAGTATATTTTAAATATGAGACCCTTGTCTGTTGTATGGCTAGTGAAGATCTTCTCCCAGTCCTTGGGCTTTGTATTGATCTCGCTAGCTATGTCCTTTGCCATGCAGAAGCTCTGTAACTTCATGCAATCCTATTTGTCCAACCTTTCTTTGAGTTATTGTGTTTCCTCGTCTCTATTAAGAAAATTTCGGCCAGCGCCAAGAGGACCTATGGTTTCTCCTATTCCATCCTGTAATGTTTTCAGAGTGTCTGCTTTGACTCCGAGGTCTTTAATCCATTTGGAATCGATTCTGGTGCAGGGTGATATATAAGGATCTAGCTTTAATTTTCTACAAGTAGTTAACCAATTTTGCCAGCACCATTTACTGTCTTTCTTCCATTCTATTATTTTTAGCTCCCTTATTGAAGATTAGATGTCTATAAGTCTGTGAGTTTATTTCTGGGTTTTCAATTCTATTCCATTGGTCCTGAGGTCTGTTCTTATGCCAGTACCAAGCTGTTTTGATCTGATTTTGATTTTTGCATGCTTTAAGATCTGTGTGTGTTTTGTATGTGTTTGTGAATATGTTCAAGATAAAAATTATCAGCATGCTGTAACAATTGGTTGAGTTTAAGTTTAAAATTCAAAGGGTTATGAGGTTTGGACATTATCAAAAATTTTAAAGATTTTCATATAGTTTTAAATGACTTTTCAAGATTCTTTAACTTAAAACTTAAAAAATCTGGTATTTTAAAATGCATAATCTGTTTACACTGTAATCAAGTTATCTGGCTTAACAAAATTCAATGGATGTTTGGAATTTAGTTCCCTTCGCTAAAATTTGGGGATAAATATTAGAACTTTAAATATAAAAGTTTGTTTAACACTGTCAAAGACATTACCTGTTCTGTCTGTCTAAAACTGTGTATTTTCATTCAAAAACCAAGAGATAAGAAAAGGAAAAAAATTAAATGCCAACAAAAGACCTATGTTTAGGAGTAAGAGATAAACATTCAAAAGTGCAGTTGAGCTGGTCACACATGGTGGGACGGGCCATGGGAGGAGTCCACACATCGTAAAAGAGGACAAGCTGGCACAAACGCAGTTCATCTTACCCTAAAGATTGAGATTAGGTGCGTTCCCATTCCACAGAGGGGCCAAGTGGCCCATCTTTATTCTGTACTTTTTCTCTACAGATAAATACCAGAAACATGATGGTAAAAATTAGTGATGTGATGATCTGATTAGTATTGCTAAAACTGCCCCTTGGACTTAAAAAGTGGGTTAAAAATGTATTTGTATAATGTGACTTGCTTTCAATGATGTTCTACAATTAGGGTATGTTTTTAAATGTCATAAAGGTGTTAAGTTTATCTTCTTTGTACAGTGATGGTGATTGTAATTCTTGCATTAATAAAAAATTGTCATTTGAGTTTAAAAGTTTTTATGTGTATCTGTTTTAAAACAAGCAGCCAAGAGACAATGAATGACACTTGGCCTAGAGATTTTAAGGGATTTTTTTTTAATGTAACTAAAAACTGAAATATAAAATAATAAAAGAAATTAGTAGGTGGCTTAAATATTAGAAATGGATTTCTGGATATGAAGTTTAAAAGTAAATTGTTCTTAACATTTGTCTCAAAGTGGAAAAATTAGGATTACCAAAATAATTGCTATTCCAGTTCGCTCTTATATGTTTTTTAAGTTTCCAGCAAGCCCAGAGCAAAGCACAGAGGATTCTTACAAGTTTGTCAGATATAACTTTGGCTCTTAATAAGTTTCAGGTAAGAGCATGCTTAAAAGCTACTTCTATGTTGACCACCTTCTTGCTTTTAATTGGAGTAAAGTGGCCTTTTATAAGACTCATTGATCTACAAGCTAGTTCAAAGCCAGCCTGGGCAAAAAAAGGTCATTGTGAGACTTTAACCTCTACTCAGCCAGCAGAGTGCTGAAAGAGCTAGCAGAGTTGCTTTGGGACTCAAAGTGACAGAGTGCTCGCCTTGACCTGTAGAGCTGAGAGACAGCACTCAGGCCCCGAATTCAAGTCCAGCGACCAGCTAAGGGAAATGCAGATGAGGCATTTATTCCAATGTAGAGACGACATTCCTGGGACAAGAGCAATGGAGGAACATCCAGAGGCAGTAAGCCATTGCTTGGATGGCAAAAATGTCAGATCTTAGAGTCATTTGTGCATGGCCCTTCAAAAATTGATCAAACCCAGAAGGTCATGGGAAGATAGTTTGTAAGCATGCCTAATGTCCATGACTATCTACCTTGTAGGGACAGAAACTTGTTAGTAATCTGTGATAGTACTAAAAAGCTAAAGTTATAAAATGTGGGGAATGGTTTAAATCCCAACTCCTATATGTTCCAAAAGCCCTAATTGGCAGTAACTTTTGAACTAATTCCAGCTACATGAAATCTATCTGTTCAAGAAAAAAATTTGTAAACAGGAGAGTGTATTTCTATTACCATCAGTCTAAAGACCTGGACAGGTGACTTAGGCATTGTTAGGGTCACTAAAGGTTACATTCCTAAAGATGCTTTTGCAAACCAGAGTGCTAAACAAGCTACACTGCTGTAGTTGGAAAAAAAAGTCTGTACATTTGTCAAAAGTTAAAATATTGTTCTTAATGATATCTAACACTGGCAATCTCTTCGTAAAATAGACTAAAGTTATAGGTTCCTGGCTAGGTAGGATCAACACCCCTGAGTCAGCGTGAAGAAGTTACAAAAGATGAATCTTCGCCCATCATCCCCTTTTAGAACAAGGGACCAGAGTCATAAGAAAATGTGGCAAAATAGACAGAAGGAAATGGCATGGAAAATAGTAGTACAGGCCTGAGCCCTCTATATCTGCCTAGAAAATCAGCCCTATTAAAAGAACTATCTAGTTAAAAAAGCTGTCATTTTGGTAAATTGTCCTGTGCTATTGTCTAAATAGTCTTATAAACTAGTGGGACCATAGCCTGCCAAGCCTATGTATTACTTGTATCCTTAACCAGTCTGTGTAGAAATTTACAGCCCAGCACGAGGTGTGCTGGTGTCCCTTGGAGCCACTGAGAGGCCCTGCTTCTGTGGCTGCTGCTGCTACAGCCTGACAGTCACCTGGAGGAAATCTACATCATTACCCTGACCACCTCCACCATGGAAAAAGTAGACTAAATTCCTGCCTGATTCAATCTTTTGGATGGCTTCGCTTTGTCCATGTTACCATATACCTACACTAATTTTATTATGGCTACTCCTCTTGCTGGGGAGACTAACAATCATTGTATTGCTCATTCCCTACACTGCTTTGTCACTATGGGACTTCTTTACATATTCAAACTGATAATGGTCCAGGATATGTCAGACAAGCTTTTCAAAATGTTTGTAAATCTTATCAGATTATTCACACTACAGGTATTCCCTATAATCCTCAAGGTCAAGGAATTGTTGAACGAGCTAATGGTTTGCTCAAACACCAAATTTTTAAATTAAAAGGTGGGGAATTACACCCCTTCTCTCCTGTTAATATTCTTCTCATGTTTTATTTGTACTAAATTTTTAAAGTTTAGATTATAATGAACTTTCCACAGCACAGTGGTTTTGGGGAAAAAAGAGCAAAGAGCTTTTGCCCCAGTTAAGTGGAAGGATCCTTTAACATGTGATTGGCATGGGCCCGATCCGGTTTTAACATGGGGTCGAGGACATGTTTGGTTTTTTCGCAGGAAGAAAATAAATCCCGCTAGTTGCCTGAGCATTGCGTTAGGATTATGGAGGCTCATTCAGATGACACAAAAGCTGACACATTGGGCTTACATGCCGGATCCCCCAATTGTGCACCCTACAACTTGGGAGGGAGTTGAAGTACTCATCACGTCAATAGATCAGCATACATTACAGCCCCCGATCCCTTCATCCAGCACACGAAGATTTGAGATATCTCAGCTTCACACAGTGGAACTACTTTTTGCTTTATCACCAGCTCTAAAGGCGCCATTCCAGGCTGTATTATAATGCTATCCATGACTCACAAAATTTAGATCCCAGACAAAAATCAAATGTGCAATATACAGATGGCATCTTTACCAACTGGGGACCCAGTTCACACAAATTCTACTCCATCCTATATGATAACCCCATTGCATTAATTCTTCACATATAGTAGTATCTACAGGAGAGCCTCATCCAATAAGGTACAGGCATGTACAGCCATTTGTTACCAATATTTCTGGAACTAACTCTCAACTCATGGACTGGTCTGGAGCTAATCTTACTAATAAATACAATCTTGGACTGTTGTGGATGAATGGGCATCCTCAACATCATGTTTGGATGCTGATGGCTGCACTCAATAACATAACCTGGCCCAATTAATCCTTTAAAAAATAATTATGAGTTGTGTATCACCACCCTATGTCATTATGTATGGACCGTTTAATATTTCTGTAGGAGCTAACTATTTTAATGTTACCTGCTCTAATTTTTCTCTTACTATTTGCTCATATAGCAGCATACCTTAATCCATACTTATTGTTAGAAAACGATCTTTTGTTATGCTTCCCGTAAATATTTCTGAAACTTGGTATGAAGATTCTGGAATTCACGTGTTAAGACAATTGAAAGAACTAATGTGCCCTTGTCGATTTGTTGGGCTACTTGTAGCTGATGTTTTGGCCTTTATTTCTATAGCTGCCTCCACAGCAGCAGCTGCTGTGGTGCTAACACAAAAAGTACGAACTGCCCATTATCTTAATCAGCTTGCTCAGAGTACTACACAGGCTCTACACGTTCAAGGCCGGGTTTATGACAAGGTAGAACAAAAACTAGAAGCGTTGTATGAGTTAGTATTATCTTTAGAAGAACAAGTCTGTGCTCTGCAAACTTTACAGCGAGTGTGCTGTCATGCCAAGTTTGATTTTATTTGTGTGACCCCTCACATATATAATGAATCAAATTACTCATGGGAAAAAGTTGTATCACATCTCAATGGTATTTGGCACCATAATAACTTATCTTTAGATCTTTTTCAACTCCACAGACAAATAGCCAGATTAAAACAAGCCCTACCTCTGGACTCTAACGTGGCAAAAACTGCTAAAAAAAACTGTTTAAATAATTTCAATGCTATATCTGTTCCCTGACTTACGTTAAAGGATTGCTAATGTCATTACTTGGCCTGGGAGTGCTTTTGCTGGTGGTTTTTCTATGCCTTCCTTGTATTATACGGACACTGCAAAATTCTTTTATGAGTTTAGCCAGCCAGCTACATAAGATCAAGCTCCATATAAATGAATTCTCCCTGAAAAGAACTGCAGCCAGAGAAGGGTAAGAGGGGGTGCCAGTCTGACCAACCTAAGACAGGGCCTTCAGTTTTCTCTGAAGAAGTTCCCGATGATGGGCAAGGCAGACAAGGTGATCCACACAACCTAAGACAGGCGAGTTCACTTCTTTAAACAAAGATCTGGGAGACGTTGGGAGCTGACAGTAAAGTTTAAAGTACTCAACGTCGGGCACGTACAAGAAACTGGCTTACTTAAAAAACACCACGTGCCTGGGATTGCTTTGCTATGTCTGGAGAGTTTGTTTTACTTCCTACCAGTTGACCTTGTCTTGTTTTTACTGCACTCTGTTTTTACTGAAATTTTCCTTGTTTTTCTGGACTATTGTAACCTTATGTTACCTCTTGACTTCTAATAGTATATATTAGGGAAAGTTAAAAATAAACGATGCTGGTGCTGCAGTCTTGAGCTGCAGACCACCCAACCCCATCTTTTGTATTATGTCTTTATTTTTCCATATCCTCGCCCCCTAATTCAGGATTCCCTTTCATTGTCGGCAGGCTCAGGCACTCTGTAAGTAAGAAGCAGAATTAGTGCCATGCTTTCCCTCCAGGCACAGACTGTCCACTTGTTTTCTCTGTGTTCTCTCCTATCTTTGTATATGTTGTCCTTGTCACCCTAACTAAGCAGCCATAAACCACACACCACTTTCTCTCAAGCTCGCTTCACCTCAGGAAAACAAACCTATTTATTATCACTTAGTCAATCATCTACAGATATTTCAGACTGTTAATTTTTTCTATGTGAAGAATCTTACATGACTTCCTTATGGTGCTGTATTTCATCTGGATTATCTCTGTTTGAGTCTTATGGTTAGAGAATTATACATACACTGAGAGGTCTGTACTTTTTTCCTCTGCTGTGTGTTTGCAGAATATTAGTTTTCCCTGAATGCATCTATTATATTAGAAGAGAGCTTCCAGCACTGTGATTCTTCCTTCCTTCCTTCCTTTCTTTCTTCCCTCCTTCCTTCCTTTCTTCCTTCCTTCCTTCATTTGCATCTCCATCTAACCAAGCCACAGTGGGAAGCAGGTACTAGGCCAACAGATCTCTGAGGAATATAAGAAAAGTATTCTGCATCCCAAGGACTCATGCTAGCAAATGATGTCTCTGTCAAAGAATATGACACAGGAAGATCCTAAAACATTCATTTCCTAAACAAACATGAGCTGGTGGTTCTGGAATTATTCCACCTCAATCCAGAGGAGATTGAAACTCTTGGGTACAGAAGTTATGAATTACAGATTAACATATCATGTATGAAAAAACCATCTGCCATTGCTGCCCAGGTCAGCCTTAATGAAGACTGCCCCAGCCTCCCAGGAGCCTTCTGCCCTGGAAACAGAGCTTTTGCCTGGAGATCCTGGCAACGAACCACATAACTCTTCTTTTGCCAGTGTGTTCATATTTCAGGATGGAGAGCTCCCTGCTTAGATCTAGTGTGCTATCACTTGCTAACCCCTGATCCTTTCCCTTTTTATTTTAGTTTATTCTCCAGAAAGAGTCATGCACTTTTCCTCAGGCTGGCTTCCCAAAGATGGACCTATTAAGTAAGGCAGCAAAACCTAGAGCAGAAAATATTGGACAACATTTTTTGAGCTTGGTCAAAGTAATTCTGCAAAGTCAGAAAATACGCAAGAAAAAAATAATAGCGAAGACACAGAAAGTCGTTGATTAAAAAGTCTTAACCCCACCCCTGTAAGAGGAAAGCAACCCCACTCAAGTTCTAAGTCAGGCTGGAACTAGAAGCTCAGATCAATAGAGATCTTGAAAAGGGGACCATCCCTGACATGTGAGTCCACAGCACATACTCACAGGTAGGAATTGGTGGTGGCAAAAATGCCCTTTCCTAGCCACTTCACTGGACTTTCACTGCATATATAAACTTAGAAATGCCCTCCCCCTTAAAATCAGACATCGTTGACAGCAGTGCTTTTATCTCCTGCAGGGCAGCAGGCTCTCCTGAGCTGAGAAGTAATTGAAGATTCTTCCTCACACAGGTAAAGGAAAATTATCCCTAGCCTCCAGGTCCATAAGCCCCATCCAGCTCCACTTCACCAAATGCAGCCCACACGTGGTGAAATCCTCTCAAGGGAACTATTCTGCCACCACAAGAAGGTAGGGAATAGTGGCTGGGTCACAGAAGAGAGAAGATGTCACTTCTCTTTCATAGGAAGAAACACACTCTAAAATCAGCATCTGGCCTGATTCTTCATCACAAGTAAGTTCTGGGCCAAGCCATGCCCTCCACTTGACAACATTGCTCGTGTTTTCACCTGCTGGATAGAAAGAATATTTACAGGTAATTTTTCTTTTTTTCTTTTTCTTGTTTTTCCTCCACCTTTCCTAGGCATTGAACTCTGGGCCTGGGCACTGTCCTTAAGCTTTTTGCATTCTACCACTTGAGCTACAGCACCACTCTGGCTTTTCTGTGATTAATTGGAAATAAGAGTCTCATGGACTTTTCTGCCCAGGTTGGCTTCAAACCACAATACTCAGATCTCAACCTCCTGAGTAACTAGGATTACAGGCATAAGCCACCAGCACCCCACTCAATTTTTGACCTTTCACAGGATATTGTTTTAAAGGACTCAGTGTGTGGTACAATACCAGGTTCATAGTAAATACACACATACACACAGGCACACACACACACACACACACACAGATTTAAGTAAGGAAATGAATGGATGAATGAATGAATTATTAAAAACCAGCAAATGAAACAAGAGTTTCTTGCTTGGGGGAAGAGAAGCGATACTTTCTTTGTTTATCATTTAGTAGCTGAATATGAACATCTTCCACAATTTAATTTATGGCGATGATCCAGATGGACAAAAAATAGATCAATATCAAATCTATACAGTTCTTGAAGACTTCAAATCCCTTTAGGAAAATATCTCATATCCCTGATTAACATGTAGAACTTATGAAAGGAAGTATTTCCTAAAGTTCCAGAGTTGTATTATTTTTCTATCACATTTCTTCTCAATGAACAAATAACCAATACAAAATCTTTATGCCGTATAGCCAATATTTAAAAAATCAGTGCAGTCAGAATTAACAGTGTCCAGCTAACCTGACAGAAGATACAATTTTACTCAAATGAAATTAACCGGGGCAATGTCAAGATGGTACTGGGAATTTGCAGGTGGCTTTCTCAAGCACACTGCCACAGACAAAACCCATTCCTCTCATCACTTTCCTATGGATACCACAAAAATTTCAACTTTTTGTGCTCTTCTAAGGATGTGCTTTTACTAATTTGTCTTAGATTGTTATCAAAACAAAAACCCTCCAACACAAAAGTAAGCACCCTGAAGTGTCTTTGACGACTCGTTTGAGAATAGACTGAGATGTGTCCAAGAGTATCCAAGCTCTGTTGTGCAAGGAGAACATCACTGTTCTGGTTGTTACTCTGCATCCTAGGTCTTTCAGGTACCAGGGACTACTGGATATTTAAAAAGGTTGAGGTCAAGATCAGGTCTACGTTGAGTTCTATGTCAAAGACAATGTCAATAGTGAATCAGGCTGGGCGCCGATGGCTCACGCCTACAATCCTAGCTACTCAGGAGGCTGACATCTGAAGGTCAGGGTTCATGAGGATCATAGTTCAAAGACAGCCCCGGCAGGAACAGTCCATGAGACTCTTATCTCCATTAAACCACCAGAAAACTGGAAGTGGCACTGCGCTTCAAGTTGTGAAGCACTCACCTTGAGCTGAAGAGTGCAGGGACAGCACCCAGGCCCAGAGTTCAAGCCCCACAGCAGACCAAAAAAAAATAGTGAACCAGAAAAAGAATTAGAGAACTCTGTTGGTAGTATGAATTCAGGTATCTTGTTTTTATAAGGGCAAAGGGACAAGGGTTAAAATTAGCTTTTCTCCTTTTATAATTGAGAGATTATAATAAATTTTCACTTAAAAAATCCTTAATGCTTATAAGATGAAGCAATGAACTTGTTCAAGAAAATGATTCAAAGGAAATGTTAAACATCATAGAGAAATTTCACCAGCAGCATTTTCCTTTGGGAGTTCGTGTTTACTTTCCATTTTGTTACCTGATGCAAAGTTAGTACAGTGGAAGGAAGCAGTCTGAACCCAGGATAAGTTATCTCATACCATTTCTTCATTCCAACTACATCCTGCATTCAAGTGGCACCTATATTTTACAGTTATGTGTGATGCAGTGATGACGATTTTATCTATCTTGTAATGCTAGAAAAAGGAAATATATCTCCAGTCTTTCAAGCCAGGCACTGGAGGTTCACATATGTAATCCTAGCTACTCAAGAGGCTGAGATCTGAGCATCACAGTTACAAGCTAGCATGAGCAGGAAAGTCTATGAGACTCTTATCTTAAACTAGCCACCAGAAAGCCAGAAAGGGAGTTGTGGCTCATAGTGGTAGAGTGCTAGCCTTGGGCAAAAATTGCTGGAGGACAGCACCCAGGTCCTGAGTTCAAGCCCTACAACTGATGGGAAAAAAATGCACCTTTCATCCATCCACCTGTCTATTCAAAGCAGGACAGCAGGATGGAGGTGATGGAAAAGATGAAGTAATCCAGGCTAAAAGGATGATAATAGTAAAGATGTTAAATGCTTAAAATGAGAAGACTAGTAGGACCATGAATTTGAGGTATAATTTTGGAGAAAAGTTCATGTTAAAACAAAACCTAGATAAGTGTCTGTAGTTCTTATAGTCTCAAAGACACTTAGTTTAAAGCTCATTTCCTTTTTTGTTGTTCTTTTTCATGGGGCTTGAACTCTGGGCCTGGGCACTGTTCCTGTACTCTTCAGCTCAAGGTGAGCACTCTACCACTTGACCCATAGCACCACTTCTGGTTCTCTAGTGGTTCTCATGGACTTCCTTGCCCTGGCTGCTTTGAACTGTCATCCTCAGGTCTCATCCTCTTGAGTAGCTAGGATTACAGGCGTGAGCCACCTGTGCCCGGGAGCTTATTTCCTTTTTGACTAAACTGTAAGAGCAAAATAAATCATCTCTTTTCAAATTCTGAGAATAAACCTCTGGACAGTGAGATCTGAGGGTAAGAGTAGGCCACCTTCCATATACAGCCAGAACAGATTGTATTCAAATATTAGAATCCAATATGACTATTACCAGCAAGTACACACAATAAAATCTAAGCTATGCGCATAGTGAAAAGGCACCAGGAAGTCAAAAGGTTAAAAGTGGAGCTGTGGTTTTTAACACACTGCTTCTCTCATTCAGCTGGGCAATTATATACATGATTATAGTGGAATATATATTAAATGGAGTAAGAACAGCAATAGTTTAAAAGATCAAAGAAATATATATATATATATATATATATATATATATTTCTGCCTTTGTCTATATCTATCTACCTATCTATGTCTATATCTACCTATGTCTATATCTGTATATACCTACATATAGTTATCTTTGGATAGGTATGTAGCTGAAGATACAGATACAGATATCTATAGACAGATATAGACATCGGCAGAAATGTAAAGGTGAGGGTAGAACACTGGTTCATGGTTAAGATCCAGAAAAGACACAGATACCTCCAGAAAACTGATGTTAAACCCATTATCAAAACTACCCTTAAACCTCATCCAGGACTGTAGTGCAACACACCCTTGGGATTCAAGGCTGGAATAAATATCTCCTTGGGAGAGAATCAAGTATTATAGCACATGTGCATTAAAATATACATTTGTCTTTTAACTCTACAACCACACTCTGAATGCTGAAATACTCACCTGTGGAAGAGAAGAGCTGAGACCAAAGAGAGAAAAGTAGATTTGTTTCTATCATCTCAAGATGGGTCAAAGCCAAAAGCTCACTAGGTGGAAGATGGGGGAAACTGAGACAAGATGGAATCAATGAGCCTGTCTCTCTTTCCTTCCAACTCTCTGCTGATCAGTCTTTGGCTCCCTCTCACCACACAGCCCCTCCTTCTGTTATTCCTTGTTGGGTTCATGTCTTCTTTGGCCTCCACCTCTCTTTTCCGTTACCATTTTGCAAAATCATGTAAATTAAGACAGCCAAAGAAGAGAAGAGAAGAGACTACAAAGAACGTGATTACCAAAGAGGTGCTCTTTCAGTCTTTTCCACATTGGAAAAGCCTAACAAGGAAACCAAGAAGAAGAAATACTAAGAAACCCTGACTACTAAGGAAACTTAGCTTCTGCCACTTTGTTTTTTCAAGCCATCACAACTGAGTGGAACTGATTTACAATTGTTAAGCCTTTCCCTTTGAGTTTAGAGATCACTTCTATTGGCAGAGTTAGACTGAGATACATTCATTTCCAATATGTACAATTTGCACATGCATAGTATTGGTTTTTCTCAATGAAATTTATTTGTTGGTTGATAGGTTGGCTGACCTGTTGACTGGCTGGCTGGCTGACTGGCTGATTAGTTGATTAGGTATATTTTCTCCAGTGCTTAGGATGTAGTACAGGGCTAGTGGAAATTAGGCGAGTTAGAAGACATAAAGAGGCTTTCTAAATCTAACTTCTTTGAAGTCTTTACAACAAACAGAAAGAATTAAAAGCATGTCCAGAAAAATAGTGTCCTGACAGTTACCTGCATTTTGAATAGATATGACACATTTTACTGATCTAGAAGCATTTTCTAAAGATTAGAAGTTGCTAAAGATATTTTTCCAGCTCAGAAAGTATAAAGATCATTGTCAAGGGCCAATATCTTCAAGGCCTTCTTTTGTCTACTTCTCCTTATTCATTCTGTCATTGAAAAATAAATTCTTCATAAAACTCCTTGTTTTTTATGCACAAATCTCAAGGATATTTGGTTTTTCATATAAACTGGGAAGTGAATCCAAGAATATAGACTATTTGATTCACTCAGCAAACATCTGCAGAATACTTACTATATACAAAACTCCCTTTCACCAAGACAAAGACCCAGGAGCCAGACATGAGCTAAGCTGCATTGTAAATTTTCCCTCTTGTCTCCCCACATCACCCTGAACACAACTCCTATTTCCAGATCTTCTCTTGAACTGGTATCCCCTTCCATCCTGCATTCTGTCTCATCTGACAGACAGAATAAGGAAAATCTGATTCTATCTCAACAGGAAGTAGTAAACCCAAACTGAGCTTGTAGACCATCTACACCTGCCAAACGGAAGATGACAGGTCCCATGCCTTTTAGGCCACTTCTCTCACCAACCTGAGGAAAGCAGTCCCTGACTTCCTAAGAGATCCAAACAGAAGAATGTATTGACACACATCACAAATGCTACTTTCAACCTCTTACCACATAATTTTATTTCTTCTATAATCTCACAGTTATTGGAGATTGGAGAATTTAATCCAAAGTCATTCAATATTATGATTCAATATGGAAGAGGAAATCCGTTCAAAATGACCATTCTTTACCTCTTACCTCTTTACAATCTTAAATCTACCAACCACTCTTCTCAAACTGGACAGGCATGGGGAAGACAACTATCTGATAAGACAGTGTCGGGTGGGGAACAAAGACACAAAGCTCACTCTCCTAGACAGACACTTTTCCCCTCAGAAGAAGACACAATGTTTTATATTAAAATAAGCCCTGCCAGTCATTAAAATTATGCTTATCATCCTTTGCGCTCAGGAGAATGAGATCTGGAGGATTTTATTTGAATCCACCTGGGGCAGGATTAAGTCCATGAGATTCATTTCCAATTACAGAGCAATAAGCCAGAAATGGAGCTGCAGCTCTAGTGGTCGAGTGCCAGCCTTGAGTAAAAAAGCTAAGGAATAACACCCAGGCCTTGAGTTTAAGCCCCAGTTTTAGCACATATGTGTGCATGCATGCACATGCATGAGCTTGCTCACGCATGCATACACGCACACACACACTCCCCTTAATGATTAATAAAATGAACAAGTAGTTAAAGGTTAAAACTACAAGGACCAGTGAAGTGGCTCACATCTGGTATCCCAGCTGCATGTAGGTAGAGATAGGGACAATCAAGATTTCCATCAGTCTGATCAAAAAACTCTCAAGATCCCATCTGAACAACAACAAAAAATTCCTGAGACCTCTTCTCAACCAATGAAAAGCTAGGTTTAATGACATGGGCTTGTCACCCAAGCTGAAGTAGGTAGATTAAAGAATATTATAGACCAGAACCACCAGGGCATAAATGCCAAGACGGTATTTGAAGAAAAAAGAAAAATGAAAAAAACACTAAAGAAGAAGGGGCTAATGCTTGATAAGAAATGTACTCATTATCTTGCCCATGTAATTGTAACCCCTTTGTACATTATTTTCACAATAAAATAAAAAAAGAAGAAGGGGCTGAAAGCATGATAGAGCACCCGCCTAGATAGCACAGGCTTCTAAAATCAGGTCCCAGTTTTGTATACAGAAAAATCTTCTACTAAAGGGATCCACAATATCGCAACTTCCTGCAAATAACCCTCTTGCCTTTAAATATTCATTAGTGAAACTTTTGAGAAATGTTTCACCCATACTCTGAATTTTATCTTATCTTTGTCCCCTAGAACATACAAGAATAGCTAAGACAGTATCTGGTATAAATAGGTCACTCAGTAAAGTTTGCAGAACTAATGACAACATTATCAATAACAAAAGACTTTTTTTTAGTAACTTTTGGTTGAAAGGATAGGTGGACCAACAGCTACATCAAGAAATTGGGTAAAAGCAATCCAATTTACCAAAACAGCCAATGGTTGCCATGGTAAGTTCAGGTGAACCAACTCAAGTGGAGTTCTTTTCTACTATGACAAGTTCAGTAAAGCAAATATTGTACTCATTAACCTCACATTGAAAGGTGGGGCTTAGGAGACAAATCTACCAGGTGAGACTCGTGCTAATTAAATATAATAACCTATGAACGTTTGGAAAGGCATATGATAGTAATAATTCTACCAATGATATGAAGTCCTGATTGGTGGAATGATCTTTGAAAACAAAAAAAGTTCAATAATCATTTAAAGGTTAACCATCTGTTCCTATACTGGATAACTTTGGAAAGATCTTATGTACACAAATATGGACAGTATGAATACTTGATTCCTAAAACTGCTTTATGATTTTGTTGTTGCTGTTTTTGGGTGCCAGCACTGCCCCTTGCTTATTTTGGGCAAAGCCACAACTCTCTTTCCACCTTTTCGTGGATTTAATTAAAGATGAGAATTTCCTGGACTTTTATTTTTCAGACTAGCTTAAAATAAGATTCTCAGGTTTTAGTCTCCTGAGTAGCTAGGATTATAGGAGTGAACCCTCAAGAACAGGCTTTCATTCCTGAAAGTATTATTATTCTTAGTTAGCTGGACCAAGTTACACTGAAAGATGATTCAAAGAAAGAGCAGAATGTGCAGTCATGTTTACATTTTCCTCCCACCCTGAAGGAGACACTGGTTTCACCTCATTTGTAAATAGAAAAGATCAACTGCCACACTCACTTTCTCTACACAAGCCCTCTGATGGCAGGATGAGTCACTTGCTCCTTCTCTAGAAGCAGTTCCAGAGCCCTGTACTCCCCAGACTGGAGGTTGGGAGGGAGGAGGAACTCCTCTCTTCCCTGTCCTACCTCAAGTCTGCCTTACAAATGTGTGGAGTGCAAAGCCAGTAAGTAGTAAGCACCCTGATACACATAGGAACAAAATATCCTTTTCTGAGACGCAGGCAAACCATCAGCCAATGTACTATCTTTTCAATTTTAGTAATAACAAAAAGAGCTCAATACAATTTTAACTAAAAATCCAAACAGAAAGCAGAAGAACCTTCTCAGCATTAACTGAATGGGGGAGATGGGGAATAAATAGTAGAACTAACAACTGGAGACCTGACTCCAAGGCAGGGATTGATGCAGATGAAGATGAAACTTTTCTTTGTCTTTCCTCCCTAGATGTCCTATAGTCTGGCCTGCTTGCATTCCTTCCCTCCTGGGAACTAAATGAGAAATTTTGTATTCAATTATTTCTCTCATAGACAGAAATTTGTTATTTTATTCTATTGTGTAATAAGCCAGTTCTTCTGTTCCTAAGAACAGAGTGTGGTGGTCACTCGTGAACACCTGTGTACAAGGCCCGGTGAGTGCTGGGCAATTGTGAACACCTGTGTACAATGCCTGGTGTGTAGTGGGCACTTGTGAACAATCTGGGCCTAAGCACAACCAAGTTTCCTTGCCTACCTGGAGGATGCTGAATGGGCTCGCTGCCTGGGCAGGAGCCTGGTCTACGGATCCCTGCATCCCGACAGCCCTGCCAGGGGTCAGCCTGCTAGCTGGCTCCTTGGAGAGCCCTCAGGCCTCTCCTGAGAAAAGCCAAGTGAGCAGGAGAAAGGGGCCCAGAAAGGGACCAAGACTGAACACCCCAAAAGTCACCACCACCACCACCATCACCACCTGCACACCTGGAAATGAGCCTGGCTTTGCCCCCAGTCCTCCCTGGAAGTCCCACCAAGAGCGGCCTTCGGGCCTTGCCTGGCTCCCCAGGACATCCGGGCCACCTTCCCAGTTCTCATCCTCGTTGTCCTCATCCTCGTCCTTGTGGTGCTGGTGGTCGTGGTGCTGGTGGTCGTGGTTGAGGCTGTGGTGGTTTTGGTTGTGGTTCTGGACCTCGACCCCCGTTCTGGGCCCTTGGCACTCTGCTGCCTTGGGAAGCAGCTCACAAACTCCTGGAAGGTGATGGTTCCATTGGAGTTGGAGTTCAGGCATTGGGCCATGGCCTAGTGTCTATGGGCCGCAGACTCAGCTCACAGCACAGTGCCCTGAACTCCTCCTACTTCAGGCTGCCTGAGGAGTTCACATGGCAGCGGGTGAAGTCTGAGCGCAGCCATGCAAGGGCCCACTCTTCCAGGGCCCTAAGCACATCCATGCTGCCAGTGCTGGCCGGGGAGCTCTTTGCTGTGAGCTGCACTTGGTCCTGGACCACTCCGGGAGCCACACCAGGGGCCAGGCCAGGAGCTGGTCCATGCAAGGAGTGGCCAGTCCCTGAGTCTGAGGGAGGGGGCTAACCACTGGTGGAAGTGTCCGAGAGGGATGAGGCGTCCAGTCTGGTCACCGTGGCTGGGCGAGCGGGGCTTCCACCTCGTCCCTGGGACTCAGGGCGATGCACCCTTGACCTCCCTGGAGCACCCAGCATGCAGCACTGCCTGCTCATTTAACAGGACCTGACTTTGCCCTCCAAGGCAGGGATGAAGGCTCGGTCTCTAGCCTCCACCTCCAGCTGTGAGCTTCTGCTTTCCTGGACATGGTGGGACAGGCCTGGGTGGGGCGGAGCCAGGCAGGGGGGCAGAGCCAGGATAGGGTGAGGCAGGGGTGGGGCTGGGGCCGGGCCTGCCGAGCTTTGCGGGGCAAAAGGATGACCAGCAGGAGCAGAATGCCTAGGCAAAAACGAGAGCTTGGAGGCCTTTCTGTCCGGGAACCAGACAGGCAGCTCGGGCAGTCCAGCCTCTGCATGTTTCATTCAGCTGTGGTGCACTATGGCTGCCGCACAGCGGGGATCCACGGCTCTCTTGCCTGCTGGCAGGGTCTGAGGGCTCCCTGGCCTCAGGATGGGCCCTGCACCCAGGCTGCCCCAGCCATCACCGCGGAGGCCTGAGTTGGAGGGAGTGTCTGAGGACATGGGGCGGCTCATGCGGTGAAATGGCTCTCCTCTTGGAAGCAGGTTTAGTCCATATCTTCCTGCGGCTCCGCAGCCCGGTCTCTCCACACACTATAAGCTGCTTTTCAGTGCATCTGTTAACCCTAGGGCTTTCCAGCTGCTTCAGACCATTACTAAATATCTTCCCCATCCGACATGCACAGTGGAGTCTTTCCAAACAAGTTCATGTTCTAAACCACATCGTGGGCATGGTTCAGAGTTGGCCTGGCAGCCTACAGTTGGAGTGTCCACTTCGCCTTCCACCCTGGTTTCTGAATTTTTACACCCCTTCCCTGGAGCCCTTTCTTGGAAGTCATCGAGAACGCAAGCTTGCAAATACGGTGAGTTATCTCCACCTCTCTACCAGTGTCTGTCTTCTCCACCCCTATGGCCATGGCCAATGCAAGCCATCACATACAGTGTGGACACAGTAACTGTGTAATGTCCTCATAACCCTCACCATTAACCGGGCAAGGCTCAGGTAGGAGGTTGGCCACAGCTTAGAGTCTGGCAGTGGCCGGCAGAGGCTGGCAGTGGCTGGCAGTGGATGGCAGAGGCTGGCAGTGGCCGGCAGAGGTCGGCAGTGACTGGAAGAAGCCAGCAGTGGCTGGCAGTGGCCGGCAGTGTCTGGTGGAGTCTGGCAGTGAGTTGGTCCTAAAGTAACAGTATTCCCGGAGTGGGCAGGTGGAATACTTTTCAGCTCTCAGCTTGTACTTGCTGATACTTCATCGGCCATGGCAAGTCACCTGACAAGCTCTGAGCACATGTAAGAGGGAATTACACAGCCATTTATACAGAAATATATGCCTCATTGGAGGTTCTTGTTACAGCAGTAAACTACACCCAGGTAACTGGACATTCTACTACATCTTCTTGGGGTCTTAATCTACCATTCTCCTATTCATCCTATACCACCTGGACTTGAACACAGGGCCTTACACTAGCTCAGCTTTTCTGCTCACAAATGGCACTCTACCACTTGAGCCACACCTCCAATTCAACTTTTTTGCTGGGTAATCTAAGGTAAAAATGTGGAGGCTTTATGTGTCTAAACTAGCTTCAAACCATGATCCTCAGATTTCAGCTTCCTAAGAAGCTAGGGTTAGAGGCATGAAACACAAGCACTTGCTGGACAGTCCTTTTTAAACACTAATTATTCCATTATTTACCAGTTCAATGAGTCCCAGTCAGATGACAGTTTTGTTCCATAGGACACACACAATATTTGAAGACATTTTTGCTTTCCTCATTTGAGGTGTTTCCTACTGGTATTTATTAGATAGATGCTAGTAATAGTAGTTCATATCATGTAAAAGCCCCTATCCCCTCATCCCATTAAAGCAAATTACCTGATCAAAAATGCTAGTAGTGCTAAAGCTGAGAAAGCTAAAAAGAAACAAAAGGCCTTCTCTCTTCCATCTAAGCCATTTCTCAGCTTCAGTAGGATTCTGCTTTTCTGACTATGGTTCCACAATTTCATTGTGATTTGACACTTAACAAATGCGACACTCAGAGTGTTCTTATGTCAGTTCAAGTGAGAGCTTCAGGAAAGTTTTTGAAGATCTCCATGAGTGCTCTTAGGGAAAAGCCAAGGTTTTGTGATGTAATATAATGTTGTTTTCAAGCAACAGAGGAAAGAATGAAACAGGAAACCTTCCTTTTCTATTCTTGCATCCAGGAACAACCAGACAGGAATTGAAGCTAAAAGTGGAGTCTTTCAGCCAGTGAATTGGATGGAATAAGGATCCATCACGACTTTTAGAAACAACAGTTTGCTCTCTGGCTGCTCAAGAAGTTCAAATATTAGAGATAATCTTGTTAGAGCATGTTTTTAAAATAGTGAAAAGATATCCTTGCAAAAGGTTTGTGATCAAATACTTTCATAAAAAAATTGAAAAACAGTCCTATCATTTCCTTCTGGGATGAAATACAGATATGTATTTCTTAGTTGAATTTTA
This sequence comes from Dipodomys spectabilis, assembly GCF_019054845.1. NCBI lineage: Eukaryota > Metazoa > Chordata > Mammalia > Rodentia > Heteromyidae > Dipodomys > Dipodomys spectabilis. The sequence continues at coordinate 551,623 of NW_024871404.1, read as the reverse complement.
TTATGAAAGCTTTTAGTTCAAGGTTTTGGTTGGAATTCCTATGAATTTTCCAGAGTAACGGCTGTTGAGAACATACTTTGGAAAACTTCATGGTAGACAATGACTAGGGTGGGCTACTGTAAGAAATGATTCCTTGTTTGCATCATAAATCAACCCAACATCCCAAAGCAGTATTGAGAATCAGCACTGCAACCTGCTTTCCACCTGCTGAAATAAGCTTTTAATGGAAGCCTGTTGCAATGAACCATGTATAATTTCCTTATTGCATAAGAGCATCCTCAGTAACTGTTTTACTCCTGAAGTTACTCTGCCTTAGAAAGATCTGATATTCAATTTAATATAGACCTAGATAGCCAAGTAATGGAATACCACTAAAGGAAGTGATGGGTAGGTTTGAGAGTTCTCTGTAACTTATGCACCACTGAAAGAGCTGGCGTGCTGGAGTCTTTTCTCATAAGCAACTAACTACATACACATAGCTTACTATTTCAAAGAAAGTGAAAAGAAAAATATTAAAGAATTTCCTAGCACAGATGAGTCAGCATACATACTTACTTACTTATGTAATGCATATAAAAGGAAGAAAATAAAATAATACTCATATACTCTTACAGAGTAGCATACAATGGGAATACTATAGCATATTTAACTCTGATCTGTTTTATTTTTCAAATAAAGCATTAGAGATTGAGTTGAACTTTTCACTTCATTGTATTTTTCTGGAACTCATCTACAACATTATCTTTTTTTTTTTAATTTTATTTTATTTTATTTGAGAACATACTGTACAGAGGGGTTACAATTACATGGGCAGGATAATGCATACATTTCTTACCAAGCATTGCAGCCTCCTCCTTTGTTTACCCTTCACCTCCCTTCCCAGCCTCCCCCCTCCCTCCCACCCAATTATACCCCCCCCACCGAAATTGTAAAGCTGGTTTTGACATGACATTTTGTACTTCTCATTGTTGCAACAGGTCCACCTGAATCCTTAAACGACTTGTTTGTCCCCATCTCCTCCACATGTTATACTGACATCAAATATAGTGAAAGCGGGGGATACACTGTGGGGGAGGGACATACAAAGCAACAAAGAAATAATCTTATAAATGCGTTAGAAACACATGCATGAAAGAAACAAAAACATTAAAATACATATTTGAGGTTTCGATTTCCTAACATCACATTATCTGACTTTTTCCGCTTGACTCATACCTATATTATGCAAATAAGGGAAACCATGGGACCTATGTTTCTTTGGGCCTGGCTTACTTCACTTAATATAATTTTTTCCAAGCCTTTCCATTTCCTAACAAATGGGGAAATGTCATTCTTTTTGATGGAGGCATAGAATTCCATTGTGTATATATACCACATCTTCTTGATCCATTCATCTACTGAGGGGCATCTGGGTTGGTTCCATGTCTTAGCTATGGTAAATAATGCTGCAATAAACATAGTTGTGCTGGTAGCTTTAGTGTGGCCTTGTTTGTGATCATTTGGGTAAATGCCCAAAAGTGGGATTGCTGGGTCATTGGGGAGCTCTATGTGGAGTCTTTTGAGGAACCTCCATACTGCTTTCCAAAGTGGTTGAACAAGTTTACATTCCCACCAACAATGAAGTAAGGTTCCTTTCTGTCCACATCCCCTCCAGCATCTGTTGTTGTTAGAGTTCTTGATTTTTGCTGTTCTAACTGGAGTGAGGTGATATCTCAATGTTGTTTTGATTTGCATTTCTTTTATGGCTAGGGATGTTGAACATTTCTTCATGTGTCTATTGGCCATCCTTCTTTCTTCTTCAGAGAAGCTTCTCTTTAAGTCTTTCGCCCACTTACTTATTGGGCAGTTGTTTCTTTGAGGATTTGTTGTTGGGTGGTTTAATTTTTTGAGTTCCAAGTATATTTTAGATATGAGACCCTTGTCTGTTGTATGGCTAGTAAAGATCTTCTCCCAGTCCGTGGGCTTTCTATTGATCTTGCTAGCTATGTCATTTGCCCTGCAGAAGCTCTGCAACCTTATACAATCCCATTTGTCCAGCCTTTCTTTGATTTGTTGTGTTTCCGGGTCTCTATTCAGAAAATTTCGGCCTGAGCCAAGGAGACCCAGGGTTTCTCCTATTCCATCCTGTAATGTTTTCAGAGTGTCTGCTTTGAGTTCAAGGTCTTTGATCCATTTGGAGTTGATTCTGGTGCAGGGTGATATATAAGGATCTAGCTTTAGTTTTCTACATGTAGTTAACCAGTTTTACCAGCACCATTTACTGAAGAGGCTGTCTGTCTTCCATTCTATTGTTTTAGCTCCCTTATCGAAGATTAGATGGCTATAGGTCTGTAGGTTCATTTCTGGGTTTTCAATTCTATTCCATTGGTCCTGAGGTCTGTTCTTATGCCAATACCAAGCTGTTTTGATTACTATGGCTTTATAGTAGAGTTTGAAATTTGGTATTGATATTCCTCCAGCAGTGTTCTTTCCGTTGAGGAGCATTTTTGCTATTCGGGGTCTTTTATTGTTCCATATGAATTTTTGGATTGCCTCTTCTATTTCCTTGAAGAATGAGGGTGGAATTTTGATAGGTATTGCGTTGAATTTGTAGATAGCCTTGGGAAGTATTGCCATTTTCACGATGTTAATCTTTCCAATCCAGGAGCATGGGAGGTTTTGCCATTTTTTCAGTTCTGTGTTGATTTCCTTTTTCAAGATTTTAAAGTTTTCATCATAGAGGTCCTTCACTTCTTTAGTTAAGTTAATTCCTAGGTATTTTATTTTTTGTGGGGCTATTACAAATGCAGTTGCTTTCCTAATTTCAGCCACACTTTTCTCATTGTTGGCATACAGAAAAGCCATTGATTTTTGGGGGTTAATTTTATAACCTGCTACTTGGCCAAAGTTTTGAATCAGCTTGAGTAATTTGGGAGTGGAGTCTATGGGATTCTTTAAATACAAGATCATGTCATCTGCAAAGAGGGAGTTTTATTTCTTCTTTCCCTATTTGGATCCCCTTTATGTCTGCATCTTGTCTTATTGCTGTAGGTAGGCATGCTAATACTAGATTGAAGAGAAGTGGAGAGAGTGGGCATCCTTGTCTTGTCCCTGAGTTAAGAGGAAATGGCTTTAGTTTTTCACCATTGAGTATAATGCTGGCTGTAGGTTTGTCATATACAGCCTTTATTGTATTGAGGAATGTTCCATGGATTCCTAATTTTTCCAAAACCTTCATCATAAAGGGGTGTTGGATCTTGTCGAATGCTTTTTCTGCGTCTATTGAGATAACCATGTGGTTCTTATTCTTGCTCCTGTTGATGTGATGAATAATATTAATTGATTTGCGTATATTGAACCAGCTTTGCATCCCTGAAATGAATCCTGTTTGATCGTGGTGTAGGATTTTTTGGATGAATTGTTGAAGTCGGTTGGCCAAAATTTTGTTGAAAGTTTTGCATCAATGTTCATCAAAGAAATGGGTCTATAGTTCTCTTTCTTTGATAAGTCCCTGCCTGGTTTTGGGATGAGGGTTATGATGGCTTCATAGAATGTGTTCGGTAGTGAGCTTTCTCTTTCAATTTCATTGAAGAGTTGGAGGAGAATTGGTGTGAGCTCTGCTTTGAAGGCCTTGTAAAATTCCGCTGTGAAACCATCTGGTCCTGGACTTTTCTTATCTGGGAGGTCTCTTATTGCTGTTTCTATTTCAGTGCTTGATATGGGCCTGTTAAGATAGTTTGCCTCATCTTGGTTTAGTTTTGGCATGTCAATATTTGCTAGGAAGAGGTCCATTTCTGTCAAGTTCTCAAACTTATTAGCATACAGTTTTGAGAAGTATTCCCTTATAATGTTCTGAATCTTGCTTGTTTCCGTGGTGATGTTTCCATTCTCATCTCTGAGTTTATTAATTTGGGTGTGTTCTCTTCTTTTTCTGATAAGATTTGCTAAGGGTCTGTCAATTTTGTTAAGTTTTTCGAAGAACCAACTCTTTGTTTTGTTGATTCTTTCTATAGTTTTTTTGGATTCTAATTCATTTAATTCTGATTTAATTTTGATTATTTCTTTCCGTCTACTGGATTGGGGTTTATCTTGCTGCTCTTTTTCAAGGAGGTTTAAATGTGTCATTAAATTGTTAGTTTCAGATCTCTCCAATTTGTTGATGTAGGAGCTCAGAGCTATAAACTTGCCTCTGAGTACTGCCTTTGCTGTGTCCCAGAGGAGCTGGTATTTTGTGTGTTCATTTTTGTTGAATAGCATGAACATTTGAATTTCCTTTCTAATCTCTTCCATGACCCACTCATGATTCAGCAGTGTGTTGTTCAGCCTCCATGTGATACCGGACTTTCTTTGTTGGCTTTTGGTGTTGAGTTCTAACTTTATTCCCTTGTGGTCAGAGAGAATGCAAGGTATAACTTCAATGTTTCTGAATTTAGACAAGTTTGCTTTGTGGCCTAAAATGTGGTCTATTTTAGAAAACGTTCCATGTGCTGCTGAGAAAAACGTGTATTCTGATGCTGCTGGGTGAAATGTTCGGTAAATGTCTGTTAAGTCTAGTTGATCTATGCAGCTGTTTAGATCTGCGGTTTCTCTGTTGAGTTTTTGCCGAGTTGATCTATCTAGTGGGGAGAGTGGTGTGTTAAAATCCCCAACAATTAATGTCTTTGGATCTATATGGGATTTGAGGGAAAGTAGTGTTTCTTTGATAAATTTGGGTGCTCCATTGTTTGGCGAATAGATATTTAGAATTGTAATATCCTCCTGAAGGAGAGATCCTTTAATTAGTATGTAGCGACCTTCTTTATCTCTTTTCACGAATTTTAATTTGAAGTCTATTTTATCTGATATTAGGATTGCAACTCCCGCCTGTTTATGCGGTCCGTTTGCTTGGTAGATTTTGTTCCAGCCTTTAACATTGAAAATGTGTTTGTTTTTACGGGCAAGATGTGACTCCTGTAGGCAGCAGATAGAAGGGTCTTGTTTTTTAATCCAACTAGACAGTCTATGTCGCTTAATTGGAGAATTCAGTCCGTTAACATTAAGAGATAGGACTGAGAGGTATTTGGGAGTTCCTGCCATGTTATCTACCTTCTTGGGGGCTGCGAAAACTGGGTTCTTCCTATGGTTTTTGGATTCTCAGTTTGGGTGCAGTTTCTTTGCCTTTATTGCGGTCTTGTTGGTTTTCTATGTGTAGGACATCTTTAAGAATCTTTTGTAGGGCTGGTTTGGTGGAGATGTATTGCTTCAATTTTTCTTTGCTATGGAAGGTTTTTATTTGGCCTTCAGTTATGAAGGAGAGTTTAGCTGGGTACAGTATTCTTGGTTGATAGTTGTTTGTTTTTAGGGCATGGCATACATCATTCCAGGCTCTTCTTGCTTTGATTGTCTCTGCTGAGAAATCTGAGGTGATTCTAATTGGTTTCCCTTTATAAGTGATTACCCTTTTCTCTCTGACAGCTTTAAGGATCTTTTCCTTGTTCTGAGTTGATCCTGTGTGGATTATAATGTGACGGTGGGATGTCCTATTCTGGTCTGGTCTATTTGGGGTACTAAAGGCTTCTTGTATCTGGACAGGCCTATCTTTTTGCATGTTTGGGAAGTTCTCTGCTAGGATCCTGTTAAACAGATTTCCTAGACCATTAACTTCTGTTTCTAGGTGCTCCTCTACACCCATTATCCTTAGATTAGGCCTTCTGATGGTGTCTTCCAGGTGTTGGATAGATCTATCATATTTCTTGGACTTGTCTTGGATGGTTGTATGTTCTTTCTCTATAATATCTAGGCTGTCTTCAATCCCTGAGATTCGATCTTCTGCATGGTCTAACCTGCTGTCAAGACTCTCTACTTTGTTTTTTATCTCTTTTCCTTCTAGTTGGTCAGCTTTGATGGCTTCAAGTTCTTTGTTGAAGCTCTGTTTTAGGTCTTGTATGAATTTCTTTACTTCCTTAATTTGGTGTTCAGTGTTTGTCCTCAAATCACTTAGTTGGTTGGTTATGGTTTCTTTGGGCTCCCATTCCTTCTGTTGGGTTCCATTCAGCATTCCCTTTGTGGTCTCCCTGACTTCCTTCAGCTCTTTGTTAATGGATTCCATGAATGCCTTTAGTGATCTTTGTGTGTTCTCTACCTGGTCTCTCAATTCCTGTATTATTCTTTGATTAGCTTCCTCCCGTTCGTGGGATTCCTGCAGATCTCTTTGAGTGTTCTCAGCCTGCTCACGCCATTCCTCTCTTTCTCTTTGAGTATTCTCAAGTTGTTCACGCAAATCCTGTATCAGTTTTTGAGTAGCTTCCTCACGCTTATGATATTCCTGTATAAACTTCTGGGATGCCTCCTCTCTCTCCCTATCACGCTCATACAGAGTCCTTTGTACGTTGTCAAACTTTTCATTTATCATGTTTGCCACCAGTGTTTGTAGAGCTGTTTGGGAACTCTCCTCTGGATTATTCATTATCTGTTCTAACCCCTGATTATCAGGATTGGGAATTGAAATACCCGAATTTGCCATTTTTCTTGTGTTTTTCCGGCTTACTCTGCCCATTTGAGATGAAGATAGCACCAGTTTTGTGCTAGAACACTATCTTAAGGCAACCATCAACCAAAGTTTGCATTTGTACAGTCAATAGTCTACAGATACAATCTAGTTCAACAGATACATCTATTCGACATCAAACAACTATATGTTAAAGGACTTCGAACCGCAGAGAAGAATTTGGAAAACCAGAAATTATTAGGGTTAGGGAGAGATATGGGTAAAAAATAGGAATAGATTGGTGTGGGGAGGCACAGGGAGAGTTAACTATGTCCTAATCACAATGCAGGAAATAGGTTGGGTAGGATGTAAGTAGAGAGAGAGAGAAAAAGAAGAAAGGGAAAGGGGAATGAAAAGAGACCAGAAAATAAAATAGAAACGTAAAAATTAATGTTATTTTAGAGATTAAAAGACCATCTATTTATAGAGGAATATGAATATGTTGAGAGAAAGGGAGGGACATAGAGGAGATGAGAAAAACTTTAAAAAAATGCTTAAAATATTATATAGGTATAAAGAGGTAGTACTGCTATTAATGAATTTAAGTCTCAGAGGTTTTGAATTGAGTAATAAGTTTGTGGATTAAGTGTGTACACAATGGGGGATAGGGTCTACTGGTTAACTACGGGTTTATCTGAGGATGTGCAGGACAAGAGTTAAGTCACATAAAGATGAACAAAGAGGAAAAGATGGAAAGGATAGGAAAGTGAGAAGAAAAGATCAGAAGTTCTGTAGAGCTAGACAAAAAACAAAAAGATAATTAAGAATGAAAGAAAAAGAGAAAGAAGACAAGAAAAGAAAAGAAAACACACATTCACGTATTCCTAAAATAAAAATTATAAGAAGAGAAAAAAAAAAGTTAATGGAAAACAACTATTTTTTCAGAAGAGGCAAAAATTAAAGATTATTAAAAGTTTTAGAAAAGCAAAAAAAAATTTTATATATATATAAGGTAACAAAAATTGAAAAAAAAAAACAAAACAAGAAAAAGAAAAAAAAAGAAAAGAAGAAGAAGAAAAAAAAAGTTCTTTGATTTTTTTTTTTTTTTTGGGAGGGGTGGGAAGAGTCCTGTATCTCCCTTTTGTCTGTAACCAGAGTCTGGTTGGAGTCTCTGGTCAGCTTGAGGTCCTGTGGCTTGATTGGTTTCTTAAGTCAGTTTGTTGGAACAAGCAGAAAAATGCTCTGCTTTACCCAAGATTTTGAGATCCCCCTCCCAGGTTAGTTTACTGGGAGGGTGATCTGCTTTGAGAATCACAAAAGAGGGGGATGCAGTGATGAGGCTAGGTTCTGGGTAGAGTTGAGGCCTTTCAACGAACAGTAGCTTTTCCCTGGGGCTATTTTGTGAAAAAAACTCACAGCACCCAGCCTGGAGCCATTCTCAGGGTTTCTGTTTTTCAATTGATTGTGGTGGCTGCTAGAGGGCGGGGCAGCCTCTGGCTCTGGTTACCTGGTGAGGAGAGCCACTCCAATGGCTGGCGCCTGAGCTGGGTGACTTTTCCCTGGATGGAACTGAGTCTGTGAGGTCACTTCGCCGTTAAGTTCTTGTGACCTGCTAAATGACTAGTTTTATTCCAAGGCCTGAGCTGGAGCTAGCCGCTCCTCCGAGCTTTGTCGGTATCCAAGATGGAGATCACCGGTGCTGGGGGGGGAGGAGTGGCCTTCCCTCCTCTGCTCCCAGAGAAGGAGTGAGGAAGTGGGGCTTCTACTCACGCGGAGTCTTGGATCCCGGGTCGTCTCTGGTCTGCAAAGTGCAGGATGAAGTTGTCCGCTCCTTATCGGTTCTTGCTGGTGTTGAGTAGAATCCGCTCGTCCGCTGCGTCTGGCTCCTTCGTCCCGGACTGCGTCTCAGGTATGCCTCCGCGGCGGTGGTCGCCGCTGCGACCCTGCCGCCGCAGCGGCAGCTGCTCAGATGTGTCTGCTTGGCTTCCCCTCTCTTGACTAACTCTCTGTCCTGTGATGGCACACTTGGTGTGATTCTCTGGCTTGGGACTGTTCACTGGAACTCTGAAACTGTTTTCTATGCAAGAGCTTGTTCAGATTCTAGCTTCTCCTCCGCCATCTTCCCGGAACTCCTCATCTACAACATTATCTATGTGCTGTATTAGCAGATATTAGGCTTGGATGAACTTTTTATCATTAAACACCAGATATCATTATTTTGCTCCAAAGTGAATCAAACACTATTTTACAAGTCAAACCAGATTGTTGCTGACATTCGTTCCTGGAACTGAGGGAGGAATGCTGTGTTCAAAACTTTTGTTCTCTTCTGTAATGACGGAACAAGACGCCTGTGTCATTTTCCCACATGTGCACAATATGGTTCTTGAACATCTTGCTCCTCTCAGTTGAAACAAAACTTTATCATTTATAGTATGTGTAGCAAAAACAAAAATGTCTCTCAGTTTAATTTTGGTTATCCAAAACAGCTAACTGTTTAAAATATGATTCTACAAGAGCTCCCAAATTCCCTCCCTTTAGTGTTCAAGCTCTGAACACTACAGGGAACAGGACCCAAGAACATGATGAGAAATCAGGGCTGTGATAACTTTAGATGAAATGAAACTCTCTTCCCCTACTGGCTGTGAAGAGAGGAGCTATCATATCATGAGAAGGCTGGGCAGCTAGGTCCTGAGCAACCGTTTAAGAAGCCTAGAAGATATCTGAGGAAGGCCTCTAGGAGCTGAGGATGACCATACTCACAGCCAGCAAGGAAGGATGCCTTTGTCCTAAAACCGAGAAGGATTGAATATGGCCAACCACCAGAATGAGCTTGGAAGAGGACTCTGGGTATCAAATGAGAACACAGCCCCAGCTAGAAATAAGGCCTTGATTCTAACCTTCTGAGACCCTGATCCAAGGACCCATTTAACCTGTTCCTTGACTTAGTGGACTGTGAGACAATAAATGTGACTTGTTTTGAGCTGTGAATCTTGGGGTGATCTGTTTTCAATGACATAATACTGATATCCAAATGTAAATTTGCTTTCTTGAAGAAGAGGAAAAAGAAAGGAGACAGGATAAAGTTTAAAAATGCTGAGGAAAGCTGATAGCAAACTATGACATGTAGTACCTCTGAAAACTAATTATCATACAATCTTAAGTTAAAAACTGGACACACAGCTCGCACAGAACACATAGGGAACTGATTAAAAGAAATCTTCCCTTGTATTTCCTCCACGGATCCTTTGAACTACATCAGCTTTGAAGTTGCCTTAGTCATAAATTGCTGCTTCTTCAAACCATTTCTTGAAAATTTGTGCTCCAGTGCACATTGGAACATAACCTTAGTCACATACTAAATTCATGTGTGACATAATTATTTAAAAATCTACTGCTAAGCCAGTAATCCTAGTTTATGCTTGTAATTCTAGCTACTCAGAAGGCTGAGATCTGTGGGTTGTGGTTCAAAGTTAGTCTCAGCCCGAAAATCTATGAGACACTTTTGTCTTCAATTAACCACGAAAAAGCTGTAGAGACCTGTGGCTCAAATGGCAGTGAAAAAGTTGAGGGATAGCCCCAGACCCTAAGTTCAAGCCCTAGTATCAGTATAGAAAAGAAAGAGTAGAGAAATCTGATGGCAGAAAATCATCTTCAAAGATGTCACACAAACTTAAAAACCTTTAAAAGATTGCACAAACAAATAGTTAAAAGCTAATCTACACTGGACAAAAAGTAATTGAAATGGCCAGCCCTGTTGAGGTGGAGGCATGGGTCAGTGGGTAGAACGCTTGTCAGTGAGTGAAAGTATCCTGTACTGAGTTCAAGTCCCAGTCTCAAAAAATTAATCTTCAAGCAGAAAAATTGAAAACTTCTGTAAAATAGTGAAATGAAGTACTATAGATTGAACTCAGGGCTAAGTACTCTTAGTCTGCTTTTCCACTCAAAGATGACACACTACCACCTAAGCCACAGCTCCACTTCTTTTGCAGGTTTGCTGGAGGTAAAAGTCTCATGAATGTGTTTGCCTGTCCTGGCTTTATACTGGGATCCTCACGTCTCTGCTGAGCGTACAAGTACCTTGAAGCCTAACCTCTCAATGTCCAGAAATATTCTAAAAATATAAAACTCATTTTGTGCTTCCCTCTAATTATACATTAATAATATGGAATTTATAGGGGAGCTATACATTTCACAGTACTCTCCATTTGGCCCCATAAATACCGAAATCTGGTATGCCATTGTGTTAACTTCAAACTGAGATCCTCAGACCTCAGCCTTCTCAGTAGCTAGGATTTTAGGCATAAGCTACTGGCACTCAGCTTGGTATAACATTGGGTTGCAATGATTATTCAAATGAATCAATTTTGAAAATGTCTTCTTTCCTAACAATTTCACAATTATGGAAATTCTGAAATCTTCAAAATAGATTTAAATTCAGTAATCCTGATATTTCTTCTCTCAAAATATTATTGAACAGAGAAGCATTTTTTCTTTAATCAGTAACAGGAGTTTGTTTGTAATAACTAAGCCTTGGATTAAAGAAAAATTTAATAGTAATATGAGCAAATAAGTAGCCTGAGCAGTGTGCTTCAATCTGCTCACCTCCTAAATCCTTTCCTATATTACCCCAGTTCATCCCCTTTCTGGCCCTGGTGTTGGTGTGTTCCTTTTGTTATTGATGAGGAAACAGAAACACAGAGGAGTTTAGATAACTTAACCAAGGTCACACAGCTAATAAAAGAGCTGTAGTTTGGACCTGAGAATTGTACTCCATAGTCCACCTCAATTCTTCCTCTCAAATTAAATGAAAGTGATTCCCATGCATGTATGTAAACATAAAATGTTTCCCCCCCCACCCTGAGTGCTTTATTAGTTAGAAGTCTTATTGCTTCACACAGAGAATGTCCTGTGATTCTCATTAGTAGCAGTCTGTTAGCAAATGAGTAAACAGGACTCCGATTTTGTCTCACTGTACCTATTCAGTTCTGGCTCACTCTAAATCTTGACAAAAATGCTTGTGGTTGCACCACAAAATGCTGACACTTATTTCTATTGGGTGGTTTTGGAAGCACAAGGATTACTTTAAGGAAACGTATCCATTCATGTGGGGAAGATCACATGAGGGCAGGTTTCATGTTTATTTAATGCGTTTCTCTCAGAATAAGTTAGCCAGCAGTGGAACTTCCCATCACTATTAGAATAGAAACTTCTTTCCTCTCGTAATAGAGTAGGTCTTGTTAACTAGGCAACCCTACTCAGGGACACCTGTAATTTCAAGAGTTGTAGTAAAACAATGAAACACATGATTGTCTATCAAATATTTACCTTTTAATCAACTCTCCATAAACTGAACTACTGAAGTACTGGCTTGGTTGCCTTAAAAACTGTGCTGTAACTGAATTAATTTACATTTGAGTCAACTGAATGTTTTATTCAAGGCAGGGAAGTAAAATATAAATGGAAGCATCCACTAGATAATCCTGTGAGAGTGCCAGGAGGATCAGTGAAATGGGAATGTTGCCATGGTTACCAGGAAACAGAGCTGGGACTGTCATTATCAGGAAGATATTGAAAATGTGACCCAATAAACTCATAACACTGGAGGCATTCTGTCCTCTGTACCTTAATTATTGTGATCTTGGCTTTAGGAAGGAAGCCTGAATGGAGAAAAGTATCTTCTTCCTAACAGTTGGCAGTGTTTAATTCTTAGAAAGTTTTGCCAGTTATGTAGCACAGCCCATCTTGAAAATGAAGGTAATTTCCTAAGTGGAAAATGGAATAAACTTATCAATCATTCACAGAAGCCCACTGCCATGGCTACCCAGAGAAAACTCTGGTTCCAAATGAGTAACACCTTTCTGTAGTTCCATGTCAGTATGGGGAGCTCTCTGCTCTTGTTTCAAAGGACACGATTTGAAGTTCGCATTTCACAGGGCCTTATAGCCTGTCACAGCACACTCTGTATTCACTCTCCATTACAGTTCAGCTAGGCTTAAAGGGGAAGCTCAAATATATATAGTAAGCACATCAAAGGGATCATAATGCTCATCTTTATATACATTATTAGCAGATGAACAGCAGGTGTACCTCAGCAACTCTGGCTCTCAAGAGTCAGACACAAGATGCTCTCAAGTTTGAGGCCAAGCTGAGCTACAAAGAAAGACCCTGTCTAAAATTTAAAACTAGAAAACAGTAAAACCAGTAGCAACAAGCAAAACAGGCAATCACTAAGACAGATAAAAACAGAAGGCAATTGCCATCTGTAATAGGATCTAGACACAAGTTAGATCCAAATTAAAATTAGACTCAGGTAGCAATGAAGTAAACTTACTGCATCTTCCTTGGAACTTGTTTTGACTATCTTTCTTATATAAAAATCTATTGGACTGAGGGAAAGGAAAGGGAAGGATGATATTCCCCAAAGATAGGAAATGTACTCATTGGTTAACTTATGAAATGATAGGCCCTTTCTTCATAACAATTGTTTAACAAATCTATTGTACTCTGACAAATGTACCTTCTATCAACTGCAAATTTACCCGCTATAAACTGCTGCATAAATCATAAAAAGAATAATGGATAGCATCATAATTAGAAAGAAGGATGAGCTGGGAGCCAGTGGCTTACATTTATAATTCTAGCTATTGAGGAGGCTGAGATTCAGGGATCCTACTTTGAAGCCATCACAAGTAGAAAGGGATATGAGACTCCATTCCCAAAAATGTTTAGCGAAATAATTATTCTGGAAGGCTGACAGAAGTGGTAGAATACTAGCTGAGTGCTAGGCTCTGATTTCAAATCCTGACACTTGGAAAAAAGCAAAAAGAAAAGGAAGAGTGACATCGTAGTGTAGAAAATGGAAATGGAAATATGTCTGATTTACAAATTAAATAGAAATTTGCAGGACCAGTGATCTACAAATATCAAGGTATATATCTGTAGTAAATGAGTGAAAATGCTCAGGTAGTTTAATTGATCTGCAGGGAATTCATATCTATAATATAAACAAAATAAAAAATTAAACAGCAAAAAATCCCATCAATAAATGGCCAAATGAATGAGACAGTTCTCAAAAGTACCAATGGGGGGCTGGGAATGTGGCTTAGTGTTAGAGTGCTTGCCTACTATGCATGAAGTCCTGGGTTCGATTCCTTAGTACCACAAACACAGAAAAATCCGGAAGTGGTGCTGTGGCTCAAGTGGTAGAGTGCTAGCCTTGAGCAAAAGAAGCTCACGGACATTGCTCAGGCTCTGAGTTCAAGTCCTAGGACTGGCAAATAAAAAAGTACAAATAGCCAACAAATACATTTTAAAGTCCAGCATCTTTAGTCATCAAATCTACATTGAGATTCCATGTCATCTCAGTCAAATCAACTGTTATCAGAAGGGAAAAAATATCCACAAATAGCAGCAGATACTAGATGCAAAAAAAAAAAAAATACCCTCTTAATGTGGGTGGGAGATGTACAGGAAATGTTTGTATGTATGTGCTGTGTGTATGTGTTTATGTGTGTGTGTATGTCTCCTTGTGTATTTATGTTAAACACAAGGAGATTTATTCACAATAATAAAGAACAGAAAATGTTATTTGCAGGAAAGTAGGTGGACCTGAATATAATTATGGTGATAAAAAATAAGTCAGACGTGGAAAAAAGCATATTTTTCTCTCATAGGAAAAAAACTAGATTTTAAGAGAAAAATTGGAAGTAGAAAGAGTATGGTTTTGGAAGAGAAAGAGGATCTGTGTGAGAAGGCCAAGAAATGATGATGGTGGTGAATATGGTCAAAGTATACTATGCACATGCATGATATGTCATGTAACCCATTCTTGTGTACATTAATATATGCTGGCATGAGAAAAATAAAACATCAAGAGCTAAAAATAAAGTATATAATACATTGATATTTACAAAGTTGTGAAACTGTCATCACTAATTCCAGAATATTTTGAAAATTCTGCCCTGCACACATTAGCTATTTACTTTCCATTCCATCTTCCCCCTCAGCTCCTGAACAAAATTAATTCCTTCATTTCTCTGTCTTCTATGCATGTTCTATGACTGGAGTCCTACAATAGTGTGATCTTTTCTTAGCATAAAGTTAATTTACCATAATTATTTTCAAGATTCATCCATGTGTAGCATAGACCTGCACTTCATTCCTTTTTATGGTTAAATATATTATTGTATGGATATGCTCCATTTTGTTTATTCATTAGTTGAAGGGCTAGTTACTAATGCTTACCACGCTGGGAACACATACAGGGAGCACAAAGTTTGGTCAGGAGGCAGTAAGAGACTAGGGAAAGCACAGGCAAGACCCAACAGAGTGAATTTTATGGAAGGAACCACTGAGGCACAAAAGAAGATTTAGAATGTGTTAATTTGAATGAATCTAACAGCCTCTACAGCATAGGCCCCGACTAGCTGTGGTAAGTCTTTTATCTAGTCCTCACATTTCAGACCATTCCCCAGCAGATGGGTAGTGGCATAAAGTCTGGTAATCCCTGGAAAGGATATTCTCTCCAGATCAACAAGGTCCCAAGTACCAAAACGTCAGAATAAAAAGTTGTCTTTGAGCCAGGCACCAGTGGCTCACACCTGTCATGCTAGTTTCTCAGGAAGCTGAGATCTGAGGATCACAGTTCAAAGCCAGCCCAGGAAGGAATGTCTGTGAGACTCTTATCTCAATAAACCACCAGATAGCCAGAAGTGGCGCTGTGGCTCAAGTGGTAGAGTGCTTGCCTTGAGCTGAAGAGCTGAGGAACAGCACCCAGGCCCAGAGTTCAAGCCCCATGAAAAGTGATCACTATACATCTATAGTGACCACTTCCTTCTGGCCACCTTCAACTTCTTTTAATTGGACTTACAGAGAGGACAAAACTAAAGAAGAGAGCTTCTGCTAGTAACTAAAGTATAGTACCCAAGGACATAGATTTTCACTTGATATGGTCATACATATAGCATAATGAAGTTGTAGAAATCACTTGCCACTATGGAGTAGTCATTGAAACACAACTTTTTCTTTAAAAAAACTGCTCAATCGTGAGCAGATAATTAACAAACTTTTATGATAACCTAATAAAATATTATACATTAGTACTTAAATGTGTTAGTACTTACTTTAGTTCTTTTCATTTCTTAAGATTAACTGAAGTGTTTATAGGTGAGTTTTGCTTTAAATTATCCCAAAAAACAAACAAAAAAGCTAAAGGCACTGATGACACAAAATAGAAATAGTAATAATAACTAAGACTTGAAGATGAATCCATTAAAACTACAGCTGGGAACCGGTGGCTCACACCTGTAATCCTCCATACCCAAGAGGCTGAGCTCTGAGGATCAGAGTTCCAAGCCAGCCAGGGCAGGAGACTCTGTAATACTCTTATCTCCAATAAACGACTCAAAAAGGAGGAGGAGGAGGAAGAGGAGGACAAGGAAGAGGAGGAGGTGGAGGGGGAGGAGTTGGAGGAGGAGGTGGAGGAGGAGGAGGTGGAAGAGAAGAAGGAGGAGGTGGGGGAGGAGGAGGAGGAGGAGGAGGAGGAAGCCACCACAAGCAGTGCTACGGGTCAAATGTTAGAGCAATAGCCTTGAGCAAAAAGAAGCTTAGGACAGTGGCCAGGTCCAGAATTCAAGCCCCAGGACCGGCAAAATCAATCAATCAAACAAACAAACAAAAAACACTTTGCAATACTTTTGTCTGTGCATGAATACAGTATTCACATAATAAACCCTTTAAAACCAAGGTGAGATGCACAGGAAAAAGAAGTATTAAAATTTGCAATCAGTGTAGGAGAGTAACTATATAGAAACCCAAATTCATATACGATATGTATTTATACTATTATGAATCAAAACTCCATCCCTTTTCCTTAAATTCCGGGATTGCTTAAGTGACTTGATCTTTTCTCTAGTTCCAAATATCTGCAGGCTAATATTGACACAGGTTGATCGAATTCCTGTTGAAGTAGTTTTATGCTAAACAATGGGATCCTAAGGGTGAGGTAAAGCATGTTGTGATACTTTCTGATGAGAGTCTGATCCAATTAGCAAATTTCACTAATCAAAGACCCTTCACTCTCAAGAGAGCTTTACTGAACAGCAGTAAAGGTTGCTTAATTAATAAGATTAAAACACCCTTCAGAAACAAGATCAGTATGACATATCTATCTGTGTCATGAAGCCATCCTCCAAATATAGCACTGTGAAATCTTGGTGGGAATATTTGGTCAGAATGATCAGAAGGAAGGGAAAGAGGGAAGGGAAGGGAAGGGGAGACTATTGATCTTTGTACATCTATTAGTTATTGGTTTTAAATAGTATTTCCTTAGAGTTTCCATAAAATAACCAATTATTTTTTTGCTTAAGAAAATTATTTCTGCTGTAACAATTAAAAGCCTATTTTTAAAAATCCCCAAATGATACCTGTAAACCAAGCAATAGAGGAAATTGGTAAAACAAACCATTCTCTGAGAGTCATTTCCTCATGGTGCCTGTAAAGTGAGGGAAAGAAATTGCAAGAAACATTCAATGTATCTGTGTAAGTAAACTTAAGAAACTTAAATTACTATATGCAACTACAATGGGGAAAAGACAGATAAACTTTGATGAGGTACCTTGAATAAGAGCCATGAAGCCCACATCTGTGGCCCCATAGCAACTTATCTACTACTATCAACTAGTCTGCCTGGACCAGGACCTTGTCTCCTGAAATTCAGGATACACATTTAGCTTCTGGGAGATGAAAACAGGGAGCATTCATTAGAAATGCTTCAGAACAAGGAGTGATTAGAAGGAGATTTAGTTACTAAGACAGCAGGTGAAGCAAATACCCTGACACTGTAGAAACCAACTCCCACAGTGTAAACAGATGGGCCAAAGAAGGAGGAATAAAATGACCATATAATTAAAATCAGCGTGTTCTGTGTAGACACAGGCTGCCATTCTTCTTACAGGATGGTTTAATGGTGCCAACTTCCTTTCTGAGGTCATAGATTCCATCAGGGGAAATAAGTCATTCAAGTCCCATAGGTGTTTGTCCAAACAGCCAAGATGGCAATTAAAATTATACTTATAAAGCACTTTTAATTAACTGAGAAAATGATAATTAAATAAAAATGATATCTGTAGAAATGGTTTATATACTTTATAATTTCCAAATTTAATCTCCAAATATTTTGTAACCTTTTCAGAGACCAACAATATTGTACAGAAAAAAAGAGGAGAATTTAGAGGTATGTTTCTTCTTCCTTGATCTAAGCTTGCCAGAACTGAATTCCCCTTTTCTTTTGGATATAACAGGCCCATGAGAACAATCATTGCTAGGCACAGAATACCAGAAAATGACGCTCAGAGGAGAGGCTTACAGACAGGACTGAGAAGCCTCACAAAGTCCCAGCTCTGCCAACATGAAGGATCTGGGTGGGTGCTGGAGTGGGTGCTGCTGGCCAGGTAAGATCTGGAGAAAGGACTAGAAGATGCTTTGAGTCACAATACCTGTGTCCTGACATTGTGCAAAGTGCTTTCTCCGTCTTCATGTCTGAGGGGTCCAGTCACTTCTGTGCTTCACATGGGAGTTTGATATTGTATTGTACTGTACAGGTTGACATGCAGATGCTGTGAAAATGAAGTCACATAAACAAATGAATAATCTTAACATTACTTTTGCACTTTTGACTTTGTCTATTAATTCTTGGAGCTTTAGACCTTTATTTAAAGCAGAGCCTTATACTAAGAGGTGCTCTCCTGTAACATCTCTGTGTTCTGACTTTTATCACGTATAACTACATCCTGATTTTACAAGACGAAGACCTCTGAGTAAAGAAGCTGAGGAGGAGCAGAAGCTGCTTTCTGTGGTGTCAAGGTGACTGGTCACTATTATTCTTTGCATACATGGGATTCAGTACAGCTAGCCTGAATCATGAGAGGGATAAAGTAATGGCTACCGTTACGAGGACAGGATAGGGAGTAGATGTAGAAAATTATGAAGACTGTAGCTAGATTCAAAAGATCCTTCTCTGGAAGTGGCATTATAGCTCAATTGGTAGAGTGCTAGCCTTGAATTGAAGAGCTGAGGGACAGTGCTCATGCCCAGAGTTCAAGGTCCACGACCAACAAAAAAAGAGTCCTTTCTTTGCACCCTTCTCCCTGCCCCATCCTACTCCTGTACTACAGACTAGCAGACCCTCTATTCACAGGACTGGTCCTAGTTACAAGTTTGTACATTTTGTTATCTGTAGCCTATTGAACAAGCATCCCAACACTACTCATTTTTGGAAACTGCTATGTCCAGACCCCCTCTGTCAGGTGTGTAGCAAGACAGTGGTGGAGGCCAGTCACTTGCTATCTCAAGCATCTGGGAAAGTCGCTGACACTTCAGGGTCTCCATTAGTTTCCAAAACTCTTGTGAAAAAGTCATCTGCATCACTGAACACTCCTCTCTTAGAAAACCTATCAGAAAATGTAATTCCAGCTACAACACCCGAGCCTTCTCTAACTCTACCCTCCCCAGACTCTCCCAAGCAGGTGATCTTACCACCAGATCATGCTCTGTCACTAGAGACTATGTTTCCTTTGGAAACTAAGTTTCAAGCAGCTCCATTACCATCCCAACCACTCGCCTCAAATCTTCCTCCCATAGAACATCATACTTGGGGAATAGGAGATGTTCTCCAACATGCTTCCACTTGTAGAATGACTGGCAAACCTTCTGACTTGCCCACTCATGGCCCACTAACCAGAGAATTGTCCTACAGAGAGCTGGGTGTGAAAAGCCAGCCCCCTTGTGAGTTAGTATAATGCGAGGCCAAGCGGGAATCCCTTGCCCTCCATTCTTCCAAGGACTCTTCTGAAGGTATTGCTGCATCCTACCACATCGAGCCTGATAACCATGCAATTGTCAGACTTGGCATTCTAGCATTCTTGGAGATCCAAATCAAGAAGAGAGGTGGCTTCTTGATGTGGAAAGAAAGGGAAAGAAAAACTGATTCTTATGCCCAACAAGATAAGCTACGATGCCAATTGAATTCTGTAGGGAAAGTGTTAGCGTCAGTTGCTGAGAAGCAGGAATTGGCAATTTCCCTTCCATTTGGGAGCTCCAACATCAAGCAAGGGGAGCTGCACAAGTACATGCAGGCCTCATGTCCAAATCCCTATGAAGGCCATTCTCAGCAAAAGTCTATCCAACTCTTTTGGGATCTTCCATCTTTGTACAGTGAGTGTTAAGCTCCACTATCCATGGCTTAGGTGACTATTCTTTGAAATTTGTCTCCTTCAATATAATCTCCAACGTCTTCACAGACCACAAATCACCAGTAATCCCTGACCCTAAACTTCTGCCATTGCCTGAGATCCAATCTCAAGTCTTGCCTGAGGCTTTGCACCAACATCTTCTAGGAACCCAGGCACAGGCCCAGCTTCACTTTCTGCTCCATGGCCTGCCATCTCCTGAACCTCCGGTTAGGGCCTGTGGAGTCTGTTTTCATGGACTGCAGAGTGAGGCACATCTCCTTACACCATCTGAAATTTATCACCCAGAACATAATATATTGCAGAAAAAGCAAGAGAATGTGTGGGATTTACCCTCTGTGGTCCAGAGATTTCAGGAATACTTTTGTTCTCCAGCTCCAAAACTTCCATTGGTCAGACAGTATTCTAAAGCTAAAGTTCTGGTCTCCATCCTTCCTAGTAATTTCCCCCTCACCAGTGACCTGCGGCAAGAACTAGAGCATCAGAAAGAGGCTCATCCAACAAAACTGGGGCCTGCCCCACAGGATCCAGGAGTCTCTGTTACTGGTAAGTCGTAGGATAGAAATTCCGCAAAGCTCTGAGTCTAACAGCAGTCAGAGTCTCTCATGGATTTCCTCCTTTAAACATCAGAAGTGCAAACATCCAAACTTTGAATCTAGCTAACTTGAAAGCTTTAATGAGAAGAGCATAGAGATACATCTGGTAGATGAGGAAGTAGGGAAGAAACAAGGACGCAGTGCAGAGACTGGCCCCAAAGACCAGCTGTCCAATGCCTCAGTGGGGGCTCCACATAATAGTTCACAGTCTCAGTCTGAGTCAAATTCTGAAAGTTTCACAGGGATTGTGTCAGGTAATGATTTTAGTACCTGACTGGTAATTCTGCATCAGAAACAATTCCAGGATGCCTGGAAGTACATTGGAACAAGAAATTTACAGAAATCAAAGAGTATCAGGTTCCTGGGACTGTCATTCCAACAGCATGCACTTGTCCTTGTGTGAAAAATCCCCTAGCCAAAAGAAACAGAGAGATTTGGCACCACTCGTAGGGAAGGCTAGAAGTCTGGCCACACCCCATGATATTTCTTTCCCTGATTCCAGCAAGTCAAATATCGTGGCGGACAGAATTACATTTTTTTTTCAAATGAAGACAATGCAATGTCTTCCCCAGAAGGCCCAGGAATCAATAGAAACCACTTATGTGAAAGAAGGTCCATCTTGGTTTGCTCCAACTCTAAACTTTCCTCCCCATCCACCTCTATTTCTGGAATATATTCTAAACTTGGGGTTTCCCAGCCCCTTGGACAAAAGTCTTTTGCTAATAGCCAAAGAAGATGGGAACAACAAATTCAGTCTCACCTGTGAGCAAGAAAGAACAGTGGTTTCAGAGACAATTACTCTCTGATACCAACAATGAGTACATTGAGAACCTGCATAGAATGAAGGAGGGCAGATGGCCTTTTCTGCACCCAACACATGGTGTCCTAGGAAAAGCCAGTGTGACACAATCCATAGCAGACAATATATGCAGTCCAAATTTGTTCCCGAGGACAGCAGTGGCTGCACCTGATACAGACGATAAGAAACAAATTTTTAGACAAAGCATTCAAAAGACTGATGAAAAGGGGATACGTTCAAAGAAAATTTCCCTATATAATATCTCTAAAGAGACATTCAAGACAAAGGAATTCTGTAATCTTCCATTAGAAGCTAAAAGCAACATCACCAACGAGAGCAAAGCTTCCGTAGTGATACCTATCAATCAAAGCAAAGCACAGGGTATCCTGACCACTAAAAAGATCCCAATGGATACATTGGTTTCCCAAGGTCTGAGTTATCAGACTTTAAAAAATGGACTTTTCAATGAATTAAAACTGAAACTGGAGAGCAGAAAGACAGGAAAGGCCCAGAGTCTTCAGGATGACCAGCCTCTGGAATCAGATAACTTGAAAAATGTGACTTTACTTACTTTAAAATCTAGTGTCACCAGTGTGGACATGGCAGCTTCCCATGAACTGCATGAACAACTGGACAAGACAACGATCAGCAGAGGGCAAGGCCAGAAGCGTTGCACCATAGTGACCTCCACAAAGGCCAAGGTAAAAATTTTCCACAAAGTAACAATGACACGAGTCCTCCAACACTAAATCAGACGAGTCTGGTGGAGGAGATACATGGCTTGGGACATCACAACTCAGAAGAGGAGCTGCCATCCTCAAAATAAAACATTAAAGGAGACACCTGCGGGGACATCCTATATTATGTTACAGAAGGGACAGCCTCCTCCTGAAAACCATTTCAGAAACCACATGAACCAGTTTTCTCAGTGGCTTAGTACAGGTAAAAATGGCAAATGACAAGAAAGCTATCTGGGAAAGGGCAGTTCTCCATGATCATCCGCTCAAGCCAGAAGCCTAGGTAAAGGGAAAGCTTCTTTTTCTGGGAACACTAAAAATCAGAAAGTCACCAGAGACACTGATATAGTCCTAGTGGCAAAATAAGGGCAAAGGCATGGAGTAGGTGTCACATGCCCCCAGGAATCCCTTGTATCTCCCATGAAGTCTGGGAAATCTCAACCAAAGCAGAACTTCAGACACAGACAGAATGTAGCCAGGGCAAGCACCCCACAAAGCTTCCTGCTCTAAAGTGACATGTGTCAAGTCCTACACACAAGAAGCTGCTAGTCTTAGACAGAGAGTTACCTTGAGAAGAACAGGCAGGGCACAGGCTGGCACAAAGAGCCAACAAAGAGTGTGCTAACTCCTGAGCGAAGGCATCTCACAGCCATGGAATACAGGGAACCAGGGCTCCACAGCAGACCCACCTGCAGACAGCAAGTGCCTCAAGTGCCTCTGGCTACCCCTACCATTCCTAACGGCAGTGTGTTGGGAGTGGTTCCCTTTTGAAAGGGAAACTTTTCCTCCATCATTAGCAGGGACAAGAGTTTCCTCCCTCAAAATAATTCATAATTTCCCCCCTAATAAACCTCCAATACATTACCTTTTTCTCATCTCCAATAAATGCCCTTATAGCAGTTCCGTCTTTTACATACTGTTTTGTTGGTATGGGTTTAGGGTTATCTATGGCTAGTGTTTAGGAGAAAATAAAATGAGGTTAGCTTTTCCTGACTTCCCCTATTGTCTCTATAAGGAATAGATGGCCCTACTCTTGAATCCTCTTTCTCTACCAGTAAAGGTGGAGAAGATGGATCCTACCTTAGCATATTGCCAACTGCATGACAGGCTATGCTGCAATTCTTCCATCTATTAATTGTTCCTGTCCTATAAGTGGTAGAGAAATCTTTCTCTGTACTGAGGACCAAAGGTTGATAAGTTTTGTGAACCCACTGGTTTACTCCTTTCTTTTTTGTTCTGTTTCCCTTTCAATATATTTTAATGTGAAAATACCATACATAGGGGTTACACTTACATGATCAAGGTAATAAGTAAACTTCTTAACAAGCATTGTTGCCTCCTCCTTTGTTTCCCCTTACCATCCCTTCCCTTATTCCCCCACCACACACCACCCAGTGCCAAAGTTGTAAAGTTCGATTTTCGACATAACGTCTTGTACAATGGGTCCATCTGTATCTCTATTTAAACAATTTGTTTTTTTCCTTTCCCTACCCAAATTATACCAACATCAAATACAATGAAAACAGGGGTTATACCATGGGCAAGGGACATACAAAGCAACAAAAAATCATCATAAATATGTTAGAAACAATAGCAAGAAAGAAAAACCATTTCTTAACACAACTGGGCAGTAACAGGTAATGACTCTGTCGGGGAGTGTTTGATGGCGTTGCTCCAGGTGGTAGGTAGAGTCAAAAAGAGGAGGTGGTACTCCTAAGGGATCATTTGTTTTAGGAGCATTCTTTGATCTTGCCGTGGATATCTCCCTACTGCTAGCAACCCAAGAGATGTGTCCCCCCCTCCCTGGATATTTCTTCACTATGCTTAGACCAAATAACATTGTTTAGAAAATGAAAAGAAAATTCAGGCTGTTCAGTGTCAGAATGCCACACAGGGTAAGATAAAGGTGACTGTGTGAAAGATGTCTCAGAGTGACAATCATGAAGTAAGGAAAACAACCCTGTAACAAAAATCTGAGTACCATGGGCACATTCTTCTCAGATCAGTATGATCCTCCAGCCTTTCTTCAAGGTTGATGAGAGTGCTAGAGGGCTTAATGATCTCATAGTGACTGAACTGTACTATATATGAGACTCTCTGAGCATTAAACAACTACAGGGAAGTCATCAGGCACGAAATTCCTGTCTTTAGGGAAAGTCTTCCATCCATACTTGAGGACATGTATCTAGTGTATACAAGTTCACCTGTCAGGATGAAGTTGTCAACCTTGATCTAAGCTTGGTAGAGCTAGAGTGGATCACTTTTAGGTCATCCGCATGATCCAAAAATGAGTCCTCATATACACATCCCACTAAAGTCACAGATTTTAGAGAACTTACTAGGTAGGGTCTTGTACAGAATATTTTCACTGTTCAAATCTGTGCATATACACATGATAAAAGAAGTTGGGTACATAGAATGTAACCTCTTATACTGGGATAGTCTGAAAACTAAGTGTTTCCTACAGTGCACTTATACATTTTCTAGAAAAAAAAAACATTGTGCCTTCTTAGCATCAAAATGAATCTGAACATGGGGCCGAGAAGGTGGCTTAGTGGTAGAGTGCTTTCCTAGCATGCATGAAGCCCTTGGGTTCCATTTCTCAGCATTAAATAAACAGAAAATACCAGAAGTGGCTCTGTGGCTCAAGTGGACAGTACTCAGGTCTTGAGTTCATGCCCCAGGACTGGAAAAAACAAATAAATCTGGCCCTGCACTGGTGGCTCACACCTGTAATCCTAGCTACTCAGGAGGCTGAGATCTGAGGATCCCAGTTCAAAGCCAGCCCGGGCAGGAAAGGCCATGAAACTTTTAACTCCAATAAACCACCAGAAAACCGGAAGTGGTGCTGTGGCTCAAGTGGTAGAGAGCTACCCTTGAGCTGAAGAGGTGAGGGACAGCACTCAGGCCTAGGTTCAAGCCATATGACCAACCAAAAAGTAAATAAAAATAAATACATTCATAAGCAAATAAATCTGAACAGAAGACAGTTATGATGACCTTTACTACATGTTTCCATCTCTTTGTCCAAGGTTATGCCTTAGAGACTATGGTGTTTCCATCTTAGAGATGCAGAAAGAATGCAGACTGTGGGGAGATTCTGGGGAAGAACAGTGGAAATTCAGTGTACAATTCTGATTATGCATGGATGTATGACGAACATTTTCATCTCTTCATACTATGTTGGGATCCTTTACCATTATTCCTGCTTACTTGCCATTCTCTAGTACTTATCAGCAGAAATGTTCATCCAGATGACATAAAGCAAAGTTACATTTACTCTATCGTTCCAGCACATGCCCAAATTGCCAATTTTTCATGTTGACATTGATCAAAGTCCCGTTTTTTTACCTTTGTGTGATTTGGCATTTTTCCATTCCCTAGTCTAGCCACTAACCTATGTCCTTCACCTTCAAAATGCAGTACCCATCATTTTAAAACTTAAAAATAATTTGAACACTTAAAAGTCTCCAATCAGCCATGCTGATGCATATCTATAACCCCAGCTTATCAGGAGACAGAGATTGCAAATACAGAAGTTTGATGACAGCCATGAAAAAGTGACACTCCATCGTAAACAAGTTAAGCCTGCTGATCCATACTTGTAAACCCAGTGGCATGGAAGGTGTAGGTAAAAATACTATAAGACAAAGCTAAACCTAGGCAAAAATGAAAAATCCTATCTGAAAAACCAAAAAAGTGAAAAAAAGCTGGAGACATGTTAGAGAAAATGCCTAACATGTGTGAGGCCTGGGTTTTATATCGAGAAATAAACATTAAAAACACTAATGTTCTACAACTAAACATGACGATTGTAGGGGAGAGCAGTTTAAAGCCAAGGTTTTTGTTTAGTTTTGCCTTGTTTTTGTTTGTGTGTTTTGCTGTTGGTTTCAGGGCTTTTGTTGGATGTTGGAGCCAACATTTTCACAACCAGCTAAGAAAGCATACATATTCATAAACAGATGAAAAATCATATCTAGATCTGCATTTTGGAAAAATGATTGATTGACCAAGAGAAGCTGATGACCATTCATAAGGGTAGCATACAACTAAACCGCAGCACCACACACTTGATTCACCTCAATTCACAGCTCAATTCTGTGTTTATGGGCCTAGGTTTTTCCACAAAACACAGGAAATGAAGCTTCTTAGTCATGGTCTCTAGATTTTCTTTTCCTCATGTTATCTCATTTCCTCATAAGGTCTCTTCTAGTCTAAGACAGAAGCCGATGGGATTGGGGAGGCATTCCCCCCTAGAATTCCTAACAATCACATGCCTAAGACCAGATAAGCCACATGAACATCCCTGAAACATAATCCATAATCCAGAAATTGCCCCACATTCATCTAGAACAAGGTAAATTCCTTCAGCGTCTACAAGGGTGTAACATTCTTAATAATATCAAAATCAAATGATATTCACAGTCATTTACTTAAAACAGCCTATTTTCCTATAGCCTATATACATTCTCTTATGTGCTTTAAATGATCTGTAGGTAACTTGTACCTAATATAATGTAAGCATTATGTTAAATGCCTTACACAGTATTATTTAAAGGGATCATGCAAGAAAAAAGGTTTAAAAATGTCAGCAAAGTTGCAAGTATCTTTTCTGAATAATTTTGAACTACATTTTTTGAACCCAGTGATATGGAAGCCACTAAGACAAAAGAAAAATTGTATGAAAATGAAAGTAATTTGAAGGGATAATTCGGTCTAATAATAAATTTAAGTTAGGGCTGGGGAAGTAGTTCAATGATAGGCCACTAGCTAGCATATATGAGGTCCTGGGTTTGAGATTGAACATAAGAAAGAAAAAGGCAAGACAAAGGCAAGGGAAGGGGAAAGGAAAAGGTGGGAGCAGTGCCAAGAATAAAAGCAAACTCAAAAGGAAATTCAAGGCATAGGCAAGGCAAAGGACAGAAAGGCTAGGACTAGGAAAGGGAGAAGGAAAAGGAAAAGAAAAGGAAAAGAAGGGAAGAGAAGGGAAAAGGGGGAGGTGGAAGGGGAAGGGGAAAGGAAAAAGGGGAAAGAGGAAAGGGAAAGGGGAAGTGGAAGGGAAAGGGAAAAGGAGGTGTCATAATATTGATAAGATGAAAGCTTCCGAGCTAATAAAAAGATCCACCATGCATCCATGTTCTGACAGATAATGATACGAGTAAATGCAATTGAACCATAGGGTGCCCTTTACTTGGTTGAGCATTATATCTGGCTGCATCTGGCCAGATGATAACAAATGAGATGATCATCAAAATGAGTGGACTCAATTAAGAAGATGGCCATTCCTAATGTGAATGAATATTATCTAGTTCCTACACAACAGAATTTTTTAAAGATGATTGAGGAAAGGAGAAATTCCTTTTATTCTGCCTGTGTACTGGAGCTCTGACATCAATTTACTTCTGCTCTCAGATCAAAACTTGCACAACATGCATCTCACTTTTCAGATCAGCTTTCTTGAAACTTGATTTCTCAAGGCTTTTCTGCCATCATGCTACATAATTTGTGTTTCTC
Source organism: Dipodomys spectabilis (assembly GCF_019054845.1). Taxonomy (NCBI): domain Eukaryota; kingdom Metazoa; phylum Chordata; class Mammalia; order Rodentia; family Heteromyidae; genus Dipodomys; species Dipodomys spectabilis. Next base: position 524,285 of record NW_024871404.1, on the reverse strand, counting down.
AATCTTCTGCTTCTCTTTAACAATTCAGAATAGTATCTCTTTTGTAACCTGACTCTTCTGATTATCAGAGTCAACAGGATGGACTTTTCCAATCAGTCTTTAAGCTTTCTTTTAATTCCAACTGGATTTCTGTAAAAGCCCACATTGAGAACTTAGGTTGACTCCCATTTTCAGATTGTCTTAAACGCCTACACGTTACCATTAATTTTTCATGGGAACATGAAGATTAACCATTTACCTCTCCAAACACTGCAGTCTGTATTGATTGTGTGCCTGTGTATCCACTGTATAAAAAGCTTCTGGTTCCAAATACAAAATCTTTCTTATCACATCCTACCTAAGGTTTAACTGTAGTTGCTGTTTTAAAACATTTGTAGGTGTCAATCTCTTTCTCTATGAAATGAAGATAGCTGATATCCCTATCAGAGACTAATGGTAAAGATTACTTAAAGAAACAGTACCAATGATCTAAAACTAGATTGGGGTAATCTTGTCTTGTCAAAAAAAATCACTCCAATCCCTCCCAAGAAGACAGCACAAATCTAATTTACAACATTCAAAATTACAAGTGTCCAAAAACACCTATCACCTTACCTTACCAAGTCTTCTGGAGTGCTGACTGGTACTCCAGGTTTGTGGTTTTCCATAGCATGGTCTGCTCAAAGGTGGTAATGGAAGAGGACTGTTAGAAAAAAGATTTTATCAAAATAAATGAGAAAAATGCACATGATAACTTTAATCTAATACATACATTAATATACTAGATTCTAAACAAGTCTCAATAGACAGGTCCATGAAACAAGTATTATGCGCACTTATTTGAAAGTGTGTCACCTTCTTGTGTAAAACTTTTATACTCTCAAGACACATACACTGGTAACTTCATTTGGTCCTAATCATCTCAGCCCCCTCCCCTCTCTTTCATAATAGTCTATAATTTGGGAATTTGATTGAGAAGTGCATTCAAGGCTATCAAAGATTAGACTGACCTTGCTTATGATATGCCACACAGGCTAAACAGAGAAGTCAGCTCTATGAGCAGGTTATCAGAATAAGGCTTGGTTAATGCACTAAATTATTGAAGATCATATATCCTGCCTTTCCAGTGAACACAGCTTCTCCTAATCTAAGGACCCTGGGAAAAAGGACAGGACCGGATTTCAGGGTCAGGGAGAAAGTCCATGAGTAGAGAAGGATCCTACATAAACCTCGCGTTGCCTCAAAATTGGGAAGGTAAGACTCATGATTGTGTGGCAGAGTACACACCTGTACACTGAAGGGTGAAGGTGGGAGAAGAGTCTGATCACTCCTGTTCTTTACAACTCTGCAGACTCATGGTGAAGGTAACAGGAAGATATTGTTTTAATTGGCTTTATCATTGTTTGAAAATCCCAAAAATAGCTAAGTGTAGTAGCCTAAGCTGTAATCTCAGCTACTTGGCAGGCAGAGATCAGGAGCATTACACTTCAAGGCCAGCCAGAGCAAAATGTTCGTGAGTCTTCATTTCTCACAGTAAAAGCTTAGAAGGGAGGTCCATGTCTGTCATGCAGATATGTGGGGATCATAAAGAAGACTGTAGGCCAGGTCAGCCTCCACAAAAACACAAGATCCTATCTCAAAACAAACTGAAGCAACATTAGACCCAAGACTAAAGTACCTGACTGAGAAAATGCCTACCAACAGAGTGCTCTGAATTCAAATCACAGAGCAACAAAGCAACCACACAACAAACCAAACCTAAAAATTGAAAAACAAAAACCAGAAATACTTTAAAGATCTTCATATATTCTGACTTGCTCCTAGATGGACGATAGCTTTGCCCCAGCCTTGATTCAGTCATTAAACCTCAGTGGACACAGGGGCAGTAGACCACACCTGGAATCCTTCCTATTCAGAAGGTGGAGATCAAAAGGACAATAATTCAAGCCCAGTCAAAAATTCACAAGCCCTCACCTCAAGAAAAACTGGTGTGGTGGCACATGCCTGTTGTTCCAGTTATGGAGGATGTATAAACAAGAGTACAGAGGTCCAAGAATAACCCTACAACCCTATTCAGAAAATAAAGCAAAAGGGTTGGGAGGCCCTACCTCCATAAGTAGGGCACCTAATTACCTACCTAGTGCAAGACACTAGGTTCAACCCCCCAGGATTGCCCCTGCCCTGCAAAATAAGAAAAGAAAAGAAAACAGCTTAAAATGGACTTACTCTGCTTCATGGAAACCAATCTCAAAAAGTAGGGAGGAGTAAACCTTCTAAGGATGCCTATAGAACTTAGTGCACTTTGTGAGTCTGGTCTACAGTGGAGGAAATAAACTTAGCACCATTTTACTAGTCACACCTAAAACTGCTACTACTGAAGCAAGCAGTTGGTATCATATGCATAACTTCCTAGGTTTGATTCCTAGCACAAAGGGAAGAAAAGGACACAGAGGGCAGAAATTGAGACAAGAGGGCAGAGAAGTGTAGAAGAGGGGAAGGAAGAAGGGAGGCAAACATTTATGTAGTATTTGAAAATATGAAATCTACAATATAAAGTAGAAAAACAGACTGCAAATAAAGTGATTTTGATTTGTATAAAACAGGAAAGTGCTGGAATGTGGCTTAGTGGTATAGGCTTGCCAAGCATGAATGAACCCTTAGGTTCTATTCCTTAGTACCATATAAAAGGCCAGAAGTGGCACTGTGGCTCAAGTGATAGAGCACCAGCCTTGAGAAAAAAGGCTCAGGGATAGTGCCCAGGCCCTGATATCAAGCCCCAGGACTGGCAAACCAAACAAAATAACACATACAACACACACACACACACACACACACACACACACACACACACACACACACACTATAGAAAAAGGAAAAACAGAGACTTTAGCTCAAGACAGTGGCTCCAGGACCAAATATTCGTAGTAGCAATAAGGCAGGAGTAAAGGCTTTCCTGATCTCTGAGGTTTACCCCTGAAGACAAAATATAAAAAGGACCTCACATCAAAAGCCTTCAGAAGTTGCAAAATAGATGAGTGAACAGCAGTGACATGGCAAGTTAGATCCCTGAACAGGAATGAACAACTCAAGAAGCTGTTCTAACACAAAGACTGGGAAATGAGGCAACCTCTATGATGTACAGGATGTGGTATCAGCCTGGATCAATTATTCAACAGCTGTCCAGTGGCATTGAACAGGCAGAACATAGAGGTCTGATGATACCTTTCTTGGGAGCAAACTCTGATTTTATTGTAAATAAATCTATTCAGGTAATCTAATTCATTTCAGTTTATTTTTGGTAGGGAAAGCATGAGTACTCCACAAAAGACATCCTCCTTCCCTCCCAGAGAACAACACCTGCAACAGAACCTTCCCTCTAACCAAGAAGAATGCATGGTTGAAAGCAGTTAAATCCAAAATGCAAGCAGATATGACCAAGTAAACAGGTCTCAAGAAACAAAGGATCTCTGCTCAATTCGTCGTATCATTTCTAAATGACTCCATGTTCTTGACCATATATATACATATATATATATGTATATATATATGCAAATCTGAGGGTAGCTAGGAGGAAGACACAAAATCAGAGTGAAACAGGAAAATATACCGCAGAGGGGCCCATCAGCTGCAATGGACATTGATGAAAATAAACTAAGCAACTTAAGGGCAGACATGGGAGGGAGCGAAGGAGAAAGAAAGAGGGAACAGCTTACACTAAGCAAAAAGAAAGAAATGTACATATCACCCAATGTGGAAGAAATAGTTGTATTGTCAAAACTCATAGAATTCAAACATTATAGACCATGATAACGACCATTTGCCTTGTGAAGTTTAAAATGTGTTTGTGACTTTAATTATCACTATTTCACAATACTGTGAAATTTGTGAAATATATGAAATCACTTAATCTCAATAAAGGCATTTCCAACATCTAATGAGTATCACTGCTGAATTAGTTCACCCTTTCTCTCATCGTTTCTGTAGTTCCCCTTCCCCTCCACCAATCAGATAAACTTTCATACAAGACAAAATGCACAGATATCAAAAACAGAGGCAAAAGGTGTGGGGGGGAACCAGAAAAACACAAGAATTGCAAAAAGTAAAATAAAGAGCTTCTTGTTTCTACTTCTTGGAGTTCACTTTTATAAGCTGTTTATTTCATCTCAAGTAAAATGTCTGATATGACTTAAAAAATAAGAATAAAAAAGCCAGGAGTGGTGGCACAAACCTATAACCTCAGTAAATAGGAGCACTATGAATTAAAAGCAAACCTGGGCAATACAGTGGATGGTAATGCCTTATCTCAAAAATTCAAGAACAAGCTTGAAAACTCCATGCCAAGTGAAAGAGCCATACTGCTATATGTTTATACCCATTTAAGATGGAGTAGCAAGTCACAGAGACAGAAAGCAGAGCAGTGGCTACAAGGGGCTGAGGGGAAAAGGAATGATGAATGCCTTTCCTGGTTAACCTGCCTAACCTGGTTAACAACAGTCCCTGTATACAATCTTCCCGATACACTGAATGCTGCTAAAGCATACATATTGAAACTATTCATTTCATAGAAGATAAATTACATTTCAATAGTAACACTCAAGAAAATGAAAAGGCAAACCACAGACTGGCTGGCACTGTTGCCATTAGAAATTTCTTAATGAAAGACTTGTCTCTGAAAGGAAGATAGTGGAAAAATCAACACCAATAAAGATAACAACTCAATAAAAGTATGCAGAGCACCGAGAACCGACAATTCATTTAAGAAATGAGACAAATAAAATGCCTTTTGCAGGAGAAACTTACACACTGTCCAGGAAGCATACCCTCCAATGACAATCCAGCTGTGCTAGTCCCCTAGTAAGTCTACCTGCAGAAGGGCTCCTCTGGATGTCCCAGTGGGACAGACGCCTTAGAGGCAGAGTTGCATCTCTAACCACTTCAGGTGAACCTTAGCAAAATGGAGTGTGGAAACAGTGTAGATGATCCTAGTACCTAGACAAGTCCAGGCAAGAGACCAAGGGCCTGAAAGATCCTCAGAGAAGCACAAAGCCAGAAGCTGTGAGCCAGAACAGGTCTACTTATGATGTCCTGATAGCAAGACAATCCATAGAGGCACAGTGCAGTGAAAGTTGAACAAAAGAAGTTAGTTTACACTGTTTACACCAGAAAGGGGTCCTGAGTCTCCCTTGTCCTCGGCTAGATACCCAGAACCAAGAGCCGCCTCAACCACCAAACCTCCAAGCCTCCAGTGGGCAGCCCCAACCCTCCGACCTTTATTAGTTGCTCTGCAAAACACCAATTAGTAAGTCTGCAAACCTCCAAACCTCAGACCTCCAAAGCTCCAAACCTCTGAACCTCCAAAGGGGAAGGCTTTTCCCTTCCTCCTCCACTGCAGGCCTCTCCATTCTCCACAGGCCTGCCCTGCTCTGCTCTAGAAGGTGCCTTTCCACAAGCCTCTCTAGAGTGAGGTCCCAAATGGCCTCCAGAAAAGGCCCTAAATGACCTTCAGAGGAGGCCCCGAATGACCTCCAGAGGAGGCCCCAAATGGCCTCCACAGGCCCGCCTTGCTGTGTTGCAACAAGCTTTCCCCTACTCCCTCCTCTACTCCCTTCAAAACTCAGTGTTTTCCCTTACACTCCTCCCCTTGGGAATCCCAATCTGCTCTGGACTGCTCTCCTCAGTACTCCTGGTATCATCAAGTCTCTGTCTGCACTGGACTCCCCTCCCCCAGAACTCCTGGTCTCCTCCCTATGGACTGTTTACCCCCTAAGTTCCCATGACCTCAGAGCACTCAGCCTATATAAACCCAAATAGGCTGCTGCCTTCCCCCACTAATGGTTTCAAGCCACCATTCATGCTGGTCCCCCAAGCTGCCCCCTGTCCAATCCCAATAGGCAGCTCGCCATGTGAGCTTCCACACCCTCTTTCGGTGGCCTGACATGCGCCTTTCAGACGCATGTCCCTCCTGCAGCACCAGGTGGGACAGTGACGTCAGCGTCTCAATGTCCAGCTCTGTCCAGTGGCCAGGTGTGCCAAGCACGGGTGTGCAAAGATCAGTCTGTGAGGCCCCAGTCTGTAGAGCACTGATGCTTGCCTCTTGATGCCTGCCCCCTCCAGCAGGCTTGACCAGGGGTTGCGCTGACTATCAGGCCCCTGCTGACTATCAGGGCCCATGGGTTATAACAGTCTCGGGGTCCACCAGGCAGAGGGGCCGGGCCAACTGGGGCCGGGTCCCAGGGCAGTGCAGGACCAGGGTCTGTGGCCTGAATGGCCAGTGTAACGACCTAGACAAGGCTCAGATGAGGCCTCGGGACAAGCAGGACACCCTGACCCCTTTCTGAATGGCCTTGGGGCCCAGGGTGAAGGCATCCAGGACAGACTAGCTCTGTGCTGAGGCCAGGCTACATCCAGGATTCAGGGGCACAGAGGCCAGCGGGCTTCCAAGTTCTGAGGGTGTGGAGGCCAAAAGAAGCAACAGCAACGGTGCCCATCCCTGCAGGGCAGTCCCAGTCCTCCCCGAAATACTCCAGGGGTCCCCAGGATGCTCCAGGGGTGCTCCAGGGATCCCAAGATGCTCCAGGGCTCCTCCCCAATGGCCCGGCTGTTGGGGGGTGGGACCAGGCTCAGACCGCTCCCCTCCAACCTCTGCTGCTGCCACGCAGTAGCCATGACACCTCCCGCCTCTCATGAAGCCCCAGAAAATCTCCAGTGGCGCTGTGGATCAAAAGGTAGAGTGCTCACCTGGAGCAGAAAAGCTCAGGGACAGTTCCCAGGCCCTGGGTTTAAGCCGCACAGCTAGCAGGAAACAAGGCAGGTGGGGGGGGGGAGTGGTAAAATCAGGCAGTGTGACTATTGTTAAACATAAAAATGGACACTTGAAGGCACGTGCCAGGATGGAGTATGGTACACTCATCTGTGTCATCTCATTTGGCAGGCATTTTCCTGATCATTTGTAGTGTATGGCAACAACCAAACAGGAAAAGGGTCTGGATACAGTATAAAGAACTTCAAAGTATTTTTCGTCCATTCTCATGCATAACCAGAAAGTGCACCGAATATCCACCGCTCTCCCCAGGACCTTCCCACAGTGTCCCTTCTGTCTGCAGCCCTAAGACTGAAGCACTACACAGCCAAAGGCACGGCTCTTGACAAAGAGCTGAAACACGGAATGAGAGACCCCAAGAGTTGTCTGTTCAGGTTTTATTTTGATATTGAGAAGGTACAAATTTTTCTACAGAAAGGACCACAAGCTCCGAGTAGGAATCACTTCTTTCTAGTTGTGAGTCTCTGTATAAGAGTTACATTCCATGCAGCCAAATTCTTTCAGGATGAGTATGTACACAGATTTGAACAATGACATCATTCTGTATAAGTCCATAGTGAGCTGCCCCCCCCCCAATCTGTGATCCTAGGTCATCAGTTACAGATGACCTGAAAGAGATCTCCCCTAGTTCCAGCAAACCCATGCAGATCAAGGATGGCAACTTCATTCTGATAGATTGTCTTCAAGTGTGGGTGGAATCCATCAATGTCACCTTCCCTAAAGACAGAATTTTATGCCTGATGACTTCCCTGTTGATATTCAGTATTACAAGTGTGTCATATAGTCCAGTTTAGCCACTACGAGATCAGTAAGCCCTCTTGTGCCCTCACCAACTTCGAAGAAGGATTGACAGGATCACACTGGTCTAGGAAACAATGGGGTGATAAGATAAGAACTTTTGTTACACTTTTTTCTCCTCTTCAGGATTTTGTCACTCTAAGACACCTTTCATACACTCACCCTTTATTTTACCCTGTGTGGCATTCTAACACCTAACAGCTTGTATTTTCTTTTACACTAAGCAATGGTATGAGTCCAAGCATACTGAAGAAAACCACATCTCTTGCATGTTTGGAAATAGATCTTCATGCAAGAAGATCTGGAAAAGCAGCTCATTAATAGCATGGGTGCCTTGACACCACTGCTTTGTCTTCTCATTGAGCAGGCAGAAAATGATATCCTGGAGAGGTAAGTCCAGCCACTTCTTTCCAAAATCCAGTATTGAAGGCTCATTCCAGAAAACAGTGAAAGGCACCAAGGCTATGAAAGCTGGGTAATGGGTTGGAGCAGGAGATGAATCAGTCAGAAATCATGTTTTCAGCATGGCAAAGGACATAGTTAGCAAGATCAATGGAAAGCCCAAGGATTGGGAGAAGATCTTCACTAGCCATACAACAGGCAAGGGTCTCATATCTAAAATATACGTGGAAGTCAAAAAATTAAATCCGCCAACAACAAATCTTCAAAGAAACAACTTCCCAATAAATAAGTGGGCTAAAGACTTAAAGAGAAACTTCTCTGAAGAGGAAAGAAGGATGGCCAATAGACACACGAAGAAATGCTCAATCTCTCTAGCCATAAAAGTCACGCAAATCAAAACAACATTGAGATACCACTTCAACCTAGTTAGAACGGCTATAATCAAGAAATCTAATAAAAACAGATGCTGGAGGGGATGTGGACAGAAGTGGCTGGTGGGAGTGTGAACTTGTTCAACCACTTTGGAAAGCAGTATGGAGGTTCCTCAAAAGACTCCAAATGTAGCTCCCCTATGACCCAGCAATCACACTTTTGGGCATTTACCCAAATGTTCACAAACATGACCACACTAAAGCTACCAGTACGACTTGGTTTATTGCAGCCTTATTTACCATAGCTAAGATATGAAACCAACCCAGATGCCCCTCAGCAGATGAATGGATCAAGAAAATATGGTATATATACACAATGGAATTCTATGCCTCCATCAGAAAGAATGACATTGCCCCATTTGTTAGGAAATGGAAAGACTTGGAAAAATTATATTAAGTGAAGTAAGCCAGGACCAAAGAAACATAGGTCCCATGGTTTCCCTTATTTGCAATAACTAGTATATGTCTGAGTCAAATAGAAAAGTTCAGATAAGTTGATGTTAGGGAAATGAACCCTAAGATATGTATTCAAATGTTTTTACTTTCATGTGATTGTTTCTAACACATTTATAAGATTATTTCTTTGTTGCTTTGTATGTTCCTCTCAAACGGTATAACCCATGCTTTCACTGTACTTGATGATGTTATAATTTGTGGAGGAGAATGGAAAAAACAAATCGTTTAAATGGGGATACAGGTGGACCCATTGCAACAATGAGACATACAAGTCATTTTGTCGAAAACGAACTTTACAACTTTGCTGGGGCATGAGGGTTGGTTGTGGGGAGAGGATGGGATGGGAAGGGGAAACAAAGGAGGAGGCTACAATGCTTGATAAGAAATGTAGTCATTATCTTGCCCATGTAATTGTAACCCCTCTGTACAATATTTTCACAAAAAAAGAAAAAAAAGAAATCATCTTTTCAATAAATAAGCTGTTTGCATCTTGAAAGCTGTGATATATTGGTAGTTCTATCATTTCTCTATCAAGAGTGTTTATTAACAAAATATTTTTAGAATTGCAGTTGGCAAAAGCAATGGTGTTATAACTACAGTTTACAATGTGTAAACTACTAGTTCTGGGTAGCTATTTAAAATAAGTTGACATCCCTCAAGATTAAAATCCACTTGCTTAGTCACACTAGCCAGATTTTCTGTGCCCAGTAGGCCAAGTGTGGCTGAGGATGGCCATACTGGAATCTGAACCGGAAAACACTTCCATCATTGCAGGAAGTCCTAATGGAAGGCAATAGATTCAAAATATGATCACAACAAGCACATCAGTGTCTCTACATTGCTCACTCCTTTTTTGGCCTCCATGTTTACTCAGCCTCTTTGCTTTTTCATAGGTATTTTCCTGTGATTCTATCACAAATACACAGTGTGCCCTTTAACTAAAACCCTCTTAATTTTCTAAGAGGGCTGTTTGTTTGCATTTGAGGTCTTACTATACAGCTCAGGCTAGCCTTAAACTTTCATTTCTCCTACCTTAATTGCTATAGTGCTGGGTAATACAGATATATGCCACTACATCAGGTATCATACTTTATTTAATTTTTTTAAACTTTAACTGTTATTTTTTGTGAACATACTGTACAGAGGGGTTACAATTACATGGGCAAGATAATGAGTACATTTCTTATCAAGCATTGCAGCCTCCTCCTTTGTTTACCCTTCACATCCCTTCCGAGCCTCCCTCCGCCCCTCCCCACCCAATCCCTCCCCCCACCCACCAAAATTGTAAAGTTTGTTTTTGACATGACAACTTGTACTTCTGATAGTTGCATCAGGTCCACCCCATATCCTTCACAAATTATACCGACATCAAATATAGTGAAAGCAGGGGTTATACTGTGGGGGAGGGACATACAAAGCTACAAAGAAATAATCTTATAAATGAGTTAGACACAAATGCATGAAAGAAAAAAACATTTAAATACATATCTAAGGGTTCATTTTCCTAACATTAAATTATCTGACCTTTCCTGCTTGACTCATACATATACTAGATATTGCAAATAAGGGAAACCATGGGACCTATGTTTCTTTAGGCTTGGCTTACTTCACTAAATATAATTTTTTCCAAGCCTTTCCATTTCCTAACAAATGGGGAAATGTCATTCTTTCAGATGGAGGCAGAGAATTCCATTGTGTATATATAACACATTTTCTTGATCCATTCATCTACTGAGGGGCATCTGGGTTGGTTCCATATCTTAGCTATGGTAAATAATACTGCAATAAACATAGTTGTGCTGGTAGCTTTAGTGTGGTCTTCTTTGTAAACATTTGGGTAAATGCCCAAAAGTGGGATTGCTGGGTCATAGGGGAGTTCTATGTGAAGTCTTTTGAGGAACCTCCATATTGCTTTCCAAAGTGGTTGAACAAGTTTACACTCCCACCAACAATGAAGTAAGGATCCCTTCTGTCCACATCCCCTCCAGCATCTGTTGCTGTTAGAATTCTTAATTATAGCCTTTCTAACAGGGGTGAGGTGGTATCTCAATGTTGTTTTGATTTGCATTTCTTTTATGGCTAGGGAGGTTGAGCATTTCTTCATGTGTCTATTGGCCATACTTATTTCTTCTTCAGAGAAGTTTCTCTTCAAGACTTTAGTCCACTTATTTATTGGGCAGTTTTTTCTTTGAGAATTTGCTGTTGGGGGATTTAATTTTTTGAGTTCCAAGTACATTTTAGATATGAGACCCTTGTCCAGTGTATGGCTAGTTAAGATCTTCTCCCAATCTGTGGGCTTTCTATTGATCTTGCTAGCTATGTCCTTTGCCATGCAGAAGCTCTACAACTTCATGCAATCCCATTTGTCCAACCTTTCTTTGATTTGTTGTGTTTCCTGGTCTCTATTAAGAAAATTTCGGCCTGAGCCAAGGAGGCCTAGGGTTTCTTCTATTCCATCCTGTAATGTGTTCAGAGTGTCTGCTTTGACTCTGAGGTCTTTGATCTATTTGGAGTTGATTCTGGTGCAGGGTGATGTATAAGGATCTAGTTTTTGTTTTCTAAAAGTAGTTAACCAATTTTGCCAGCACCATTTACTGAAGAGGCTGTCTTTCTTCCATTCTATTTTTTTAGCTCCCTTATTGAAGATTAGTTGGCTATAGGTCTGTAGGTTCGTTTCTGGGCTTTCAATTCTATTCCATTGGTCCTGAGGTCTGTTCTTGTGCCAATACCAAGCTGTTTTGATTACTATGGCTTTATAGTAGAGTTTGAAATTTGGTATTGATATTCCTCCAGCAGTGTTCTTTCCATTGAGGAGCGTTTTTGCTATTCGGGGTCTTTTATTGTTCCATATGAATTTTTGGATTGCCTCTTCTATTTCCTTGAAGAATGAGGTTGGAATGTTGATAAGTATCATATTGAATTTGTAGATAGCCTTGGGAAGTATTGCCATTTTCACGAGGTTAATATTTCCAATCCATGAGCATGGGAGGTTTTGCCATTTTCGAAGTTCTGTTTTGATTTCCTTTTTCAAGATTTTAAAGTTTTCATCATAGAGGTCCTTCACTTCTTTGGTTAAGTTAATTTGTAGGTATTTTATTTTTTGTGGGGCTATTACAAATGGAGTGACTTTCCAATTTCAGCCATACTTTTCTCATTGTTGGCATACAGAAAAGCCATTGATTTTTGGGGGGTTAATTTTATACCCTGCTATTTTGCCAAAGTTTTGAATCAGCTTGAGTAATTTGGGAGTGTAGTCTATGGGATTGTTTAAATACAAAATCATGTCATTTGCAAAGAGGGACAATTTTATTTCTTCTTTTCCTTTTTGGATCCCCTCTATGTTTGCATCTTGTCTTATTGCTGTAGCTATGCATTCTAATACTAGATTGAAGAGAAGTGGAGAGAGTGGACACCCTTGTCTTTTTCCTCAGTTAAGAGGAAATGGCTTTAGTTTTTCACCATTAAGTATAATGCTGGCTATAGGTTTGTCATATTCATCTTTTATTGTATTGAGGAATGTTCCATGGATTCCTAATTTTTCCAAAACCTTCATCATGAAGGGGTGTTGGATCTTGTCAAATGCTTTTTCTGCATCTATTGAGATAACCATGTGGTTCTTATCCTTGCTCCTGTTGATGTGATGAATAATATTAATTGATTTGCGTATATTGAACCAGATTTGCATTCCTGAAATTAATCCTGTTTGATCGTGGTGTATGATTTTTTGGATGAATTGTTGAAGTCTATTGGCCAAAATTTTGTTGAAAGTTTTGCTTCAATGTTCATCAAAGAAATGGGTCTATAGTTCTCTTTCTTTGATGAGTCCCTGCCTGGTTTTGGGATGAGGGTTATGATGGCTTCATAGAATGTGTTCGGTAATGAACTTTCTCTTGTGATTTCATTGAAGAGTTGGAGGAGTATTGGTGTGAGCTCTGCTTTGAAGGCCTTGTAGAATTCCTCTGTAAAATAATCTGGTCCTCCACTTTTCTTAGCTTAGAGGTCTCTTCTTGCTATTTCTATTTCAAAGCTTGATATGGGCATGTTAAGATGGTTTAACTCATCTTGGTTTAGTTTTGTCATGTCAATATTTGCAAGGAAAAGGTCCATTTCTGTCAAGTTCTCAAACTTGTTCTCATAAAGTTTTGAGAAGTATTCCCTTATAATGTTCTGAATCTAGGTTGTTTGCGTGGGGATGTTTCCATTCTCATCTCTGAGTTTATTTATTTGGGTGTGTTCTCTTCTTTTTCTGATAAGATTTGCTAAGGGTCTGTCAATTTTGTTAATTTTTTTGAAGAACCAACTCTTTGTTTTGTTGATTCTTTCTATAGTATTTTTTGGATTCTAATTAATTTAATTCTGATTTAATTTTAATTATATCTTTCCATCTACTGGATTGGAGTTTATGTTGCTGCTCTTTTTCAAGGAGTTTTAGATGTCTCATTAAATTGTTGGTTTCAGATCTCTCCAATTTGTTGATGTACGAGCTCAGAGCTATAAACTTGCCTCTGAGTACTGCCTAGGTATCACATTTTAAAGATAATGACATATATCCTTATGAGGTTTATCTTTCTTTTGGGATCTTACTTATGTGTGGAAAAAGTCCTCACTATATTTACTTGGGCCTATGATGCATCAAACCCTATACTCTTAAGAAAATGCATTTTCTTAGCTTTGACTCATCACTGATAATCTGGATACTAGGAAGATTCAAAAAGAAAGTTTTTCCTGTCCCTTAAAGATCATTTCCAATTCAGTTTCGAGTTTAGAAATGTCTCTCCAGAAGAAAACTTTTGGTACAAGTTAGAACTCATCTTGGTGTACTGTCTTCAAAGGTAGCAGAAGCCAGTCACACTAAAGTGCAAAGAATTTTAGCAAATCTTTTCCTGAAGGGATGTTTTGGTGCTCAGCAGGGAAAAACACACTCAAGTGCCAGAAATTCCCTGGGTAAAGGAAAAGTGTACAAAACATGGAGCATGGAGGTCAGAAGATACTAAGAAATGTTTTATCTAGCTCTTCCTATCCATTATGCATACATCTCTTCTGAAATACATGATGGTCCATTTAGTTTCCCCCTGAGGCCCAGATGACACACAGAGGACTGGGCAGTGGATCCCTATGAAGCTGAAAATGGAGGCAAGGCTGATGTGTACATTTTCCCACCATTCTTATCTCCATTCACTTCCCCTCCCATTATCATCCACATCCTCTAGTCAAGACAAATTTCAGTTTCCAGATACAAACTTTTATTCAGCTGTTAGCTTTTTGATGGGGTTATGCCATGGAATCTCAATATACTCATACCTATCCCAACTGGGATAGGTGGAGGAAGGGAAATGATTGTACAAGATCTGCTGTGCACATAAATGGACTTGTTAAGTCAAAACTCTTCTCTAAAACTATTTGAAAGTAACAATAACAACCATGATAAAAATTGGGCAAAATGCATCTGACAGGTCACAAAAGGCCCTGTGGATATCATGAGAGGTACAGGGAGAAGATGCCCAATACCAGAAATTAGGGAACTGTGGATCAATATCACTAGTTATTAAAGTGACAAAAACAAACAGGGCTGATTGTGCTAGGTTCTAAGAAGTGATGTGCTTAGCATGTCCCTGAAGTTTGCAGAGTTGCAGTGTGGGGAGATGGTGTGCACCGCTAGATCCCAGTGTATGCCAACAGGTGAAGGCAGGGGTAGACACACCCATGTCGGTAGAACATTGTCCACCACAGTCAAAGAAACCGGAAGCTGCCTAATGGCCCCTTGGCGGGTGACTGTTCACATCCTTCAAACCCTCCAACCTGCTTTGGTCCCCAGGGCCCCAGGTGGCTCCAACGTCCTACCAGCCCCGGGCCCTGGCCACCCTCTGCCCATCCTTTCTCCTTGCCTCCCCAGAGCAGCTGGCGGGAGCACCCAAGGCAGGGCCTGAGGGCCGAGGGTTTGTCTTTGGTTCGTGGGCCCACCCCGCCAGACCTCGTTCAGCTGGTGGCTGGAGAGGCTTTGCCATACTACTGTGGAACAGAGAATCCATCTTTTCTGGCCATTTGTTTGAGTCTCGGGCACAAGAGTGAATCCTGAGACCCGTGGATGGGGCCCCGTGTATCCGCAAGTACTGAGGTGAGCCCGGCCAGAATCCTGGAGCCCAGAGTGGCTGCTGAGATGAGCACTGCCCAGAGCCGGGAGCAGGGAGCCTGGCCAGGGAGTGGCCTCTGAGGTGAGGGCTGCAGGGAGCCATGAGCCTGAGAGCCCCCAGCTGGGAGCAGCCACGGAGGTGAGCTCTTTCCAGAGGTGCCAAGCCAGGAGTGGCTTCAGAGGTGAGCTTTGATGGGAGGGGCGGTGCCCAGAGAGGCCAGGGAGGGAGGCGCCAGCCCTGGAGCAGCCATGGTGAGCCCTGCCAGGAGGTGCCAGGGGCCAGCCCAAGCACTGCCCCAGGAGGTCCCTGGCCTGATCCCGGTCTGGATCCCAGCCCTTGGTCCTAGGCTGCTCTGAGACCCCGGACAGACTCAGCCCCTAGTCCGACCTTGGCCCTGGTTCTGACTTGTTCCTGGACCCAGTCTGCTTCTAACACTCTAATGCTTCGAGTCCCATCTGGGGGCGCCCTAGGTTCTCTGGATCAAGCCAGGGTGGCCAGCACCGGGTGCTTCCTTCTGTTCAAGTCCTGCTCCCTCCAGACCTCAGCTGGCCAGCAAGCTGGCAGCAAGGCCAGAGATCCACGGCGACCTTTGATGGAGCAGGGTGGATGGGACGGCCAAGGGAAGAAGGGTCAGGGGGTGCCAGGGAGGGGGATGAAGGAAGGGGAGGGGGGCAGGTGGGACGCTAGGGGGACTGTAGGGGGACAGTAGGGGGACAGGAGGGGAGATGAGGGGGAGTGTAGGGGTAAAGGTAGGGAGGCAGAGGGGAACGGGGGGACAGGAAGGGGACAAGTGGGGGATGGGGGGACGGGGTGTGAAGAGGACGAGGACATGAGGGGGGCGAGGAGGATGGCAGGGGGCTGGAGGGGGACAAGTAGGCCAGAGGGAGAGGGTAGGGGGTGGGGGGAATGGGAGAGGGCAGGCGGGGGAGAGGAGCACTCAATGATATCAAAGTGCATTGGGCTGGCCTGAGGTCAGCCCAACTGAACCCTTGCCCTGGGCTGCCCAGAAACCCGGTCTGCATCATAGCCACTTGGCCAGGGATTCTGTGAGAATTGGCCAGCTGGCCTTCAGCCACTCATTTTCCCTAGGGATTGGATTATGGGGTGCCCTGATCACTTATTTTAAATTTATTTTTTGGCAGTACTGGGGTTTGAACCCAGGGCATTACTCTTGGTATATAGGCACTCCAAACTCTGAGTCTTGTTCTTGTCCTTGCCCTTGTCCTTGTCCTTGCCCTTGCCCTTGTCTTTGTCCTTGTCCCTGTCCTTGTCTTTGCCCTTGTCTATGTCCCTGTCCCTGTCCTTGTCGCTGTCCATGTCCTTGCCCTTGTTTTCCCTTGTGCTTGCCCTAGTCCTCGGCCATGCTTGCCCTTATCCTTGTCCTTGCCCTTGTCCTTGTCCTTGCCCTTATCCTTGCCCTTATACTTGTCCTTGTCCCTGTCCTTGTCCTTGCCCTTGTCCTTCTCCTTGTCTCTGTCCTTGTCCTTGTTATTGTCTTTGTCCTTGCCCTTGTCCTTGTCCTTGCCCTTGCCCTTGTCTTTGTCCTTGTCCCTGTCCTTGTCTTTGCCCTTGTCCTTGTTCCTGTCCCTGTCCTTGTCACTGTCCATGTCCTTGCCCTTGTTTTCCCTTGTGCTTGCCTTAGTCCTCGCCCATGCTTGCCTTATCCTTGTCCTTGTCCTTGCCCTTGTCCTTGCCCTTATACTTGTGCTTGTCCCTATCCTTGTCCTTGCCCTTGTCCTTCTCCTTGTCCCTGTCCTTGTCCTTGTTCTTGTCTTTGTCCTTGTCCTTGTCCTTGCCCTTGCCCTTGTCCTTGTCCTTGCACTCTCCTTGCCCTTGCCGTTGTCCTTGTCCTTGCCCTTGTCCTTGTCCTGGCCCTTGTCCTTGTCCCTGTCCCTGTTCTTGCCCTTGCCCTTGCCTTGCCCTTGCCCTTGTCCTTGCCCTTGCTCTTGTACTTGCTCTTTTCCTTGCCCTTGTCCTTACCTGGTCCTTGCCCTTGCACTTTCCCTTGCCCTTGCCCTTGTCCTTGGCCTTGCTCTTGCCCTCGTCCTTGCCCTTGTCCTTGCCCTTGTACTTTTCCTTGTCCTTATCCCTGTCCTTGCCCTTGCCCTTGCCCTTGTCCTTATCCTTGCCCTTGCCCTTGTCCTTGCCCTTACCTTGTCCTTGTATTTGCCTTGGCATTGGCCTTGCCCTTGTCCTTGCCCATGCCCTTGCCCTTGTCTGGCCTTGCCTTCCTTTTTTCTTATGTTCCCTCTTGAATCCAGGGCTTCATATGCTAGCTAGGGCCTATTATTTAACTATAATCCCAGACCTGACTTATTGCTTATTACTGCGCTGAATTAACACCATCAAATTATAAATGGAACTTTTAATTTCATACGATTGTTCTTTTGTCTTATTAAGGTCTGTATCTCTGGGTCCAAAGAATGCAATTCAGAGTTATTCAAAAAAGTTGCTTGCAACTGTGCTGATATGTACAGACCTTTTTTTTTGTTGTTGTTATGATCCCTTACAAAATAATGTTTGGTATATGTAAACTACAGATGTTTTAAAGCATATAGGAGAATATATGTGGTTTATATGAAAATAATAGTTCATTTTATGTCAATGATTGGTATATTGGAATTGGGTATAATTAAGAATGGTGGTCCCCTGTAGACTTAGAAGGAATTTACCCTGTTCGAATCGGATGTAGAGAAGGTCTGGGTTATGGATCACAACTGTTGCAGGGATGTTCATGGGACCTAACTGGCCCCTGGCATATGATTTTT
Organism: Dipodomys spectabilis; assembly: GCF_019054845.1. Taxonomy (NCBI): domain Eukaryota; kingdom Metazoa; phylum Chordata; class Mammalia; order Rodentia; family Heteromyidae; genus Dipodomys; species Dipodomys spectabilis. The sequence continues at coordinate 506,500 of NW_024871404.1, read as the reverse complement.
ATGAAAACTGGGGATAGGGAGGACTTTCTATTTTCCCGGTGGCTTTTATCTTGGACCAGAAGAGACATGATGTCAGAATGAGCACAAAACAAGCATCTGTTTGGACAGGAAGGGTGCCACCAATTGAAGAGTACCTGATTAGAAAGTGTGATTTCTAACCTTATTACGGCAAAAAGAGAAACAATTATTTTTGAGGTTGCAAGTGTATTTTCTTTCTGAAGCTTCGTAATTTTACTTCTTATGTACAGATTTATGATCCATCATACCTGTTTCATGAGGGTAGGATGAAGGACCATCTTGTCCCCCCAAATTTGTTGTGTTAGTATTCTTGCAAAGTTCAATCCTTTGAATAGCTTAAATATGTTTGTCGCTTTTGTCAAATAAATCTGGTGTATACATATCGGTCTGTTTGTTTTTCTGTTTTTAAATAACTAGCTTTGCGCTAGTCTTCCATATTCTTTTGGTGCTAACTGGTATAGATGCAATTGTGTGTGTGTGTGTGTGTGTGTGTGTGTAACTGGGGTTTTAACATCCCCATCCTGCTAGGCAGGCATATTACCACTTGAGACACATCCCCTAACACTACATTGACTTTAAAAATGGTAGTAGTGGCAGTGTCATAAATATTTTTTTAAGATTGTCCTGCTGTTAAAGATTCCTTTGCTTTTTAAAATATATTTTAGAAATAGGTCATTGATATCTACAAAATGCTTTGTGATGTTTACTGGAATTATATTCAATTTATAGGTCAGTTTGGGGATAATTGTCATTTTAACCATAAACCTTCCAGTTCCTGACAATGCACTCTCTACCATCATTTCAGTATTTTTCAGGAATCCTTCGTAATTTTCAATGGGCTGGCTTTGCAGGTTGTGTTTCCTTGGTCATAGCTGCCAAGTGTTATTTTTTATTGTGAGAATATCATACAGTGGGGTTACAATTACATGGGCAAGATAATGAGTACATTTCTTATCAAGCATTGTTGCTTCCTCCTTTGTGTTCCCTTCCCATCCCTTTCTCTCTCCTCCCACCGGCCCCTCTCCACACCATCATCACCACCACCACCAACAACAACAACCCCAGTCAAAGTTGTAAAGTTTGTTTTTCGACATAACATCTTGTACATCTCATTGTTGTAATGGATCCCCCTGTATTCCTATTAAAAATTTTTGTTCTTTTCCTTCCCCTCCACAAATTATAACAACATCAAATACAGTGAAAGCAGGGGTTATACCATGGAGGACGGACATAGAAAGCAACAACAAAGAAGGATGGCCAATAGACACATGAAGAAATGCTCAACCTCACTAGCCATAAAAGAAATGCAAATCAACACAACATTGAGATACCATCTCACCCCAGTTAGAATGGCTAGAAGCAAGATGCTGGAGGGACAGAAGGGAACCTTACTCCATTGTTGGTGAGAGTGTAAACTTGTTCAACCACTTTGGAAAGTAGTATGGAGGTTCCTCAAATGACTCCACATAGAGCTCCCCTATGACCCAGCAATCCCACTCTTAGGCATTTACCAAAATGATCAAAAGCAAGACCATACTAAAGCTACCAGCACAACTATGTTTATTGCAGCATTATTTACCATTGCTAAGATATACCAAGTCTTATTAATTGGTGAGAATTAATCATTGTGGTCTCATAGCTGGCCCAGAGGAGGATTTAAAGTATAGTGTGTTCATAATAAGATAGGGGACCCTGACATAAATTTTCAGGTAGGTTCCACCCTGGGAAGCTGCAGTGCCCTGACGTCTGTGTGAAGCTGCATTCCGTAAGACAAATTTCTGAAGTAGGAGTTATTTCTCTTAGTCTCACTTTCCTTCAACTCCTCATATTGTGAATAGCTTGGTGATGATGAATTTTAGCAGTCCTCAGTATAACGTAGATGCGATACCAATCATTTGCCCTTCCCCATAATGTTTGTGTTTGTTTTTTGTCATTTGTGTTTGTGCTCAAGGGTTTTGAAGCCCAACTACTTCTATTTTGTACTTGTGAAGTGCTGATTTCAAGATGGACACTGCTAATATTTGTAGTCTGTAATGGCACTTGGTATTACTCTGTCTAAACCCTGCAGTGTCCTGGGTAAGCATCTCTGAGTAGCTTTACCCACACTCAGGTCAGTAGGCTTTGAGAAAGTAAACCCTCTTCTTCCCTTTTGGAGGAATGCTGGACCCAGGTCTTTGGTTTGCATTGTGGTTTGGGTTATGATTGTATATTCATCTTCCAGGATCATCAGCAACTAAGGAATCCCCTGTTCTCTAGCAGAGCTCAGTGTTTATGATGGACCACTGAAATCTGAGTGTTGTGCTCTCTTTGGCAGAGCTGAACCTAATTTATGACTACCAGGGCTTCTTGAACTTTACCCCCTATTCCTTTTCTATATGCCCCGTTCCTTGTGTCCTGCTGTCCAGATTTGTGCTGGCCTGAGAAGTGTGTGGTGAGTGCATTAACTTTCCAAAGGGCACATTACCTTCCTGGCCTCACACCTACCCTACTCACCTCCAAAACCCTCCTACAGAGTTAGTGCTTCCGGATAGGAATTAGAAGAGGCCAGAGTTGCTACACAGCAGCATGAATCTGACAGTGGGTTGAGGTGGCTCCTTTGTATCAGTGCTGGCAAGGGCCCTGCCCATGGGAACCTAGAGCTCCTTAGAAAAATGAATGGTCTTTCAGTCGTATGCTAGTACTGCCTACCTAAGATCATCCTGGGATGCTTGCTGTCATCCTGAAGACAGCAGCAGAGTCCACATGCAGGTAGGAGGATTAGGAGGATGGCCTCAGTGCAGTCCTATAGTGTGATGTAGGACTCTCCTTGCAAAGTGACAAGTGCAAAGCTTGCTTCCACCCAGTCAGTGAGGTCATGGGGGCCTTAACAGGGACAGGGCTGAGGCTGTGGGCAGCTCACACTACATAGCTCTGCCTGCACATTCCTTTTGTTTGCCCTGTGCTCACTGCTGTGACAGGTGATGACGAAAGCAGAATTCATCCTCAGCCTCAAACTTGTGTGCCACCCACCAGTACCATGCCACAAGCCCACAGGTGTGTCTGGGACACTCGCACCACTCTTCAATGTACGATGCTCTGGGTACATGTCTTCCTGCAGCAGTAGTCAGAAGGTGAGGTCGGCACTGAGTGTGCTTACATTCATGGATGGAGGGGATGTTACATCACCAAACATATCTTGAAGCCCCAGTTTCCTCATAGCCGGATGGAAATAATGAGGAAGATGTGATTGGTTTTCATGGAGCAGCTCATTCACAGGCTTCTTTGCACTATTCCTCCCTGTGCTATTGCACAGAATGTTTTGTTGAATCTAGGAAGGAGCTAAGTTCTGCCCAGTACTGCCTCATGACAGGCATGTTTTTGGGCAAGTGATACTATTTGCTATGTGCTGTCTCTTGGTTTTCCAGGTGGATAAACTGACTTCATGAAAGTAACCTTGTGTAGTTGAGGAACTGGGTTGGAACCAGTGTGTAGCTTGTGGAGGCTGTGTTTTGACCCTACTGGTGTAAAAGCTCGATGTGTGACTTGTCCTGGTCTCTTGAGTAGTCAGTGGCTGGTATGACTTTTACCCTGCATATTGGGTGCAGGATTAAGTCCATTTCCAGGGGCACATGGGACTGTGTTCAGTCTTCTTCCTCTCTCAGGACTCCAGAAGACCTTTGTGGATTTGTGGTGGAGCTTCAGCCATGGGAGCTGTCACTGAGGGAGCACAAGGGCACTGTGATATCACTACCAGGTAGATGTTCACTCAGGGCATCCATGGGGACTCATTGGGCCATTGTGAGGAAACTGTGTGTAACCCTCAGGATCTCTTATTATCTCCTTAACAGGATAAGGTATTAGAGGCTGGGTACTTCTTAAAGAAGAGGTTGCTTTAGCTAACAGTTCTGGAGATAAAAAGAGCCTGTTGCTGAAATCACCTTAGCTATGTTGGGGACTTCCTGGCATTGGAAAGAGCCTCATGTGGGCAGAGATATCACCCCACCTCACAGGAAGCTAGAGGAGGAAAGAGGCCGGTCATCCATATTAGCTCTTGCAAGAACTAGTGAAAGGGTCTGAGATCCAACTCAGTCCTTTGGAAATATTGCTCTTCTTGACCTTAGGGCCTGTCTAGTCTCACCTCCTTATGCGTGTGTACCGTGATAACACTTGCAAGACTTGGGGGATGGCTGTGCTTCACTGGCTCTCGTCTGAGCCAGTGGTTGGGGACTGGAGTTTGGTGGAAATTACCCATGTTTCCATCATAAATGGTAAGTGGCACTTGAGGGCTCCGGAGAGTTTCATCTCTAGTACCTGCTTGTTGGTTTCCTGGTTCTTGTGTCCCAGCTTGCTCTGAGCATTCAACCTCTTTTTTTTTTCTCTACAGCAAGTGCTTGGTGTCTTTGCCAATACTACGCTTTAACCTTTGACACTCATGGAGTGCCTCACATTTATTCCTGACTCCTTGGAGGACCTGGTATGGAGGATCACTCTGTATGATCAGGCTCCTTCAGAGCCATAGGGTAAATGCTGCCTGACCACCGTGAGGAGGGGAGCCCTGCACAGACCGACCTGTGGACAGGCAGGTCTGTGAAGAGAGCTCAGACCCACCTTGCTTGCCATTGCTTGTCAGGCCACGGGCTCTTTCTCATGTGGAGATAGTGGTTTAATAATTTATTTTATTATTATATGTTGTTGTTATGACAAAGGTGATACACAGAGAGGTTACTGTTTCCTAAGTCAAGTAATGAGTACATTTCTTGGTTTTAAGTATTAAAGACTTTTAAAAATTGAGCCGCATGACCGTGGCTATGCCTGTCATCCTAGCTGCTCAGCAGGCTGAGAGTGAATTATGTTTCAAAGCCATCTCAGGCAAGAAAGTCTGTGAGACTCTTATCTTCAACTAACCACCAGCAAACTGGAAGTGGCACAGTGGTTCAAAGTCGTAGAGCCACTTGCATTCAGGAACAAAGCTCCTGGACAGTGGTCAGGCCCTGATTTCAAGCCCCATGAATAACATTAAAAAAAAAGTATATAAAGGTGATGTTCAGAGGGCTTATACTTACAGAAATCAGGGAATCATTTCTTTTTTGACGGTGTTACCCTTTCCTTTGCTCTCTTATATCACTTGGCTCTTAGAATTAGCTGGTTATGAGGAAATATTCATCATCCCTGGCTGTAAAGGAAATGCAAATAAAAACAACACTGAGACACCATCTTACCCCAGTCAGAATGGCCCACATCCTAATGTCAGCCAATGACAAATGTTGGAGGGGATGTGGAAGAAAGAGGAACCCTACTGCATTGCTGGTTGGAATGTATACTAATACAACCACTTTGGAAAATAGTTTGGAGATACCTCAGAAAGCTAAATATAGATCTCCCCTATAACCCAGCCATACCACTCCTAGGCATCTACCCTGAGCAACAGGAACCAGTATACAAAGACACATGAACCTCCATGTTTATTGCAGCACTGTTCACAATAGCCAAGATTTGGAAACAACTCAGATTCCCCATTACTGATAAGTGCACCCAAAAATTGTGGTACTTACATACAATGGAATATTATGCAGTCATTAGAAAGGACAAAATAATGACATTTGCAGGGAAATGGATGGAACTAGAGCAGATTATTTTGAGCAAAGTAAGCCAAGAACAAAGAGAGAAATGGTACATGGTCTCCCTGATATGTTGTTGATAAAGCCAAATGCAAGAAGATATGGCAAAGTAACAGGACTCAAGAAACAAAGGACAGCCACCCATTTTGTCATGTCATTGCTAAATGACTCCATTTTCTTGACTATATATATGATAGATATACAAACACACAGAGGGAAGCCAGGAAGAGGAACAGAATAAGTGGAAACATCCTACAATAAGCAAAAAGAAAGAAATGTAAACATCACCAGATGTGGAAAAAATAACTTGTATTGACAAAGCTCATAGAATTCACAAACTATATAGACCATGATAATGATAATTTGCCTTGTGAAAGTTAAAATGTGATCGTGGCTCTAAGTATCACTATTTCACAATACTGTAAATATGTGAAATTTATGTAATCACCTAATATCAATTAAATAAAAAAAAGTGAGAGAAGGGATGGGTTAAGAGAGTGACAATGTTGTCAGACACTTTGTACTCATATACTATTTTGTAGAATGGGAACTTCTTTGTACAACTACTTAAAGATAATTATAAAAAATAAACTAAGGGATTAGCTGGTTTGGGTCTGGGAAGGTGGCTCAGTGGTAGAGCGCTTGCCTTGCATGCCTGAGGCCCTGGGTTCGATTTCTCAGCACCACTTAAACAGAAAGAAAAAAAGCTGGAAATGGCGCTGTGGCTCAAGTGGTAGAGCGCTAGCCTTGAGCTGAAGAGCTGAGGGACAGCGCCCAGGCCCAGAGTTCAGTCCCTACGACTGGACCCCTCCCAAAAAAAAGAATTAGCTGGTTATGTTGGACATAATTACATCAGTTTGCTTTAAAAAATGATAAAGATTCCTTTTTTCACTTTCAACATACTGTTGGATGGAATGGCATGAGAAGTGATTTGGTAGTAGAACCTGGCGTTGCTCTTCATTTTACTGTATGAAACAGAATGCACTATCAAGAGAAAGGAAAAGTGTGTGCTTAAAGTGAGGTACTTTCTGTACTAATTGCTGTGACAAGTAACAGATCGCTGTCTGCCCAGAGATCCCCGTGGACCAGAGCTCTGCATGATATGCATGGTTGTATAGCCTCTGCGGGGTCACAAGTGTGGATTCAATAGCTCATGCTTTTTCTTTAGGGAGAAGTTGGGGAATAAAGGCTCCAACAGCAGGCTTGTCCCTGTCACTCATTTTCTCTGCCCTGTCTCAGGACTTCTGGGCTCCCAGATTTGATGCAACCACCCTGGGAGGAAACGTGAGCTCAGTGTGTCCTGTGGACATACCCAATGTTTTACTCTCTGTGGGCAAGCAGTCACCATGGGCTCTATTAACTGGCATCTCCGGTGTCTAACGTGAGGTCCCCAGTACCTCCCCTGCCTGATTCTGTGTGTTTTTCCAAGGTGGGTTTTATTTTATACTCTGTATGCTGGTCATTTATGTTCTAACTTCACATGGCTGTGGCTCATTGCTCTGTGTTGCTCCTGGTGCACATGGACTCTGTGACAGGTAGGGTGACCAATGAGCATGGGGTACCCAGCAGCTGTCAGACACTGAAGTGGAACTAGCCATGCATCCAGGATGAGGAGCCTTGCTCTTAGTAGTTGGAGTCATTACATTGCTTTTGGCCCTAGTGTCCTGGGTTGGCTGTGCTGGTCTTGGGTGGCAGGTCAGTATCCCATTCATGGGGCTAGGAGACCTGGTAAGGCCAAAGAGCTATGTTCCTAGGGATCTTATTTATTTATTTATATACTTATTTATTTATTTACTTATTATTGTCGGTCATGGGGCTTGAACTTTGGTACTATGCCTGTCCCTGTACTCTTCAGCTCAAGGCGAGTGATCTATCATTTGAGCCACTGTGTCACTTCTAGTTTTCTAGTAGCTAATTGGAGATAGGAGTCTCACGGACTTTCCTGCCCAGGCTGGCTTTGAACTGTGATCCTCAGATCTTACCCTCCTAAGTAGCTAGGATTACAGGTGTGAGCCATCAGCACCCAGCCTAGGGATCTTATAAGGACATCTGAGCAGAAATTTGGGTGAAATGGATTGGAGGCCGAATGGTAGAATGCAGAGCATGGTGTCAGGCTGGCTGGCAGGCAGTACTGGCAGCTGCAAAGGGTTTTCCTGTGGGAGCAGATTATGGTTCTATGGCAGTGTGTGCCAGCTGCCTGACTCCTGCCACTTGGGTGTCTTTTTCTCCTGCTCCTGATAAGCTGTTGATTTTGCCTTCTCATTTCATTGTTTGTTCATGTCATTGTAAATTGGCCTCTGCTATTCTTTCTTGGCTACCCTGTAGTTCACATGCCACCTGCTGGCTGTTCCTCTTCTTACTCTTCAGTATTTTTCAGTTTTAATCAGGGCTACAAGAAGATTTGCAGCACAATCTTAGCACACTGATCCCTCAGCATAGAGGGGAGGGGTGAAGGCAGTATCCTGCAGATTTTAGGAAGTTGATGTTTGGAAGACAAATGTTGCCCCCTGCCCATTGTACTCTGGTCCCATAGAATATCAGTGGTCTTGGGGCACACTCTTTCAGATGTTACCATTTTCCTTCTTTGAGACCCAGTTTGCTGAATGCCTGCTGCTTGCTGGGCTTGCTGACTCAGTGACTTGGTGTCTGTCCCAGATGCAGTGGGTGTGGGTCCTGAAAGGTCTCTTCCCTAGAATTTGTATGGTGCCTGTGTAATCTGGGCTCCCACTTGTCTTTATGTAGTCACTGCACTACACACACTGAGCTGTGGGTGAACAAGGGAGGGGAAGTACACCATGCATCCTGTATCAAGCATTGATGGAGCCTCATCCAAAGGCCATTAAGTCTTTCAGAAGAGCAGTTCTTTTACCAGAGCATTACCAACAGCCAGAAGTGGATGTTGTTGAGTTTTCTGCCATTGTGATCTCTATGGCTTGACCTGTGTTACCGATGAAACACATCTTGAAGTAGTGTTGACTGAATTGACTGTCTTGCATAATGTTCTTGGTTCTGTGGAGCTAGAGGTTGGACCTGCTGATGAAGCTTGTGCTGCTTCTGCTTGGGCTGGTGTCCTAGAGACAGCAAACTTCCTGAGTCATTCTCAATGGCAGGAGAGGGGATGGGCCATATTAATATTCAACTAAATGTCCTTATCTCAGAACAAACAGAATGTTTTCTTTAGGGCTGTTTGTAGGATTGTGGATCTGGTTTTTGACAGCCCTTGATCAGGATCATGTGTCACAATATAGTGGTGGTGTTCCTGTGTGTGAAAAATGCTGGGGCTTGGACCCAGTGCCTTCTGCACTCTGAGCACTCTACCACTGAGCCTTAGTGGATGGATAAGAAGGTCTTTTGGCTGGTTAGGCAGCAGGGTAACTTTTTCCATGACAAGCAAAGAGCTTGCAGAGTGTCAGTAGGAAGTTATTCAGAAAGAAGATGTATTTGCATGCATTTCCATTATAGGATTATCAGGGAAGGCTGTTACTCCTTATCTTCCCCATCTTTTGATTCGTTTAAGGTTTTATAGAGGCAGGTTACCATCTATCAGTATTTGTAGATGAATGTGTCTCCATCCGGTTCACTTCTGAGTGGAATTTGATTATAGTGTTCAGAAACTTGGTTCTTTTGCAACTCTGAGCCTGTGTGTTTTGGCTGAGTCTGATAACAGTCCCCCTGGTTCTGTGGCTGAAGATAAGGCAGTTGTTCGGCGGCTGTCCTGCATGGGGCTCAGAAGGCCTGACCACAGGCTTTCTGCTCTTAGTTCTCACTAATGTTTGGAGGCCCAGGCACTAGGCACCCTGTGCATACCCCCGAAAGCTGCCTTTACCTCTGGCATTGGCTGAGGCTTCAGCCACAGTCAGTCAACATAGTGACCATGAGGGATGGGCACTAAGCTTATAGAGATTGTGAAGAATCAGGATTAAGAAGCTTGTGCTGGAATTCCAGAGACTCTGTAATTTGCAGTTCCTCTGCTTTGCTGGAAATACAGGTCTCACTTTGCCAAGTTGGTGAAGGGATTAGGGCCTCTTATGAACAGTCTGGGTTCTGGGGTTCAGCATTGTCACCTGTGTCCAGATTGGCAATGAGTGAATGAGAGCTATCTGTGTCTGTGAACATGTGCTTCCTTTAGCACTGAGCTAGGAGTATAACAAGCAACATGTGAATTCTCCCTAACAGACATGGATATTATCACAGCTTTGTACCAGAACTTGAGCTCTAGCTTAATCTGCTCCAATGTGTTAGAAATAGGACTTGAACACAGGCCTGTATGTCTTCAGAGTTTTTGTGCTTCACCCAATGGGAGAGTCCAGGTTACTGAGGAGCTGAGCCTTTTCTGCTCATTTCTGTTCCTCAGCAATGACCTTTGGTCAGTGTATCCTGAGCACTTGGCTATGCAGCCTTCCTCTGTGCACTGTCAGGTAGTCTGTAGAACCACCTAGTGATAAGGTACTGAGTGATGTGGGCACAGGTACTGTGGCGTGTCAATCTGCTTGGCCACTTTATTTAACCCTGCTGGGTTCTTCAGAAGACCCATCAAGTCACCCTCCAATTGCTACTACCCAAGCCACAAAGTAAACTCACTCTGACCTCCTAATGGTGGCAGTTGGTTGGCAAATCAATTGTTGCCACTGAGTCACTTGAAACCTGGTTTTCTTTGGATGCTTACAGAACCTCCTTAGGTCCATACTGGGCCATTCTTCTGGGGATGCTTTTAGGGAGGAGATGCATTCTTGTCTAACAAAGGGGCCTTAGGATGTGGATAGGAGGTGGTAGCTCATGACCTTTCACATTTCAGAGACTGTTCACTTGCTTCCCCTGGTGCCTCCCAAAAAGTGATACAGTCACAATTTAGTGCTCCTTGTCCAAAGTATTGAATCCAGAGTGTAAAATACCTGTAGTATAATGAAACCTTGTCACTTTTATTAGCCCATTAGTGTGTGAGTTAAAGCATTCCTTAGCTGTACTCAGATCAGCTAGACTAGTCACAGGTACACATAATTATTAATGCTAAGAGGTACCTGTGCCTCTGAATGGCTGTCCATCTGTGCCCACAGTGATGATTGTGGTGAGCAACTGCTCATGATGGTGTCTAAGCACGCACTGCCCATGTTTGAATCTCAGCTTTGTCCTTGAAAAATTTAGACTCTGAGCAACCTTCAGCTTTTTCTGATTTTGTCACCTCGCACAGTCCAATAAAATGTTCTGGAACATGGCTCACAACTCCATGGTCAGAGCACAGAAATACAACCTAACTGCAATGTGAGCAAAAGACTTGTACGGTCAGCTTTGACCACCATCAAATATAGATGACAAACACATGGCAGGGTTTTGGATGCCATTACCTATTTGAAGCACACTGGAGGTGTAACCTCAGACCTCACAAAAATTTGCACTAACAATGTTTGTTATAGTGATATTAGTTAAGATCAGAGAGATTCAGACATTCATCCAATGGCAGCAGAGTGCAAATGGTACACCCACTCTAGAAAAATAGCCTATAAGTGCAGCTTCTCTTTGGCCCAGTGGTTCTTTTACTACCCCTTGCTGGGGTAGTACTAGGAAAAATGAAGGAACAAGATACAGTGAAATCAGCAGTTCCTGCAGTGCTGTCCCTCACAGTCATGCACAGTGTGATTGCATGTGTATGGCAGTACTGAATGGGTGACATTATGAAAAGTAAGTGCACGTTGGCATGAGTTAAAGCAGTAGGAGTGGGAGGTTTTCCTTTCAGCAGCATGGCTTCTCTGCGTCATGACTGTCTGGTTCAGCATGAGATGATGATTGTGCCAACACTTTGTCTGATGGTAACAAGCTGGTAAAGGCTCATGTGGTCTCCAATGCTTTCCACAGGGGCATGCAGGGCTGTAATTCTTTCAGACTGAAGTTGCCACCAGCAACCACAGAATGGAAACCAATGTAGTAATGCAACTGCTAAACTTAGAGCAAGGATCACCTGGCCCCAAAGATAAGAAAAGTAGGACTCCACAAAAAAATATTTTCAGAGATATTAACTATCCCAATCACCTGATTTGAGTGGACATCTTATCCAATGCCACAAATCTGTCGTATCTCTGTAGAATTATTACTATTATTATTTCAGTGCCAGTTGTAGAGCTTAAACTCAAGGCCAGGAAACTGTCACGGAGGTTTTGTCCTGAAGGGTGACACTGACTAGCTCTTGAGCCATGTCATTTCTTCTGGTTTTTTTATGTTTAATTGGTGGTAATACTCTGAAGGACTTTCCTTCCTGGGACGCCTCTGTCACATTGCATGTGATAGAATTAGGTGTTGTGATAAAACTCAGTATGGGAGTGGAGCATATATAGGTGTGGAACAGACATTTATGGCTCCTTACTAAAGTCGCTCTGAATATCCCCCTGCTCTTATTCTTGTGAAATTCTTTCTTTTTTCTAATTAAAGACCTTGTCTTTGCTTCAGTGCCCTGAAGGAAGCGACCTATCTTTCACTGAGAATGCAGAGGGTAAACATGGCATGTGATGAACCTTCCTCTAGGAAAGCAGGCCCATGAGGAGCACATTGCAGGATGGCATCCATTGGTGAGCAAAACAATGGCTGGCAGAATTCATGCCACAGGAGAACCAGTCAGGTTAGTCAGGTTCAGTCAGGGAGGTCAGGAGGTCTATGTCTGGTGGTGCCAGAGGTTCCTTTCTCTGTTTCTGCTCACAGGTGAATGTCTAAGCCAGATGCAGTGCTTTCCACAATGAGATATCCATACCTGTTTTGTTGAGGAAAAGGAAAGGTTTTGCTAGGGTTCTTGCAGTCTCTCTGACAGAGATTGGGACTGTCCAACCGCTTCCCCCTCACCTCCCTTCCTAAATCTACTGTCCCCATCCCTCACACACTATTTCCTGCTAGTCATGGACTGGAAATATCCATTGGTGCTGTCTGCAAGGACATTCTAGAGCCTTCTAACCCCTTGGTCTTCCCAGTGCTGTTAGGAGTAAGTAGCCTTGCCAAGATATCCTGATGAATTGTGCAAAAGTCCCTGTGGCAGGAAACCCCAGCATTGGTGCTGTTATTAATTCAAGTGACCTATTTCTTCAGAGCTTGGATGGGTTCTCCAAGCTAGCACAGATTCATCTAGGGAGAGTTCTCCCAGTCGTCTGCCTACACCATTCTACATTCTCTTCAGTGCTAGCCAGCAGCTCCTTCCAACCTACCTGCCAGGATGCTGGCCAGAAATGCTATCTGAAGACTGTGTGCATTGGTTTGCACACATGCTAGTTGTTTTGTAAGGGCTTGTGTGTGTTAGTTCCAACTGTTCATGTGAGGTCATCAGCAGAAGATAAGACATGGGCTGGTCATGTCTTTAGACAAACAGGCTCTCCCTTCCTCTTTCCCCCTCATGAATCCCTGTGTGACAGAACTGCTGATAGGACTTTATGTGAACTTTGGGCCCCAGGGATGTCTCCCCAACATGTACCCTCCAGAGTAGTTCTCCTTGCATTGGACTGGGCAACAACTGGAGTATGCCCTTCCCTCCGTGTTTTCCTTTGCACTCCTGTCCTCCAAAATTCCCTGCCACCTTAGGAAGATGCCCTGTGAGTTCGGTTCTGAGTTCCATTTACTGTTGGGACACAGAGGCCTGTGACCTAAATCAGAGGTACTACTCCTACTATGGGCAGATAACAGGCTACCAGCAAAAAGGAAAGAATCCAGAATAAGGAAGGTTGGATAGCTTCTTGACTGCCAAAAACAAGGAGGCAAAGAGTGGGGAGGTCCTCTGAAGGGTAACTGTTCAAGGATTGTGTTCCCTAGTAGACAGTGCCAGGGGCTGCACCAACTCGAAAATGATTTGGGGCCACGGATTGGAACTTTTTTCCACCGGAGAGATGTCATTGTGTGCCAGTTTTTTTTTCTTGAAATTAACAATAAGAACAGTAGAAACAAAGGAAACAGTAGGGAAAGAAGGCAGAGGATTAATGAGTAAGAGGGCAGGCAGGTGTGTGGCAGGGGCTCGTGCAACATGGGGCTTAGTTCTGTAGCTGTCTGAAGAGCCCTTAGGCAAGATTCCCTGCATGCAGAAGCTTGTGGTCAGTGCATTTATGGTGATGGCTGTTGCTCTGGTGTCAGTGGAGCTGGAAGATGGCGCAAGCCAGTGCTAACAGCAGTGCCGGCAGAACTCAGGAGATCAGTCTCCAAAGGATCCACATCAGGCCTTCCACGATGCTGCCTCCCTCCACACACACACACATTCTCCTTCTGGTGTCTCCGCCATACACAACACACAGTATTCTGCCCCTGAATGGCTTTCACCTGTGTGTGTGTGTTTGCGTGTTTGTACCTAAGGCTGGATATCCCTTCTTTGGAAGGAACAGCACCAAGCCAGTCGCCTTCACCTGCAGCCTCACCTCCAGATGTTTCCACTGAAATGGGAGGACAGAGACTAGGAACTCCATGGGAGAGCCTCATACAGGCAGATGCAGCCAGCCCTTTCTAGCATGTGTTTATATAACTGCTAGGTCTGAAAAGACAGGGAGTGGCATAAGGCCAGAAAGAAGCATTTGGAGGGTTTGGAGAATGCTGTGTGGTAACTGTTGAGGCTATTTGTGGTTATATGTTAGTTTGTGGGCCTGGCACCTTCCCAGGCAGCTTCAAGTCCCACAGACTTGCAGGGTTGATGGCTGAAAGTTGAGTGAGTGGGTGCACCTGGGGGCTTGTAAGAGGAGAGATGACAGAGAGGCCAGTGAAGGGATGAAGAGGAGTGAAAGCTGGTTCTGCAAAGAACTACATCTACATGTCCACTTGGGTGAGACGTGGATGTGCTCCAGCTGGCCACATCAGTGAGAGCCTTGCAGGACAAGGATCACCTAGTCACTCACAGGGCCTGTTTGCTGGAGCACCGTGCCTCCAGGGGCCAAAAGGGTTGTGGATACCCCCTGGGCATCTGCAACAAGTACCCTTTGTTACTGTCCATATGGTGTACATGTCCTCCACAATCATGAGAAACATCATCCCATTTTCTCTCCAGGTATGGGCAGAATCTCTTGGCAAAGTAAGACCCATTCCCCTGGAGGCTTGCTGGCAGGAGCTCAGAAAAACTCTACCACTTTTAGAAAGGGAAACTGAGGAGGATCATGAGATTAACACACACACACACACACACACACACACACACACACACACACGTGTGAAAGCCTACAAAAGGTGAGGAAGCTGTTAGGCCCCTGGCAGCAGAGCTGAGAGGCAGTATTGGGCCAGGGACTGGCTAGGAGGGGACATGTCAGAATTCAGCCAAAGCATGCCAAGTGAAATGCAGTTGGGTAGATGCAGCTCTTGTGATACCTCATTTCACATGTCGGTAGCGAGCTTCTTTCACCTGTGATGAGTGTCTAAACTGGGGGAGTGTTGGATAGTGGGCATGGAGACAGGGCCAGGATTACATTGGCACAGGGCCCTTTTCAGTGATCTCATTTTCAAGGATGTCTGGGGAAGGAAGGAGCTTAGGGCATTGTGGTAATTGCAGAGAAAGCTCTGTGTGACTGTGTCTAAGCCTGACCCAGTGTTAGTGTGTTGTGTGGGAACAAGTGTGCACACACACTCACCCAAGTGAGTGACCAATGCAGGTGCCTAGTGGTCACACTGAGGCAGGTGGAGGGTCAGCTGATGTTTGCCAGCTGGGGTCATCTACTGTGCACAAGTCTGAAAAGACCGGGGTGGCATGTGGGCAGTAAGAAGAATGAGGGTGGGAGGGAGGGGAATGGGGTGGCTGCTGTTGGGGCTGTTTGTGGCCCCGTGGATGCAAATGGGCCTGGCACCTTCCCTGACAGGAACAGAGCCCAAAGACTTGTATTGTTGATGGTAGGTTGGCATGGCATGCTTGTGGGCATGTGGGATGAGAGATGACAGTGAGGCCAGAATTGCCTCCCAGTGTCAAGTGACAAGCTAATCCAAGTGAAGGCTCTGGGACAGCAAGGACCCTGTCCTTTGCTGTCTGTCTCTGTGAGGCCTCCCACCTGTCCCAGAGGGGGAAGGATGATGGGCCTGTATGGGACTCACAGTACTGGGCTGGTCAGTACAAATTTCCAAGGAGCTGAGCGATGGGAGCAGTAACTCACCAGCTAATGCGTCCTGTACTGTGTCTAAAATGAAAACTTGAGTCTGGTCGATAAGGATTACTGCCCAGCTTACCTCAATTTCACACCCTCAAAAGCAACCACTGAGGGATCATATCCCATGTACCTTGACAGCAGTGCCTTGTCCTGCTGAGTCTGATACCTCAGGCTTTGGAAAAGGAGGATAAGGATAGTGCAGATTTTCCATGGACCGAGCTTCCAGTTGTGCTTCTGCCACTCTGCTGGTCCTCAGAGCTGACCTATGGGCAAAGGATGTCTATATTCCTGTCCAGTGACCTGGGCCAATTCAACCTGACCACACACAATGGGACCACAGATCTCTACACAGATCAAATGCTTGAATGTATGTAGGTGCAACCTGGAAAAGGCTCATCTGTGTGTCTGCTTCCCAAGGGTGGAGGCATCACTCAGAGATTACGAGCACATCTGGTTCAGTGGCCCAATACAAGGGCCTAGCCCCAGACTCCAGTGAGCCCTCAGACGTCCTTTCCCTGTACCTTCCCTCTTCACTTATGCCTTTTTGCACAGGCCAGAATGCCACCACTCCCTCACGTCCCAACCCTCATGCTCCTGCATCCACAACCCCATACAGCCAAGCCCAATCCTACCTCTGCTACCTCAAACTCAGTTCCCTCACGATTCTCCAAAACCTTTTCAGTCCTAGACTTGAACACTAATCTCTCTGCCTTTGGTCTCACCCACTGAGCTCACTTAAACCTCAACCTACTCAAGGCTCCTTGTAAACTGTTTACAGCCTCCTGTTCCTCATTCTGCAGTGCAGCTTTCACCACTCGCTACCAGCTATCTTGCTTGTACCCTGCTTACGCAATCTGTCCCCCAAACTCCCTCCCCACTAATGACAAAATGCTATTTCCTAATGGAAAGAATGCCCTTAAGCCCTTGGTAGGGGTAGGTGAAGTTGCCCACCCCCACTCAAGAGTCTGACCCTGGAGAGCATCTCCATGGCAAACCCACCTGGCTTTTACTACACCATATCATCCCATGACATAAGTGTTCTGCCTGCAGGGCAGGTCTTGATGGCATTGGACTAGAATAATTGCATGTCTGAGGTCCAGAATGCCTGACAGCCTACACCTTGGGCTACCTTTTGCCACTAGTGACAAGCAAGTTTGTCAGGACTTACTGTGTCATTTCTCTGCTTCTAGACTCCGAGCTCCTCCAGGACCAGAGACATTTAAGCTTATAAGACAAAAATGCAAAGCCCAGAGGTAGGGACAAACCAAATCTCCTCCTTGGGCTGCCAGAAGGAAAGGACCTTCCTCACCTGCACCATGGCCTCCACACCCACTAAGCCAAAAGAGCCAGAGCTGGGTAGCAGCTACCAGGCCATCAGACAGGGCCAAGTCGTCCCTCCAGATAAGTCAGGGCTCTGTTTAGAGAAGGTCTCTGATCTGTCAGCTCACAACCTAACCACCTCAAGTCCAGCTGTAACCATGGGCAGGATCACAGGTAAGCAGGAGGTCCTCAAGAGGGATTTGGCAGCACTCCCTATGAACTGCCCTTGCCTGTGCCAACACACACCACATCATGAAAGCCCCCCCCAACTCCAGAGAACATTCTTCAGCAATCCTTACCAACTCCCAATTGGTATGCTTTGGCATAGATCAGAATCCACAGATGCACAGTGTGATCCCCTAGTGCTAGCGATCTCCAGTATCAGAGCAGCAGAGGACATGGTTGGGTGTAATCCAGAGATAAGTGCAAATGGGGAAGGAGCCTTGCGACCCTGGCCCCATCTCTGTCCTCAGCTGTGGCTTTGTCTGTCCCTACACATCCACAACTGAACAGCAGATTCCTTGAGGTCCATGGCCTGACTAACAGGTCCAAGGAACTGCCAAAAATACTCTGGTTCTACCTGAGAAGCATGGCTTGTGTTCCTTCTGAGAAGGAACAGACAGGGAAGGGTCCCCTGGCCTAGTGGTGGGGAAGCAGAAGTGATGACTTGGTCCATATCTGTGGACAGACAGATTGGGAAGGCTCAATGGCAGTGCAGGCTGAGGTACTATTGGCGTCTTTCTCATTGTAAAGCACCTTGATCAAGTGGCTAGGTCCTTTACCTCTGAAAGGAGGTCAGGAAACAGAGCTTGTGTCTATGCTGTCCTCAGAATGCTGGGAATTGAACTCAGACACTTTCACACAGTAGAAAACTGCTTTCACCACTGATCTACCTCCTCAGTCGTTGGCTTTCTTTTGAGACAATCTCACTATGAAGTTAAAGTCTGGCCTCTAGGTGCTCTCTACCTATCTCTTCCACCTAAGTGCTAGAATTACAGATGTGGCCCAGCCCATCTACTCTTGTTTTCCCCTTGAGATCTGCTTAGAGCCAGGTCATCTTCTAAGTAAGAATTCATCAAGGCAACTTGGATGCAGAAGCATTTCCCTGTCCATCCATGCCTGGTTCAGTCATCTAAGTCTCTACATGAAAGTCAGGCACACATCCATGCTGCACATCTCCTGGATCTGCCTAAGATGCCACTCCTGTGAATAAAGCAAGGTGTGGTCATTCCCAGAGAGAAAGAAGCCCCAGAGAGTACACTATTGATCCCCTAGTGAGGATGTGGTTAGTAACACAAGCCCTGAACATGTAGACTTTGCACCAAGACCTCAGGTGAGCTTCTTTTGTCTTGAAGTGTGAAGTGGTGGCCTGATTATCTAGAACTTATACCAGTGGGTTGCGAGCCCAGGATGTGGCAGGTAGAAGTGCATGAGGGTACAGCAACAAAGTCCCATTAGGGACTGGCCTAGCCACCCACTCCTTGGTCTAGCACACATAGGTTTTTTGACAGTGTGACAAAAAGGAAGAGGGAACAGAGCCAGCATTCCAAGAGAGGTTTTCTAGGTCTCTGAGGCTCAGCTGTGCTCTCTGCTGGCAGTGGCCCTCAGGATGTTGGCATAGATGCATTAGAGTCTATGGTGTGCATGGTACATGGAACACTTTCAGCTTTTGCTGGCTGCAGAGCAGGCCAACCTGCAAGCAGGCATCAGGCAGCAGGCACAGGCTGGCACTCAACCAAAGACCCTGATGTAGGCTACCCAAGGTAGAAGGTGAAAGGTAAGAGTGGGTTTTACAGATACACACTGAGTCAGAGATCCTGAGGGAGGAACCCGACCAGCTGTTGCTCCAACCAGCCCTGCAGTAGATGGTGCTCAAGTCTGAGACTCAATTTAAAGTCCCATGAGCAGAGTACAAATCCATACATTCCAGCCGAGTGACCTTCAACCAATGCCAGTCTTCGCACTTAAGAATAGTAATTCCTCTCTATAAAATGGGCAGCAAGTATGGCGGCCTTTCGGTCATCACGGTCAGCAAAGGCAGCCTGGAAGGTGGCCACCCAATGGTGGTGGTGCCCTATGATGACAGGCCACAGTCTCCTTGCCACCATTAGCCAGCACCTGGAAGCCCACTGGGGTACAGTACCCCAGCTCAGCAAGAGCCACTGGCCCAGCACACAAGAATTCTCCTTGGGGGATGGGGGACGGCGGCAGCGGCTGGCGATGAGCGGCGGGAGCGCGTGAGGAGCAGGTGGACAAGGCTGGGGGGCCCAGGAGCGCGAGCCGCAGGGCGGAGGGTGGGGGCGCGAGCACAGCGGGCTGCGGCGAGGCGGCAGCAGAGAAGATGGTGGACAGCGACAGCAGCAGCGAGCGCGGCGGCAGTGGCAGCGGCGGCAGCTGGCAGGGAGGCTTCCAGCCCGCACCCCATGGTGGCGGCGAGCAGGAGACGCAGGAGCTGCCGTCGAAGCGGCTGGACATCCAGAACAAGTGCTTCTACCTGGACGTGAAGCAGAACGCCAAGGGCCGCTTCCTGAAGATCGTCGAGGTGGGTGCGGGCGGCTCCAAGAACCGCCTCACGCTGTCCATTTTGGTGGCGGCCAAGTTCCGCGACTGGCTGGGCGACTTCACCGAGC
Organism: Dipodomys spectabilis; assembly: GCF_019054845.1. Taxonomy (NCBI): domain Eukaryota; kingdom Metazoa; phylum Chordata; class Mammalia; order Rodentia; family Heteromyidae; genus Dipodomys; species Dipodomys spectabilis. The sequence goes on along the minus strand of NW_024871404.1, from coordinate 486,862 downwards.
ACTACGGACAGCTGGGCCCCAGCAGTCCCAAGCAGCTGGCAGTGGGCACAGAGGAGGGCGGCGGGCCCGGCGCTCCTCAGTTCAACCAATTTGGAAAGCAGTATGGAGGTTCAAAAGACTTCGCATAGAACTCCCCTATGACCCAGCAATCCCACTTTTGGGCATTTACCCAAATGTTTATAAGCAAGACCACACTAAAGCTACCAGCACAACTATGTTTATTGCAGCATTATTTACCATAGCTAAGATATGGAACCAACCCAGATGCCCCTCAGTAGATGAATGGATCAAGAAAATGTGGTATATATACACAATGGAATTCTATGCCTCCATCAGAAAGAATGACATTTCCCCATTTGTTAGGAAATGGAAAGGCTTGGAAAAAATTATATTAAGTGAAGTAAGCCAGGCCCAAAGAAACATAGGTCCCATGGTTTCCCTTATTTGCAATATCTAGTATATCTATGAGTCAAGCGGAAAAGGTCAGATAATGTGTTGTTAGGAAAACGAACCCTTAAATATGTATTTTAATGTTTCTTTTTCTTTCGTGCATGTGTTTCTAACGCATTTATAAGATTATTTCTTTGTTGCTTTGTATGTCCTTCCCCCACAGTGTAACCCCCGCTTTCACTATATTTGATGTCAGTATAAGTTGTGGAGGAGATGGGGACAAACAAGTCGTTTAAGGATTCAAGTGAACCTGTTGCAACCATGAGAAGTACAAAATGTCATGTCAAAAACGAGCTTTACAATGTTGGTGTGGGGGGGTGGGGGCGAAGGATTGGGTGGGGGGGAGGGGGGAGGTTGGGAAGGGAGGTGAAGGGTAAACAAAGGAGGAGGCTGCAATGCTTGGTAAGAAATGTATGCATTATCCTGCCCATGTAATTGTAACCCCTCTGTACAGTATGTTCTCAAATAAAATAAAATAAAATTAAAAAAAAAAAGAGCGAGTTCCTGGTGCGCGAGAACTGCAAATACTACCTGGAGCTCAAAGAGAACCAGCGCGGCCGCTTCCTGCGCATCCGCAGACCCTCAACCTCGGCGGCGGCGGCTTTGGCGCAGGCCCCGGGCCTGGCGGCCTCCAGAGCGGCCAGACCATCGTGCTGCCTGCGCAAGGTCTCATCGAATTCCGACATGCTCACCAAGCTCATGGACGACTAGGGAGGCGAGGAAGACGAGCTGGCCGGAGGCCCAAGAGGTGGTGCCGGCAGCCCCAGGGCGGGGGGGGGGGGGGGGGGGGGGGGGGGGGGGCTGTGCAGGGAACTCCTGGAGGGCACCTCTATTACTGTGGACTCCAAACGTTTCTTCTTCGATGTGGGCTGCAACAAGTACGGAGTTTTTCTACGTGTGAGTGAGGTGAAGCCGTCCTACCGCAATGCCATCACCGTGCCCTTCAAGGCCTGGGGCAAGTTTGGTGGCGTCTTCTGCCAGTATGCGGATGAGATGAAAGAAATCCAGGAGCAGCAGAGGGATAAGCTTTATGAGTGTCATGCTGGGGGGGGAGGGTAGGAGTCCTAAGGCGAGGAGGTGGATGAGGACTGAAATGGCAGCTTTCCCCCCTGGCCTCCCCCACCCTGTTACCCTCGCCCCCCATCCCCCATCCCCCTGGCTAGTTCCCATTCTTGCTCATTCCCCTGTGAGCTAGTGTAGAGGGAGCCCGGGAGGCCACCAAGGGAGAAAAAAAAAACAACAAAATTAAAAAAAAATAATACAGTTAAGAGAAATAACCATAAGACAACAGTCTTGAACAGTGAGTAAAGCAGTAAAGTTCCAGAAATTGACAGCAACCTGCAAAGAGAGGACAACAGTATCTCCTCACCTGCAAGAGTCTCAGCTTCTATTTCCCACCCGAGGTTCCTAAGCTCATCCAGATAATCCTGAAGGGGATAGATTTCGAGTCTGGGCCCCTAAACACATCTGACTTACCCAGATCCATCTGTGTATAACAGTTGAATTTGTGTTGTACCTGGGTAAATCTAAAGTATCTCTCCAGGCCTAGCCGCCGTTGCAGTGTCTATCCTTCACCTTCATTGTAATCAGCCTTTTGAATCGAGATCTTCACAGAAATTCTTGAGACAGAGAGACCTTTGCAGTTACCCAGTCCTGAGAGTCCAGGTTTATGAAAAGGAATGCAACTTTACACAATCATGGACAAGGCAAAAAAGAATTCAAGAAGCCATCAGCGAATCAAAACAAATTGGATTTTTTTTTAATGGTTTTGCATGGAACCTGGCCCCATGTCTTTTCTTTGCAGAATTGTTTTCCGGGATGCGAAAATTCAAAAGCCAATGCTTGAACTAGAGAATTCATTACTAAAATAGTTTAAAAGTTGGGCAAAAGGAATTTTTTTTCAAAAAATAAAAGCAGTTTTACATTGGGGGTTGCTGAGGTAGGCACAATAAGTCAGGCATAAAGCACAAGGCAAACTCGTTGAGTGGATGGGTTGCTGCTCACTAAAGTTCTTCCCTTGATCTCTAAAGGTGGAGGTCATTACCAAGAAGTGGCATTGGTGTGAATGAGAGCCAGATCCCATGGCTCTACTATATGAGCCAGTGAATTGTGGCTAATTTGGCTGTTACAGCCACTGGTTGGCTGCATTTTTAACTGTAAAACTTGATGATTTTCTGCAAAAGGAACAATATGGCTACAAGCCTGAGCTTTAATGGAATATGCATCCTTACAGAGAAGTTGGAAATAACTAAAACTGAAGTCTTAATTCACCTTCAGTTTAATCTGTGGATTTGTTCAAATACTAAAGATCCTCAGGTTCAGAATTCCAGCATCATTTATTCTTTAAAACAAATTTTTAAGAACTTGATCCATCTTATTAGTACCTCACAATCAAAGTTGGCAAATGATGGATGAATGATTCAAGCAGTGCACCCGGTGGAAGCTGAAATCCATCTGTGAATGGAACTGATGTGAACGTGAATATGCTTACTATATCCTGGAAGCATTTTTATACCATCTTGAAATTGCAACATACTGGCATTGGCCAGTTTATCCAGCTGTCTTTCAAGAATAAAAGTTGGGGTTTTCATGGATCACCTCTTCTATATTTTAAATGGATTTTCAGTAGAAATGATTTTTGTGAATCAAGTTAATCCCACCCCATCAAAAGGTATTTCTAGAAATGTCACAGGCCTAGGAAACTTTGAATTGAATGGGAGCTAATGTTCTTTCCAAAGTTTTCAGGTATTCTTTGTGTGACACCTTCTCAACCAGGAGGCAAGTAACCCCATCTCCACAATCTTAGTATTATTTTTAACTGCATGCCTGTCCTTTATTTGAGCTGCCTTTTTAATTTATTGCATATCCTTTTTATTATCTTATTTTGGTATTCAATCTATACAATCTTTTTGTATTTATTGGGAAATAAGTAATATATAAAAAGGTCATTTTCATGTATTTGTGGCTGAGAGGGAGATACTTGTGTATATAAAATTAGGCTTTTTTTTAAAAAAACTAGACTATGACTCAAAATAATGTTGATCTTAGGTTCAAAGAAATAGAAGAGCCACAAACATTGGTGCCCTTTTCAGACTATTTCTCTACTCACATCATTCATAGTAGAATTTTTAAACATTTTTTAAAGCTTTTCTTTTCAATTTTTCTCCGTTGCCAAGAATGTTTCCTAAATTGTATGGGAGCAATAGTATTTTTGATGTTTTAATGACATCCGTATACTTGTACTGTATTTTGTACCACAAGGCAGCTGTTTTCAATAATGTCCTGCTGTATTTACCTATGTGTTTTGAGTGTTTTGTTTCTTTGCTGTGGAGAACAAATTCCTAGTTTTAGTAAAGGAGATGAGAAGCTAGCATTAGGCTTGCAAAAACTGTTTAAGTTTCAACTCTGAGGCAGCAATGGAAATTAAGGTTGCAGCTATTAGTTGATCGCTGTAACTTTTGCATTTTCAAATCATGTACAATTCCTGTATAGACCAACTTATTTTCTTGCTTCAGTGGTGATTCTGTTGCTCAGCTGCAGTGAGTCAGTTCAATTTTGCAAAGGTGCAGTACCTCTCCTTTTCAAGGGAGTGGTTTATTAATCTTTTTTCTTTTCTTTTTATTTGGCTGAATTGCAGTAACTAGCCTTGCCTTTTTATTCTGTAGAAATGACAGGGTCTTCACAATCCTTTACCAGTGGCTACTAAGCTATAATTAGCTGAATAGAAAGAATGTGGAAGTGGTCTGAGGCATATAGAGTATATGCCAAGAACACTACCATATATGGCATCAGCTTTGGTTACCAGAGAAATTTTCTTAGTCATTAGACCATATAACAGTTATATATCATTTGTAAGTCTTTAGATATCAATTTGAGAATCCTCCAAAAAAAGGAGCAAAGAATGCGTAAGCTATGTGTTGGCAAAAGTAATTTATATTAAAATTTTGACCTGCCTGTGTAAGATTAAGTGTGAATGTCCTAGTGGTGGGTTTTTAAGTCTTAATCCAATCTCTGAGGTTTATTTTTCCTGTTTCATCGCCTCTCTTCCACTGTAGGAAGATTGCAGAAGGATGTAGATTAATTGTAGCATTTCACTGATCCTCATTCCTGTGACTAGGCACAATAGAAATCTGCAGAGCATGGAGATTCATTCATTAATACTAGCTTATTAAAGGAAATAGTCTTTGTTCCAGTTAGATAATGGCATTCTACAAACTCTGGGAAACAACTAACTTTTTTGTTTTGTTTTTAGCTGCTTACTACAAACGCTTTAGAAGTTGTTTTTAAAATTTGGCAAACATCCCAGCTAATGAAAATAGTTACATTCCTTAGAAATAGGGAACTAAGACTCCTTTTCAAAAAATTGAGTTTTATTTCAAACTAGCTACAGAGATAAGCCTTTTTTTTTCAAACAGTCAAAAGAGTCGGTCTCTGTGAAGAGATGTAACTCTTTAGGTTTCTATTGTCCCTTCTCATCATTTCAGCAAGTGAAATGGTAAATCTGGTGAGCAGATCTTTCAGTGCATATGCTGCACCAAACAAAATGTCAGTCTGTATAGCACCAAAAATCAAACTGAAAAGTAAACCAAAAACCCCCAAATACCCTATGGAACTGTTGGAGGCATATAGGTGGTACAACTGGCTGTAGCTGTGGTACACACATGGCTACTTGTCATGTCACTTTCCATAATTATTTACTGCAGAATGATTGAGAGACTTTTGGTGCAGGCAGCCATTAACCTCCTGCTTCCTTTGTTACCTCTGGGTCACTTTGCAGTAAATTGCAGGTCTTTTAAGAGATTCAAGCTTCGGTTTTCTCAAAACAAAACAATTATCTTGTCTTATCTGAAAATGCAGGGTTGTGGGCAAAAGAGGCTGGTTATAATAATGCCCTCATATTGAGTGGTCTGTAAATGGCTGCACACTTCAGGCACTGTTTTTGCTGAAGATGCTTAAATATGACCTTGACTGGCTTTAAAGGGGTGTAGAATGTAATCTGCACAAGGTGACTGTGCATCTACCTTGCTCTTGAGGTGGATAAAATTAAGAAGCTGGAGTGTGTAAGCCATGCACATAAGTATTCTTCACTGAAAATTTTGTTTTCATTTTAACGCAATTATGTACTTTGTCCAATGCACAACTGATCTCTCAGTAGATATTCATTTGAAAATCGTGTGGCCTTGATCAGTGAGAAGGGAGAGGAAAGAAGTGACTTTTTGCTTATATGAAAATGACTTGTTTGCTGAGTGTTGTTCTATAACACTCTAGGTATGTTTTTGATTGTATCCTTTTTGATTGGGGAAAGTTAATGTTTTGATCCTGGAGCTAATTCAATTGAGTTTTCTAAGTATCAGAATTGCTCTGATGAATAACAAAGTTGACAGCTTTGATGTCCAATCTCTGTTTATTTTTTAAATATAGTGGAGTGAAATCCCCACTATTATGAATTCTTTAAATCAATATTAATTTAGCACACCTTAAAAGTCTTGTGCATAAGTAAGGCCTGTTCAGAGAGCAGACCTTTTTGCTCCTTTTCCACAATTGTGAAAAAGTGTCAAGTGTTTTTTGCATTGTATATTTCCATTTTATCCCTGACATATTTCTCAAAGATAAAGCACTTTTTGATCATGAAATGCATAGGATCTTTGTGTGATGTGGATCATGGTTTCTCAGGCTCCCCTAGATATTCTGTTTATGAATATTATTCTAACTTGATGTCAGGAGAGTAGAAATCTTTGCTAACGTTAGAAAGTTTGTATTGTTGATTCAGAATACATTTTGCTAGTTTCCAATGGATGGGAGAGTAAAAAATGCTGCATTCACAATTTAATAAGTTACTTTCCCTTAAGCCTTAAGGTAACTTTTTCTTTTCTGTCAATAACAGCACTGAAGTTACAGTAAATGAATGAGATTATCAGTTTTCAGGGTTGTTTTTAGAGTACTGTAAATCAATTAGGTATCTTCTGAAAGAGTTACAATTCCCATTCAGTATACTGGATAAGGGGTGTAAGGGTGGGGGTAGGGCAGGGTGGGGGGAGATAGTTTGTATAAAAGAAAAAAGAAAATAAGAACCATGTTTACCTTAAAATACAGACAAGAAAAAGTCCATATGTCCCATTTGAAATTCCATATGCAAGGTGGAAATGACAAATTACAGCCTCATTTCTTCTGCTTTAATTTAGAAAAAAAGTATTCATTTTTAATATTAGCTTCAGAAGTTTCTTGAGATAACTGGACTCTTGAGTAGCAATTTCCATTGCCATATCTGACTTGACTGTGTAAGTCATCCTCAGACCTTATTCTTAAAACCTAGTTTCATTACTGGAACATGTGCAATCCACTTTTCAGTACTGAAAGTTAAATTCAGAAAATGGAAAAATAAAATTGCATCAGCATTGTAAAGATTTCTTGTCTTGGGGATTTCCAATTGCAATGTGTCCCCCTGAATCAAGCAAGGCCTTTGTGAATGCCTTTTGTATTTCCTAATGCAGTATGGAATATGCTGTCCACTTCTGTTCACAGTCTTACTCTCGTTTGAGAATCTAACTCATGCCTTCTTGGAATTCGACATTCCAATTGGGACAGATAGAACCATGTTAAAACGAGAAGATGCCACATTGTTAGCTTTAACACAGTAAACTAGTAAAAGGGAGAGCACAACTTTATTAGAAGCTAAGCTAGCATGATAATGAAAGTTTTAACTCAACTTTTCTAATAGATTTTTGAATACGGGAGCAATTTTTATTTTCCCCATGCTATTTCTGCTATCCACTGACAGATAAGAGAGGGCACACAGTCGGGCTGGGAAGGTGGCTCAGCAGCAGAGCGCTTGCCTTGCATGCTCGAGGCCCTGGGTTCGATTCCTCAGCACCACATAAGCAAAAAGAAAAACGCCAGAAGTGGCACTGTAGCTCAAGTGGTAAAGCTCTAGCCTTGAGCTGAAAGCAGAGGGACAGCGCCCAGGCCCAGAGTTCAGGCCCCACGACCGGACACCCCCCCCCAAAAAAAAGAGGGCACACAGTGAAATGAAGGTCCAGAGTTGTGAAGAGAAAGTGATAGATACATTAAGTGGCCACTAGCATTTTGCAGAAGGCATGAGTTTGTTCTTTTATCCTACGTCCAGCATCTCTTCAATGGCTAACTTTTTCAAGACTCACTGAGACCATCTCTTAAAGGCAAAATGTTTTGTCTTGTGTTGCTGGATCAGGCTGGTCAGAAAAATATGTGCTTGGAAATAGAAGGGCAAGTGGATTGTTTCTTCCCTTTTAACATTTCTTCTTGGGAGAAAAAAGTACAAGAGACTCAAAGAAAATGAAAGAACAGGATTTTATCACTAATCACATTTGGAGGTTTTGTTTTAAATTGATAATAAGCATAAATCCTTTTCTTCTACCATGTCACTCTTCTGTGTAAAAAAGCTCTCTGGAGCTGGGCATTTTGGAACATGCCTGTAATCCCAGGTATTTTGGAGACAGAGATAGGAGATCATGGCCCAAGGCCAGCCCTGGGCTATAAACAAAAGACCCTATCTGAAAAATAAAGCAAAAAATAATACCAATAATAGGACTGGGCGTGTGGCTTAAGTGGTAGAGCATTTGCCAAGCAAACACAAGGCCTTGAGTTCAAAACCCAAAGTTCTACCTAGGGGAAAAAAAAAACTTGGATTCTTAAAACCCTATAGATTGGACAAAAAGTCTAGAAACTGACTTTCAGTTAGTGTAGACACACTTTTTACAGTCTATCGTTTCGCACATTCCAATAGGAGGCAAGTAGTATTTGAATTATTTTTCAGTGGCATCAGTATCAAGACTATACCAGTGTATCTGAACTTTTTTCTGAAGTCCTAGAACATCTATATTATTAAGCATTTTGTTTTCCTTTTGGACTTTCATACAGATGTCTTTCTAAAATCATTTGTTAAGATCACCTGTTCTGATACAGTGCTACATAGCATGTTTTTGTTCTGTGGGAATCTTCAGAGACAGTTCTATCTATTGGTAGCTTTGTTAGACTTGGCTCTTCACTCCAAAGCGGGGGACTCATGTCCTTCCAGTAGGGAATCTACAAAGTTATTTCAATTAAAACCAAAATTTGATAGCAGGAGACAGCTTCCTGATCTAAATGTACAATTAGAGTTTAGGTTGGCAATTACTTTAAAAGGTTGTTTTTTGTTCTTTTTTTTTTTTTTTGGAGAGGGTTGTCTTTGATCTCTGTAAATACCAACAAGCTTATACATTGTAAGCCAAGTGCGTATGCCTATGTATGAATTTGTAGAGCTGATTTCTGCTTCAAGTGAAGCTGCACCTTTCATTTTATAAAGTTCCCTCCACCCAGAATCCTATAAATGTTGTAAATAGAACATGGAAATTGTAGTAGTAGGATCAATTTGAGAATATCTGCTGATAGACCAAAAAGTTCATTTTTTTAAGTACCTTGGTTAATTAAAAAGTAAAAAGATTATTTCTCTTGCTTATTTTTGAAAAGAAGAATGCACTTTAACATAGAGCTGCATGGGCAATTCAAACAAATCTGTGAAGTGCAGTACCCGTCCAGAAATCACACTTCCTGAAAGCCGTTCAAAAAGCAGAGTCCAGACGGGCTGTTGATCTCACTGCCTGTAGGTTGAAGCTCAGATTCTGAACAATTTTGATACTTGCAGGGCTGCCTCAAAAGAGCAATGTGAATACAGCCACAAGCTTCGGACAGGCCTGTAAAACAGCGGGTCCCGTATTTACCACTAACTAGCAAAACTGACAGAAAACTCATAGAAAAAGTTAAGAATCCTTCCTGCTGGTGTGCACTCCTTACAATAGCAGACTTTTGCAAATGGAGTTTTACAGTCTATATTTAAAGAATTGTATGTTTGTAACAAAGTTTGCGGAAAAGTGAAAAAAAAAAAGAATTCTCCTTGAGGCAACAGCTCCCCATTAGGACTACCTTAGCCTGTCATGAGGAATTGCTGGTCAATAGGGACTGTCACCCAACTCTACTGCTAGCCCCTATATCCCATGCCCATCGAGGGCCCAACTACCCACCCTGCCTGCCTGAGCAGGTGACCTGGTTCTACTTGCCAGAGGAGCCAAAGCCGAAGGAAGTAAGAAGGTCATGGCCACACAAAGGCCACCCATGCGTGTGAGCACATGGGCTGCAGCCAAACCTATCCAAGGAGCTCTCATCTCAAGGTGCATTTCTGAACCCATACAGGTGAGACACCTTACCTTACCACTGTGACTGGGATGGCTTTGGGTAGAAGTTTGCCCATTCTGATGAACTGACCAGGCAACACTAGTCGTGCTGCCATTCCTGTGCCACAAGTTCAACAGCCTTGTCCAGGTTGGTCTCCTGGCTTGACCCATAGAGAGGGTCTTATCCAGATAGGTCCCCTGGCCTGAAACATAGAGACTGCCTTGTCCAAGTGAGTCTCCTGGCTTGACTCAAAGAGACGGCCTTGTCCAGGTGGGCTCACCTGGACAGACACATAGAGACTGCCTTGTCCAGGTGGGTCTCCTGGCCTGACACACAGAGACGGCCTTGTCCAGGTGGGTCTCCTCGCCTGATGCATACAGATTGCCTTGTCTAGATGAGTCTCCTGTCCTGATGCATAGAGACAGCCTTTTCCAGGTGGGTTCCCTGGCCTGATGCACAGAGACACTGTTAAATCCCTGACTGTGGATACAGAGTCACATACTGCCAGTAGAAAATCCTTCATACTGTCTTCCCATGTGAGAGAGCTCATGTTGGCAAAGCACTACAACCATGGGAAAGTTTCCAATATCTCTTGTGAATGGATAATCAAGAGAAAGGAGGAATCCAAAGGCAAAATTTAAAAAACAAAATTGAACAAATGGGTCTGAGATTGTATCGGCTATCATTGCAATTCTAAATCAACTTGAGTATTTCTGGATTTACAAGACACCACCATGGGGATTACTGGAAGCTGTGGATAATGGGGTGCAAATTAGATCCATCAGTTGGGGTGGGGTGAGGGAGAGGGAAGACCAGAATTCCCTTGAATTTGTAATGATCTCAGAGGAAGGAAAATCCATGGCCAAAGGTGACAAAGGAGTTTTACTAGCTGGTCTATAACTGCATTGTCCTGGGCTACCTCAGAACTAAGAGCAGCTGCAGCCTCCAGGTGGCAGGTTTCTCTCTCTTTCCAGCAGGCCTCTCTATACCACAGGGCTTTCCTCTCCACAGGCCTGGCCTCTGCTCTGCTCCAGGAGGCCTGCCTCTTGTGGCCTTGTGGTGGTGTTAGTCTCACTCTACACCCCTCCCCCACTCGGCTTCTCACAGATTGTCTCAGATGCAATATAAATATAAAGAACACCTTGTATTCCCTTTGCCTTCTAAAAGCCATTATTTAGTTAGAAGAAGAGGAAGAGATTTCAGTACAGAATATGTGTTCTAATAGCCTAAATGATGGTGCTTGATGAGTCTTGGTTCTAAAGGTACAAAAGAGGAAGCCAAAGTTCTCAAACTGCTGTATGCTTTGACAAGGACTATATATATATATATATATATATATATATATGTTTGGGGGGGTGGTCTGGTCATGGGGCCTGAACTCTGGGTCGGGGCACTGACCCTCAGCTCTTCAGCTCAAGGCTTGCATTCTACCACTTGAGCCACAGTGCCACTTCCAGCTTTTTTCTTTTTGCTTATGTGGTGCTGAGGAATCGAACCCAGGGCCTCAGGAATGCAAGGCAAGCGCTCTACCACTGAGCCACCTTCCCAGCCCTGACAAGGACTATATATTTGTCTTCTGATCTATATGTATGACTAAGTTATACTTGGTTTACTTCTTTAACATTTTTTACGGAGACAGTCTGTTATGCAATGTGGTTTCAAAGGCACAATAATTTGTGCAATCGTTTATTCCTAAGTATGCCTTAAGCAGAGCTAACATGTTACATAGTTCTTCACCTTAATAAATATGTAATATAAATTTAACCAAACTTCTATTTTGTATATTTGCAAAGTACAAAGTAAAAAAATTGAACATTTTTTTGGAATTTGTATTTTGCATACTCAAGATGAGAATTAAGTTTTAAACAAGCCTATAATATTTTATGTGAATAAAATAAAATGGGCACATTTTACAATCGATCTCCCATGACTGTGGTGCCAATTGCCCATTCCCACGGGGGATATGCAGAATCCCCCTTCCCCCTGTAGGGCAGGATTAACAAATCACTCCAGGATCCTCCTGCTGACCTGACCACAAGGGTCTGTTGGTCCACTGGAGGCAAAGAAGTCTTCCATTTCACACTGGGGCTGCAGTCCAACTGAAAGCTCACATGTAGAAGCCACCTTGACTCCAGCGTTCATTCCATTTCTCTTCTCTTCCAATTAACTCTGAACCCACTTCAATGTTTCTGGGTCTTCCAAGGTACTGTACCCTGCTTTATTAACTGCAGTCTTCTCAAGTTCTTTACACAGGACACATCAGTAAGCACCCATATTCATGAGCAAAAACTCCACTAGGAAGAGACAGTGCTATCTGAGCTGCATGAAATAGGAAGGTGTAGGCAGAAAGGTCTAGGTTTTGTGCCATGCCACCTCCTTCAGAGTCTGCATGAGATATCATGCCAGATAATGCATAAGCTTCAAGGAAGCATGCCTGCAGGAAGGGAGTGTTAGTTCAAGGTTTCCCATACACTTGGCTGCACCTTTATAGCCTCTACCTTTATTCTTACTATATTCTTCTTGGCTGTACATTCATTGCCTTTATTCTCGTTTTGGCTATTTTTCTATTGATCCACGAATAGAGCATGTTGTTTCTTTCCAATCCAATGGAGACGGCTTCTCTGAATAATAAAGACAAAAGATTAAATGTGGGCAATGCCACAATCAATCTATCATTTGATGTGACACTGCCTCCAGGAACTCCTACAATTTCACAAGCAGTTTTGTGTCTCATTCATAGTAAATATAGAAATTTAAAATCTCTAGATATGTTACAACAGGCAGAATTAATGAATTAAACTAAGCCAGGAGTTATCCGAAAAGCACAGAGAGTTCTAGAAAAAGGGACCCCTGATAATTAAAGGAAAAGAAAAATTTCCCAACAGTTATGACTACTTTTAGTCCAGCTTACATTATAGGGAATAGATGGTGATTTCCCACAAAATATAAAGTTAGTGACATCACATTTCCTGAGCTGACCCATGAACCATTGCCTTATACAGGAGTTTACAAAGATGAAAATAGATGGATTAATGTAAAAGGAAAAAGGGTGTTTTGGAACTCATTAGATTTTATGCAAAGATTAAGTAGATCTGGACCATTATGGTGTTTATTATCAAAACAACAAGATAGTTTAAAATAATAATTAGAAATTTATGTGAACAAATATTGGGATTAACATTATAGAAAACGGAGAATGCCTGATTCAACCTGAAAGTGGTTTTTAGGATGGTTTCAAAGGGGCTTGAAAATATATGAAAAAAATAAAAAGAGTACAATATATGTACAGCCCTGTCTTAGGTTTGTTCATTATTAAACATAAAAAGGCTGACTAGATGACGCATTGTTTCGCACCATTTAGCTTAAACAGTTGGTGGGATAGTAATCAATTTTTATGTAATCCATCAATGTTTTTCTTTTCCTAAAAATTGATTACTTGCTTAAATAAAAAAAGAATCTATGTCACAATCACACACTGTATGAAAATGTTAATTCTCCTCAATAAAGATACACTCAGATGCAACTCTTTTGAGTCTGTGTCTGTCACTTCGCCTACTCCTTGCCCACCTATCCCCAGATCCCTGTTCCATTGGTCCCAGTGCTCCGGCAGAGCTGGTCCGTCGCAGTTTTGTAAGCTGAAGTCAGAAGTTTCCTATACCTACTGCAGTGTAGCTAGCAGCATTGTCAAGTTTTAATTAAATAAACTGAAATCAAATTGGGCCCATGTATAAGATCAAGGTGCCACAAGCTCATATTTATAGTTCCTTCAATAGGATTCAAGACATCTGCTACCAACTTCCACAGCCACTATATTAAATGGACTAAATAAAATCTGTGCATGATGGCTCAAACCTCACCAGGAACAGACCAGTGGAATTTCTCCCAGCCATGTCTCTAGTTTTTACTCCCCTTGCTCTGTTTTCCCACATTAGAGCTGATAGAGAAAGTTAAACAGGGAGAAAAGATGACACTGGGAGACAGCAGGAATTCCAATCAGCTGCAGCCTATACCTACCCAGCCATGAGGATGCTCTTCTTCCCCCTGCACACAAACTCTGAGGAGAATTCTGCCTACCTGAGAAGGGAAAGGAAAAGAACTTGAGGTTAAGGGATAGTGGAGAGAGGACAGAGGAAAGCAATCCAGAGACAAGAAGGGAAAACAGAGAGAAAGAAGACTAGAAATAACAAATAGCTTAATACAGGAAGTGGGAGAGAGAGCACTGGGGGGAGCAATCTACAATTCTGTAAACACCCCAAGTACCACTGGCAAGCAGTGTTCATCCTTCCACTATTGCTCCAGAATCCTCCTTTGAGACCAGAATTGAAGGACACTCAGTCAGTCATGTAAGGGCCACAAAAAATCACTTGACATGTGACAGGTCAGCACACATGTTTTTCACTGGATGCTCACAGCTGTCTGTTCAGCCCCGGAACAATGTCATAAAAATCCAGATGGCCCTTGGCTGAGAAAAAGGTTCTTGGCCCTTGTGTAGACGATAATAAAAGTGGAGAGGAGTATATGCTATTGATAACAGAGTCCGCTGCACTTTCACACCCTGCATGGTGGACCGTCTACCCAACTCCACTCACCTCACCACACTGGGCACCTCTGTTGCACAGCAGGAGCTGCTGGAACCTGGATGACGCTTGCATCATGGTCACAAGAAATGCTTCCCATGGATGGGAAGCACAAAAGGACCTTGAAGAATGCTGTGTGTTACTGTCTTAATAAAAGAGAATCTGGCAAGCATCATAAAGTAGCTTTTACAGATTTCCAAATGTGCATAGTTAAGGGAACATCTGATCGGTGAAATATTACTGTTAAATAAGCATTAGAAAACCCATTGTGAAACCCTGTGGAGGCACACACTTCTGCACCCCATGCTCCACCATGGCTGGATGCTGGCCTGCATGGATGGCACTAGATCAGAGCCCTTGGAATGTTTCTCCCTGGAGAAGATCTCAACACCTAGCATCAAGACCCCAGCCAGAGCAGGGGTTCCTCACAAACTGCAGCAGACACACTGCTGGCTTTCTTCTCAGTCAGAAGTACATCCCACTAGGATAAAGGGGGATCACAGCTGCAAAAAAAGAAAACAAGGCTTTGCTCTGGCTTAAACCACATGGGCAGCCCTGTACTCTACTGATATGTTCTGGCCCTCGAGCCAAACAGATTCATCTGTTTTGGAAAAACCCAAGGTGGTTTATTTCCAATAGTGGGGATGAAATCCAGATCCTCCCACATTCCAGATAGTATGCATCCCCAACCCACAGACACAACCCTTTCCACTCATTCCCACATGGTTATCCCACTGGCATAACCATGGTCCTGTTTTGCACCCAGCTGCCCTGGTTTTAGGGTAGACAGTCTCCTCATCTCCACTCTGCACTACTGTGACAGAAACTTGAAAGCCCACACAGACTTGAAATGTTACTTCCTGGCCAGCCACAACCCTAAATGCACTCATGACAACATTGATATTCCAATGCTTGCTTACAAAAATTCAAAAAGAAACTGAACTGACTAAATGGATGAAACAAGCAAGACAAAGTATATTTCAAGTCTCAGCATCCAAAACACCAAGCTTCCATTACTTGTAGATGACTTAGTAGCAACTCCTACTGGAATATCTACAGAAATGCAGTTAGACTGCAGAAAATACCACAGCACAGTGAGTGACTCTCTTAACTTCAATTTTTAATAAGTCAAAAAATACATAAAATCTGATTTAAATGAAACTACTACTAAAATTAACATTACAAAACTTTCTAGTCTAAAAGATGACTGGGGTGTGATACTCCAAAATTGAACAGCTAGCAAGATGGAAAAAAAAAAAACTAAAAGCCAGAGGGATCTGAATGTCTTCCACAAAGACTCTTAAACAATTCCTGTCAGTTAAAAAGCAGATGAACAGCAGTTCACTGACAACCAAGGTGGTAGCCTGATCCTCCTCCCTCACTCTGGGAGGGCTATTTGGTACCCAGAACTGAAAAGGAGTTTGCACATGTCAAAAATTTATTGCTAATCTTCCTCAGTTAAATGCTTCCTCTCCAAGCGATGACTGCCTCTTGCTCTACCTTGATGCCTCTGGTGCCAAGGAGCAAACCCAGATGCAGGTCATCTGACAGTGTTGGGCACATCTCAAACGCCTAAGAGGTTCAGGCTCCTCAAGTCCTTTGACAACTCAAGGGATGGGCTCCTCCCCCAAGTATTCTGGCTTAACCCTATCTCTCCCTAAATCAAACCAAGTCACTGCAGTGGTCTTTCTGTTCTTTCTGGGTAACGTCTCTTTTGGAGGTATACTTCACCCTTGATAAAACACTTTTCAATGAAGCCTGTTTTAAAGCTGTACCTCATGCCTCTACTGACAACAGTACCAACAACCCAGAAGATTCCCAGCATGGATTCAAGGAACTTTGATTTCCCGTCACTCTAGGTTGGTGTGACCTTCTATAACACTTCAGGTTTATGGAATCACAACCCTTTTGAATTCAAGCTAGACCACTCAGCACAAGTTGCTTTTCACTGCTCTGTATGTTACCCCATAGTGTAGATGTACCATGCACTCATTTCCTGTCACCTGCAGGCACACATCTGAGTATTCCACGCTTTGGCTGATACTACAAATAAAGCTCCTCTAAACATCTTCAAACAAGTCCTCATGAGGCCACACTGTAGTGTGGAAAAATAGTTAGGAGCAAAATAGCTATGTTACATTCTATGTGCACAAAAAGCTGTCTATTTCCAGAGTGACTGTCTGTACCATTTTCTATTGCTCAACAGCAATCTGCATGTTCTGTATTATTCTCTGCCAACAGAGAGATGATCACTCATTCATGGTGTCAGTCTGTGTCAGTTGGCACCTCTCCTCTGGGGTCTGTGACTACACATTACAACCTGGCAGAAGTGAGATGGCTCAATTCCCAGAAGCTGCATGGTAAAGACAGAGAGGTGACCCTCAGTATCCCCTACATGGGCACACCCCAATAATGTAACATCCTTTCACCAAGCCCTACATCTCAATGATCTCACCCCTTCCACTACCACTATCAGTCTTTGAGGGACACTCATCCCAGTTGAGCACCCTGTGATCTTAACACGTGATTTCTCTAATGAATACTGCTGTTATAGCTTTTTGTGTCCTCGTTTAATATTCATATACCACATCTCAAATAGAAACTGTTTAAAAAAAAAGCTTTTGTCCTTTATTGGCAGTGCTAGGGCTCAAAATCCAGACCATGTACACTCTAGGCAGGTGCTCCACCACTGAGCCCCATCTTCTGCCTTTTCTAATCTGGCCTCAGAAAGTGCTGAGGACTTGAGTTCAATCCTCAATACTAGGAAAAAGAAATTATTATATGGTTTTTGTATACTTCTTCAGGCAGATAAATATGTAGATATAGACACATTGACAACAGGTTCTCTATAGTCTGTCCTTTTGCTAGCTCTCTGAGAGCAAACTAAAGTCCAATGCATCTTATTTTTTCCGAAGTATAATTAATTCATGTTCTGTATGTTCTTCTTGTCAAACATTAGTTTTCAGAGTTCTGGCTTCCCTCCATAGTCCCACTTGTCACGTGGAGTTATATTTGGTGTAGAGGCCACAGTTCAGGCTCATCTCCTTCCACACAAGTTGTGATTTGGATTAACCATCTCACTCATCAAGACATTTTGATTTTTTTAAAAATCAATGAACATTATATTCTTCATTACTTCTCAATTTTCCATTCTGTTCTATTCATTTACCTGTCTGTCAATGTCCCAAACTTTCATTGTCCTAAGCACTTTGTAACATTTTTTGAACTTGATCCTTTTCAAAATTATCCTGCCCATTCCAGATCCTATGCACATCTATAGAAACTTTAGAAATTGGTTTGTTCATTTCTATTCAAAAAAGCCAGCTAGGACATAGTTTAATAAACTGACACGCTGGCAGCTCTGAACATCCACTACATAAACATAGACTCTTATGATATGATAAGGCAGAGCCGTTCTGTGATCAGCTGCTACAACCCTTGAGATCTTAGTGATGACACTTGCTGTGTTTTGCTAAGCTGGCTGATGGTTGGTAGTTCATGGAAGTCTGAGATTGGGGCTGGACCCCAGACAGCAAAAGGCTGCATCAAAAGGCTGGGGCTTTTCACCAGGAGAAACAGAGGCCAAGGCAGAGTTGATCATCAGTGGCTCACATCACTGCTCATGCCTACATGATGAAGCCACCATGAAAACCAAAAATCCGGGGTTCCGCCTGACTCTGAACTTAGCTAGAAATTCCTTGTGGGAAAGAGATGAGGCTGAGGAAGGCTTGTAAGAGGCAATCACAGTCTTCCTAAGAAAGCTGCATTGGCCAGGAACTGGTGGCTGAAACCTGTAATCCTAACTAGCTACTCAGGAGACTGAGATCTGAGGATCAGGATTCAAAGCCGGCCTGGGCCAGTAGTCTGTGAGACTCGTGTCTCCAAATAACCACTCAAAACCTGAAGTGGTGTTTTAGTTCAAATGGTAGCTCTTGAGCAAAAGAGCTCAGGGACAGAGTTCAGGCCCCACAACAAACAGTAACAAAGCCAGATCACAAAGGCAGCAGGGCCACCTATTGGTAGTAATACCTCAGAACCCACAATGCTGGGCAGACTACTCGAAATGAGGGAAAGACCTAAAAAGACCTAATAAGAGGTGCTGTACTCAAAACGAATGGTGACCCTTGACAACTAAAAATAAAAAAAAAAAAAATAAGTAGAATGAAAGAGAGCCAGGTGCCAGCAAGCCCACACCTGTAATCCTAACTACTCAGGAGACTAGATGTAAGAATCATGGCTCAAAGCCAGCCCAGGAAAGAAAGTCTGTGAGACTCCTATACACAATTTCCCACCACAAAAGCTAAAAGGGGAGCTGTGGCTCAAGTGATAGAGTGCTAACCTTGAGCATCAAATCTAAGGGAGATTGCCCAGGCCCAGATTTCAAGACATAGTACTGGCACACGTAAGTATGCACGCACACAAACACACACACACACACACACACACACACACACACACACACACACACAAAGACACACAAACCCATCACAAGGCCACATTCCCAGGCCCCTCATGAAGCTTCTCTGAGGTGGCTTTAGGAGTGGGTACCTGAACTAGCAGTCACTCATACCTGTGCGTGACTTGCAAACCTGCTAATGTGTAAGTTTTCTTGCAGGGACACAAGCCAGAGCAGAGGGACCAACTTTTCCCTGCTTCTACTCCTTCCACCCAGTCCCAGAACCATGCTCAATCTCATTAGCACAGGCTTCTCCTTGCAAGAAGGTTCTATTAGGTGTCCCCAAACTGCCAACCTTCCACCTCCAAGGAAAGGAAGACGAAAAATCTGCTCTTTCTCCAAACTCCAAGGGATTTGTTTGTTTGGGGAGTACCTAGGACTCAATACTGTATCACCCCATCTGGCAGGGAAGAGATGGGCTCAAGCAGTCATCCTGACTCAGCGTCCCAAGTAGCTGGTAAATTCAGGTACACTACCTAAAAGTGGAAATCGTTTTCATTTCCCTTCTTGGTGCTGTGAAAGAAGCACATGATTTGAACTCAGGGCCTCACACATGTTATGCACATGTCCTGGCTTCCCTCAAGCTCAAAGTGATTCTGGTGAGACTAAAATTAGTAGATCTGCCCCCACCATGAGAAGAGCATAACATGGGAGTGGAGCCCAATTCTACTGAGTTCAAGGCTGACCTATAACAAGTATGACATTGTGGGGTTACATAAGGAGATGAGCACACAGCACAGAAGCTTCCAAGATACTAGCTCCCCACAGTGAGCCGGAATGCTTCAGTACAACAGGTGAAGCACAGGAGAATCTTCCCTACATAGAATCCTCTCCCCAAGGAGCTTCCGGACACAAGGACCACCTCAGATTTACTCCTTCTGCCTCCCTGAAAGACCAGTCAACCAGGAGAAACTTCCTTAGTACAGGGTGTAATCCTGCCAGGTCATCACAGCAGAATCAATACTGTGCTCTTGTGTTCACCCTGCCACTGAAGCAGGGAAGCCATCCAAGGAGGGGTGTCTCATCTCATCTGAGGGAACCTGATCAAGTGGGAGAGGTCTCATCGCCTGGGGAGGGTCTTGACACCTGGGAGTCTCCATTTGAGGATGATACCTTTGTCTTGTTTTTGATGCCAGTACCAAAAGATTTGATAGTTCATTGGAGACAGGGCTTCCAAGACATTTCTGTCCTGATTGGCTTTAAAACACAATCATAAAAACATAAATACATATCTCAGTCTCCTGGGATTACAGGGAGGTGTTACCAGAACATAAAAGACACCCTTTTCTTAATGAAGACAAGAGTGCAGTACAAAATCCAGCTCCTCTCTCCTGCTCAGTCCTGGAGGACACACAGGCAATTCCACTCAGAGCCTAGAACAGGACTGAGGGGAGAACGTAAGACTTGATGCTACACATGGCCACCTAAGGACCAGCTATGCTTATAACAGGGCCCTTGGGCATAGAAATAGTTGCAAAGGACTCAAGAAGAAAGTGGAAATTCCAGCTAGTTTTGGAAGCCTCTGTTACTTTGGCCAGAGCGGCAGCTCAAACTGCCTGCTGCACATTGCCATGTGGCAGACACTGGGCACACTAGCATGCCATTTATTCAACATGGCTGGTCCAGATGGGCACAAAGGGTCTGTGCTCTTCCTAACAGGAAACAAGACTCAGAAGTTTCTCACCAGACCAGAGTGGCCCCAGGAGCAGAAGGAACACCTGTGAGTAGTTAACTTTCACAGAGAAGAAGAGGAAGCCTCCAGCAACAGCCTGCTGGGACAGCCTCCACGAGCCTGTTCTGCAGGTGGAGTTCAAAGGGAATGCTGGCCCTGACTGTATCCTCTGAGCTCTCAAGGCAAAAAGAAAATCAAGAGGTATAGCTATGAGACAGAGAACTGAAGGAAGCTCTGCCGTGGGGCAGAGGCAGATATCTGAGCCAGTGGTGAACACCATAAATAAAGACTGCACATCTCTATAAGAATCTCAATATACCAGAACAGCAGGAAAGAGAACCAGGAATCTGGGGGTTCTATAACCCTGAACACAGACAAACTCATTGGGCCTGGGCCCTGCTCAAGGGCTCATCTGGAATGGTGAGTCCTCCACCTCGCTGAGACCAGGGTAGTCAAGATTGGAGGTGACATGTCTGCAGAGCACAGCAGAAGGGAAAGCAGAACTTAAGCTGGAGAACATAAACTGTGTCCCCCAAAAGGATGTGAATGCAGGCAGAAAGGATAGGTAATGAGAACAACCCTGTGCTGTATCACAACACCAGCACTTAGGGGCAAGCCACCCAACAGTTCCAGCCTACATCCCACTGTACATCCCTCTACCTACCTGCTGTCAATCAGCAACATTCTGCTACAGGGGCCAACGTAGGTCAAGAATCTCCACTGTGATAAGATTCTTTCATCCTAAATCATAGTTCTATCCACAGTGATTTTCATTGCTAAAAGGAACGACTGTCTCCCAGAGTGGTAGCTTCCTCAGCAAACACAGTCTTGAGCAACACAGGCCAGACACTGCTCACCACTCTGGGAGTTTTCAACAAAGGTGGTAAGACTTGAACAAATTGCATACCTCAGCTCTACTTCCCTCTCGCTGTCAGAAGAAACCTGGGCAGTGTGGAACAAAAACCCCTGCCTCATTCAGAGAGAGAAAAAACCTCTAGATGAGGTGCTGAGGCTCTCTGCCAGGGCAGAACCACGGTGGATGCTGGTTGCCAAAAGGCAGAGGTGAGGGCAGCAGCCCAACCACCTGAGGGGAGGGGAGACAAGTGCTGAGGCCCACCCACCTGAGGCCCAACCTCAGGGTCTATTCCAGTCTCTCCCCTATCCACAGCTTCACCAGCAGCTTCTGAAAAGACAACAACTATAGACCCCTCACCACAGACCAAACAAATACCATGTAAAACTGATGGTGACAATGACCAAGCCAAATATCTTGACTTTTGAAGTGGTTCTGCCCCTGCCAAAGCAGCACAGCCACACCAAGCTCCTCGACACAGGCAAACATTCTCCTACTGGAGTGGGTTCAGCTTCCAATACACCCTGTGCTGCCACAGTATCTCAGGCTTCATGTTTCTCATGACAATTGCAACCTGCTCCTTCTAACAGGCATGGCTTCTGCTTCAGGTCCCGTGCAAGGCATGGAAAAAAGGACAGGGACAGTGAGCTCTAGGAGACAGGAAAACCACCTCTACAAATGGAGAAGTCAGCAGGCTGAGATCTGAGCATTGCAACTTGCATAAAGTCAAGGGAAGGTATGGCTCAAGTAATAGAGCACTAGCCTTGAGCAACAAAGCTAAGCAAGAGCAAGAGGCCTTTAGTTGAAGAACCAGTATTAGTCTGTGCACATGCACACACAACACACACACACACACACACACACACACACACACACACACACACACACACACTCACTGACTTGCAGACACAATCACTTTATATTGGGCCTGCAATGGCCACATCATACAGACCTAAGAGCCACAATCCACCATTGAGCTTGGAGAAGCTGGGGAGGAGGGGACAGAACTGTAATCTCTGCTCTCACTCCATGATCCACAGGGACCGGACAGAGTCTCTGTCAGCCACAGAGAAGGAAGGGAGCAAAGGGCAGGTCCTGGATTCCAGGAGAACAAGAGTGGTTGCTGGTTAGCCAAACCCAGTATTGCTGCTCTCTCCCTGAAAGTCTTCATGAAAATTGCCCATTGAAGCTATCCTAGAGTCAGTAGTGTTAGAAATGGCTCTGGATATTGGGCTGTCCTCTAGGAATAAGAACATCAACTCCAAAGGAACTCAGCAAGACAAAATTTACTCCTGCACAAGGGTGTGCCATCAACCAAAAATTTGGCCAGTAAGCACACATAGCAGGTGCTGCTCACTCTTATTCTCTAAGCCATGAGGCCTTGCCCATGTGCTCACACTGGCTGAGTTCAGATACAGAATATGCAAATGGATGTGAATTAACAGGGTTTCACAAACATTCAAGGAGCTTTGAATAGGATTCTTCAAGTGCAGCAGGCAAAAATATAACCAAAATGTAATCAATAAAGGCCAAGCCACCAGGACAACAAGGAAATTTTCCAGAAAACTATTCTCACAAGATAGACAGAAAGTAATAAATGTACATTTCATAGAAAAGAAGCTTTTCTCACACTAGGAAACATGTTCAAGTCTGACTCAGAGTAAGACCTTATGTCATATCCAAGATGCTCCAGACCCAGACCAATGAAGGTTAATAAGAGCACCCATAGGACTGCAGCCCCATGGAGGATGAATCAGACTTGAAGAGAGTCAAGGTAACATAGCTGCAAAAGAAGTTACATCCAGTCATTCTCCATTCCCCTCCCACCAAACCACCTCTTGCTTTTTTTTTTTTTTTTTTTTTTTTTAAAAGATAAGCTCTGGGCTTGGAAGTTGGCTCAGTGGTAAAGTGCTTGCCTTGCATGCATGAGGCCCTGGGTTCAATTCTTCAGCAACACATAAGCAGAAAAAAGCCAGAAGTGGTGCTATGACTCAAGTGGTAGAGTGCTAGCCTTGAGCTGAAAAGCTGAGCGACAGTGCCCAGGCCCAGAGTTCAGGCCCATGACTGACAAAAAAGAAAAAAAGACAAGCTCTTATTACAAAGTCCAGATTGCATCTTACAGACCCTGCTCGGTCCCAAATGTGAAGATTACAGGTATGCATCACCATACTTAGCTGGACCACAGTTTTTTGGTAATACTAAGATTTTTATAAACTCAGCCTATTAATCTTGCTAGGCTTGCACTGCATCAATTGAACAATACACCTAACCCAGGGCCACAATTTTTGAAAGGACTCTGGGGTTCGTTCAGTGCCACCCAGGTACATACACTCCTGGGAAGGTAAACTCACAGAATTTGGACTCTATCACACTTGCTCACTTAACTCAGGACCTCCTAGAGACATTACCAGAAGACTTAGGAGAGCCACTGGGCTACAGTAGCAATTCCCCATAAGAAAGGACACTGGGCACTCTTTAGAGGCACTTCTGTTTGCCACAGAGGAGCAGTAGCCTTTGCCTGTCGCTGACACATGGTGGGTAGAAGCTAGGGGTGTTGCTGAGCACCTCAGAGTTCACAAGCCCCTTCACAGAAGCCCCAGACCAATATAATGGTGGGAATTGAGGCCTCTGAGGGCCAGCAGCCAACATCTCCTCTATCCCACCACCTATGCATGATCTTTGTTTCTTTAGTCCTCCTACATCCAACACATCTCAGCTTCCCTCACTGTTATCCAGAGGATCTTAAGTTTACCCTTAACCTTCATTAACCTTCAGCTGCCACTCCATGGCAAGTTCACGCCTCTCACAGAGTAAGGTACACCCTACCCCACAGTGATGACAGATGTGTCAGGAGCCCAGGCACACCTGCTCCATCTTTCTAGAGACCAACTATATCCCAAAGAAATTGCACTTTCTTTCTCTTTACACACACCAAAGAATGATAGAGTATATGCGTCCATTTCCAACTCAAAGGGTCTAAAATGAGAAAGAAGGACAAGGAAGAAGGAAGTACAAGGCAAAAGGAAGAAGGCAAGACACCCATTCACACTTGGAGCTCAGCTTCCCCAGACCAGCTCTGTCCTCTGGTTCTTGCTGCCACTCAGGGAGCTCCATGGGAAAAGAAAGAATAACATCCGGGAATGGCACAGCCAAAGCCAGGCATCCAACATGACACAGCCAAAGCCAGGCACCGACCTGTGGACATGACAGCCCCTCTCTGGTACTGCACTAGGTCTCTGGTGCCAACCTGCAGAATGCTTGGCAATGAGCAGCGAGGAACACCACAGTCCAATTCAGGTTCCAGAATCCTCTGGCTCTACCAGCTAGGCCACTAATCCCCAGATATTTGCACCAACTAAAGACGTTTTTAAGATAAAGGCTACCAATTTGTTCAGTGACAAGTCATCACACAACTATCAACTATCACTCATAGAAATGTTTTAAAAAAAAATATAGAGGATCTCTCATCAGAAGACAGTGCTTGTTGTGAAGGGTAGTATAAAATACAGAGCTCTAAGGAACATTAACTCCATCACTAAGCAGGCAGTGCAAAGAAACCTCCTCTGTTCCTCATCTGCTTTAGGACACCACTGCAGAATGGCTCCAGACATGAAAGGGAAGGTGATAAGAAGAGGAGCTGAAGGCAAAGCCAGGGAGAGGTCTGGTACAGCAGTCAGTGCAGTGGTACCCAGGACAGCACAGTACCCCACCCCTCCTTCAGTCCCAATGACCTAGTCTCAACTGGGATTGAGCCTACCCACCCCACCCCCATCCCTAGAATCTGGACTCCTCCAGGAGACCTGCCCACTTTGTAAGCATTCCCAAGAACTTGAAGTTAAACAGAACTCAAATCAGGGCCAACCTGTAGTTGGAATCACTGTACAGTACACAAATGCCCCCCGCAGGCTCATGTGGTGAAATGCCCAGTCCCGCTTCTTGGCCCAGTTTTCTCACTGTGCTTACAACATAGCTTCCTCGTGAAAGAGGAAGAATATGGTAGTGGGGTGTTTATAAATAATGTAATTGCAAAGAGAGGGAGTGATTGGCCAGCTTCCTAGAGGTCAATTCTTCTGCTGAAGCTTTTGGGCATAGAAATCCCTGCACATGTCGCAGCATTGCTGATACCACCTCATGTCTTGACACAGGTTCTTTTCTCAGATCACTTGGCAGGCCATTGATCTCCTGGGCACTTGAAAGTCAGAGCAGCAAGTCTAGGTGAAGTTATGGTATTTACATTGATCTTCTCGTTGCAGGGCTGAAGGTGGCATGGCCTATATGCTGAGGGTTTTTCTGAAGAGAAACATCCATTTCCATGTCTTCCTGTGATCTTATGCATGCACTGGATAACACGAGACTGCATTGCTTTGCCACAGGTAATTGAGCACTTAGACCAGTCACCCATCTGCCACACATAGCATTTTGAATAATCCTCACAATCTTCAGCCTCCCTCTGTCTGGTGGAGAGGACACATTTCTTTCTTGCGTTTGAACATCTCACTGTCCGATGACGAACACCTTTGCCACACTTGACTGAGCACTCAGACCAGACTCCTGCCTCCCACACAGTCATGCAGTCCTGGCCCTCACAGCGCTGGGTGGAGACTGGCTTTGGTCCCACACAGTCCCTCTCCTGGGCTCTAATGAGAGTTCCATTGCTTAGTTGTTGTGTACAGGCCACTTGCCTGTTCTGCATCCCTTTACCACAAGTTCGTGAACATGTGGTCCATTCTGTCAACATCCATCTATACACATATCAGCTGTTCAGTAAATCTTCTTTCCTTCCTTCCTTCCTTCCTTCCTTCCTTCCTTCCTCCCTCCCTTCCTCCCTCCCTCCCTCCCTCCCTCCCTCCCTCCCTCCTTCCTTCCTCCTTCCTTCTTTCCTTCCTTCCTTCCTTCCTTCCTTCCTTCCTTCCTTCTTTCCTTCCTTCCTTCCTTCCTTCCTTCCTTTCTTTCTTTCTTTCTTTCTTTCTTTCTTTCTTTCTTTCTTTCTTTCTTTCTTTCTTTCTTTCTTTCTTTCTTTCTTTCTTTCTTTCTTTTTTTCTTTCTTTCTTTCTTTCTTTCTTTCTTTCTTTCTTTCTTTCTTTCTTTCTTTCATTCTGTACTTGAGTTTGAATTCAGAGCTTTGGTGCAATCTATTAGTTTTTCACTCAAGGCTCTACCACTTGAGCCACAGCTTTACTTCCAGCTTTTTGCTGGTTATTTAGAGGTACATGTCTCAAAGATGTTCCTGCCCAGGCTGGCTTTGAACCATGATCCTTAGATCTCAGCCTCCAGAGAAGCAAGGGTTATAAGCATTAGCCATTGGCACCTGGCACTAAATGTTTTTTTTTTTGTGTGTGTGTGTGACATAATTAGTGGAAGCTTTAATCAATTTAAAAATAACCCCGAACAATGCAATCACTGGATATTGCTCTATTTCTGAAGACAAAATCGGGTTATAGTAGAAATAATTCTCAATATTTCAGCAAAGGCTGTTCCACACATTTCACTCCACAGAAAAGACAAACCCCATTTATAGTTCAGAATAAAGTGAATGTGCTTAGATACCCAGGATAATGGAGTTAGTTTTGAAGGAGGAAATCATGTTGAGAAGAGCTTCATGATTCTTATGTCTCTCCTTGCTTGGTTGAAAGTCTAATGTTGGTGAATATCCACAATGTGAATCTCTAGACTGCTTTTTTGTTTTGTTTTGTTTTTATATTATTAAAGTTTTTGGGCATCAGCAAATACAGAGTAATACAGTTAACTTATGTATACATAACACTTAACCTCCACTCAACTTAAATAAAGAAATGTTGTTCTCTGAATATAATCTTTGTTCATTTTTCTTTTTTTATTAATTTTAATTTTAATTTTTTGTGAACATATTGTACAGAGGGGTTACAATTACATGGGCAAAATAATGAGTACATTTCTTATCAAGCATTGCAGCCTCCTCCTTTGTTGACCCTTCACATCCCTTCCCAGCCTCCCCCCGCCCCCCCAATCCTAACCCTCCCCCCCTCCCCCCCCCCCGCACCAAAGCTGTAAAGTTCGTTTTTGACATGACAACTTGTACTTCTCATAGTTGCATCGGGTCTACCTGTATCCTTAACTGACTTGTTTTTCCCCATCTCCTCCACAAATTATACCGACATCAAATATAGTGAAAGCAGGGGTTGTACTGTGGGGGAGGGACATACAAAGCTACAAAGAAATAATCTTATAAATGAGTTAGAAACAAATGCATGAAAGAAAAAAAAACATATAAATACTTATCTAAGGGTTCGTTTTCCTAACATCACATTATCTGACATGTCCTGCTTGACTCATGCATATACTAGATATTGCAAATAAAGGAAACCATGGGACCTTTGTTTCTTTGGGCTTGGCTTACTTCACTTAATATAATTTTTTCCAAGCCTTTCCATTTCCTAACATATGGGGTAATGTCATTCTTTCTGATGGAGGCATAGAATTCCATTGTGTATATATAAACCACATTTTCTTGATCCATTCATCTACTGAGGGCCATCTGGGTTGGTTCCATATCTTAGCTATGGTAATTTAATCAAATTAATTTATTTTTGCTTGCCAAACATCTAATGTGGTTTTTGTTTATACAAACATTTGATTTATAATATAGGGCTCCATGAATAATTTTATGTAAGTGAATGAGCTAGGTCCAGGAAACAAATAAGAAAAGAGATGTAAAGAGATTATTAGACTTAATTTTTTTTTGTTATACTATTTATGTTAGGGTTGTTTCTAAGTTGCTATTCTCTCTTCAATACTTTTGAATTATCTGCACATATACAGCACAATAGCACATATATTAGCACAATAGATTAGTTACATATGGAAAAAAATGATGCTTTCTTTCTTTCTTTTTTTTTTGTGGTGTCCTGCTACAGAATTAATCTATTTTCTCTCATATGCAGGAGATATACAAACATAACAAATTCAAGTTGTTGAATAGGATTTTAGAGAACGTATTATGAATTTGGTTCACATTTAGTCAAATTCTACTGGTGCTATAATAATATTTTAAACAAAGACTTTGGTCATGTTCATTAACATGTACTTGTGTTATAAGGTATCTCAGATGCAAATCCAGAGAAGCCACATTTTGAAAGCTTAAATCAGGAATCTTTATTTAAAGGCCGGTGTCTACATGGTGGACTCCTGTCTCATAGACCAGCAGCCTAGACTAGAGCTTACACCAAATTTTAAAGACCAAAACCTCATGCTTGAGTCATGACAAAGCCAGAACATAAAACAAAAGGCACCAAGAGAGGCAGGATTTCCCAGGGGCTTAATCACAGTATATCTGCATATCCTATCTTTGTCTAACAACAAGGTGAATCTGCAATTCAAAGGGTGGCTTGACTTACCTCTAGGCCTCCTAAGCTGGGCTGACAGCACCATCACCTGGTCAGGCTCCAGTATGGCTGTGAAAACAGGTGAGGACTGACTTAGACCTAGTCTTTGCCTTATTTGACTTGAACTCAAGTTCTGTAACAATGAAACACTGTAAGGATTTACACAGAATCATGTATGCACTGTTCATAGAGTGTAGAGAAACTGTTATAGAAATAGGAACATCATACAAATATATGTATTGTAACATGTCATTAAACTTTAATGTTTAAAATATTTTGAACAAAGAAAAGATAGATTCATCCACTTTTGTATATCCTTTTAGCAGAAAAATCATGAGAAAATATATTAAATGTTTTTAGCCTTTTTCTTAAGTAGAAAAATGAAGAAAACACATATAACACTGTGGTAGTTTCACTGCTTTGTCATCTTTTTAAAAATACAAACTTTTGCCGGGCACCGGTGTCTCACACCTGTAATACTAGCTACTCAGGAAGCTGAGATCAGAGGATCAGGGTTCAAAGCCAGCCCAATCAGGGCAGAGGAGTTTGTGAGACTCTTACCTCCAATTAATTATAGAAAAAGCCAGAAGGTAGTGCTGTGGCTCAAGTGCTAGCTGTGAGCAAAAGGAGCTCAGGGACAGTGCCCAGGCCCAATGTTCAAGCCCCAAAACTGGCAAAAGAAAATTAAAAGTAAAAATAAAAATGTTTACAGTTCTGTGAAATTTTCAAAAATCAAGTTAAAATTTTTCTTATGGGAAAGTATCATATATGATACACAGAATTTATTAGTTTTTTTCAATAAATTATTTGAAACATCTGTTGAGGAGGCAGTTCTTCACATAGCACTCAATGTCCATGGTTTGCCACAAAAGGGAATGACTGCTTTAGTCCTGAACTAACTTCTAAAATATTTTTGTATTGTGAACCACTATAGAAGATACTGTCTCTCTTTGGATAAATAACACCCATACTATTTTGTATTATAGTGTTCAGGTTTCCTAAAGTTGAGGTTCCTTTCTCACCATACAACTTACTACATGAGCAGTGATCACTCAGCTGTCTTCATGTTACCCTGCTGCGTGAATTGGGTCTCAGAGAACCAGGACAAGAAGATGGGGGTTCTTGGGCCACTGCTATTGCTGTGACCAATAAAGTCCTTTGTTTCTAAAAAAAAAAAAGAGGAAGACACACTGATGCTTCTCCTCCCAGGCTCTCCAAGAATGTCATCAGCATCCACTAGTCCACGAGTGGGAGTAAAATGGTGAACACTCAACCAGGAGGAGAGCACTCACTAGGAGAACATATACACCAGGAGGAGAGCACATACTCACCAGGAAAAGAGCACTCATGAGGAAAAGAGCACTCATCAGGGTGAGGAAGCCTTTATAACAATGGTTTACAGCATTCCTTGGCCTCCTACAATCACCCCAAATATGTCAGTATACCAGGATGAGATCTGGAGGACAGATAGCTGCCTCAATGACATAGTATGGTGCGGCGAACGCCTTCTCGGCCAGCGAGGAAGAACGACCACCACACCAGGAGTCTTCTCAGATCACACTTTATTGGAGAGCCTTTTAGTTGAAGGGAGAGCTTGAGCGCAAGAGAGCGAGCAAGGAAATGCAGCCGCTTATATAGGGTTTGGAACACGGGTCGCTTCAGGATTGGCTGTCCGCCTTCTACCGTCACCAGGTGCCACGGGATTGGCTCAGGATTTACAATGATGGCGCATGCGCAAAGCTAGGGACCCGCAGCCCCGCCAAGCACTTGCCTAATATGGAGTCGTTTACCTCTAAGCTGAAAGGAAGTGGGCGCCATCTTGTAATGGCGTTTGTCCCGGCTCCCTGCAGTTCCCCCTTTTTGTTTTGGTAACAGGTAAGAGTAGAGGTCGGGCCTCTGCCTCAAAAATAGGACCTTGCACTGGCCTTCGCCTGGGGGGCGCCTTCCCCAGTGACGACCAGGCCCGTCCGATGCCTTTTTTGCAGAGGTGGGACCTTGGGCATCAACCCACTTGCAGCCCAACGTGCTCTTCTTGAGAGGAAAATTCTTCTCAAGTGCAGTGCACTTGCCTTGCACCCTGTTCCAAGTTATCAGTCACATACCCGTCCCGGTGCAATGGGATCCCCAGATCCCTCGGGGTGCTAGGGCTATGCGAAATGATAAGGCTTAATGACCTCTCAGGGCCGACAGCCAAATTTGGGGTGAGGATCCACTCTCCAAAGCGGCTAGTGCTTGCGAAATAACAACTTTGTCCCTACTGGTTTGGGCTCGAAGGCGACAGACCAACCATAGGCAGACCACGCATCCGCCCAAGCAGCAAGCTAAAAATAAACCCCACCCCCACCCATTCCTTGAACCAGGAAACAGCGGAGGAAATCCAGGACTGGAGCCCCTCCACAAATCCGGGATCCATTTGCGTGGAATTGACAGTCACAATGGCAATCCGCAAAAAGGCGGGCATCATGCCTAACTGGCATCGGCCTCGGGAACACCGATAGGATCCCCCATCGTAGCTCTCCTTGACTGTGATAGGTCTTGACCATCAATAATATTATCACGCTCAACGCCTTCTTGATCATCCTGTTTTTCGTCCTGAGTTTCCTTGACCAATCTTGTTAGCCGAGTTGGGACCCAATGTGGTGTTTCTTGATCCTGTGGAAAAACACAAACAGCTCCCCTGGATCTCGTAATAGCCGGATCCGGTCCATACCATTTGTTATCAATGACATCCTTCCACATAACCATGTCTTTATTGTCTGTAGAGTCTCTTGTCACATGCCGGTCTGCTGCAGACTGGTCTTTATCATTTAAAATTAAAAAATTGAGGGTAAAGAGCGCAAGGGAAAGTCTTTCCCTGGGGGACGCTGACTCAGCAATTCCCCCTTTTTGTTTTTGAAGCATTTCTTTTATGCTTCTATTGGCTCTTTCCACTATACCTTGTCCTTGAGGATTATAAGGCAACCCGGTAGTGTGGGCAACTTGCAGTTGTGCACAAAAGGCACGAAAACCCTGGGAAGTATAAGCAGGGCCATTATCTGTCTTAAGTCTAAGGGGCTTTCCCCAAGCTGCCCAAGCTTCCAAGCAGTGTATTTTAACGTGAGACACCTTTTCTCCTGCCAAAGGTGTGGCATGAATGACACCAGAAAAGGTGTCCACAGACACATGCAAATATTTTAACTTACCAAATTCTGTCAAATGAGTAACATCCATTTGCCATAAGGCGTTAGGTCTCAACCCCCTGGGGTTTACCCCCACATGGGGAGGATGAAGAAAGGTAACACAAGATTTACAGGCTTTAACAATTTTCCTAGCTACATGTCTGGGCAAATTATATCTTTTCCTAAGGGTATTTGCAGGCACATGATACAACCTATGAAAATCCTCTGCCAATTTTACAGGATCAGCAGCGACCAGAGCCACAGCCCGAGTTGCTTGATCCACTAAGTCATTACACTTTGCCATTGGGCCCGGCAACATAGAGTGAGCACGAATATGTCCAATATAAAAAGGGTGTTTTCTGTCTAAAATAAGGGATTGAATCTGTAGCAAAACATTAGAAATTGTACTAGCCTGTTTAATTGAAGCAGCAACTTCAAGGGAAGCAACAGCATTTACTACATATAGTGAATCAGAAAATAAATTAATAGGTTGATCAAATCTTTTAAAAACTTCAAGCACAATTAAACATTCAACAGCCTGTGGGACGTTTGGCCGAAAATTAAAGACCACCGGCTGTCGGCGTCCTTGAACAAGGAAGGCACCTTGTCCAGATTTTGATCCATCCGTAAAAATGGTTAAAGCATCAGCCAAGGGTTTCTTTAAAGTAACAACAGGAAAATATATTAAATCTTTTTTAACTATGGCAAGCAAAGGATGTTTAGGATAATGATTATCAATAATATTGGGGAATGAGCAAACAAGAATCGCCCACATATCCACTGTAGCGGCCAAAATCTCAACTTGCTCACGGGTATATGGAATGATTAATTTATCTGGGATCTTTGCAAAGTGCATCAAACAATACTTTATGCCCAAAAGTGCTTGTTTAGCCACTAATTCAGGAAAATATTGGACTGTCTTTGTTCCCACCGAGTTGCCATGAAGCCACCACAAGGGGCCATTTTGCCAAAGAACCTCCGTGGGATAATTTTTCGTTTTTAATATACATAAATCGATAGGTAATTTTAAATCAACCCGTGAAAGTTGAGCCCTAGACAAAGCTGCCTCAACCTTTTGTAGGGAATTTAGTGCTAAAGGTGTCAGGGACCTAGAGGAGGTGACTTCAGGGTCACCCTCCAAAATGGCAAACAAAGGTAACAACTCTGACCGAGGGAGATTAAGAAATCCCCTTATCCAATTAATGTCTCCTGCCAATTGCTGAAAATCATTAAGTGTTTTAAGGTGATCAGTTCGAATAAAGAGCTTTTGCGGCCTAATCTCATTGGGAGAAACAATGGTTCCCAGAAATTGAACAACACTAGTCTGTTGAACCTTTCCAGGGGCAATTATCAATCCCTTCTCAGCTAAGGTCTTTGTTATCTGCCCAAATACTTTATGAAGAGTCTCTTTTGAAGGAGCAGCCAACAAGATATCATCCATATAATGGATAATCCGTACCTTTGGGAAGTTTTTTCTAACAGGGGCCAACACAGCTCCTACAAACAATTGACAAATTGTTGGGCTATTAGCCATCCCCTGAGGGAGAACCTTCCACTGGTAGCGAGCATCCGGAGTTTCATGATTAACTGAAGGTAAAGTAAAAGCAAAGCGCTCCCTGTCCTTTTTATGGAGCGGTATGGAGAAAAAACAATCCTTAATATCTAAGGCTAAAATAGGCCATTCTTTAGGTAATGCCGAAAGCAGGGGGAGCCCCCTTTGCACCGGTCCCATGATCTGCATCTGAGCATTTACTGCTCGAAGGTCATGTAGCAGTCTCCATTTTCCAGAGGCCTTTTTTATTACAAAAATTGGGGTGTTCCAGGATGACACGGAAGGCTCAACATGCCCCAACTGTAGCTGTTCCTGAACAAGGGTTTGTGCTGCTTCCAACTTTTCTTGAGAGAGGGGCCACTGAGGAACCCACACCGCCTTTTGGGATAACCAAGGTATGGGCACCACACCTTTAGTGGAAGCTTTGTTTTCAGGGGCCCCTAAGAAAAACCCAAACCCTTTCTATCCTGCTTAGGAAGTGGCTCTATTGGCTCCTTGCATCCTTGGAGACATCGTCCAAGTCCCAAGGCTGGAACAAATCCTTGTTGTTTCATCATGTTCTGACTGGCCTCTGAATAATCATTAGTCAAAGTTAACTTTAGCTGTTGCTGTACATCTCTTCCCCAAAGGTTAACGGGGACATCAACCACAAAGGGTTGCATCCTCCCAACCTGGCCTTCGTCCGTTTTCCAAGTCAATTCTTTAGCACTTAACTGTGGGGCCTCAGCATAGCCCAGCCCTTGCAAGGTTTGGGAGGATTTCTGAGTTGGCCATCGCTTTGGCCACTCCCCTCTTCGGATGATGCTTCTATCTGCCCCTGTATCCACCAGTCCCTCAAATCTTTTTCCTTCCACTTGAAGAGTTAACATGGGCCTTTGGTCCAAAGCTAAGGACAGACATGTAAGGTCGACTCCAGTGGAGCCTAACCCTCCATCACCTCTCTTCATCTCCTTAGCAGGGAAGTTGCCGTGCAAGGAAGGCAAAACCAGAAGTTGTGCAATTCTGTCTCCGGGGGAAATAGACACTACCCCGCGGGGGACATGACAGAGGACCTTAATGGTTCCCGTATAGTCTGGGTCAATTACCCCTGGGTAAATTATTAGCCCCCTCATAGTAGAGGAGGAGCGTCCTAGAACTATTCCTACAGTGTCCTTATCCAGGGGCCCTGTCATGTCCGTCTCCACAATCTGAACTCCCATCTGTTGGGTTAATACCAGTCCGGAGGTGGCACAGAGGTCCAACCCTGCGGAGCCTGAGGTTGCTCTCTTTGGTTGGAGGGTTGTTGTGGGGGTTGTTCGGGAACCGGACTCTGAAATGCCCCATAAATTTTCGGGCCCTGGGGACGAGGGCCCCTTTTCCCGTTTTTTGGCTCTGGTTCCGAATGAGTGTTTGAACCAATTTGGGGGAGGAGATGTCCATCAATATCCCTAACTGACCTGCATTCGTTGGCCCAATGCTTCCCCTTTTTACAACGAGGACACACCCCCGGAGTCCTTAGCGGCCTGGGCGTGTTTTGTGTAGGAGCACCATTTTGTGGGCACTGCCGTTTAAAATGTCCCAACTGACCACACCGAAAACATCCTTTTCCCTTATTATCTTTTGCGGCCCTGGCAGCCGACAAAACAGCAGCCGCCAGCCCTGCATTGGTCAGGGGGCCACCCACCTCTCTACAAGCTTTTACCCACGCTTCCAGGCTTAGAGTTCTAACTGGGGTGATTGCCCTCTGACATTCCTGAGTACTTTGTTCAAAAATGATTTGTTGCACAAATGGCATGGCTGTCTCCAAATTTCCTAACACCCGCTCAGCTGTCTCCAGCATGCGAGCAACAAAGTCGGAAAATGGTTCATTAGGGGCCTGAGTGATTTTTGTTAAATTGCCCGCCGCCTCCCCCTTGTTTGGAAGAGCTCGCCAGGATTTGTAAAAAAGGGTATTCACTTGCTGGTACACTTCAAAGGGGTACCCTAGTTGATCCACGGCAAAGGGTCCCTGCCCAAGAAGCATGTCTACAGTCCAATCAGGATGCCCATCATGGACGTTTTGTCTATATTGAGCTTGAGCCTTATCGTGAACAATAGATCGAAAATCAAGAAATTGCCCGTGGTTAAGGCAGGTGCGGGCCACCTCGAACCAGTCTGTAGGCGTCATGGCATTAACAGTCAGCCTTCGGAGTAAGGCTATGGTATAATTAGCCGTCACTCCATAAGTCCGGACTGCCTCAACTAAATCCTTAAGCTGGGAGTAGGAAACCGGCTCAAAATTTCTTTCATTAGTAATTGGATTTTCAAAAACTGGAAAGGCGGCCGCCAGCCGCGACCAGGTGCTCCCTTTTATAAAGTGACTCCGCCCCGCCGGCAGGTACGGCGGGGGAGGGGCCGACGGGTGAGGGCCAGGTCCTTTCCTCCTTTCTGGCTGCTGCGGTACTCTTATCGTTTGGGGACGCTGCCCCCCATATCTGTCTGCCTCATACTCAGCCGCAGCCTCTTCTAAGTCTTCATTATCAGCTGGAACGAGCTGCTCTCCTTCCTCCTCGAACATTTCTTCCCCTGAGTCACTCACAGGATCACTGCGTTCTTGGTCCTGCCCTTCCACATGTAGGGCTGAGAACCAGTTTGAAAATTCCTTCAAAAAAGGGTACAGGGGTCTCCTTGAGACCCCCTCTTTGTGGTCATCCCCACAACGCAGACAGTCACAGAGAACCACCAGAAAGACAAACCACAAAGGAAGCAGCAATGCAAACAACCAATAGTCCATAGTAGAAAACAACATACCTAGGGATACTTACCGACGTCTCCTCTCCGTGTGTTGAGTTCTGGCTCCTGTTCGACCTCTTGCGCAGGTCCCGGGTTTCGGCACCACTTGCGGCGAACGCCTTCTCGGCCAGCGAGGAAGAACGACCACCACACCAGGAGTCTTCTCAGATCACACTTTATTGGAGAGCCTTTTAGTTGAAGGGAGAGCTTGAGCGCAAGAGAGCGAGCAAGGAAATGCAGCCGCTTATATAGGGTTTGGAACACGGGTCGCTTCAGGATTGGCTGTCCGCCTTCTACCGTCACCAGGTGCCACGGGATTGGCTCAGGATTTACAATGATGGCGCATGCGCAAAGCTAGGGACCCGCAGCCCCGCCAAGCACTTGCCTAATATGGAGTCGTTTACCTCTAAGCTGAAAGGAAGTGGGCGCCATCTTGTAATGGCGTTTGTCCCGGCTCCCTGCAGTATGGGAACAAGCCCTACTTAGGCCCAAGTTTCTCCCTAGACATTACCCTTACCAGCCTATCCCTCTGGGCTGCTTACCTAAGCTATTCAGGACTTTCCAGGCCTCTCTATGCCCATGTATCTACCCAGATATCTCACAGGGCATACACAGTTCACCTGCCTGCTCTGCTGCTACTGCATCTGTAGAGAACCTGGAACAGAAGTGGAAAAGTTCTTCTACTGTCTAAGAAATGAAGTTCCAAGTCCTCATGCTGGAAAAGATGGTAGTGTTTCCCCCCCAAGTCTTCCATGGCTAACATCATTCTGGAAGGCAAAGAAAGGTCAGAGCCAACCTCCCACACCCCATCAACTGTTGCAGACATCAGAGTTTTGGATAACCTCTTCCCCTAAACCCCCTTTGAGCCCACAGGTACAATCTTCACAGTTATTTGAGCCAAAACTGTCTGTTTCCAAAGGGAAATTAGGAAAACAAGCATGCCACCAAGTCCAAGCACAGAAGTGGCCACAGAAGAAGTGGTCAGCAACCCAGTGGCACAACCCCCATAGGAATACCCACTAAATGTATGGCCTCTGGGAGTCAGAATCAATGCCTGCAAAGGCAGGACAAGGGCAGTGGTTAAATGTGAACAACAGCCAGTCCACCACTCCTTCTGACTTACAGCTACACATCCATGATCAACAAGCCTCACAAAAACTAAACCTCAGGTGTAGATTCAGGAAATTCTAGAACACAGGGAAGACTTCAAGACTCAACAATATGAACACCGAAATGTTCCAAATCCAAGATAGACAATTAGAACAACGATCAAAGCAAAGGAATCCCTGCTGCTGACACACTGAACGGTATTAACACTTAAGTGGTATTATATCCTAAAAATTGCCACAACAAGGAAAAATTGACACAAGTAATCTTTGCAAGAAAAGTGATTTTTGTTATTGCTACTGAAGTCAAAGGAAAACTTGTATGCCTAATTTATAGCTCTGTGTTAACAGAAGTGGAAAAAGCCAATCTGGAACATAATTCAAGCTCAAAGCAGGCTAACTACAGGTAGAAGTAGAGAAGAAAGAGCAGAGGTAAGGTCAGATGTATAAGATCTTGTAGCCATTGTAGGATCTGGTTATTTGTTCCTGCTATCTCTGATAAATTAATGAAAACAATCAGAAGGCAAAAGAAGCTAGGCTAATCAGCAAGCTTAGAGTAAAATACAAAGAATCATATCCTAAAATCTTCTCTCACCAGGATACTTCAAAAGATTTTAAAAATTAGACTCCTTTGAGTATGACAGTTCATTTCTGTAATCTCAGCTCCCTGGGAGACATAGGTAGAAGGAAGGGGGAAGTGAGAACCTATAAGAAAAATAATGGAAAAAGGGCCAAGGTGGGAAGTGTGGCTCTAAGGTTGAAATACCTGTATACCAAAGGCAATGCCCTGGGTTCAAACCCCAGTACTGCCAAAAAATTAAAATAAATGAGCCAGGCACCCCATAATCCAAGCACTTGGGAAAAAGAGGCATGAGGAGAGATACACCAAAGTCCAGCCTAAGGCACACAGTAAGCTCTGTTCTCAAGATAGTTAAGAGAAGAATGATTATTTACCTCTGAATTCCACATTTAACAAGAGCTTTAGCATCAATTCCCCATACACAACACAAACTAAAAATGGGGTGGGCAGAGAGGATATACACATGAGCACATGTATGTGGTCAGAGGCAACTGAACTCTGTCACCCCTCCCCCCTTCTAAGCCTAAATCCGTTCAGTTGTCAAGACCGGATAAAAACCACATTTAAAGTGCTCCTATCCTACACAACACTGACACCTGCCTGGGCTAACTTACCAGAACAAAACACTGTGCATGTTCAACTTCCAGGAATCTGATCCCTCTAGTCTTGCAACAAGGTGCCAGGCCAGGCTGCACATCCACTTCATCAATTCAGAGACCTTGTGGCTTCTCCTGGCCACTGCCAACTGCCCAAGGCATTTCCTCAGCAGCACACTGGGAGTTAGGCACACTGCCCCTATAATGTGGCAAAGAAATGAGCAGTGTGGTGGTTTCCTCAGGAGGAATGTAAGTTCAAGGATGGCCTGGGCTTGATTGAGACACTGTCTCATTTCTCACAAAATAAAACAAAATGTCTTTCATAGAAGACATCTACACATGGCCAGGAAGCCTGCCACCCACAGCCTGGCCACACCAGTACCCTCATGAGTCTACCTACTTGAGAGAAGCTCCCAGTGGGCTACCCTGAGCCCCAAGGTAACCCCCTCAATGTGGAGTGCACAGCTCAGAGCAGGCTGAGCCTCTAATAGGATGAATGCAAATGGCAGGGTGTCTGGGCAGACCAGGTCTAGGGGCTGAGGGCTGGACATGTTCTTGGCAAGAGGCCAAGAGTCAGCTGGCTGAGACTGGGAAAACTCCAGGGCAAGGGGTCAAAGGTCTTCCAGCCCTGATGTTAGGGAGGTCATGGGCTAAGGGCCAGACAGTGTCTCAAGACAACCTCGGCAGAGGATCTGGGGTCCAGATAGGGTGTTGGGCCACCCAGGGTAAATGGCCCAAGGCTGGCCAGTGGGATCTGCAGGCACCACGAGATGAATGACCAGGGCCAGCAGGGGTCCCCTGGCAGCTGGGATGAGGTGCTGAGGGCCAGAATGAGGTTTCAGGCAGCCGGATTGAGGAGACAGGATTTCCAAGAAGTCCAGGAGGGCCTCAGGGCCAACCATTCTCAGGAACGGCCATTGTAGGCCCAACAATCAGCCTCTTACCTTTCTTCTCAGGATCAATACTCCACTGCATGCATGTATTGTGTTCTCCATGTAGTCCACTATGTGTGAATACTCCACTGCAATCACATGTCATGTTCTGTGGGTATAGTCCACTGTTTGTAAGCACTCCACTGCATGCACAAATCGTGTTCCCTGTGTATAGTCCATTGTACGTAAATACTCCACTATATGTATATGTAATGTTCTCCTTGTACAGTGCACTGTGTGTCAATACAACCCTGTGTGTACATGCTGTGTTCTCCGTGTGCAGTTCACTATGTGTCAGTATTCCCCTGTGTGACCACACTGTGTCCTCCATGTACAGCCCACTGTGTGTCAGTACTCCACTGCATGCACACACCACGCTCTCTGTGTACAGTGCACTGTGTGTAAATACTCCACTGCATGCACAGGCCGTGTTCTACATGTACACCCCATGGTGTATCAATACCCCTCTGTGTGTACACACCCTGTTCTCTGTGTACAGTAAAAAGTTTGTAATTCCACTGTGTGAACAGGTCATGTCTCCATGTACAGTCCACTGTGTATAAGTTCTCCGCTGTGGGCACATGCTGTGTTCTCCATGTACAGTCCACTGTGTGTCAATATTCCACTTGTGCACACTCTGTGCTCTCTGTGTGCAGCCCACTGTGTGTCAATACTCCATTGTGTGCACATGCCATGTCTCTGTGTACAGCCCACTGTGTGTCAATACTCCACTGTGTGCATATACCATGTTCTCTGAGTCTCATTATGTGTAAATAATCCACTGTGTGTGCATGCCATGTTCTCTGTATAGCCCACAATGTGTCAATAATCCAGTGTGGGCACATATTCTCGTTTACAGCCCACGGCATTTAAATACTCCACTGTGCATACATGTGATGTTCTCTGTGTACAGTCACCTGCCAAGGGGTCCTTAGGGTGCTTCTGGCTTCTTTGACTATGGTGAGCAATGTAGTATGCACATACGTGTGTGACACTGCCTTCTGCTGTTGGCATGCACTTGGGAGCTAGAGGTACATACCATCTCCCTGCACCGCCATTTGGAAAACAAGCCTCTGCTCTGTAAACCTCCAGGAAACTCTAAGCACATCACCTCTTAGAATCTAGCACAATCAGTCCTCTCTGATTTTGTCACTTTAATGAATTTAATGTCAATTTGGATCCACATTTCCCTAATCACTGGTGTTGGGCATGTTCTCCCTGTACCTCTCATAATATCCACAGGGTCTTTTGTGACCTGTTGGATGCATTTTGCCCAATTTTTACCATGTTTCTTATTGTTACCTTCAAATAGTTTTACAGAAGAGTTTTGATTTATGTGCACAGCGCTTCTTGAACAATCATTCTCCCTCCATCTGTTTCTGTTCCTGCACCTATCCCAAACCCAAACTCACCTATCTCATTCAGTTTCCAAGTTCCATTTTCACATACATCTATTGAGACTGATATATACATTCTCCCACCATTCTTCTATCTATTCATTTCCTCTCCCATTAGCATCCACCTGCTCTAGTCAAGACACATTTCAGTTTCTTGATAGTCATTTTTGTTAAACTATTAGTTTTTTGATGGGGTTTTGGTATGGAATCTCACTACAGCTTATACCATACTCTAGTCAATTTGGTATGACATATATATATATATATATATATATATATATATATACATATAAATATATATGTAGATATATACATATATATATGTATATATCTACCTATATATGTTTATGTTTTAGATATATGTCATGCCAGCTTATACCATAGTAAGTTTGGTAAGACCTGTATGTATTTATATATATTTGTTTTAGGTGTAAGACACACATGTGTTCCAGGCACTAGTGGCTTATGGCCATAATTCTAGTCACTTGGGAGGCTGAGGTCTGATTGTAGTTCAAAGCCAGTCAGGCAAGAAAGTCTGTGATATTATTATCTCCAATTAACCAGCCAAAACCTAAGAATGGAGTTGTACCTCAAGTGGTAGAGGGCTAGCCTTGAGTGAAAAAAATTAGGGACAGCACCCTGAATTCAAGGCCTTGTACTGGCAACAAAAAAGAAGTTTAAAAAGATTTGCATATGAAAGGAGACATGAGCTCCTTATCTTTCTGAGCCTGGTTGCTGCACATCAGATACATCCATTGCCCAGCCAAAAACAAAAATTCTTCTATGTGTGTGTGTGTACATATGTGTGTGTGTGTGTGTGTGTGTGTGTGTGTGTGTATGCATGTACGTAATGGTCCTGGGGTTTGAACTCAGGGCTTGGGTACTGTCCCTGAGCTTTTATACTCAAGGTTATCATTCTACCACTTGACTCATCTCTGCTTCTGCCTTTTTGGTGGTTAATTGAAGAGAAGAGTCTCACTGACTTTCCTGTTCAGGCTACCTTTGAACCACAAGCAGCATCAGATCTCAGCCTCCTGAGTAGCTAGGATTCCAGATGTGAGCACCAGAATCCAGAAGAAGTATATATGATTTTACTGTTTTGTTTTTTTTTTACAGGAGTCTAAAGTTCCCTGAGTCTTATAAAAGACTTTATATTTAGACTCTTGACCATTGTTGGAACAGTTAAGACTTTGGAGAGTCTTGGAGAATTTGCCTTGTGAGAGGAACATGAGCCTGCAGGGCCCAGGGGCAGAATGTTATACCTTAATATGAAATGTCCCCCACCAGCTCATATTTTCAAGGCATACAGCTCAACTTGTGCTGCTGTTTTGTGAGACCATGGAAACTTTGGGAGGGCGGACTGCCTGGAGGAAGTAGGTTACAGGGGATGTTGGGCAGCGCGGAGGCTTTGAGGTTATACATGGTCTCCAGTTCCCTCTCCTTTCTCTGCATCGTGGCCTTCGTGATGTGGGCTGCTCTACTCTATCCCACCCTCAACCATGATGAACTAACATCTCTAATACCATGGATATAACTACACAAAAATGACCAACGCAAATATCTCAGCCGTACATAATGATTGGGCTCCCAAAAGATGGTACTGAGAGATCCAAATGCTGACTTTGTATTTTTTTACTCTAGCTAAAAGCTTCTCAAGTTTTACAGAGCACTGGAATTTCCTAGGGATATTATAAAGTATAAATTCATATTTGGCACTCTTAAGGTAGGCCTGAAATTCTGCTGGTCAACAAATCATCCTTGGAGGAGAAAGGTATTAGCTTACTTCTGAACACAAATTTGAAATAGATGTAGAATGGCAGCTATATTTCAGCATCTTAGACAATCCAGCATTAGCAGTAAACTGGTATAGTTTTCAGATAGCAAAACAGTATTTTGGAGGATCTAAGTGTCTTGTCTGTACCCACTAGCTCTTTCATATAATTTGGATTAATGATAGAATTATGGATCTATACAGAAGTCTGCTTTTAAGGTGTTTCTGAAAAACAGTACCTCCAGCTAACAATATTGTTTGCTCCTTGCTTACATAGGCCTTCCTCCTCCTCCTCCTGCTCTTGCCCCTCCTTCTCCCCCTCCTCCTCCTCCTCCTCCTTCATTTCTATTTTTATTTTTGGTTGGTTGTGGGGCTTTAGCTTTTTTGTTCAAGGCAGTGTTCTACCACTTGAGCCATACTTCTTTTTCTGGCTTTTTGATGGTTAATTGGAGATAAGAGTTTCATGGACTTGTCTGCACAAGCAATCCTCAGATCTCAGTCTCCTAAGTAGCTAGGATTACAGGCTTGAGCACTGGTTCCCATTATTATTGTAAATAGGTCTTTAAGAAGAGCTTGCCCTACTAAAACCTCAACTTTTAGCTCAGTGCTTATCACTAAAACACCAGGTCAGGAGAGCAGACTCAGTGCACTCTCCCTGGACTGACAAACCTAGCTCTTCTTCTTAGAACACTCATGCCACAGAACATGGGGAAATGAATGAAGGCATCCATGTCATTAAGGAGATACATGGATTCCACGAGCAGGTCAGAAGTATGACTGGCAATTAGTAGGCGCTGTATAAGATTCAGCTGCAATTACCAGTAAAAATAAACAGTATCACATCCACTTGATCCTGTGATGTATCTTGTTTGTCATATATTAATTTGTTGAATTTTTATGCTTTTTTTCTTTTTGCCTGTCCTGGGGTTTGAACTCAGGATCTGGGTGCTGTCCCTGAGATTTTGTGCTCAAGACTAGTGCTCTACCACTTGAGCCACAACTCCACTTTGGGCTTTTGGTGGTTAATCGGAGATAAGAATCTCATGGCCATTCCTACCTGGGCTAGCTTTGAACCTTAAACTTCAGATCTCAGACTCCTGAGTAACTAGGATACAGGAATACATCACAGGCACCTAGCCCTTTATATAATTTCAACGCATTAAAAATATTTGCCTTGAGCAAAGACACACAAACAAGAAATTCATTCATCCAGAGAATAAATAATTACAGAAAGAAAGGTGACTTTCAAGGCACTGAAGCTGCTCTTCCTTGGCTTCACCAAAATGTAATCGCAAGGAGTAACTATTGAGAGTTGAACTCTCAATTGAATTAAATTCTAAGTCTATCTGAAGATTTTGGCACCAAGGCTTGAATGTAAGGTGTGGGCACTGTCTCTAAGCTTTTCAGCTTAAGATTTGAGCCATGGCTCCCCTTGGGGCCTTTTTTTGTGGTTGATTGGAAATGAGAGTCTCATAGACTTTCTGCCATAAGCTGGCTTTGAACTACAGTCCTTAGATCTCAGCCTCCTGATTAGCTACGACTATAGGCATGAGCCACTGGTACTTGGCAATTTTATATTATATTTAATGAAACTTTTGAAACTCAAAGCATTTTGCATTTTGTGTACAGTTTACCTTCACTGTGTATCTATTGTTGGTAATAACCACTGGGATATATATAATATTACATACATATTTTCTACTTTATGGGCATGTGTGTATTTACTTATCATTACTACAGATCATTTTCACATCTTGAGTTATTTGATGTTTGCAAAATTGATCACATCAAACACAGTGTTGTAAATAACTCATGCTAATGCAGTCTGATTGTATTTCATGAATGTATTTAAGATTGCAATCTCCCAGTAGAAAATAGGTGAGACCTATTATTATAAGGTCTACAGTAAATTCAGAAACCAGTGACCAGATAATATCAGCAAGAGACAACTTATCTCCATTTCAGCCATCTTAAAGCAGTTCTTAGTTCTGAAGCAAATAGGATTGATTTACTTACAGTTATTATGGTCCTTTGTGATTTGGACATTAAGATTCAATGCTCATAGGACAAGCCCTAAGAACTTGTATGCTAACCTTGCTGGAAGGAAAATAAGAATAACGGGGGGAAGTTGTCTGATTCCATAAGTCCAATGATAAAACAATAACCCCTTCTCTCAAGTGGATGTTTTTATGGTGGTATAGTGACAACTTAAAGGTACCAGAGACAACATTGG
The DNA here is from genome assembly GCF_019054845.1 of Dipodomys spectabilis. Taxonomy (NCBI): domain Eukaryota; kingdom Metazoa; phylum Chordata; class Mammalia; order Rodentia; family Heteromyidae; genus Dipodomys; species Dipodomys spectabilis. Next base: position 442,231 of record NW_024871404.1, on the reverse strand, counting down.
CTTGCTACCGTTCTTCACAAAGTATGGTCTCTTGTACAGGTATTAATGTTGTTGCATAAAGAATCTTCAGGATGGGATGTAGCTCAGTGGCAAAGTGATTGTCTAGCAAGCACAGTGTCCTGGGTTCAATTACCACAACCAAAAAAGAACAGACCAAAAAAAAAATAATCTTCTGGGAGTTCACACCTGTGTTCACACCTGTGGTCCTAGCTACTTAGGAGGCTGAGATCTGAGGATCAAGGTTAGAAGCCAGCCTCTGTAGAAAATCGTGAGACTATTATATCCAATTAACCAGGAAAAACCCAAAAGTAGAGTTGTGGTTCAAGTGGTAGAATGTCAAACTTCACAAAAAAAGCAATGCAAGAATGAGAGGACCTGAATTCAAGACCCAGTACCAGCCCAATTCAAAAAAGAAAACTTCAGAATTTGGGTGCTGGTGGCTCACACCTCTAATCCTAGCTACTCATGAGGCTGACGTCTGAGGATTGAGATTTGACGCTGGATGGGCAGAAAAGTCCCCATGAGATTTTTATCTCCAATTAGACACTCAAAAACTGGAAGTAGAGTTGTGTCTCAAGTGGTAGAACACTAATCTTGAGCACAAAGAGGTCCAGCGACAGCGTTCGGGCTCTATGATCAAGCCCCAAAACAGAAACAAAAACAAACCTTAAGAAAATTTAAGATGACTCTATCTGCTATCAAGCCTGACTGAAAATTATGTGATCGATGATGAATGACACTAATAACATTTAATAACAAGACTTCTCATGATGAGTTATTATGTGATGGCACTGTGCTGATCACTGTAAATGAATGATCTCATTCCAACTTCAAAGTAGCCCTTGGAGGTAGGGACTGTGATGTCTCCATTTTATGGATGAGAAAACAAGGCCCAAAATTACCTGTCCAAAATCACAGAGTTAATGGGTGGCAGGACAGGGTTCAAATTTGATCTGGGTACAAAGTACATTTTCTCCTTAAGTTGTGGTTAAAAAATTATTATTTTCACAATGTGAAATGTGTAAGTCAGTGACATTTAGCAATTCACAATTTTGTGTTACTGTTGCATTATTTCTGGAGTATTTTTTATTACCTTACAGAAGACCTATTAAGGAGTAATTCTCCAACATTACATTGCCCCTAATTCCTGTTAGCACTAATCTACTCTGTCTCTATGGATTTGCCTGTTTTACACATATTTTATATCAGTGGAATCATACAATAAATGGCCTTTTACCTCTGGCTTCTTTTAGTTAATACAGTGTTTGGGAGGTTAACTATGTCACTGCATTTATCAAAACCTTTTGTCCAACCAGAAGGCAGTGGCTCACTTCTGTAATACTAATCATAAGGCTGAGATATGAGATTCTTTTTTTTTTTTGGTGCGGTCATAGGGCCTGAACTCTGGGCCTGGGCACTGTCCCTCAGCTCTTCAGCTCAAGGCTAGTGCTCTACCACTTAAGCCACAGCACCACTTCCTGCTTTTGTCTTTTTTCTTATGTGGTGCTGAGGAATTGAACCCAGGGCCTCATGCATGCAAGACAAGCGCTCTACCACTGAACAACCTTCCCAGCCCCAGTCTATGAGATTCTTATCTCCGATTAACCACCAGAAAGCTAGGAGTGCCAGTATGGTTCAAACTGTTAGAGCACTAACCATGAGAGAAAAAAGCTCAGGGCAGCACTCAGGCCCTGCATTCAAGCCCCATGACCACAAAAAAGTAAAAAATGAAACACACCTTCTGTCCATATTATCTTTTTTTCCACTTTATTTTATTGGTGAACTTATTTAATGACAAGCAGGGAGGTAGGGGGGTTCCCAAGTGGGTTAAGTTGGAAGTACCAAAATATTCAGGATCTAGGCTTTCTCCATATGTGTAGTTGCAATGAAGGGTTAGTTGGAGAGAAGAGTTTTTGCCAGACTTGTCTGCCCAGGATGGTTTTGAACCACGATGCTGACATATTAGTCTTCTCAGTAGTTAGGATGCTAGGCATACCACCTGTACCCAGCTTCAATTTCTTTTTAGGTATAAGAAAAGCTTGCCCTGAATTTTCCCCCTCCAATCTGCTCTGCCAGATATTCAAGGCAACCTATTCATCAGCAGTTGCTGGCAAAAGAATGGAATTACAATGAATGATGTAAGATTAATGAAGGTTGAGGCTGGAAGGGGCCCCGTTTCCCCTGTGGTCCACAGTTACCTGATACCTGAACAAAATCCAAAATGTAAGAGAAAGTGATGTCTGTAAGATGGGGCAGCCACTAGTATGTGGGAAAGATTTCCTGAAAGAAACCCATCTGTTCTGAGCTCCAGGCCTTAACTGAATGTCTGAAATGACAAACAAAACTATCCAATCACCAACCTCAACATGCCCAAGATGAAACTCATGGTCCCTTCCCAGTGTTGTATTTAGTTGTGACAAGCATTCCCATTTCAGATGCCCACGCCAGCAAAAGAATCGTCACATCAGCTTTATCATCCATACCAAACACAGTCCCAAATCCTGCTGATCTAGTCACTCTTACTTATATCCACTGCTACCATCCTAAGTCCAAGTGACCTCATCAGTTCTTCCCTGGATAATACACTCTAGTTTCTTCACAGTACAGTTAGAGTGGTCCTTTCAAATATAAATTGGTTGTTTTTAAGGCACTGCTCCTGGAATGAAGACTAAAATTAGGTCTTTGTCTAATCCTTCTCCTCCCAGTCACACTGCTTTCCTGTGAGCTTAATAAGGTTTGCACTCCATCCCACCTCAAGACGTCTTCATCTGCCCCTTATCATCATTCCCTTTCACCTTAACCTTCATTTCCAAAGTAAAGCTTTCCCACGCATCCTCATGGTCAGACCCTTGCACTAGGAGTCACATCCTCATGGTCAGATTCTTGCACTAGAAGTCATGTCCTCATGCTCAGACCCTTGCACTAGGAGTCACGTCCTCATGGCTAGACACTTGCACTTGGAGTCACATCCTCATAGTCACATTCATGCACTAGGAGTCACATTCTCATGGTCAGACCCTTTCATTAGAAGTCACATCCTCATGGTCAGACACTTGCACTGGGAATCACATCCTCATGGTCAAATCCTTGCACTGGGAGTCACGACCTCATGGTTAGATCCTTGCACTTGTGCTGGGAGTCATGTCCTCATGGCTATTTCTTTGCACTAGGAATCACGTCTTCAAGGTAGAACCTTGGAACGGAAGTTAGAAAGGATTCCTTCTTTTTTCTCAGTATGCAGACTAAGGTCTAAGGTCCATAACAAGAAGCAGCTGGTGCTTCTTCAACAACACACTAAATGCTAAGTACATGGCTGTTGAATGGCTAAGTGAATGTGTAACCTTCACAGACGTGTGGCAGACATGGAAAGTACCCCAAGTTCCATGGGGTTACAGGATAGCCAAGACTGACCCCCTGGTTGGTTTCACCTCTGGCCCCGTCCCTCCGGAATGGGCCGGGGGTGGGGTGCAGAGGTCAAGTGAAGTAACAGCCACCGGCCTGTGATTGGGCTCTCTGGCTCGCCGGTTGGGAAAGGGGAATGTCTCTGGGTGCTGATTGGCTGTCTCACGGCGGTTGGGTAGGCAGTGGTAGCAGCAGTGGCAGGGGCAGGTGCTTGGAGGGACTGGACAGGGCCCAGCAGAGAGGGAGGAGGCAGGTGGAATGGGTCCTTGCCACAGGATGTGCTGAGCGTTGCTTGTGTGGGCTGCCTGCCTAGACCTGCAGTGACCAAAGCTGGATAAGGGTGCTCTGGTGCCCTGTGGCCACCACCAGCGATTCTATGCAGGAGAGCTTTTGCTGGGTCCTGGCCAACCGCTTCTACCAGCTGCTGGAAGGTGAGTAGGTCCGGTTCCACATCCTGTGAGATGCCAATCGCTCTCGCCAGCAGCAGCAGCTGCATAGCCGCAAGCAAGACAAGACCGCAATGGTGGCTGCAGCCCCGGTGGAGCTACACAGGAACTTAGGTTCCCAGGCTGGACGCTGGCGGCGGCCACAGGGAGTCTCAGAAGGAGCTCAAGAGCCTCCCGGTGCCCGGTGAGCCTTGGCAGGACAGTCCAGGCCCTCAGCCACCAGGTACATGTGTAGGAGAGGAGAGGAAGGGCACGGGGTGCAGGACAACCAGGCCAGCTGCCTAGATCCTTGGCATGAGACCAAGGCGCTGTGTGCAGCGAGGATGAGAGCCCTGGAGGCATTTCATGTGCCAAGAGTGCTCTTGGCCACGAAGGTGGGAGCCTATGAAAGGGGGAGCCTGGCTGGCTCCCTAGTTGGCCCTGGAGTGTGACAAAATTGGGGTGCCACCGAGCCAGCAAGCAAGTATGGAGCGGGCTGGTGCTGCCACCACCACTGGCCCAGCCCACACATGGTGAGGAAGGGGACAGGCATGAAGGGAAGGGGGCGGCCGGTGGGGGGCCACAGAGGATGGGGGGTGGGGTTGCCTTTCTCTACCTGGCGCTGGCCTGACTGCACTTGCATTCCTGAATCACCCCTGACTGCTCTAAGACAGGCGTTCCTAACCCTGGCACCTCCAAGCTTCTAGATGTCTCCCGCCTCATCAGACCATGGCCTGGTGCAGGAAGAGGAAGGGCACCTCAGAAAACACTTCCACCTGACCCGCCCTGGCCTGAGGCGTCTGCACCTGCCTCCCATTTCTTCCCTGAGTGCTGAGTGAGGTGAGTGGTTGTCATGAGGTGAGGTGTGTGGTTGTCACTCTTCTGATTGTTGAGGTTAGCTGTGTGGTTGTCACTATTCTAGGTGTTGAGGTTAGATGTGCAATTGTAACTGTTCTGAGTATTGAGGTTAGGTATGTGGTTGTCACTTTTCTGAGAAAAGAAGTTAGGTGTGTAGTTGTCACTGTTCTGAGTACTAAGGTTAAATGTGTAGTTGTCACTATTCTGAGTGTTGAGGTTAAATGTGTAGTTGCTACTGTTCTGACTGAGATTAGGTGGGTAGTTATCTCTGGTCTGAGTCGAGGTTTGTTGTGCACTGCTCTGAATATTGAGGTTAGGTGTGCGGTTGTCACTGTTCTGAGTACTGAGGTTATGTGGTAGTTGTCACTGTTCAGAAAACTGAGGTTAGGCGTGTATTTGTCACTGTTCTGAGTATTGAGTTTAGGTATGTAGTTGTCACTATTCTGATGACTGAAGTTAGATGTGCAGTTGTTGCTTTTGTGTGTATTTAGGTTAGGTGTGTGGTTGTCACAGTTCTGAGTACTGAGGTTAGGTATATAGCTGTCACTGTTCTGAGTAGTGAGGTTAGGTGTGCAGTTGTCATTGTTCTGACTGTTCTGAGATTGATGTTAGGTGTGCAGTTGTCACTGTTCTGAGTTTTGAAGTTAGGTGTGTGGATGTCACTGTTCTGAGTGTTTGAGATATGCAGTTGTCACTGATCTGAGTACTGAGGTTAGGTGTGCTATTGTCATTGTTCTGAGTATTGATGTTAGGTGTGTGGTTGTCACTGTTCAGAGTACTCAGGTTAGGAGTGTAGTTGTCACTGCTCTGAGTGTTGAGGTTAGATGTGTAGTTGTCACCATTCTGAGTGTTGAGTTTAGGTGTTCTGTTGTCACTGTTCTGAGTATTCAGGTTAGGTGTGCGGTTGTCACTAGTTTGAGTATTGAGATTAGATGTGCATTTGTTACTGTTTTGACTGTTCTGAGTATTGATGTTAGGTGTGCAGGTGTCACTGTTCTGATATTGAGGTTATGTGTTTGGTTGTCACTGTTTTTAATGTTGAAATGAGGTGTGTAGTTGCCACTGTTTTGAGTAGTGAGTTCATGTGTATATTTGTCACTTCTGAGTATTGAGGTTTGGTGTGCTGTTGTCAGTGTTCTGAGTATTGAAGTTAGGAGTGTGGTTGTCACAGTTCTGAGTATTGAGTTTAGGTATGTAGTTTTCACTGTTCTGAGTATTGAGGTTGGGTGTGTATTTTTCACTGTTCTGAGTACTGGGGTTAGTTGTGAAATTATCACTTTTCTGAGTATTGAGATTAGGTGTGTAGCTGTGTCTGTTCTGAGTTGAGATTAGGTGTACAATTGTCACTGTTCTGAGTGTTGAGGTTAGGTGTGTAGTTGTCACTGTTCTGAGTATTGAGGTTAGGTGTGTGGTTGTCACTTTTCTGAGTAGTGAGATTAGGTGTGCATTTGTCACTGTTTTGACTGTTCTAATTATTGATGTTAGCTGTAGAGTTGTCACTGTTCTGATTACTGAGGTTAGATTTGTAGTTGTCACTTTTCTGAATGCTGAATTTAGGTGTGCAGTTGTCACTGTTGTGAGTACTGAGCTTATGTGTGTAGTTTTCACTGTTCTGAGTATTGACGTTTGGTGTTCTGTATTCAGTTTTCTGAGTATTGTAGTTTTGAGTGTGGTTGTCATTGTTCTGAGTATTGAGATTAGGTGTGCAGTTGTCACTGTTCTGAGTACTGCAGCTAGGTGTGTAGTTGTCAATGTTCTGAGTAGTGATCTTAGGTGTGTAGTTGTTGTCATTAGCAGAACTTGTTTGCCTATTCCTGGCTTGGTCAAGACTCATCCACTGCTTTCTAGGCAGCAGAAGCTCACGCCTGTTCTCCTAGGTCTTCAGGATGCTAAAATGGAAACAAGGTTGAAAGACAGCCTGGCAGGAAAGTTCAGGAGACTCTTACCTCCTGTTAACCATGGTGGGGTTGCAGTTCAGTCGTGGAGTGACAACCCTGAGCCAGAAGTCTTGAGGGACAGTGCTCAGGCCTGAGCATGGACATGCGTGCACACTCACATATACATGTGTGCAGACACACACACAAAGTGTGAGTTCACGCCCTGTCAGAAAATTTTAAGTGCTAGCACCTTGACTTGTGCAAATCGCGACTCTACCTTTATCTATGTGGAGAAGATTTGTTGCTTGAGAATCAGAAGTCTGTAAAATAAAGTCTGTAAAATAAAGATGCTGAAAACCAAATGCTATTCGGTATGTCAGTAAGTGTATGACCTTACTTAATCAAATGAGATAATGCACTTTTACCTTACTTTTTTCTCAAATTAGATAAATATAAAATTAAATGAGGCAAGGATTCTCCATTTATTTACTGATCTACGTAGTTTTTGCTGTAATAGTTTGAACTGATGGCCTCACTAATTTTTAGATATAGCTGTCTCCCTCTGCTTCCTACAAAGCTGAGATTAGAAGTGCGTGCCATCATGACTTCACGTCTAGCTTCATTTTTTTAAACAAATGAAAATGTTGTGTCCTTTAGAAGAGTGTGACACTGCAGCTAGTATTGCTAATAAGCTGACTTTTCACTGTTTTCAATTTTAAAATAAAATTTTGTCATTTTTTTCTTATAGTATTGAGGATCAAACTTGGGGCCTCAAGCAAGCCAGGCCAAAGGACATTATCAGTGAACTACAGTCCTACCCTGTGGTGAAAATTTTAAACATGTATGACATTGAATGAACACCCTTTATTTTTCCTGATGTCAGTACTGTGAATTTATATACACAAATTTAATTACATAAATGCACAGTGCTTTTTCTTTTTTCAAAACTTAAGTGATATAACCTGGGATGCAGTCCACTTCCTGCCTGACATTGCACTTACCAACTTTTCTGTCCATTTAGAGTCTAGGCAATCTGGCTTTTGAGATCTATATTTACAAATCTTGAGGTAATTTTATAGGTAGAATAAGGTGCATAATAGAAGAAAGCACCTCATTAATTTCCATTTATGTAGTTACTGTACTAAATTTATCTGTAATGAGTGTTAAAGTTCTACACAAATTTCTGTAAGCCCTGTTATGAAGGTCTGTGATTTTCTCTACTTAAATATTTTATTTATTTATTTTATTGTGAAAAAGCCATACAGAGGGGTTAAAATTACATGGGCAAGATAATGAGTACATTTCTTATGAAGCATTGTTGCCTCCTCCATTGTTTCCCATTCCCATCATTTCCCCTTTCCACCCCACCCCTACCCCTGCCAAAGTTGTAAAGTACATTTTTCAACATAATGTCTTGTACATCTCATTGTTGCAATGGGTCTACCTGTATCCCTATTTAAACAATTTGTTTTTTTCCTTCCCCTTTAAAATTATACCTGTTATGCCAAGGTCACAGGACCCCCACCAAGAAAAACTCTACAGCTGTTTTATTCAAACAGGCTGCAGCTCGGGCCTCATCTTACACTCTGACACAGTGGCGCTCAGGAGGAGAGCATCGAGCTAAGGATGTGCAGGTCTTATAAAGGTACACACCCAGGTGGTTTATCACCACCTATTGCTCTGCTACAAACAAGCAACAAGTGGTCACTGCCTCAAAATTTTAACCCTTCATTCCCCCCCATTGACTTATGGTCCTGAGACACAATCTTGTAGCTCTGGCCCAAAACTAAATTTCAATACCTCTCGAACGTGAACGGGTATAGTCCCTCTCTGACCTTAGCCATACTGTTAAACAACAATATCAATAACAATCAGTTTATTTTTCTTTTCTTGAGGTGTGTGGTTGGGTAGGATTCTTGCAGACTTCCCATGTTTCCCCACGGTCATCCAGGGCAAAGGGGTCAGCTGGTCTGGCATGGGAGCAGTGGATCCAAGCAGCAAGGGCAGGAGGAGTAGTCAGTAGCATCATGTAAGGTCCCTTCCACCGTGGTTCCAGAGATCTCAAGTTGTGCCTTCGAACAAACACCCAGTCCCCTGGTTTAAACAAATGGGGGGTAGGAATAGAAGCAGAATCATAATGTTCTAAGCTGGGGCCACATACTCTTATGCAACAGCTGTAAATAGTCAGGCTTACACAGAAATTCAGTATCATCAAATCAGCAAGCAATTCAGTCTGAAGACTAGGGATAATGGATGGAGGGGGTCCATGCATTATTTCAAAAGGAGTAAAGCCAAACTAATAGGGTGAAGTTCTTATTCTAAACAGGGCAAAAGGAAGGAGTGATACCCAATCTGCGTCAGTCTCCAAGGACAATTTATTTAAGGTCTCTTTTCTGATTCATTCTTTCTACCTGCCCTGAACTCTGGGGTCTATAAGCACAGTGCAATTTCCAATCCATCCCAGGTGCTGTGGCTATTCCCTGACTTACTTTTTGAGACGAAGGCCCATCCATTATCTGTCCCAACGGTGGATGGGAAGACATATCTGGATAGGATTTCTTCCCGGATCTTCTTAGCAATGACTTTCGCAGTCTCATGTTTGTTGGGTAGGCTTCAACCCATCCTGAAAAACTGTCTACAAAAACTAGCAAATATTTATATCCAAATTTTGCAGTTTTAATTTCTGTGAAGTCTACTTCCCAATACACACCTGGCTTATCTCCACGGAGGCAAGCTCCTTTTGCAACCCGTTGATTGGGGGCATTGGTGAGCTGACAGGCTTCACAATTTTTAACAAAGTCCTCAATGAGTTGATTTTTACTTTGGAGTGTTGGAGCATGTCCTGCAGTCTTCGGGTTCCCATGTGAGGGACGCGATGGATTCTCTTTAGAATCCCCTTCCCCAATCTTTTTAGCAAGATAACTTTCCCCTCACCAGTTTTCCTTCTCTGTCCGGAGGTTTATAGGCCATGGGAATTTTCTTTATCCACTGCAAGTCTTCTTGGGAGTACTGAGGCTCAGCAGGCAAAGCTCGTGGCCGTGGGTCTACTAGAGTCAGCTCTGGACTGGAGGGCTCCTTAGCTGCCTGATCGGCCGTTATTTCCTTTGGTTATAGAATCAGTTCCCTTTTGATGGCCAGGGCAGTGCATAATGGCAATATTCGCTGGTTCCCATCTGGCCTGGCTGAGGCTTAAAATTTCTTGTTTGTTTTTAATAGATTTTCCCTCAGCTGTCAGCAGCCCCCTCTCTTGGGAAATGGCTCCATGGACACGCACGGTGGCAAAAGCATACCGACTGTCTGTGTAAATGTTTAGTCTCTTCCATTTTCCCACCTGTAGGGCTTTTGTTAGTGCCACTAGCTCTGCTCTTTGTGCAGATATTCCCTGGGGGAGTGCTCTTGCCCACACTATCTCAGTGTCCGTGATGATTGCTGTGCCTGCATATCTTTTTACATCTCGAATGAAACTGCTGCCGTCTATGAACCCTGTATGCTCAGCATGTGATAGTCGCGATTCCAACAAGTCTATCCTCTTTTCCTTTGCCCGTCTCTCTTTTCACGCTCAATTTCATGTTTTCTGTCCTTCCTTTCCTGTCTTTGCCACGGCTACTAGATCCCTAATAGACCTCTCACCGAGAGTCAGATTCTACAGCTGTTTTATTTAAACGGGCTGCAGCTTGGGCCTCGTTTTCCACTCCGACACAGAGGAACCCAGGAAGAGAGCCCTGAGCTAAGGATTTTCAAGTCTTTTTTTTTTTTTTTTTTTTTTTAAGGATTTTCAAGTCTTATAAAGGCACACAACCGTGCAGTTTAGCCCCATTTGTTGCTTTGCTACAAACAAGCAACAAGTGGTCACTGCCTCAAAACTTTAACCTTTCAATACCAACATCAAATACAGTGAAAGCAGGGATTATACCATAGGGGAGGGACATAAAAAGCAACAAGAAATTATCTTATAAATATGTTCAAAACAATCGCAGGAAAGAAAAAAAAACATTTCTTCATGTATCTATTGACTATCCTTTCCTTTTCAGAGAAGTTTCTCTTTAAGTCGTTAGCCCACTTATTTATTGGGCAGTTGTTTCTTTGAAGATTTGGTTTTGGGGGATTTAATTTTTTAAGTTCTAAGTATATTTTAGATATGAGTCCCTTGTCTGTATAACCCATGCTTTCACTGTATTTGATGTTGGTATAATTTGTGGGGGGGGAAGGGAAAAACAAATCGTTTAACTAAGGATACAGGTAGACTCATTGCAATAATGCGATGTACAAGTCGTTATGTCAAAAAACGAACTTTACAACTGTGGTGAGGGGTGGGGGGAGTGTCCGGTGGGGAGAGGAGGGAGTATGGAAAGGGATGGGAAGTGGAAACAAAGAGGAGGCTACAATGCTTGATAAGAAATGTACTCGTTATCTTGCCCATGTAATTGTAATTCCTCTGTACGGTATTCTCATAATAAAAAAGAAAAGAAGAAACATTTGAATCCTTATCTTGGGGTTCCAATCCAGATGCCCCTCAATAGATGAATGGATCAAGAAAATGTGGTGTATATACACAATGGAAGTCTATGCCTCCATCAGAAACAATGACATTGCCCTATTTGTTAGGAAATAGAAATGCTTGGCAAAACTCATATTAAGTGAAGTAAGCCAGGTCCAAAGAAACATAGATCCTATGGTTTCCCTTATTTGTAACAACTAGTATATGTCAGACAAACAGAAACTGTCAGATAAGTTGATGTTAGGCAAAATGAAACATTTAAAATTTAGTCTGAAGATTGAGTGAATGCTTAGCATAAAGAAATGTCAAGCACTTGGGAATACACTTTTTGACATATACCAGAAACATTAATCCTCCAGAATGTGGGAATTAGATGCTTGCCCCGTGGAATTTGAAGTTTTAATATACTAAACTATCCAAAGCTGTACAGAAACCTATGAGAGGCCCTTTGCTCAGTATATTCTCGAACCATCAGAGACTGTTTCAGCTCGCTTTCCTCAGCTTTCTTCAGAGCCTAGGAAACCCTTTGAGCCCAAATGCAACTATTTTATGGGAACTCTTGCTGGAAATTTTACTGTATTCTTTTCTTTTTCTAAGCTTGTGTTTAGATCAGTGATCAAATGCTAATGCAAGCCTTTTATTGGAAAGGGCTGGTGAAATGCAAGCTGCTGTTCTAGTATGGAAAAGCAAGGTGGGTTCAATTGCAGTTTTGACCTCTTACAACTGATTTAGGGGGGAAATGTCTGTCACTATTAGCTTTGGTCTTTGGAGATTTAGAGGGCGAATGTAGTATGTGCAGGATATTGGTAAATATCCTAGTAAGTAGCCAATTCTATTTAACACTTCAATTTTCATACAGAAATGATGGAAATGACTTTACTATAAAGCAAGTTTAATTGATATAGTTAAAAATGAGGTAGCAGAAAGAAGGTAGAATAAGCAATTATGTAATTCTGTAGTTGAATGGAGATACTATAATGGTAAAACACAAATGCTTATGGGTTGCAAATAGAAAATCTAAAACAAATCTTTTAATTTTTCAGTTTGCTAACTTTATTTATGTAGGTGCTAATTCTAGGGATTGAACTTAAGGCCTAGGCTCTGTCCCTTAGCTTTTTCTTTTGCTTATGGTTAGTGCTCTACCACTTGAAGCCACAGCTCCACTTCTGGCTTTCTTAGAGATAACATAACTTTTGTGCCTGGGTTGGCTTCGAACTCTGATCCTCAAATTCCATTCTTATAAGTAGCTAGGACTACAGGAATAAGCCACCAGTGCTCAGCTTCAACTTGTTTTTTTTGTTGTTTTGTTTTGTTTTGTTGTTGTGGAGCTTGAGCACTGGGTCTGGATTTTGTCCCTCAGATCTTCTGTTCAAGCCTAGCACTCTACTGCTTTGAACCACAGTGCTAATTTCAGTTTTTCTGGTGGTCAATTGGAGATAAGAGCCTCATGGATTTTCTGCCAGGCTGGCTTTGAACCACGATCCTCAGCTCTTGACCTTCTGAGTAGCTTAGATTTCAGGTGTGACCCACCAGTGCCTGGCTCAACTTATTAACAACTTAGTGACATTTACCCCCTGATTTCAACTACTCCTTCTATTTTGGTTGATCTGATTTGTTTCTACACTAGAAGTATAATCCTCTATGAAAATATCATAAAGTGATGTAAGTTAGATTTAAATAGTTATTGATATTATAGGATATTAGAGCCATATCAGAGTGATCTTAAATCTCTTGTGCAATATTTGACAATCAAAAACATTTTATATTCAAGGTAATTACATAATATTATGTTCGTGATGTACAAACAGGATTTTTATTTTAAGACTTGATAGTACTTACTTATTTGTGTTAGAGTATAAAGTTTAGTTAGGAAATATTAATGAGAAAACTGAAAAAAAATCCCTGTATTTTTAAATTTTGTAATTTTTGCCAGTCCTGGGGCTTGAACTTAGGATCTGGGCACTGTCTCTGAACTGCTTTTGCTCAAGGGTAGTGTTCTACCACTGAGCCACAGTGCCACTTCTGCCTTGTTCTGTTTATGTGGTACAGAGCATCTTGCATGGTAGGCAACCACTAAGCCACATTCCCAGCTCTATGCCTGTATTTTCAATGTGGATACATGAGAGAAATTTAATGAGATGTACACCCATTATTTGAATAAATTTTAATATTTTTCTATATGTACTATCAGCGTGGTGTAATTACTCCTAAGGAAAATCAAAGAAGTATAGCAAAAGCTATAAATAATATTTGAGGAGCCTTTTAAATCTAAGGGGAAAAAGACAATTTTGGAAGACAGTTTAAGAAATGACAAAGTTCACAATTTATTTACTAACTTATTAGATCGCTTAAAATACAGGATTTGATTGCATATTCTAAAGCAGCAGAAGAGAAAAGACAAAAGAGGGTTAGCACTTTGTCCTTGTTTCACCTGGATGCTCGATTCTCAAATGGACAATAAAAGATACCTTCTTGAGTGAGTTGAAAACTGAGTTGAGGCCCACACTAGAGCCATATGGCAAATATATAAATCCTATTAAAGGGAAGGAAAATCTTTTTAAAATACGATGTTAAGTACAATCTAATATTGTACTTTAAACTACAATCAAAGGCACTGGTATGTACTACTTTCCTGGATGAGGTTTAGAACTATGGTTTCATAAAGCTGCTTTTGAAATGTGAAATGTAGCTAGTTTATTAAATTGTGTTAATAGAGGTCATCTATAATTAACCAGGTGTGGTGCATGCCTATGATTTTAACACTCAGGAGTCTTGATACAGAACGATTGTGAGTTCCAGGCTAATCTCAAACATATGTAATGACCTTATTTCAAAACACAGCAACAACAAAAAGAAAGAAAAAGATACCTATAATTATATGGTTTATCGTATACTCTCTAAAACATAAGTGAAGTCATAATAGTAATAAGGTTTTATTAAAATGAATAAATTCTAGAAAATAACACCAGCAACTTTTTCCCCTGAAATTCCCATTTATCCAGTGGTATTCCAACTGGTTTTTGGAAAAATGAAATCTTAAGGAACCTATAGAATTGTACCTAGTGTTTCATGGATGTTGTGTTTTAGCCCTCTGCTTTGGTTTTCTGCTGGCAGGCCAGAAGTGGACTCCTAGAAAAGGGGAGCAACAAGGCTGGAATGACAGCTGGAGAAAAGAGGTGATACTTAATAGATCTGAGCAGAGATCCTACAGGGAATATGGACCCTTTGAGACCAAGAGGCAAGCCGACTTTACAGCTGAGAAGTTTTCAGCTGAAATGTATGTACAGTCCTCAACTGGGATGGTTGGGGAACCAGAGGACTTTTCAGAACAGCCATAACCCTTTGTGACCTTTCCATATTACAGATCTTAGGAACATTTTGATAGTTTACGCAACAAGTCATTATTATTTTATATGACACCTGAAAGATATTCATGTATTTCAGAGATGACCTTATATCAAGATTCAGGGCCAGTTGTATAATTAAAACTAAATGTGAATCTGGGTTCTGTTGGCTCATGCCTGTAATTCTAGCTACTCAGGAGGCTGAGATATGAGGATCATGGTTCAAAGGCAACCCCAAGCACGAAAATCCTTGATACTCTTATCTCTAATTAACCACCAGAAAACAGGAAATGGTGCTATGGTTTAAATGGTAGAGTGCTAGCCTTGAGATGAAGAGCTGAGAGATAGCACCAAGGCCCAGAGTTCAAACCCCATGAACAATAAAAATAAATAAATAATAAATTAACCATGGGCTTGGAATGTACTTTATCAGTAGAGCATTGGGAGAGCTCTTTAGAATATACAAGGCCCTAGGATCAATGTCTAATACCACTGCAAAGGAAAAAAAATATTTTTCATAAGTATGAGAAGCACTCAGTGCAGTGTTATACACCAGTTAACATAGCTGTTTTGCAAGACACCACCTTAACTTATAAAAAGCTGAGTGTCGTGGTACATGCCTGTCACCTATGTGGGAAGCATAAATATGGGGTCCAGGCTGGCCTAATCAAAAGCAAGTATACAAAAGTAACAAGATAGCTGGACTCTAGTGGCTCACATCTGTAGTAATAGCTACTCGGAAGGGTAAGATCTGAGGATCACAGTTTGAAGTCAGCCCAGGCAGTAAAATCCATAATATTTTCTCTCCAATTAGCCAGATTAGAGCTGAGGCCTAATACAGCAGCAGCTGTAAACAACAACAAAAAAAAAGGTAAGTAAAAGCTCAAGGTCCTGAGTGTAAGCACCAATACTGACACCAGAAAAAAATAAACAAGTAAATAATCCAAAGGAACTGGAGGCATGGTTCAAGTAGAGTACCTTTGTAGCAAGCATACAGCCCTTAACTCAAGCCCCAGTACAGCAAAACAAAACAAAACCAAAACAGATGAGTATATTCGATTCTTTAAATTTTTACTTTGAAGTTTTACATTAAGGAGCTAATTTTAGAGTAGGGATATAATTAGGGTTTTGATTTAGCATTATGAATTCAGACTCTTAAATATATTGAAACAGATTCTTAATTCTATGATCAGCTAAGTAGGCTATCATGAGACATGTGAAGAAAAGTCAAATATGATACATGATACCAATCTCTGGAAAGTTCTCTGGTGTGAAGTAATGCATAGGACTGGTGCATTCTACCATGTCTCCTGAGTCAGAGCAAAACCTTCTACAAACGTAGTTATTATTTTGCTTATGCTTAGCACGATAGTTCTGTGTTCAGGGAGTCAAGTTTCTCAAAGTGTTTTGACTTCCTGCCATCCAAATTCATTTAGGACCCTGTCCTAAACAAAGTCTTAATCAAAGAACATGGCTTTATAAGGCTGGAGTAAGGAACCGTTTTCCACCAAGCGCTATTTGGATATTTATAACCTGTCATGTACCAAATGATTTTTCAGGCCTTATGTGGCCCATGGGTCAAGTGTACCTCATCCCTGCTAGAGTCAATTAGAAATAAGTAAATAAAGGACATGTAGCAGAAAGCAGCACATCTGAAGTGGTGTGCATATGGTGACTAACTAGAAGGGATACATAAAACAGCAATGCACAACCTGGTGGATCTGCCACAAGGTTAGAGAAAGTTCTGGAAAAGCTCACTTTATTTTTTATTTTTTGGTGATTATTTCAAATTTTCTCTGTAATGGCCACTTTTATATGTAAAGCCTCTTGGATCAGAACTAAATTTTTGAAAGGTTTATGTATTTTTTATCTATTCAGACTTTTCTTCTATGGAAAAAATGAATTTTTTGTTCAAATGCAGAAACCGTCGTTGCCATCATTTTAAAAAAGTATGGAACTTTAAAAAGTATAATTGAACATGTCACCTTTTCTTTTTTTAATAAGTATGGTAGCCTTAAAAAGATAGATTTTTGTGACATGAAAATCTGTCTGTGAAGTGAAATAACATATGTAATAGTAGGGGCACAGGGATATGAGACAATGAAGTGACTTTTCTTTATTTCTTTTAAAATAATTTGATTTATAAAAACATGGCAAGAATTACATAAAATATTCTCTTATACCCTTCATTTGGATTCCCTGAATATCAACTTCTTAACATATTTGCTTTACTATTCTCTCCTTTTCTATATACATAGTTTTCTCTTTGTCATTTAGAAATAAGATGTGTGAGTGTTCCTTTATCCCTAAATACTTTATGTATTTGTCAAAAACAATGACAGAATTATTAAAGTAATTAATATTGATATAGCACTATTATCTGATTCTTTAAATTATTTAATTTGCATTCAAATTTCACGAAGTGTTCTACCTTCTTTAATCTGGAATAAAGTGTAGACCAGTTATTTTTGTAGCATACATATTTCTCACATGACCCATTGAGAGGACACAACTTCTGATGCTCCTACCAAATGTAAATGGCAGTGTTCTCTGGTTTTCTGGTGGTTAATTGGAGATAAGGGTCTCACGAACTTTCCTGCACAGGCTATCTTTGAACCACAATTCTCAGATCTCAGCCTCCTGATTAGCTGGATTACACGTGTGAGCCACTGACACCCAGCTCAGGTTTCATGATCCATATGTTATTCTTCTGCATTTTGTGTTGGAGTTTGTCAAGAATTAAACTTCTTGAGTACAAGATTATTTAATTTTCATCAAGTTTTAAAATACAGAAGACCTGGTGTACTGCTTCACACCTGTTGTTCTAGTAATTATGAGGCTGAAGCAGGATAATTACAAGTTTGTATCCTGGGTTAGATTAGGAAGACCACGTTTCAAAAAAATGCAAACTCAAAACAACAACAACAACAATAAAGTAAATGGGAAAAAAGTATATGGAATATATACTGTTTTCAAGGATTACAACACAGGGATGATTTTAGGCTTGGTTTCTATCATTAATATATTTGAGAAGACTTTGGTGTTTTGTTGTTATCTGATCTAGATTTCTATAAATGTAGGACTGATTTTCACTGATGTTGTTTCCCATGTATGTGTTTGCTGTTCAAGTATTGGGTAGACTTTTTTTTAAAGATTTGTGTTACAAACAACCCAGAATAGCCAAAGCAATTACAGGCAAAAGAAACAATGAAGGACAAATCACGATACCAGATTTCAAGCTCTTCTAAAGAGCCATAATAGCAAAGACAGCTTAGTATTGCCACAAAAACAGACCCGAAGAGCAATGGAACAGACTAGAAGATCCAGAAGTAAAATCACACACCTATATTCATCTGACACTTGACAAAGAAGCCAAAGACATACAGTGGAAGAACTATTGGTGTTGGGAAAACAAGGTGGCCACATGCACAAAACTAAAAGAGGACCCCAACCTGTCTCCATGCACTAGCATCAACTCAAAATGAATTGAACACCTTCCCATCAAACCTGAACCTGTGAAACTACTGCAGGACAGAGTAGGAGAGACAGTTGAACTTATAGGCACAGGCAGGAACTTCCTGAACAAAGTCCCCGGGGTCACAACAAATTGGAGACTCGAAGAATGGGACTATCTTAAAACAAAATTTCAGCATCAATGAAGAAATAGAAACCAAACTAGAGATAACCAACTAATTGGAAAAAAATATTCACCAGCAATAGATAAGAGAAACGCCTAATATCCATTATATACAGGGAACTCAAGAAACTAAATCCTCCCAAATATAACCAAATATTAAATGGGAAAGCAGCTAAAGAGAAACTTCTCAGAAGAAGAGATACAAATGGCAAAGAAACACATGAAATGTTCATCATCCCTGGCCATAAAGGAAATGCAAATGAAAACACTGAGATACCACCTTACACCAGTCAGAATGGACCACATCCTAATGTCAGCCAACAACAAATGCTGGAGGGTATATGGAGAAAGAGGAACCCCTGAATTGCTAGTGGAAATGTACACTAACACAACCACTTTGGAAAGCAGTCTGAAGGGTCCTCAGAAAGCTAAATATAGACCTCCCATATGACCCAGCCATACCACTCCTAGGCATCTACCCTGAGCAACAGGAACCAGGATACAAGGACACATGCACCTCCATGTGTCCTTTGTTTTATTGCAGCACTGTTCACAATAGCTAAGATATGGAAACAACCCAGATGCCTCATTACAGATGAATGGATCAAAAAATTGTGGTACCTACATACAGTGAAATATGCAGGCATTAGAAAGGATAAAATAATGGTATTCACTGGAAATTGATAGAATTAGAATAAATCATTTCAAGCAAGGTAAGCCAAGATCAGAGAGACAAATGGCACATGGCTTCCTGATATGTGAATGTTAAATCCAAAATGCAAAGAAATATGACAAAATAAACAGGATTCAAGAAACAAAGGACCTCTACTTAATTTGTCATATCATTCCTAAATGACTCCATGTTCTCGACCTTATATATGGTAGATAGATAAATAGATAGATAGATAGATAGATAGATAGATAGATAGATAGATAGATAGATAGATAGATACCATATATATGTACCATATATATGTGCACATCTGAGGGGAGCTAGGAGCAGGACACAGAATCAGAGGAAAATAGGAGACTATATAACAGAGGGGCACATCAGCTACATTGGACATTGAATGAAAATGAACTAAGGAATTCAAGGGCAGCAATGGAAGGGAGAGAATGACAGGGAAAGAGGGAGCAGCTTACACTAAACAAAAGGAAAGAAAGGTACATATCAACCGATTTGGAAGAAATAGTTGTATTGTCAAAACTTATAGAATTCACAAACTTTATAGACCATGATAATGACAATTTGCCTTGTAAAGGTTAAAATGTGTATATGACTTTAAGTATTACTGTCCCACAATACTGTGAAATTTGTGAATTTTATGTAATCACTGAATCTCAATAAAAATTATTTTAAAAAT
The DNA here is from genome assembly GCF_019054845.1 of Dipodomys spectabilis. NCBI lineage: Eukaryota > Metazoa > Chordata > Mammalia > Rodentia > Heteromyidae > Dipodomys > Dipodomys spectabilis. The sequence continues at coordinate 422,826 of NW_024871404.1, read as the reverse complement.
TATTAGCCTTTGGACTATATTCTAACAATTCATAATGTGCTATGATTTTTTTCTGTATTTCTATGTCTAGTCTAATTTACGTAAGGAATTTTGATAGGTTAAAAATAATTTCTCTTTTCTCAAAATTATATTAAATGCTAATAAAGAATATTGGAAAAGAATAGAATTTTAAATCAGAAAAAAAATGTTCTGTTTTAAAATTGATTTGGGTTTTGTTAGAAGGTAGAAAAGCCAATGTAAAGAATTTATTTAGCATAATGTTTTATATGAAAAAGGTAAGATTCATCATCAATACTTCTGCATTTGTTTTCAAAAAAAGAAAATTGTAAATTCGATCTTTCTTTTCTATTGTGGTAAGAATGGCTTTTCTTAGCCATGAGAGAATGGTAGGATAATTTACTGGTGCAAGTATTGAAGCTATTAATAATCCGGATTACTTGATTTCAGGATCCGTTTTTGTTTTGGTCAGTCATGGGGCTTGAACTCAGGGTTTGGGCACTTTCTGCGAACTTCTTTGCTCAAGGCTAGTGCTCTACCATTTTAAGCCACAGCTCTACTTTCAGTTTTCTTGTGGTTCATTGGAGATAAAATGTCTCTTAGACTTTCCTGCCTGGGCTGGCTTTGAACTTTGATCCTCAGATCTCTATCTCCTGAACAGCTAGGATTATAGGCGTGAGCCACCGGTGCCCAGCCAGGATCTCTTTTAAATAAGTAATTTGTTGTTAGGGAAAATGTTTTGGAAAGCCTTTACAAATTAAAAAAAAAGTTAATAAACAAGGTGTTGAAATGATTAAAAAGATGTATTCATTTAGAACTACATCTTAGGAGATTGGAGTCTAGTAGAAAAAAAGTAGGTCCTCAGAAAGCAGGAGGATGGGCAGAAGGGAAACTGGGCAGGTGATTACACCACCAGATCCTGGTAGTGTACCACACCATACAGGAGCCTGGATGAGGCAGAACACTGGCAGAGGCTTGGGTTCTCTTATCATATTGCATTGTCATCTTTGACTAGACCAGTGGACAAGTTTGATTGACAGAGGCCGCTGAAAGGAAGTGGAAGCCCAAGAGGGGGCATGAGAAGCAGAGGGAGAGGTGGTCCCAGGAATAGAGCTTTTGATTCATATGACCACACAGGAAAACAACATTTTGAAACATACAGTGGGAATGATAAAACATAAGTCATTTTATATGTGCTATTTTCTACATAAATTTCAAAAATATATGAATCTGTTCATTATGTATGAATATTTAGCCAAATTCATATCAGTATGTTATTATGCTATTACTTTTTGAAAGGCTACCTTGGGACAACTTTTATGATCGCTTTTTCTGATGTAGAAATTGACTAGAGCGTCAGTAGTAGCTTAAAGGAATACTATTCATTTCGCTAGAGGTATTAGAACTGAAGACTGCATAGGTAGATATGGAGCTTGTACCTGGGGATTAGGTAAAGAGACCAGGTAAGGGGTGAATGTGTGTCCTCTGAGAGCCTACGATGTAGTGGAAATCTATGTACCTTTATTTGCTTTTATTGAGAATTGTGATCACTGAATTATGCTTTATAATTATGTATCCTTAAGCAGAGACTGATTTGGGGCTTTGATTTACTGAGATAATATTTTTGGTGTAAGTACCTAGGTGATAACTTAATTTTTTTGGTTGTGGGGCTTGAACTCTGGGCCTTGGTGCTATCCCTCAGCTCTTCAGCTCTAGGCTACCACTCTAGCCACAGTGCCACTTCCAGTTTTCAGTGGTTTACTAGAGATAAGAGTCTTACAGACTTCCTTGCCTGGGCTGCCTTTGAACCATAATCCTCAGATCTCAGCCTCCTGAGAAGCTAGAATTACAGGCCTGAGTCACCGGTGCCCAGCTTCTAGGTGATAACTTTTTAAAACAAGTTTGCTCTGTTGCATTTAGATTTGAAACTGCTTTTAAGGATTTTTTCGTATTTTATATTAGCTAATGATTTGTGACAGATGTCTACATACTTGCTGATGCCCAAACAAGTATATGGCCTGGCATATTTATGTATGTCTTAATAAGCTTTCTAAATTCCCACATATCATATACTTTTTGGAGACCTTTCAGAGTCCTTTTAGCTTCTTGGTATTGCTTCTTACTTTATAGACATTTGTAGATGTGGGTTGCAGCTCCACAGAAGTTTCTCCTGTATCTTCCTCCTGTTAGACATTTCTTTATGGTTTCATGATACTTTCGATCTTTGCCAGTTCTGCTACAGTAGGTATGTATTTGGTTTTACAGGGGTTTTGGCTTTCATGGTGTCTGCTGACCAAGTGGTAGGATATACTGTAGGGTAAGGGATGATGTAGAGCAAGGAACTGTGCAAGACAAGCTTTCCATAAATTAGAAACTTGATGCATCTGTACTTCTGTTCTTCTTCTTTTAAAGAGTCTAAGCTTTTTATGCAATCTTGTTTTTATTTGTTGTTAGTATTATTCTGGATACAGACAGTTCCAGGGTGACCCGGAGTTCTCTGTGTCCCAGGCTGGTCTCTAAATTGTTAGCTTGCTACTGCCACCTCTGAATGCTAGCATTACAGACATGTGCCACAATGCCAGGCAGAACTATACTTCTTTGAGTATCTGTTCTAAAAGACAAATGTATAAAATAATAATGCCAAATGTAACATTAGTTTTACTACCATTCTCTTCTATAGGACCTGAAGAGAAACTTTTTGAGTGGTTGCTCAATCTGGAATTCCATATTCTCAATGATCTTTTTCTTACTTCAATTGTATGTATGTATCTAGATATACATATATACGCATATACACATAATATCTATATGTATGTATGAAGAGGTGGCTGTGCCACTTGTGGGGCTTCCAGGAGTGGTGTTGGAAAGACGTGTCTCGTGGCATTCATTTTGGGTTTCTTTGTGACAGGAATTTAGGTGGTGATAGTTAATAAATCAGTCTTAGAGTAAGACATTTTAATGTGTGAAGGATCTGGGGCTTGAACATAGGGCCTGGGTGTTCACCCTGAGCTTTTATGCTGAAAGCTGGTGCTCTACCACTTGAGCCTTGTCTTCACTTCTGGATTTTTGGAGATAAGAGTCTCACTGATTTTCCTGCCCAGCCTGGCTTTGGACCACAATCCTCAGATCTCCGCCTCCTAAGTAGCTAAGATTACCAGTATTAAGCCACCAGCATCAGGTAAGACTCACTTTTTGTGGTTTTGGTTGTGATTGTTGTTTAATTGTTTCTGTAGTTTTCAGAGCTCAGGTCTGAACTTAAATCCTTGCACTTGCCAGATGAGTTCTCTTACACTGAGCAAGTCCCCAGGCCCTCCTGTTTTTTTAATCAGCTGATGTGCAGTCAGTGCTGTCATGTGAACTTTGGATCCATGCGGAAGTGAAAGCAAAGAGATGTGCAGTTCATCCCTTGCTCATGCTGAAAACACTGGCAGCAGTGACTGGAATGAAGGACAGACTCACATGACTGAGTAATGACAATTTGGAGTTTCCTAGGGCTGCCAGCTATTCAACAAATAAAGGATTGGGATTGATATCCATCCTATATAAAGGACTGAAATTAGACAGCAAAAAAAACAGAAATAATCTAATTACATAGTTTTCAGAAGAAGAAAAAGATGGCTAATAAAGTCATGAGGAAATGTTCAACAGCCTTAGCTATAATAGAGAACATGCAAATTAAAACTGCAATAAGATTAAATCTACTTCAGTTGGAATGACAGCCACCAAGAAAATGTGGTAAGATGAATTAGAAAAGGGATCTTTATACTCTTTTGGTGGGAATGCAAACTAGTGCAACTATTATGGATATCAGTCTAGAAATAGACCCTTCCAAAGACTCCATTATACCAATATGAGGCGTATGTCAGTAGAATATATCAATATACCTGAAAGATGCCAACATAACTCATGCTTATTACAACACTCTGCACAATAGCCAAATGATGGAATCAGACACTTGGAATCTTCTTGAACTGATAAAGAAGAAGTAATAGAGATGTACCATGGAATGTTACACAGCCATGAAAGAAAATGAAATCATGTCGCTCTCAGAAAAGTGGATATAATAGAGGACTTCATAATGAACCAAGCTAAAAAATAAAAATAAACAAAAACACAAGATACGTGTTTTTTTCTGATATAGAAGCTAGGCCTAAAGAGCATATATATTCATAGACATGATTGTACCTTTGTGTATATGGGCACATTTACAAATTGAGTCTACAGGACTGTTTAAGAGGAGAAGGGAAAGGGAAAAAGGGAGTGAATAATTTTGAGATACATTATAATTATATATGAAAATAACATGAAAACTGTTGATCAATGGAAAGTTGGGGGAAGAGAGAGAGGCTGAGGCAGAGAACTAGGAAGAAGGATGGCTAACTAAGGGCAAAGAGAATGAATGTGGTTAAGTAGATTTTTGTCAAAATAAAACTGAAACTTTTTGAAATTGTTTTAAGAAGAGGGAGAAGGATAACATTGTGTGGAAATGTCACAACAAAATCTCCCCTTGTATAACTAATATATAATAATTTTTTTAAAGGAAGGGACTTGTTGCTCATATCTATACTCCTAGCTACTCAGGAGGTTGAGATCTGAGAATTAAAAGTTTGAAACCAGTTCAGGCAGATGAAACTGAGATAGATATTTGAATCTCTAGTTAAACAAGAAAAAAAAATAAAAAGCTGGATGTTAAAGTGTACCTCTAGTGATAGAGTGCCAGCCTTGAGAGAAAAAGCTGAGCCAGGGGAGAGAGAGAGAGAGAGAGACCCTGAATTCAAGACTCGGAACCCATACAACAAAAGAAAAACAAAACTAAAGTAGAATTTAATCAAAGTTCATGGCAAAAAGAAACTGTGAGGTTAAAAAATTGTTATTAATTTTTTTGTCAGTCATGGAGCCTGTAACCTTGGCCTAGGCACTGTCCCTCAACTCTTCAGCTCAAGGCTTGTGCTCTACCACTTTAGCCACAACAACACTTCCAACGTTTTCTGTTTATGTGGTGCTGAGGAATTGAACCCAGGGCCTCATGCATGCAAGGTAAGCACTCTACCACTGATCCACCTTCCCAGGAACTGTTATTAATTATTAAAGAGATGTATAGAAGGTTACCATTTCATAAGCATGTAATGAATTTTTTCTTTGGGGGCAATTTCACCCCTTCCTTTGTTATCTCCGTTTCCCTCTCCCATCTCTACCTACAAATTGTATAGTTCCACAGTTCATTTTCCTGATGGTGTCTACTGAGTACCACTGCTGCATTTGTTCACCATTTGTTCTTCCATTGCTTTGCCTCCTATTACCCACCAAAGACAGTTAAAGGAAAAACAGGCAAAAAACAAGAAACAAAGACCAAAAAGCAAAAAGAAAAAACACCATCTTCATCAACAAGAGGAAAAAATATTAAAAACTTGTTGCAATTTCCTGAAATTCCTGTTGATAAATATTATTTTATATGTTCACTGGCACAGAGGCATTTATTGCACCTTTGGGTTCCTTCCTTAAGAATACCTCTTTTAATTGTGAGTGTTTTTAAAAATTGAATGTTGTTTCTACATACTTAGAACAAAAAATATTTAAGTTGAGATGTATTTTATTAATGCAATATAATTTATATGTACTTTTAAACCTTAAAAAGCCATCATTGAAAATTTTTTTTCTGAACCAGGTTGTAAAAAATGCTGCATTCCATATGTGACTGTAAATTTTTTACAGCAGTGTTGGGAATTGAACTTGGCTTGCTAGACCAAACACTCTGTCACTTAAGCCACAGCATTTTGTTGGTCTTCTACTGTAGTTCCAGGCCCAACATAGTCTTATTTTTAAGAAGTATTTTTAATACTTGTAGTTTAAGAATATTTATGGTTGAGTCTGGGAATGTGGCTTAGTGGTAGAGTGCTCGCCTAGCAAGCATGAAGTCCTATGTTGGATTCCTTAGTACCACATAAACAGAAAAGACCAAAAGTGGTGCTGTGTCTCAAGTGGTAGAGTGCTAGTAAAAGAAGCTCAGAAGCAGTGCTCAGGCCCTGAGTTCAAGCTCCAGGACTGACAAGAAAAAGAATATTTATGGTGTCCTCTCTGTTTCCCTCTCTCTGTCTCTCTTTCTGTCTCTCATGTTGACCATGGTGCTTGAACTCAGGACCTGGATGCTTAAGACCAGTGCTTTACCTCTTGAGCCACCATTCTACTTCCTTTGTGGTGATTAACTGCAGTCTCACAGACCTTCCTGCCTGGACTAGCTTCAAATTGCAATCCTCTGCTTCCTGAGTACTAGGATTATAGGTGTGAACGCCTCAGTTTATGACTCCTTTAAGTAGCTGGAATTTTCTAAGATAAGAATTTTGATTTATTTGTAGTCCATTCTCCCTCGCCCCTCTCTCTCTTGGTTGTAGGGCTTGAACTCAGGACGTAGGCTAGTGCATTAAAGCTAGTGCTTTACCACTTTGAGCCACAGCTCCATTTCCAGTTTTCTGGTGATTAACTGGAGATAAGACTCACACATACTTTCCTGCCTGGATGGCTTTGAACTGTTATTCTCAATCTCAGCCTCCTGAGTAGCTAGGAGTATAGGCATGAGCCGCTGTTGCCTGGCATATAGCCCATTCTTATTTTATGGAATTTTCTAGTGATAAAATTAATTTTCATATTCTGGAAATTTATATGGATGAAAAATTCATTTTATTGTGGCAACTGTATGTGCACAGAACTCCTTGAAAAGCAAACGCTTAAGAAAAAAGACATTAATTTGAGCTCAGTGACCCCCACTTGTAATTTCTAGAGACTTGGGAGGATCATGGTTTGAGGTTATCTGGGGGAAAAGACTGAATATCAACAAGCCAGACATGGGGATACACATCTGTAATCTCAGCTATGCAGAAAGCATAAGTAGGAAAATTTTGCTTCAGTGCAATGCTCTTAAGTTTAAAACTTAATAATGCATTTTTTTTAGAAGAAGAAGAAATGGGCCATTAAAATTTGCTTTTGCGATCTTATGGTTGTAAAAGCATTAGTGTAAATGCATTCATATGACTGCAGAGGCTTTTGCTATTTTTCAATGGCGTGGAGTTTATGGCCTTGAAGGAAGAGAATTCAGTGGAGGAGACCCTGTGTGTCATGGATGAAGAATCTCCAACTAAGTAGGGTGTTTCACGTATTTTCCTCATTGGGTTTTCATACATCTTCTTAATGTATTAATAAGGAGCAATCTAGCTCAAGCTATCTAATGAGTAATTTTTTAACATAATCATCTTATTTGGGTTCTGAAACTTGCATTCCCATTTTTTTTCTGTCTTAACAGTAGATAGCATTGTGTCTTGCGTTATGACCATAGTCATTCTCAGTTTCCTTTTAAAAAATATTTTTGTTATCTTTAGGTAGTTGTACAAAGCACTTGATGAATACAATGCGTCTTGATCAATGTTACCTTTTCAGCATTCTCCCCCAATTCTCCAAGCCACCCCTTCCTTTACTTATCTTAATTCTAGGTTATGTATGGAAAGTTTTGCAATTTACCAAAGATTTTTTTGTGTACTCTGCATCTTGATTTGTGTCACATCTTCACACACACCCTTTTCACACACCCTTTCCCTTATTGTCTTAATTCTGTGGTTTGGATACTTGCCTGCATTCTCCAACCTTCCCCCTTCATCAACCCCTTCTTCCCCTCCCCTCTCCCTACCCTTCTTACTAGCACCCATTTCCTGGTTCTTATTTTGCTGGGCTTTGACTTAAAATCTACACAATTGCTAATGAGTGATTTTTTTTAGGTACTGGGCTTTGAACTGGAGCCTTGAGCTCTTGCTCAGCTTGCTGACAGCTAGTGCTGTAATTCCTGGTTTCTGGTGGTTATTTTGGAGATGGAGTCTAGTAGACTTTTTGCCTGGGCCAGCTTCAAACCGCAATCCTCTGTATCTGTCTTCTGAAGAGCTAACATGAAGGATGATCCACTTGTGTCTACTTCTAATGGGTTTTAATGAAATTAATGGGTTAAATTCAAATATTCTGTTCTTTACCCACCTCTTTCCATCAGTAGCTGTTCAACTCATTTTTTTCTGTTCCTGTTATTATCACCAAGTCCCTCTTTTCTCTCTTTTCTTCTTGTTGCTTAGGTACCTGGTCCATATCTAGCAGGTTTATACCTTAAGTCCGCTTTTTCTTTGGAGTTCGTATGGGATCTCGCTTAGCCAAACCCCAGCAGGATGACTTCTCACAGTTGTCCTACGTGCCTGTACCCACAGGCAGGCACTGTAATCATTTGAAATCTCTGCAAGGTTTAACCCCCAGTATTCTAAAATGAGTCCTCAGTTCCACATAGCAATCTGTTTCAGGGTTTCACTTTTACCACCTTTACAGCTTAGTCCTTCTTATCTGCTCAGAACTCTGACACTACACTTTCCCTTTCGCCCCAAACCTCCTCTTTCATTCTCCCTGTGCAGCTTTGTGTCATAAACAAGGTGGGAGCCATCAGATGGGAACTTCCCAGTTTTTTCCCTGTCAAAGGTACAAACCTGTCTATAGCCACTCACCTCCTAAGTTCCTGCCTTCCTGGTAAAAGCCCATCTTCTCACAGCTCTTAGAGCTGTTGGTCTTCTCTCTCTACTTCATAGAAGCTTCATATGTCCTGTTTTTCCCCTCTGTATTCATCTCATTTCTCCCAGCTCTGGTCTTGGAATCAACAGTTTAAACACAGTCATTCTCATGCTGGTTCTGGGACTTGAACTCAGAGATTCGTGTTCTCACTTGGATTTTTTCTCATGACTGCTAGAGCCATGCCTCCACTTTTGCTATTTTTGCTGGTTAATTGGAGATAAGAGTCTGAAGGATTTGTGTACCCAGGCTGGCTTCGAACTGTGGTTCTCAGATCTCAGCCTCCTGAGTAGCTAGGCTTACAGGTGTGAGCCACTGGAGCTTGGCACTCAGAAATCTGCTGACCCTTCTCTTGACCCTCCATTCCCTCATGCTTCCCTTTTTCTGAGTTGTGTGCACTCTTTCTTCATTTACATACCCCATCTTCATTCCTCACTTCACTCTTGCCCTCTTTGTGTTCTGGAAGCTGTCACCATGTCTCCTGATGTAATGGATGTTTCAACCTGAGTCTTCTTGGTTCTCAGAATCATTGGACTTTATTGATTTCTTAAACATGTCCTCTAACTGGCTTCTGATATCACTGTACTGGTTTTCCTTCTGTGTCTCAGCATCTCCTTTAAAGGCTCATCCTTGCCTTGTAGGTCTTTTAAAATGCCATCTCTTTCAGCTTCTCTTCATCTAGAGCCTGTTTGTGGGATCTTATGTATCCTGTGCCTTAAACTGTCAGGTATTTCTCCTGAATTATCTCTGAGTCCTTCCTTCAGTATGATTCTGGCCACCTCCCCTGATCCCATATATTCCTTGTACTCCACATCTCCAGGATTTAGCAAATTACTTTCATTACAAGCCTCTGAGCCTCCTCAGTTGTTTCCACAAAGTAGAAGCCTAGGAATAACCTATGGAACTCCCTTTGTGACTCCCTCTCCAAAATTCAATCCTTCCCTCTGTTCTGTGTGATTTGTACCATACCTCCAACAGCACAGTCATCTGGCTGTCACGTGGCTCCCTGTATTTTCACCTTGTGTACCAAAGTGGCATTCAGACTGCTGTTCCCTCTACCTCACTGCATACCTCCCCCCAGTGATTTCCTGTTCTTTTATAGTTTCTGACCTGACCTACACAGTCCTACATGGTCATGCCTCCATAGGACCCCCGGTTCCACATGTGCCTTCCCTGGGTTCACCTCATGTCTCCTATTTTTAATCTCAGACATACCTGTCCTCCCCTACTATCCTCACATCTGACATGCTTTCACAAGTATTGATTTCCTGTTCTCTATACTTCTTCCACTCATCTTCACCTTCAAACCATTAGAACTTTTAAGGAAGCGTGTCTAAAGAGCATAGACTTGGACCCAGAGTGCTGAATACAAATTGTAGCTCCACCACTCACCAGACTGGAAAATTTATTTAATCTTTCTTCAGTAGTTCTGTTTTCTTCATCTGTAAAATGGTAATAATACAGTACTTATGCTACAGGGTTGTTTTAAGGAGTGTGTGTATGTGTAAGGGAGAGAATGTACACATAATGACTAGCATCTGGTTAGCACTATAGAAATATCACTGTGAATATATAGATATAGATATAGATATAGAAATAACAATGTTATCACTGTGACTTATTATAAGAGGAAAAAGGCCACAATGATTGGTGATTATCAGAAGAATTAATTTGCTATTCAAAGTTGATGGGAACCTGCTTTGTTCTCATAACTCCACATTTCTCCCATGATCACTCACCTCCCACCCCTCCCACCTCCGGGTCCTTCCTGGTTTTCAGGAGTACTTCATACCTGACCCCATCTGAAGTGCAAGACCAAAGCCGGGCACTGATGGCTCACTCTTGTCATCCCAGTTACTCAGGAGGCTCAGATCTGAGGATCACAATTCAAAGCCAGCTCAGGCAGGAAAGTCCATGAAACTCTTATCTCCAATTAACCACCAGAAAACCAGAAGTGGCACTGTGGCTCAAGTGGTAGAGAAGTAGTCTTGAGCTGAAGGGCTGAGAGACAGCACCTAGGCCCAGAGTTAAAGCCCTATGACTGACAAAAAAAAGCGAAGGGAAGTTCACGACTAGGATGATACCTCAGCTAGAAAATCCCAAATGGAATATCAATTCCAAACAGAACAGTTTGGATAATAAATTCCCAATAGGACCAGATGAAGAATCTCCAAGAAGAGTATAACAACTCTTTCCTGATCTCTTCTTCCAGCCCAATCCTTTTATCTATCCAAAGACCTATATTAAGGACTTACTTCTCCCGTCTTGTCCCAATCTTCTTTTGTACCTAAGGATGGAATATGAAAGATTGACCACCACCCTACTGTCCCAGGTGCATATGGACACCAAGCAAAAACCAGGTATGTGTGGACTTGATGTGCAGGCAGAGCAGTCTGACCCAAGCCTGGCCTCCAACATTCCACTGTGAGCTGATTGAATGTCCCCACCTCTCAGCCCTAATAGCCTTTTGATAACCTCCTTGATAACCTCTGCCCCCTGACTGAGACTCCACAAAAGTCCACCTCCAACCCCACCTCCTTGTAGCCTCCATTCCTCCAGGAAGTTTGGTTGCCCCTTGCTGATTCTCAGTAAGTAGTCCTAGCCTGTCAAGATGGAGAGTCCACCACCATGCCATACCACCAGCCGACAAGGAGTGGGTGAGGCTGTAAGAGCTGTTATAAGTTTATAACAGCTTTTAAGATTTACTACATTATTTTTCTTTTCTTTTTTAAACTTTTTATTGTGAAAATATCGTACAGAGGGGTTACAATTACATGGGAAATGTAATGAGTACATTTCTTATCAAGCATTGTTGCCTCCTCCTTTGTTTCCCCTTCCTATCCCTTCCCATCTTGCCCCCCTCCCCGCCTCTGCCAGGCCAAAGTTGTAAAGTTAGTTTTCAACATAATGACTTGTATATCTCATTGTTGCAATGGGTCCACCTGTATCTCTATTTAAATGGGTTTTTTTTGCCTTCCGCTACACAATTCATACCAACATCAAATACAATGTAAGCAAGGGTTATTCCCTGTGGGCTGGTGTAGACCAGCCCTGTGGGCTTGGTGGTAGACCTCTTGTCTAGCATGTAAAAGTCCCTGAGTGTTACAAAAAAACAAACATAAGCCTCAATCCATTGTATCTGGCCAGAATATATTGAATTTTACATGCCACTATAAGAAACAATTTTGTTTTAAGGTTGGAAAGTGGTTATATTACCTAAATGATTAGCAGATATCCTTTGATTTATTACACATGATGTTCTCATTTCACTTCTTTTACTTGTATGTTTTGATATAAAATCAGAAATATGAAATATTCAGATGACGTGGGAGAGAAAGGATGTTTTAATTTGGCACTGATTGGAGTGGGAGGAGATTGAAATCAAGTGAATGCATGGCACATGTCAGTTTTCATAATAACCTAAACATCTCCCCAGTTTGTACAGAAATTTGACACTCAAGCATATCATAACTTTGCATAATACATAATATTTTCATTGACGACTTTCTTTCTGAGAATGACTAAACATTGTGTGCATTCACATAAAAATATAGTACTGACTTCTATCAAGGATCTTTCTGTTTTACTTCTAAATTAAACTTCTGAAAAATTTTAAAGGCTAAAACACATGAAAACCTGAGAAAAACTGAGTTCACTGTCACTGAATTATATACAAGGAAAGAAGAAACAACATTTTTTAGGTATCAGACCTAAATAAATAGGATAACACAATAGATTTAAATTGTTCAAAGGAAACCATTAAAAACAAAGACATCAGAGTAAGGAAAACAACTGGAAAATTAATCTTTAATTCTTATTACATTTTGTATATTAAATATTGTAAAAATTTTTTAAAAAATGGAGAGTCCAACCTGCTCCTATCTCTTTTTCTATTTTTCTTAACAAAAACTACAAAATATGTTGGAAAAATAGGATTAATATTTAATATGATGAATTAGGACATGAGTTGCCTAAATAAAGAGATATAAATTTATATGAATGTTGGGAAATTACATGAACTGGATACCTCTGGGAACACATAATATTCTTTCTGAACCAATGAACATTTATATATAGTTGGGTGATATAAGGGTGAGTAACAGAATGAATTATAGCATCATCTTAACCTTCATATTTATGGAGATACTGTAGCATTCATAAAAGACTAATGATTGTGTGATCTATCTGAGAGATGGCAATCTCCATGAGGTCTAGTCAACAAATCTCTGCTGACGATAGCTGTTACTAAGCATCTAGTTGAACTGCTGGTGCTGTCCCATAGAGCAGCCAGGTTGACCAACCATGCTGAGAAATCCTTGTTTCTGTACTCCCTTGTCAAGCTTTTGAAAGTTGGAAAAACTATATCAAATGACAATGATACTGGCTGATCTCAGTCTTGCCTAATACTGATTTAACATTGCTGCTTTCAATGTGCACTTCTCAGTTATATAAACTCTAGATGGATAATGTTTTCTTTTTACTGACAATCACAGTTGCTCTTCTTTTTTGATGTTGCTTCCTTAGAGGAAGTTGAAATGTTCCTTGTCCCATACGTTCAATAATATGTGAGGATAACTGTCACAACTTGTATTTTGTTATAAAAAATAACATTACTGTGTGCCAACATCTTCTCTTTATAGAACTTCTGTGTATTAATTCACTGAACTCTGGACTGCTCTGAGCAGTTAACTGTTAACTTTCTTACATGGAAGCACAGGGATTAAACAACTTATTAGTAAGTACACAGACAAAATTTGAGTCTAACAGTATATCAGACAGAGAATAGTAGGAATCGTTAATTGGCATTCAGATGATTATCCTGTTAGGGACTTCCCTTAACTGGGCACAGGTTGCTCAGTCCTATAATCCTAGCTCCTCAGGAGACTGAGATCTGAGGATTGAGATTCAAAGACAAGCCCAGACAGGAAAAGTCCATGAGATGCTTATCTTGAAGTAACCACCAGATCTGAAAGTGGCAATTTGGTTCAAATTGGTAGAGCACTAGCTTTGAGAAAAAATGCTCAGGGTCAGCGCCCAGCCTCTGAATTCAAGCCCACAATGGACACACACACACACACACACACACACACACACACAAAGAGAGAGAGAGAGAGAGAGAGAGAGAGAGAGAGAGAGAGAGAGAGAGAACTTCTCTTAAAAAGAGAAGATATAGGTTCTGCCATCTTGGGGATTGCCAGAAGGATCACTGATGATTTCCCTAGATAAGATTGATGGAACAACCACCCCATTCCTTCCCTTCATAAAAAGAAAATGTTGGGAATATGTTTCCTTCCTTGCTAGCTTGTACCAGGGTTTGAACTCAAGGATACAGCTTGCTTGCTTGTCACTCTACCACTTAAGTTGTGCTTCCAACCTAGCTTTTTTGTTGGTCATGGGGCTTGACCACTGGGCCTAGGCGCTGTTCCTGAGCTCTTCAAGTCAAGGCGAGTGCTCTACCACTTGAGCCACAGCGCCACTTCTGGTTTTTTACTGGTTATTTGGAGATGAGTCTAACATACGTTCCTCCCTGGGCTGGCTTTGAACCACGATCCTCAGATCTCAGCCTCCTGAGTAAGTAGGATTATGGGTATGTATCACCAGTGCCAGTCCAGCTAAGCTTTTCCTGGTTATTTGTGAAATGGAATCTTGTATTCTTGTTATTCACAAAAGCTCAATTTTCCTATATAGGACTGTAGTTACGAGCCACCGTGGCCTAGCTGAGTAAGTATTAATACAAGGTATCTATCGTCTATTGCATTTTGTGTATTCGTATAAACAGTGAAGATTTTGCATATTTATGTGTTAGGTTAAATTTGTTTGCCTCAGTCATATCTGGTTAGTAACTTTTGCTTCGTTCTAGGGCCCACTTTCTTTGGTTCACTGTATTTTTTCCTATATTCAGGTAGAAAGGTACCTTAGTGAAAATGTGGATTTGTGGACTGGTGTTTTAGATATTCTCTTAGAATATCACAACTCTTTTTCTAAGCCCCATTACCCTCTTACTCCCTAAATCTAAACGTAGTACAAACGTGAAGGCTTTAGAGATACAATGCAGTATCCCTGTGGTACCCTGGAGCCCCTGCAAGGTCACCACACGGACCTCTGATGGGTCTTCGTGGGCTGGTCATGGGGACCTTCCCAGGACACACATTCAGAAGTTCCACTCCCCTTCTTGGGACCGGAAGCAACATGTACCACATATACTTTCTATTTTCTAATATTTTCCTTCAGTGATATAAACAGAACCAGAACATAGAAATATTATGTTTTATTACAGCAATATATATTAACTATATTATTTCAACCTTTAAAACCATTGTAATATTTTATATACAGTTGGTATTCTTTCTGTAATTCCTTATTTTTTATTTTTGAATGTAACTAAAGTAATATAGTTTGTGCATATTTTATTATTCTAGTATAACTACATTTGCACTACTTACATGCCACTTTTTTCAAATTCTGATATTTAATACTGTGTTTTTGGATAACAACTTCATTGTACTTTTATTTCAGTTTGCCATTATGGCCTTATAAATACAAACAATAAAACCTATTTTTGCTAGTATAGAGTTCAATGTCCTTTGGAAACTACAGACTCAGGATATGACATTGTGCATACACTAATGTGTATAACCTTATTTACAACTGCTCCATAAAATTAGTAGTTTAGATGGCAGCCTCTTCATGCCCACTGGGCATGCTGGGGCCTCTGGTGAAGTAGAAGCCTCACTGCAGCTCGCCCACCTTCTGCAATACCAGGGGACTGTGGGAGAATAAGACATGCTGGCGGGCTAGGATGGTGCCACAGCACAGAGCCAGCTGCAGTCACTGGAAGCTCTACCTGGGCATAGGCGTACATGGCATGGTGCCCACTGAAGCACTCTAGCACCCACCTGTAGGCCCAGGGCCTGAATGACCCTTCCTTGGGAAGGGTCATCATGCATTGCATGATGGGGTCGACTGAACCAAAGCCATTCTCCAGATCTGCTTGTACATAGATAGCCTTCTTGGAGCAGGGGAAAACTCTGTTGTGCTGCAAGAAGAAAGAGAGACACAGAGGTGGTAACTCCAACTTTTGTACCCAAGTCAGTGTGGAAGATTTCTTCCCTGCACCCTCCCACCGGTTCAGTCTGTCCAGCTCCTTGTCCTTGGAATAGCAACCATTGACACTCATGTCAGGTACTAATGGCTCCTCTTTTGTGTTGGTTAATTGATATAAAGAGAGCCCCTCCCTCAGACAACAAAGTTATATTCTGGGTTTTGAAAACATTCTGTTTCTGAGCATTCCCAGTGTTTGGTTTTTGTATTCTTTCTTGTAAATTCTTGTGAAATTTGTATTTTAGGTGTTGAAGTGTGGGGAGGAGCAGCCAGATTATGAACATAGTTTCCTACAAGCCTTTTATCTTAAAAGGAAAACAGATTCCCCTCTAAAATTGCCTATCAGTCAATAAATTTGTGAGGGGAACAGGCTATTTTCTCCTAAGATCAAAATGTGCTAGTTTTATATGCATGCTTTATGTGTTCAAAATACAATTAAGTCATTCTCTATCATGGAAACGATTGGCCAACCCTAAGAGTTAAGTGTCCTGGGAGCTAGAAGAAGGATTTTTGTGAGCTTTACCAATGCGGGGGGAGAGGTGAGAGGTGTTAAAATCAACACATTATTTTGTAGAATCAAAGTGGTAATACAAAATGAGAATGACAAAAAAATCTCTGTCTGGTCTCATGTGTTGATCTCATGTGCTGCCCTTGACATGGCACTTTTTGCCTTTCTGGCTATGGTTAGGTCCACCTGCCCGGTGGATAAGTTGTCTTCAAGGCATCTTGGTCCTGAAGTGGGACTTCAATTACCCAGTGGCAGTTGGAACCAGGCCAAGGACAGGACAAAGTCCACTTCCAGGGCATAGCTCCTTAGTTCCCCATGCAAGTAGGATTAGCAGGGAAATTTCTCTGAATTTGACTCCAGAAAACAACCACTGAACCAAAAGGAAAGACCGCCAAACACCTTTCCCCTTCCTCCAATCCCTCCTTCCTTGGTAAAGTGCAAAATAGTTTTGCAGGTTTTGGCATACACACAAATCACCAACCCTCACCTGATAAATTAGGTTGCAAGTGACTAAGTCATGTAAATGCATAAGGCCACACTCTTTACTCTGGACAACATCTTCAGGTTGTTTGATGCTTTAATTTTTTTTTTAATTCCTTTTTGTCATTTGTGGGGCTTGAACTCTGTGCCTGAGTGTTAACATGTTCCTGAACTCCTCAGATCAAGGGGAGGCATCTACTACTTGAGCCATAGGAACACTTCCTCCTTTCTGGTGGTTAATTGGAGATAAGAGTCTCACAGATTTTCCTGCCAGGGTTTACTTTGAACCATGAATTTTTAAATTATATTTCTATATATTTCCGCTAATTTCAGGAGGCTTGGGTCTCCTTTCTCTTTTATTTTCTCCTGTATCTTTTCTTGTTTGGGAACAAATGTCATGGACTGTCCATCCATTTAAAACTAAGCTTATTTCATTAATTTAATAGAAAAAGAATCCAGCCTGCCTGAATCTCAGGGCAGCTTTGCATATAATGTTCATCTGATAATTAACATCAGTGAATTTTCAAAGTCATGTTGATAATTTTTTGTAAACCATTCACTAAAAAGGTCCCAAAAAGCAAGAATAAATAATAATGTTCTGATTTCTAACAAGGTTAAAAAAACAAGTAATTCAAGAAAACACATTCTAGTCTTCCCAGATTCCATGGTGAAGAAGTCCTTAACACTACCCTCTCCTTTCAAACTTGTAGCTTTATTCAGTTTTACTAGCTTTCATTTCGGTACTAGCACCAGTAATCTCCTTGTATTTTTTGACAGTGAAATTCCATTTGTTAATAGCTCAATTCATATTGACAATGGTAGACTCATGAGTTAACTATCATAGAACATAAAATATTGAATAGCATTAATTATATGCAACTATTCCATAAATTAATATAAGTACCACATATATGCATCTTCATCAATTTTTAAAATGCAAAATTTATATATCTGTGTCATAAAATAAATCAGATTACTAGTATGAGACTAAGCTTAACCTATTTCATCATCCCCAATATTCTTTGTAAAATTTTCTCTTCTCATTAACTTTTACCTTAAGGCCTTCTTTTCCTAGCAACATTTAAGTCACCTTGGTATAACCTTTTTCCTTTCCACCTGCAGTTAGTAGCTCATGTTAAATACCTGAGGAATAATTGGTCCCAATGTGCCTGCAAGATGCCAGGAGTACCAAAGTCGACTGGCTGTGCCCACTCTGCCCTTTTTTATTAGGGAATGGAGTATCAGTGTCAGGGATGTCAGGGAATCAGGTGGCTAAAGGGATGGTACTATGAATTATGGGTAGTAGAACAGAGTAGCAGAAACTAGGATACCAGGGAAAGAAGAATTGTGACTATAATCATTGAGTTGCAATGACTGGGCATAGGAAGCACATCTGGAGTTCACTGCTCCTGCGGCACTGAGCCCAGGACTGCCGGGGAGGTTCCAGCTCTGGATCAGGACCAGGCTTTGTGAACAAGACCAGATAGGGCATCTGGGGACATGAGCGGTGGCCGTCTTGTGTGGGCTGGGAACTTCATTCGTGTAGTCTAGACTTCTCCATGGAAAAGCACATTCACTCCTGTGCCTCCCTGTCTTTAGGATTCCTGCTATTCTCCTGCCTGCTGCCATGTCCAACTACAGGTGTCAACTTCTCCACACTGCTGAAAGGCCATCCCAGACATGCTCACAGGGCTTCCCATGCATGCATGCAGAGCTCTGGGGTGCCATCCTCCAGCCAAACTGTACCCCCTGTTCAGCTTGGCCTAGGGGACCACCAACTACATTCGTACACAGGAAGCCAGGGGTACACAAGTCCATCCTGCAGTCTCAGGAATCCTTTCGCTCCTGCTCAGGTGTGGGGTGGCTGTGAAGCCAACCACAACATCACATTTGATTATCTAAAAGGAAGAATAAAAAAGCTTCACTGTCCCAGAAACAACTGCCCCTAGGGTTCTCTGTGTACACGAGGGGTATGTGTGTGTGTCTGTGTCTGTGTGTGTCTGTGTGTGTCTGTGTGTGTTCGTGTGTGTGTCTGTGTCTGTGTGGTGTGAGAGAATCAGACACTGATGAGGTTTGGGGTAAAACACTTCTTCCCTTCAGCATTGAGTTTTGGTATCTAGTGGTTGTCCCCCCGCCCCCAATTCTGAGTCAACGTTCTAAAGTTGTCATTCTGTATAATTTTTTTTTTTGGGTCCGGTTGTGGGGCCTGAACTCTGGGCCTGGGCACTGTCCCTCAGCTCTTCAGCTCAAGGCTAGCGCTCTACCACTTGAGCCACAGCGCCACTTCCAGCTTTTTTCTTTTTTCTTATGTGGTGCTGAGGAATCGAACCCAGGGCCTCAGGAATGCAAGGCAAGCGCTCTACCACTGAGCCACCTTCCCAGCCCCCTTCTGTATACTTTTATCCTTTGATCTTCTTGATGT
Source organism: Dipodomys spectabilis (assembly GCF_019054845.1). NCBI lineage: Eukaryota > Metazoa > Chordata > Mammalia > Rodentia > Heteromyidae > Dipodomys > Dipodomys spectabilis. The sequence continues at coordinate 403,735 of NW_024871404.1, read as the reverse complement.
TCAGATTCCTATGGTCTGCTTGTGAACTGCACCATTTGCTTGTTGAAGGTGGTGACTTTTAAAAAAATTATGAAGCCCTTTGATCACTTTAAATGCTGTTTTACTGTGTAAGTGCATTTTACTTAGCCCAACTCTTGGGGCCTTCCCTGTGACTGGTAATTCTGAGATTAGCTTAGGGCTAATATGAGGTACTATCCTTTCAATCTATCTTTCTAGTGAAAGAAGTTGGGCGTCTTTATTGAAATAATTGCCTGGTTGTAAAAAAAAACAAAAACAAAAACAGTGTTATAAATGTACAATCGGTTGATTTTAGTAAATTGTGCACCACTGTAGTGATAATTTTTTTTACTAAGGTGAATAGTTGGAATGGAAAAAAAATCACAAATTCTAAAACTTAAAAATTGATCAGATAACAAAAAAAAAAGAAAGTCACTGATTAGGAATGTATTACAAGTGTAAATGTTTAATAAATAAATGAAATATTTGAAATTCTTATCCACAAAGGAAATATGTTTCAAAAAGTCACTGAGATTCCATATTACACATCAGAATACTTATCACAACTCAAACAAATAAAAACAAATGCTGGAGAGGTTGAAATAAATCAGGAATATTCAGTTGTGTGGCATTATAAACTAGTGCAACCCATAAGGAGCTCAGAATGGAAGATTACACAATGCCAAAAAAGACACATATTTTAATGACCTTTACAATAACTTGGATACATATTGAAGGAATATGATTCAACATGAATATCCATGTTCATGGCAGGAGTATTCATAACAATCAATCTCTGCAGTCAACCTAGGTGTACCAGAAAGAGGGAATAAAGAAAATGTGATATTCATAGCTATAAACATATACTGGGATATAAGAGAAGTGAATGCTTCTACTATTTCATTTCAAAAATACTTTTGGATATACACAATCCTAATTTCACTTGGTTTTATGGCATTGTGTTTTTGCTTTTGTGAGGAACCTCCATAATGATTTTCAGAGAAGTTACAGCAGGTTAAAGATATCCTATAATATGTGGATGGTAGACCAAAATTTAAATATATCAGTGAACACATACAGGACAATCATATATAGTTTATAATTTGAGGCAATGTTAAGAAGGCAACAATTGGAGGAAAAGACAATTTTAGAAGCTGAATAAGAAATTATCTTGAAAAGTTGAATAAAGAGGTACAAAATGAGATTCATCAAAAGCTGTTGAATGATAGAAGATGGAAGAAGGTTAGAAAAACGGATTCATCTGCATGGTCAACTCGACTGAAGTATATGCATATTTGGTGTACACTGATGAAACTCATTCCAAAACTGTGAGCTATTCTTTTGCATCTCTTGCATTTGAGGTAGAATAGGCCCAGGCTCAGCTCATGCCAAGAGGTAGATGCATTGTGACAACAAGTTCAGGTTTGTACTGAAGATCATCATATTGAAAAAAGTAACTGAAATTAATGGCACCCGTCTATACTTGCATCTATACTAACAGACAATTTCCTGGTTGCTCACTCTGTAGCTTCAATTCTTTAGTAGCAAGAACAATTCTAGGAGGTCTTTCCTTGCCATACTTTTTGACGTTTCCACTGAAAATTGAACTTACTAGAATCTCAAACGTTTCCGTTTGGGGGTGATGGCTACTGGTGGCTTATAACTACAATCCTACATATGCAGGAGACTGAGATCTGAGGATGGGGGTTCTAAGCTAGCCTGAGAAGAAAGTCTATGAGATTTCTCTCTAGTTACCCAACAAAAAATCAGAAGTGGTACTCTGTACCAAAGTTGGAGAGGGCTAGCCTTGAACCAAAGAGCTGAAGGACAGTACTCACTCCCTGAGTTCATGCGCTGTGACCAACAAAAAGTAAGTTTCATTTTTTGACTATGGTTTCCTCTTCTAACTCACTATGTGCTTTATCAGTAAGTCTTGCTTAAGGTTCCTATGTCTCACTCAAGTAGATTTTGTCTGTCAACAATAACCAAGTCTACAAAGTCTACCTAGTGTACAATCAGCAAGTTTAAAACAAATATAATATTTTTTAAGTGTGGATGTGAAGACCTTTGACTAATTCTTACTTTAAATGAAACTATGTTGGCCTTCCTTCCACTTGAACAATTGTGTGGAAAATAGATGCATCCCTGGATTTAATCGGTTCTTTCCAGAATCCATTTTTTCAAGATTGTTTTTCCATTGATGCAGAAAAGTTCCAAGTTGTGGCTACTATTATTTATTGTATTGCTAATTTTAAGCATGGGAAAATAGATCAAAGGTATTTCAAACTTGATTTGTATGAAAAATGTTCATTCATTATCTAAATTCAAAAAACATAAATTACTAAAGGCACTGTTTCTTTGGTGAGAAGAAGAGCATGCAGGTAAGAGATAGTTTTCCATGTATGAGTCTTAGAGGATCTGACTATCTAGTGGTCTGGCTTTTAGTAGTAGGTTGCCATGATGGGTCTTTCCAACACTTCTTGTTTGGAAGTAGAGGCCTGGTGAAACAAACACATTTGTCTCTGACTTACTCTCTTTCAGGATGTCCAAGGCTGATATTGATTGTGAAAGATAATAATTGTCCTCCTACCATTTCCTTCTAAGTAATTTTACTTATATTTGGGATTTTGCAACTTGTAGCAGCTTATATGTAACAGTCTCCTGTGGAGCGATTTAAGAGCGAACCTTCAGTATCTGTGTTACAGTATAGTGGTGTCATAACAGTTCCTTATATTTTATAATATAAGATAAATAACAATGGTTTACTTAGGAAATCTAGCTAAATTATGTACCATTAAACATTATGATAATAGTGTGTCAAAGTTTATAGATCACTTTATTTTCAAAAGAAAATCGAAGTAATCAGAATATTGATATTTTTGAAATGTAGAAGGCATGTATATTTCCAAAGGCAATGTTACTCATATTTCCAGTTTCCTATTTTGTCATGTAGTTTATTAATTTTGTATTTTGTCCAAATTATAGCTTACTATATATTACTTGTGCTATAAGAAATGGAATACAAATTCAATTCTTGTGTTTGTTTCCATTCATTTGTATTTATCATAAAGTTGTTGTGCAAAGAGGTTTCAATTCAATTAGTTTATTAATATAATGCATCTTGATTAGTGTTACATTGATCTACCCCATCTTTCCCAACACTACCCATCCTCCAAGTTACCTGGTTCCATTTTTACACATGTATCATTAATATTATGATTGTATTTGCTATCCCTTCCTGTTTTAATTAATCTGCCCCATCTTAAACCTCTTCCCCAGCTGAACATGATTTCCTTTCTGCTACTTACTTTCTTGAACTCTTCATTCTTGGTTAGTTAGTCAGAGAACCACCATCACTGTAATATTCCCATAAGCATACCGAATATTGGGCTTTTAAAGTTTATTTTGATTTCAACTTGTACATAGGAGCTGACATTCAATACATGAGTACATGAGTACATTGAATCTTGATCAATGTCACCTCTTTCATAATTTTCCCCAGTGCTCTCACTACCACCTTTTCCTCAATTTCTTCATTTGGTGGGATATGCATTAAGTTAGATCATTGCATTTATCCCCACTTTATTCCTTCATATATATATTTCTCCCTACCTTGATCCCAGCCCTACCTCTGAGTACTTGATTCCTGGTGTTTATTTTGTTGGAAGGTTAGTTAGCTAGTCTAAGGAATTACATTATTTAAATTCTTCTCTGAACCAACCATATTTCAGTTCATAACTAGGTGTATACTTGGATTCCACCCCAAAGTGTGCATAGTGTATGGATCCTGATCATGTCTACCTTCCTATATAACAGAAAACATATCTCCCTGGGTTTGACTTTCTTCCCATATTTCACTTAACATGATTTTCCCCAATTTCTTTCCTTTCTTTGCAAATGATGCATTATCATTCTTTCTAATGGATAAATAAAATTCCACTGTGCATGTTTATACACACATATGCATATTTATATGCATATAGCTATCATATTTTCCTGATCAACCTGTTTACTGAGTGGCATAGTCCATATCTAAATGCGATTTCTTGTACTATAATGCTTTTTCTTTCAATGTTTTGGGAAAAGACTTAGTATCATTTGCCTAATCTTGTGCATACAGTCTATTCTATAACAAAAATCATTCTATTAATTTCCTAATCTAGTCATTTACATTTCTATATATGCCGGCTCCTATAAATCACAGAGATTCATAATTGTGTATGATTCTGTATATAAGAGCAAGACTAAATGCTTGCTTGTATATAGTTGACACTTGAAAGTAATTTATTATATAATTATATATACATACATATGCATATGTAATTTACATATTGACATACATATATGTATATATACATATAGTGTGTATATATATATGTGTGTGTGTATATATATATATATATTTATATATATATGTGTGTGTGTGTATATATATATATATATATATTTATATATATATATTATCTATGTGCTAGTGCTGGGACTTAAATTCAGGACCTACGTCCTTTTGCTTTTCTTTTTTGCTCAAGGTTGGCATTCTTCCATTTGAGCCACAGCTCCACCTTTAGGTTTTTGGTTCTTAGTTGAAGGTAAGGGTACCATAGTCCATTTCACCTTGTCTGTGAGTACCATGGTCCATTTTAGCTTCTCTGTCTTGAAACTATGATCCTCAACTTTCAGCCTTCTAAATAATAAGTCAAGCACCACTAAAACCAACCCTATTCTATTTGAATTTAAAATTAATTTAAATAACAATAACTTGTAGTATTTCCTTTCTTTTCTTTCTTTTTTATTTTTATTGTGAAAATACTGTACAGAGGGTGTTACAATTACATGGGCAAGATAATAAGTACATTTCTAATCATGCATTGTAGCCTCCTCCTTTGTTTCCCTTTCCCATCCCTTCCCATCCTCCCCTCACCCCACCCCAATCCTAGTCTCCCCAACCACCAAAGTTGTAAAGTTCATTTTTCCACATAACTACTTGTACATCTCATTGTTGCAATGAATCCACCTGTATACCTATTTAAACGATTTATTTTTTCCCTTCCCCTCCACAAATTATACCAACCTCAAATACAGTGAAAACAGGGGTTATACCATGAGGAAGGGACATACAAAGCAAGAAAGAAATAATCTTATAAATGTGTTAGAAACAATCACCTGAAAGAAAAAACATTTGAATACATATCTTAGGGTTCATTTCCCTAACATCAACTTATCTGAACTTTTCTGCTTGACTCAGACATATACATTTTCAAATAAATGTCTTTTCATTTAATTACACTGCTTAATTTTTTTTTCTTATTCCAACTCACCTACCAAGAAAGAAAAGGAAAAATTGAAAACTAAAGAACCTCTGAATTTAACAATTCTCAAGCCTGCCAACCACAGTTTCTTTGCTGGGAAATAGAACAGGATGATGTTTTCTACAAGCAAAGCAGCAGAAAATGCTCTTTACTGAAGTAGCTGCAAATCTGATAAGGATGAGGACAAGCAAACTTATTCAGTAAGTATTACAATGTGTTTGCTGTGGTAGGCTGACTCTAGTGGATAAGTTTAGCCTATCTTAGAGGATGTTCATAATCGTGTGGAGAATAATCAAAGGTGAATATGTAATTAGAGAGGTGTGATTTCTGCAAGATGAATGTTTATATTGTAGTTTGTATACTGTTGAAAATGAGATGGTTAAGATAGGGATGTTTATGTAATTTTTCTGCTTGTAAGACAAGGAATTATACTAGCAATACCTTTGAAAATTGATAGTAAAGTAAGGGTCCTTACAGTTTCTGTTGCAAAATAAAGTTTTACCCAATAAGTAGTTGTTTATTCTGAATTGGTTTAGAAATGAAATATCAAAATATTATTGAACACTCAATAATAATGACTTAAGAACATGCCACGGATAATCACAGCTACTTAGGAGGTAGAGATCTGAAGATAGCTCTTTGAAGCTAGCCCAAACAGAAAATAACTCTGAGACTCATACAGAAAATTAGCCAAGGAAAAAGTATGAAGTTGTCCTGGGGTTCAAGTTGTAAACTGCTAGCACTGAGCAAAATGGCTCAAGGAAAACACCAGGCCATAGTTCAAACCTCAGTACTGGCACAAAAATAACTTATGCACCTAAAACCTAGAAATGTTTATTTAAATAAAGTCATTCCTTGTATCCTTCACAGTATAATAATAAAACCAATTTTATGCATATATAATTTATAGTCGTAATAGAATATCAGTAATTATACTATACATATATCATTTATATATTATAATAACATTACATATATTATACATACATTATAGTAATAACAATACTATCCATTAAATTGATACATGTTTTAGAACAGTATGTAGATTTTTTTAGTACAACAAATTACCTATTCACAAAAGATATTCCTTTTGGATTATATATCACTAACAAACTATCTGTGTGCATTCAAGGTACTTAATGATAAAAGCCTGTGTTCATAAGCATAGGTGTCGTTGACATGGATTTGTTACTCCTTAAACTATTACACCAATTACTTCCACAAACAGTGAAAGCTGTATGATGTTCATTCAGCTATATCGTTAGAAATTAAACCGATCTTTATTTGATACAAAGATTATTTGATACAAAGTCATTACCCATACCCTTTTCATTTAAAAATATTTATATTCTGTAGCAATTTTGTTGCCATTATAACCATAATGAAGAAGATACTGTGGATTCATCTACTCCATAGTTCTTAAAAGGTAATGAATGTGACATTTACAAAATATCCTCAGATATGCCTGGTGGAAAACTGGATTTGAATTATAGGTCTAAATCTGGTCAGTCTTAGGTACTTGAGAAATTTGCTTGGCCTTGTTGGCTAGGTCTTTTTTAGTGATATATTGAATTCCTTTCCTAAATTGCAGAACTGTCATGAGCACTAAAACTACTCTAGTGTAGGTGCAGTGCTTGCAATGGTGCTTGGAATAGGTCCCAGATAAATCTGCTTCTCTCACCATGGTCACAGCATCCTTTCTGAAGGCCTTCAGAAATATTTACCTAATTGATGGTAATATCTGTGAAAATTTGTCTTTACTAAAAAAATAAATGTTCTATTCTTCACATGAAACAATGAAAGTAATGTTGGGGCTGTCCTGTGGCTTTTATTCTAAAGGAGTTTTGCCTAAATTTATTTATTATATTAGTGGTACCAGTAGCACTCTTTAGTGCTGCCCTTCATGTTTCTAGTCTGTGTTCCATCTGGAATACAATTGTAACTTAGTTTATAATCTTTGTTACCAGAATAAAAAAATACAAGTGTCTTTCCAATAACAAGACAATTTAGGCAAACATTGCATATTATATGCTTAATACTTTCCTGAAACATATTTCTAATTTCTTTTAGACCCATAAAGGAGAGCTCAGAACAGGGAAAGAGCATTGTAAGGAATAATAAAAAGTACTATTATGGTGGTCTTAATGGCAAAGTGTAAGGAATATATAACAAAACTGATGGTAGGTTAATTTGCTCTTTTTGCTATTCTCTCCCCCTTTTTTGTAGAAAGGTTCTCACTATGAAGTGACAAATGATCTACACCTTTCAAGCCTTGTATCAGTGACAGAAGAGATGGGATTAAGGATATGTGCTGCCATGACTGCTTTTAAGGAAGTTCACAATAAAGCAATACTAACACATATAAAGAAACTTTTGTGAGTGATGTGTATTCACTTCCTCAATTGCCAAAATTAAATTCATATGCCAAAACATCAAATTATTTACATTACAATATATGCAGTTCAACTTGAATCACTAACCCCTCCACAAATCAAATGCAAACTAAAAGCTCGATCTCAAAAACCAACATCTAATCAGTATCTGAAATACAAGAAGATAAACAAAAAACCTAAAGGAGTGAGACCTTTCACACTAGTAAGAGCATTGATAGCTGGATTTTAAACCAGGGCTTGAAATGATCAGATGTCACTAAATATGTGATTAAATTGCAGGATTGACCTTGGTCTCAACATTGGAGGTACAATTCAAAGGCAGCTAAGGTTGCTGCAGTATTGTTGCTGCAGATTCAGTGTGACCCTCCCTAATAATGGTAGTGTACAGAGTCGAAGCTAAGTCAGTAAAAGGTATAGGAAGTATTCTCCACTGAGAAAAATTGCAGGGGTGATCCTCCCTCTTGCGTTGAGAATGTACAGCTCATCTCATTTTACTTTAGGCTCTAGCATATTTCTGATCTGAAGACAATTATAACATATCTGTGTGCAATGAGTGTGAGCAGTGAGCAGTGTAGGTGTGTATTACTCTAATACACATAAAAACCTTAGAGGTATGGGATGACCCGACCCTCAAACTTCATTCTATGTTGTTGAGTTTCATGGAGAAATATTAATAATTAACCAATTCAGATTAATCTAAGTCTGATTCAGGCAACTGAGTTAAGACTTTAGGGTCATTCACTCCAGTCATGTAGTTTGTGTCCTATGAAATAAATCATATTATTTCACAATGTATATATGTTTGTGAAAATTTATGCAAAACCACACACCAAATATATAAAAGGGACACCTATCCATCTCTTATATTAGCAGAAGTAACAATACTCCAGAAATGTACTTCCTTGCTAGTGTATCACAGGATGACTGCTTTGGTGTCTTTCCAGATGCTCATATAATTTTATGTATCATCTTTGGGAAAAAGCGTATCAACAGTTTGTTTAGAGGTGTTCATATCAGTAATGTTGAGGATCTTCTTTGGAAAAAGAAAAGTTGGGAAAGTGTGTTTCCACAGTTTGTTTTGAGGTGTTCCGAGTATCAGTACTGTCACTAACTGCAACAATAGAACAGCACAGATGATGGGATACCTGGACAAAGAACTGAGAAATCACAGAGAGGGATAGGAAAGAAGACACCTGGGGATCAGAAGGCTCATTGTTCTGGATCTCAAAAAACTTCTTAATATGCTTTATATTCATTTTATTACAGGGTTTTGGTCAGTTGTTACAGGTATGTGCACAAACTACGGCAGAATCTAGTCATTAACATGAGGTATTGTTTGTATACATAGTTTTCACTATGTATGTAACTCCCTTACTGTTAGGGTGCAGAAGGGAGCAATAATCATATCAACCATAACACAGACAACAATATTATCTCCATGGCCTTAATCTTTTAGTGTCCTAACAGCTCTAACTTAAATAAATTTAAGGCAAAAAATTATGTGTCTGTCTTCACTTGACTGTTTGACCCTTCCAGGTCATAGTTTTCATTCTTCTGAGTGCTGTTTGAGATGGCATTTCGATCTCTTTTCCCTTTCCAGGTCTCATGACTCAACTGTAGAAATCCTCACATGTATGCTTACAGATGTATTATTTTGAAAATGATATTTTTATAGAATAGATTCACTTTATAAGCTTAAAATTCCCTTTCTCTCCCTCTGCCTCTCTCTCCCTCTCCCTCTTCCTTTCCTTCTCTCTCTCCTTCCCCCTCCCTCTATTCTCTGTAGTAACGAGAGACTCCAAGCCTCAAATCTGTGTGTGTGTGTGTGTGTGTGTGTGTGTCTGTGTGTGTGTGTAGTAATGAGATTAGACTCCAAACCTCAAACTCTTGCTTGTTTTATCACTCATGACTGAAGCTATACTACTTGAGCCAAGGTTTCACTCTGCCTTTGTCTGCACAAGTGAACATAAATATTTCATGGATTGCTACTGCAAAAGGCTGTGAACTTTTATCTTTCAATCTTAGCCTCCTGTTTATATAGGAATATTGATGGGATACTGGCATCCATCTTTATTATCAAGTGTTTTTGTTTTGTTTTGTTTCTTGCTGTTGTTTTTGTTCATTCAAAATCTGTAAGGAAAGCAAATTATTCATAAACAGCACTCTTCAAATAAAATACGTATTGTTGAAAGATTACCTTAATTATGTTACTCTTCTGCATGACTTTTATTACTTGGTATGTACATTACTTAATTTGATTTCTTGAATTCTATTTTTTCACACAGTAGAGTCATATATATATATATATAATTTTCCTTGTCTTGGTTTATAATGTGTTAGTTTTTTCACAGCAGTTTATTAAAGGTTATCTCTGTACTACTGAAGCAAGACCTTTATGATTATTCAATATCCTGTAATTCATAAGTTCATCTCTTCTTGTGGCACCATGTGGGTACCAGGTAGTTTCCTGTAATCACTCCACATGTTTTAGAAGTCACTGCCAGACACTTTTCTGACCATATATGAGTTCACTGTTCTGCCAAATATGCAAGGGCATCCTTTGTAATTCTCCTTGGATTTTCATTGTTGTAAGTCCTATGATGGTCATGTTGATTTTCTCCCCTGTTGCTTTCATCACTGTATTTTGGGAACTAGTGATATATACTATTTTACTTCACTCCATTCTCCTTGTGACTTGGCCTGTACCCCTCTCACAGCAGAGGGCCAGATATTGGGAATATTAAATTTAGTCTTTATTTCATAAATATATCTTTACTTTCTAGCAATACATTCATTGAGTTCATTCTGTACATTTTAATATCTTGATAATGATTACTGTATTTTCGCTGCTTTGCCTGTTATTTGCCTTCAGGGAAGAACATATCTCAGTGACTGTACCCTAGGTAAATGAAGGGTCTCAATCATGCCTCAGTAGATGTTGTTCATTGGATAATGTTTACATTATGGTCTGCTTGCCTGATTTCTTTACATTAATTTTCAATATAGACCTTTCTTCTGGAAAATATTTGTGGGCCTCATGAAGATCAATTCCTAGTGGAAGCAGTCATTAATTTTATTCCAAAATCATTTTATGGTGCCCTCTGAGTTTCTTCAGGGTCTGTATAGTAGTGCTTTATATTCTTGGATACGTTTTAAGTATTGATGCATCCAATGATAATTGCTCAAGTCACCATTGGGATGATTGAAAAGCAAACCATACTGCAAGCTCACCATATGACAATTTTCTAGTTTTAAATTCTTTTAGATTAAAATTAATGCTGGAAGATTGAACATTCTGTATATTTTATATTTTGCTAAGTATTTAGTTTTAGTTTAGGTTCCAATATAGAAGCATAAATTTAAATCATTACTATTTACTTGATTTTAGTATTTCTAAAATATTCAGAGGAAAAATTCTATTAATTCATAATTTGAGGACAATAGAGTGTCCATTATGACTAAATGAGACAGTTTATAGTTTTTGTGTTCCAAAGGTGGTGGTGGGGAATCAAGTCCAGTGCTTCATATGTCTTAATCTACTTTGTTCCCCTGAGCCTGATGTGATCTGTGGTTTTATTAGAAAAAGTTCACTAGGAAGGAATTACTTGGTTAGTTTATCCAGTATCTCTCTCATACATAAAAGTAATTTAATTCTACACTGACAGAAAATGGTAGTCTTATGTTGCATTTATTAGTAGTAACTATTTTTTTCTAGCCCTTCTCTTCACTTTCAATGCATTACCGGTTTCCTAGCGTCCCCTCCCAGGAAACTTGACTTGATCCACTGGAAACACCCTTCCATTCATCTTCTTCCTTAGAAAGCCCACCCTTATCTAACCTACTCTCTGGTAGTCCTTTTATGAATTCTCAAAGCCCTGACTGCAACCAGACCCCTTCCTGAAAGTCCTCCTCTGCTACAGGGAAATCCCTCTTCCATTCCACCCCTTCCTAGAAGTCTGTTCGGCACTACCAGAAACCAGTCCACATCCCTATCTCCTCCCTTTATGTACTGCCTTAGTTCACCAAGAATCCCTCCCTTATCCACTGGATAAAACCCCCTAACTACCCTAGCCCCTCCCAGTCTGGCCCCTCCCATATAATTGTCCCTCCAAGCCCCTCTTTTCCTTTCACACCCTGTCCCCAACCAGCCTTCCCCCTGGAGTTCCTCCCAGTTTCATCAGAAACCCCCTCTATTACTAGCCTACTTCTCAAAGCCCAATACTGAACCTACCTCCTCCCACAAAGCCTACCATGCTACTCCAAAAATGTTCCACCTCCCTATACCTGCTCTTAAAACTCTGCCTTGCTAAACCCGAAGTTTCTCGCACAGCTCACCACCTCCCTGGAAAATTCCTCCTGCTCCACCACATGCCTCTCCACCTCCCATATCCACTCCCTCTATGCCCTGCCTTGCTCCCCAGATAAACCTGCCTTCTGGGCTCCTCCCTCGGATCCACACTCTGCTCCATCAGATGTCATGCCTATAATTATCCTGTACCCTTGAAACCCTTCCACTCCTTCCCAAAGCTCCACCTCCAGATTGCACCAATGCTTCAAGCCCTGCCCTGCTCCATCAGAAAACACCCATCACTCTATCTCATCTCTCAACACGCAAATTGCTCCACCTGAAACCACTGCACCAATTGGCTTCCCTCTAGAATCCTCGTCAGGCTCAACTGGAAATCCCTGTCCCTCCCTAGTCCCTTCTTTTAAGGTTGCCTTGCCCTACTGGAAACCCAGCCACAATAGGTTTGGTACTGCCTTGCAATACTGAAATACCCACCCAACTGTACTCCCTGTCTGCAAGTTGTGGCTGGGTTTACTGAAAACCTCGTCCTCACTAGTCTAGTCCATTGGATTCTCTCCCTGTTCACACAAAGCCCTCCTAATAAGGCTTGTCAACTGCTACCACATCCTGCTTCATAGAAACATCACTTCCACCTTACCACATGCCTCAAAGTCCTACCATGCTCTACTAGAAACCCTACCCCTTACTAGCCCACTCCTTCTGAGCACCGCCCTTCCCTCTCAAAGCTACACCACCAAAAAGCCTCTCACTGATAGCCCTGCCTTCCTCCACCAGAGACACTGCCTTCTATCAGCCTCTTCCCTCAATTCCCCTCCCTGCTCCACGGGAAACCCCACCCTGCGTATCCCATGGAGGCTCTCAGTGCTCCACCAGAAACCCTCCTCCCCTGTAGCCTTGTTCTTCCATTTCAAAGTCCTGTCTGCAAATAACAGGCTCCCCTCTTGCCCTGCTTTCTTATACTGAAAAACAGGCCACCTGTCGGCCTTCTTCCTAAAGCCATGCCCTGTTCCCCTGGAAACCCCACCCCGAACAAGTCTAGTCTTTCCAGTCCTCTCCCTACTGTCTCATAGCCCTACCCATACTGACCTCTACCCTCAAAGCCCTGCCCAGTTCCACCACAGAACCTTTGTAAGTACAAGCTTCTCCCTTGTACCTAACAGGACCCCACCAGGATCCCCACACAACCTTATTCAGGAAGGTCTCACCTAGTAACTGTTTTATTCCAAATGTGATTTTATATTGGTCATAGAATTCACACTAATCAATAGGATAAAATAACAGTGTTGCAAACAGGAAACATAAAAATGAGATAGCTACTAGATGTCTAAGTCCAGTTTGGGGTTTATGTAGGCTTCACACAAAATGTTTCTGCCAAATAAATAAATGATGCCATAATAGCTAAAATGATTTAGTGTCATTATTAACATCTAACTCATGCTGAGATTTTTATTTATACCTCTCATTCTCCCTTTATTTTTTCCCTCCCTCTTATTTTCCTCCCTCCCTCCTTTCTTTTCTCTTTCTTTGTTCTTTTTCCTTTCCTTCTTTAGCACATGACTATGAATTTATTTTGTTTGCTAAACAACATTCCTTTTTTGATTTACTTTGCTCATAGGTTATCAGTTTTGCTGAGCACCAAACAGAGTCTAAATTCCTGACCTCTCTCGGCCAATTTGAGGGATCACAAGTGCATTCCAACATGCCTAGTTTTCGATGTGCAGATCTTATTACTTTCCTTGCTGACTGATGCTGAACAGTGATCATCTCAAATTCTAACTCTTCAGTTAATGATGTGAACTCCAGTAGCCTACCCTCACTACAGATTTTCTAAATGAGTGATTGAAGGCAATTTGATTTTAATCTCTTTTTTGACATTCCTATGGCTTGAACTTTGGCTTGAACTAGGATGCTTTGGCTCAAGGCACTTGAGCGACAGTGACATTTTTGTTTTTTCTGTGATTATTTGGTGACAAGAGACTCACAGACTTTCCTGCTCAGGCTGGGTTTGAATCACTATGCTCAGGTCTCAGCATCCCAAATAACGAGAGTTACAGATGTCAGGCACTGTTGCATGCCTACAATTTGAGTTTAATCACTGGCATAAATATTAAAATAGGTTTGTTCCTGTTAAGATATAGGGTAAGTAAATGTGAAAATATAGTTTCACTAATCAGATAATGTAAGGAGTTACTTTTGCTGTTTGTCATTTTGAATGTAATTTTTGAAAACAAACTTGAATATTTCTTGAAAATGGGATAAAAGACTTTGAATTGCCTGATATGCTATCTCACATCTATGATCAATATTTGTTAGAAGTCAGAGATCTACAGCATCACAATGTGAACATAGCCTCGCCAAAAATGTATGCATACCAATCTCAAAAACAAGTGAAGCATGAATACTCATACCATTAATCTCAGCAACACAAGAGGGATAGGTAACAGTGACATGGTCCATGCATTGCCTACATAAGAGAGATTGAAAGATAACCTAAAAGTACAAAAAGCAAGAGGCATGTAAAGATTAGTTATAAAACTAAATGCATGTAAAATTAAATGCATTTTTAAAATGCCATATTCATTCATTTTAATTATGAATTTGATTTTATAACTGTATTTCTCCACCCTTCATGTGCTCATTAATGTGCCTTTCAGCACTTGATTCAACTCCCACATATGAATACTCAATTCTGGGTGCTTATTTTGTGGCTATGAGTTAGCTTTTCTAAAAAATTACAGTGTAGTTCTTAAAGAGAAACTTCTCTGAAGAGGAAAGAAGGATGGCCAGTAGACACATGAAGAAATGCTCAATCTCCCTAGCCATAAAAGAAATGCAAGTCAAAACAACATTGAGATACCACCTCACTCCAGATAGAATGGCTATAATCAAGAGCTCTAATAACAACAGATGCTGGAGGGGATGTGGACAGAAGGGAAACTTACTGCATTATTGGTGGGAGTGTAAACTTGTTCAACCACCTTGGAAAGTAGTATGGAGGTTCCTCAAAAGACTCCACATAGAGCTCCCCTAAGACCCAGCAATCCCACTTTTGGTCACTTAACGAAATGACCGCAAACAAGACCATACTAAAGCTACCAGCACAACTATGTTTATTGCAACATTATTTACCATAGCTAAGAAATGGAACCAACCAAGATGCCCACAGAAGATGAATGGTCAAGAAAATATGGTATATATACACAATAGAATTCTATGCTTCCTTCAGAAAGAAAGGCATTGCCCCATTTGTTAGGAAATGAAACGACTTGAACAAAATTATATTAAGTGAAATAAGCCAGGCCCAAAGAAACCTAGATCCCATGATTTCCCCTATTTGCAATAACTAGTATATTTCTGAGACAAGCACAAAAGCTCAGATAAGTTGATGTTAGGTGAAATAAACCCCAAGATAAGTGTTCAAATGGTTTTTCTTTCTTGCTATTGTTTCTACCATATTTATAACATGATTTATTTGTTGTTTCGTGTGTTCCTCCCTCACGTTTGAACCCCTGCTTTCATTCTCTTTGATGTTGGTATAATTTGAGGAAGGGAAGGGAAAAAAAAACCAAATCATTTAAATAGGGATACAGGTGGACCCATTACAAAAATGAGATGTAGAATTCGTTATGTTGAAATAAGAACTTTACAACTTTGGCTGGGAGGAGGGGCAGTGAGTGGGAGATGGGAAGGGATGGGAAGGGTAATTAAAGGAGGAGGCTACCATGCTTGATAAGAAATATACTCATTACATTGCCCATGTAATTGTAACCCCTCTGTACGGTATTTTCACACACAAAAAAAGAATTATTGGTAGAATTTGAAAATATATTTGAGTAATAAATAGAATAGAAAAAATATTAATTCGCTATTTTTATCACTACATATCTTTTTGTCTAAATATAAATCCCAGACTTAAGCTAAGGGCCTAGAATAAGCAAAATGGCTTCTAGAGCTTAGATCATTTCTTTCCACAGAAGATGACAGCAGCAGAAGGAAAACCGGTCCACAACCTGCAGAAGGAAGAGAGAGTTTAATGTCTCCTTAATTCTTAGGTTTCCATGCTCAATGAGGAACCCTCAGTACAGAGGACAGTTTAAGGAATTAACAGTTCCTGTGCTGTTCCTCATAGGAAGCAGACACCAGTCTCCCATCATGCTTGAATGATTATCTTGGCTGTGTTCTGAGAGGGTCCAGGAGGGCCCTGTCATGGTCACTGGAGATTCAGAATTGCTCTCTAAGACAATGACATAGAGGAAAGTGGTCACAAGGCCTCAGTCTGGGTTTTGTCAGGTTTAGATGATTCGTAACAGGCACCGATGCCTTCTGACTAAGAATGTGAATATATCATGAGGTTCCAGTACAAAAATTTATCATGACATGTGTTAGCTTGCACCATTTCCTAATGAAAGCCAACAAAATATAATGCCCTCTGGGCATATTCTCATCAATATTTATTAGTTAAAAAGTTATAAAATCAAGTTGATGATGAGGAAAAAACCCAGATAAAAACAAAATTTCAGGGGCATTTACAAAAATGTTGTTATGTACATATCAAATATGACAAATTATTAAAACTTAATGAAGCTGGGTAAGTTATATTGATTTCTTTTGTTCTACTATTGCAAATTTCTTTTACATTTCAACTCCTTAATAAAAAGAAGCTAGGCCAAGCACTACCAGTGGCTCACATCTAGCTGTAAATCTAGCTATTTAGAAGGATTTGACCTGAGGAAAGTGGATATAGTACCCCAGGTAGGAAAATCTGTGAAACTTTAATCTCCAATTAACAGTTCAAATTCCAGAAGTGGAAGTTTCGTTCAAGTTGTAGAGTGTCAGCCTTGACTAAAAAAAGCTAAAGGTCAGCTCCTTGAATTCAAGTCCCAGTATACACACACATACACACACACACACACACACACACACACACACACACACACACACACACACACACAAAACCTACCTCAAAAATAACCAGTGACCAGGAAACTGAAACAAGATAATATTTTTCTTTATTTTCTTTCGTTTTTGCCTCCTCCTTTGTTTCCTCTTCCCATCCCTTCCCACCAGCCCCCCCTCTCCCTAAGCCCCCCCCACTGGCCAAAGTTGTAAAGTTCGTTTTTCGACATAACGATTTGTATATCTCATTGTTGGAATGGGCCCACATGTACACCTATTTAAACAATTGTTTTTTCCCTTCCCCTCCACAAATTATACCTACATCATATACAGTGAAAGCAGGGGTTATACCGTGAGGGAGGCAAATACAAGAATGATGCAGGCTTCAGCCTCAGGATTATCTGAGGACTGTGTTTGGGATTAGGAAAGCTCTTGGTATGCCAGGCTAGAGAATGAAAATGTTCTCTCTCCCTATCTCAAAACACATGTCACAGACTCCTGGGAGCTGAGGAAGTAGTTCTTCTGCCTGCTTAAGCATAGATGAATAGTTGGTCAAGCATTTTCCTGAGATTGGAGAAGTGGTTTGAGCTTGCTCTAAAATAGTTTAGATAATAATATACCAAGATATTGTCTCATAGGTCAAGTAAAAATATATCTGTTGAAATTTTTTGTGTGAATGTCTTCTGACCAAATCTTGGCAAAGATCATGCTTGCTTGTCTTTAAATACCCACTAATAATAAATCACAGCATGCAGTGGCAATTGCTCTTTGCACTCTGCATCCCCTATGTCCTGGTGATTTCACGACCCTTACCCAGGGACCCCAACGCACTAGACGTTGACAGGGAAGTAGAGGAAAACTGGAAGAGATGAAAGGAAAGGGTGATATTGTCCACAAAGAAATGCACTCATGGAAATAGAGCTGTGGCTCAAGATGAGTGAGATTCTTCAGCAAAAGGGCTCAGGGACAGTGCCCATGCCCTGGGTTCAATCCTCATGACTGACTATAACAAAAATAAAGACAAAAGAAATGTAGTCATTACCACACTTATGTAACAAAGCCCTCTACATCACAATATTAATAAAATAATAATAATCAAATAATAATAATAAGGAAGTTAATTAAAAAAATAACCAGTGAGAGAGAAAAACTGAGAGAGCAAGGGATGGGCTGATATTTCCAAAAAGAAATATACTCATACCTAAATTATATGACTATAACCTCTGTTTAAATCATCTTTATAATAACAATATAAAAGAAAAAAAACAGAAATAGTGCTGGAGGAATAACTCACATGGAAGAAGCTCAGACTAATATGTAATAGCAAGTTCAAACCCCATTATCAATTTCCTCTTCAAAAATGGTTCTTCTCATCACTTTTATTTCCCTAGCTTATGAGAGGGGGTGTAAACACTTAAAGAGTGAGGAATAAGTCATATATACAGGAGAAATTTAATCTATCAGGCAGAGAACAGTACCTGTAAAGAGCAGTACATGCTAGAATACATGTTGACTAGAACACATGCTGACGCCATGTTTTCTGAAATTTAAAAAAAAAAAAAAAAACCTAGTTGAATTTGAATACAGGCTGCACTGTATATTAGCTGGGGATGGAAAGTTAACTAAAGTCTCTGGACCTCAAATTCTTCATAGGTAAAGTGAGCATAACAATACTTATCTCACAGGATTATGAGACCTGGATGTCATCAAACATGGAGCAGGTTGTGTGTTAGGTGTGTGTGCAACACTCAAACCCTGCTGGGGGGGAGTATAAAATGGCATGATGTTTACCATATTACTTAACAGTTATACAACAACTACTACAGGCTCACACCTGTAATCCTACTTAAAAAAGAGGCTGACACCTGAGGTTCTAGTTTCTAAGTCAGCCTGGACAGAAAGTGGATGAGACTCAATCTCCTTCTAAAAAGGCTGGAGGTGGAGCTTTGGTTCAAGTGGTAGAGTGCTAGACTTGAGCATAAAACTCAGGAACAGTGCCCAGGCCCTGAGTTCAAGCCCCAGGGCCAGCACACACACACAAACACACACACACACACAATTGTTGGCTTTGTGGACAAGGACTTGCTGGGTAGCTCAGGCTGCTCTTAAACTTAAATCCTCCTGGGTACTGGGATTACAGGTATGTCTAACATACTTGAATTCACTCAGAATTAAATTCATTCAAATTCATGATGATACTATGGCTTAAAGCTGTTCACACTAATTTTCAAGTATACAAAATATAAATAATATAGGTGGATATGGTACTATGCTACCACATGGTGATTCCAGCCATTACTCAGGAACCTGAAACAGAGAAGAATAAAGATTTGAGGCAAGTATGGTCTACACTGTAGGACTTAGTCTCGCAAGGAAAGAAAATTTTATAAATATTAATCTCCTGTGAAATATACAATATGTTAAATTTATATAATGGAACAAATAGATCATTATAATGGAAATAAAATCTTGGCAGAAATTTTAAATACATACATATGTGTGTATATATATTATATATTTAAATTTAAAGAAGAAAATTTTCAAGTGGTATTATCTGCATCTGTCAATCTGTCACCCACCTATTTACCAACAAAGTGATTACTATTTAGTGTTCAAAAAATGCTGTTTTCTCACATAAGTACAAAAAAAGTTCAAAACCAAAAATTCAAAAGTTGCATTATCATATGTACAAAAGTACTTTATTCCCTACCATAAGGATTTGGAGAAAATATGCATTAAGTTAATGACATGGAATACTGCTCAAGAATGGAAGTCTAAGAGAATATAGATTGTGTGTGTGTGTATGTGTGTGTTCCATGAGTAAATAATGGAGTCTGAAGTACACATATTACTCTTACTTAGTCTTTTTGCTCAAAGCTGCCATTCTACTACTTAAGCCACATTTCCACTTCTGGATTTTGATTTCTTTCTTTTTTTTTGAGGGTCATGGGGCTTAAACTCTGGTCTTGGGCGCTATCCCTCAACTCTTCAGCTCAAGGCGAGCACTCTACTGCTTGAGCCACAGTGCCACTTCCAGTTTTGTAGTGGTTTATTGGAGATAGTCTCGCAGACTTTCCTGTTCAAGCTAGCTTTAATTGTGATCCTCAGATCTCAGCCTCCTGAGTAGCAAGGGTTACAGGATTGAGCCACCGGCACCAGCTTGGATTTTGGTTTCTTTCTTTCTTTCTTTCTTTCTTTCTTTCTTTCTTTCTTTCTTTCTTTCTTTCTTTCTTTCTTTCTTTCTTTCTTTCTTTCTTTCTTTCTTTCTTTCTTTCTTTCTTTCTTTCTTTCTTTCTTCTTTCCTTCTTTCCTTCTTTCTTTCTTTCTTTCTTTCTTTCTTTCTTTCTTTCTTTCTTTCTTTCTTTCTTTCTTTCTTTCTTTCTTTCTTTTTTGGGGGGTCCGGTAGTGGGGCCTAAATTCTGGGCCTGGACACTCTCTCTCACCACTTCAACTCAAGACTAGTGCTCTACGTGTGCCACAGCGCCACTTCTGGCTTCTTTCTTTTGCTTATGTGGTGCTGAGGAATCGAACCCAGGGCCTCTTGCATGCAAGGAAAGCGCTCTACCACTGAGCCACCTTCCCAACCCAGATTATAGTTTCTTAATTGGAGAAATATCGCAGATTATTTTGCATAGGCTGTTTTAAACCAGGATCCTCCATTTTTGGCCTCTACAGTAGCTAAGAGTTAAAACATGAACCAATGGTGGACAGCAAATATGTTAACGTTTTTGTCATGTTTGAATGAATTTTAAATTAAGACATATATGTTACTTTTGAAAATGGCAGGAAATAGTAATTAATGTTTAACAGAATTTAAAACATACATAGCTCAGAATGGCAAGTAGCTGGGAAGAGGATGGAATAAATAAAAAATTACTTATGACTGTTTTCAGACTGTGCATAGAAATGATTGCATTGTTGGAGAACAAAGACATCAGATAGCTGAGGTCCAGCTGGCTGCCATACACATGATGCCAGCTGCTACTTTTCACAAGATTATGATGTTGCTGGTGACACAGCTCCGTTTCAAGTTGGAAGCCTGAAATATTTCTATTGATCTAGCAGGAGAAACACACCAGTACAAGAAATGTGATTACCAGTGCCGAATGCAAAAAGACATCCAGTCCAAGGAAGACAGAATAACTTTATTTCTGAAAGAATTCTCTTACAAAGAATCCTGAGCTGAATATGTTGGTCCATGTCTGATGTCTCTGAAATTGAGAGGCTGACTTTTTTTATTGTGAAAATACCATATAGAAGAGTTACAATTAAATGGGCAAGATCATGTGTATATTTCTTATCAAGCATTGTTGCCTCCTCCTTTGTTTCCCCTTCCCATCCCTTCCCATTTCCCATCCCTCCCATTGCTCCCCACCCCCCTGCCACCCCCCCACCCCCGGCCAAAGTTATAACCGCTGTTTTCCCTGTATTTGATGTTGATATAGTTTGTGGAGGGGATGGGAAACAATAAATCGTTTAAATACAGAGGCTAATTTAGAAGTTAGCTTGAGACCACCCCAAGTTTTAGGTCAACAGAAGGACACATAGAAAAACCCTATCTTAAAACAACAACAACAAAATAATTCCCAATGACTGGGAATGTGGTTAGTTTTAGAATGGTTGCCTAGCCTGCATGAAGCACTTGATTTGATTCCTCAGTATGACATAAACAGAAAAACTGGAAGTGGTGCTGTGGCTCAATTGGTAGTGTGCTAGCCTTGAGCAAAAGAAGCTCAGAGAGATTGCCCAGGCCCTGATTTCAAGCCCTAGGACTGGCAAAGTTTTTTTTTAAAGAACAAGTTCAAAATGCTGTTTGTTGGAATAAATATGCTGAAGAGTTCTTTGTGCTCAATAGAAAATTGTGTTGTTGGACATTATTAATGAACTTTGTTAGGAAAAAGTAAAATAAATTAATGAAATAATATCTAGCATTGGACAGGACATGGTGAGATCTACAACTGATTGCTGCCTATGGTTACTTCATATAACTAACGTTACAGATACAATTGTCAGATTGTGATATTGTAAAGGTACAATCATGGGTTTTTGTCTTTTTCCAAATAATCTTACGGCTAGGAGTCAGTGGCTCACACTTGTAATCCTAGCTACTAGGGACGCTGAGAACTAAAGCTCCATGAGACTCTTATCTCCAATTAAACGTTCAGAAAATGTGAAGTGTAATCTTGTTCAAGTGGTAGAGCACTAGCCATGAGCTCAAGAGCTCAGGGACAACGTGCAGACCCACAGTTCAAGCCCCACAACTAACAAAAACTAATAATATTAATAATAATAGTAATAATAATTTTAAAGTTACTATTAAGGTGTTATATATAAAGACTATCATTTCATAAGTTTGTTTCTTTGATAATAGAAACACAAATACATTTCCATTGCCAAGAGCCAGGATTTGGCCATCTGCTTTCCACCTGATCTTTGGGTGTAGAGGCAATCTATAATACAAAGGAAACCAAACCAATTCTGACTATAAATATTTTTTCTCTGCATATCTTAAAAAACCATGCTGTCAACATGAAATAAAAAATCCCAAAGTTTAAAACATTCTTCTAGACAAGTTAAAGAATTACTAAGAACAAGTTATTTTAAGAATAATTTCAGAGATCTTGAACTCAGGGCCTGGGTTCAAATTCTGAGATTTATTACTCAAGGCTAGTGCTGCCATGTTGAGCCACAGTGACACTTGTAATTTTCTCTTGGTTAATTGAAGAGAAGTGTCTCACTGATTTTCCTGTCCAACCTGGCTTTGAACTAGCATCTGGAGATCTCAGCCCTCTGAATAGGTACAATTATAGGCATGAGCTACTGGCGCCTGGCTAGACTAATTGCTTAACTGAGAGCTCAGTTAAAATTAAATGTTAATCATGTTTAACTTTGTAAAATAAAGTTAACTGAAATGCCTTCTACTAGAAATAAGGAATCAAATGTGCTCACTGTGTAGGTGGGTTACAAAGTTCTTACCAAAAGCTACATACTTTCCTTGTTTTCTATCCTTCCAAAATTGTTTGCTTTCCAGAATCATGCCTTATCTTTCCTTTCTGGTTTCTTTAGCTTATTTCATACATGCTCACAGCTTCTTCAGCTATCATTTACTCATGTGAAGAGCTTGTAAATATCTATTTTCAATCCAAACTCCTTGTATGCCCCTCTCATCCATATATTAAAGTGCCATAAATACATGTGAAACAGTAATCTTGTCTTTCCATTACTGGATATTAATGTGTAAGTAAAATTTAGGAAAATAATGGAATAACATCAATAAATATAACTGATGTTTGTAATAGTAGTGCTAAACATTACTACAATGCTGATTATTTTCTGAGCAATTTAATATCAAGCTTAAGGAAAACAACGTTGTTGAATGCTGATATTGGGGTTTAAACTCGGGACCTTACCTTCTCACTCACGTGTTTTCCCTCAAGGGAGGTGTTTTGCCCTTGAACCACAGATTCCCTTCCAAATTCATTTGGGAGATTACTTAGAGATTAAAAAAACACATCATCTTTCCTTCTTGGGCTGGATTAAAACCTGGATTCACAGATATCAGCTCTCTGAGTAGCTAGGATAATTATGTGTGCTAACAATGTCCAGTTTCAAGGAGAGGGCAAGGTACTGATTTCAAGCTCCAGGAACAGCACAAAATCAAAACCAAAAGTTATGACATATAAATATACTGATAAACTAGGAACCCAAACAAACCAAATGTGGGTATCTAGATGGGTGAAGGACTTAATAGCATCATCACTATTACCTTCTCTGGCATTTTGAAAAATCTGAAATTATGGGTTACACGCATAGCTTAGTTGATATAGTACTAGCTGAAGAGCAACAGCATCAAACACCAAATACAAATCCCAGTCTCAGACTTTAAATAAAATCTGAAATAATTTGTTTCTAAATGAGAAATGACCATATGAAAACTGGAAAATTCGGGAAGACCGAATTTTAAATTTCAGTGATTACCATACAGACTTATCAGAGCATGTGTAACTTTATACTACATGAAGTGGGTTATATTAAGGGCTTAAAAACTGTACACATTTATGCTGCTAAAAAAAGCAATACTTACCAGGACACTGGGAATTCACATCAATAATTCTAGCCTAGGGCTCTGCTACTTGAGCCACAAACTCCATTTCCAGCATTTTGGGTTTTTACTTGGAGATAGGAGTCTCACAGGTTTTCCTCCCATGGCTGGCTTTGAAACAAAATCCTCAGCTCTTTGACTACTGAGTAGCTAGGATTTCAAGCTTAAACTGATACTCTTTTATTCCTCTATTCTCTTCTATTCTTCTTTTGCTCCTCTATGGATATTTAAGAATCACATTGTTAAGTGGCTTAAAAACCTTGCTTTTGAACACAGCAGAGACAAATCAATGAAAATAGAAGCTGTGTCAGAATAGGTGAATAAATGGACATATATTTAAAAAGACTGATCAAAATACATAATAACAAAGCAGAGAAGGAACCAGTTGCCAATAACCAAAACAAATGAATACTTTATCAGAAATCTTACAGTTGTAAAATTAAAAAGTGAAGTAATAAATAACTTCAGATGATTTATTCAAAGATGAAACCTATCAAGCCTACTTAAGGAAGAAAGAGACAAATGGAATCTATGCATATTTCATTATTTTACATTTAAATGCATTCCAATCAAGAAAACTCTAGGAATTAATGAATTTATTATTGATTTTTCCTAAAACTTTGAAGAGATCATTTTGATTCTACAAAATACTTCCTTAGAAAGTGAAGAAAGAGTAGTTGCCCTATAAAAGGTTCTTTAAAAATATACCTGGCTGAATTTTGTCTGGAATTATATTCCATGTCCTGGGCAATGAAGGGAAATTTTTTTCAGGATATTGAGTTGTCTAATCATTAAGTACTTGATTCTTCATTTACTCAGTCCTTGTTTTTTGTATAACAGTTGGAAGCTTCCATAAAATCTATTTGGAGGGTTTTTACTCAAAGCAGAATGACATAATTTAGGCATCTCAGGATTTAGAGCAGTGAGTATATAAGCCATGAACAGTTAACTTGTCTTTGAATAAGTTTTTAATACATAGAGCATAAGTAAGAATGAACATTTTAGGTGACGAGTAAGGGAGACAAGGAGGTGGTTGAGCACCTCCATAGGGAGACAAAAGCTTGGGATACACCCTGAGGGAGAATTGTCCTATCCTGTCCTGTCCTGTCAAGGTATTTGTCATGAATTGGGTGCCTGCATAGGGAGGGCTGGCACTGCTAGCACAGCAACATGAATATGGTCAGCTTGCCACCATCCATGGTCAGCAGCAGAAACCAGATGAAGTGGAGCAGGTATTATACAAAGGGCGACCCGTGCTTGATGGATGATGCTTCTGTGCATACATGATGAAGACCACAGTCCAGCTTTTGTTTTTCCAATAGAGAAACTGCAGCGCTGCCTGGGCCATAAGCATGTCCACTTGCCTTGGAAGCTGTGGACTTCCTCCACCAGGAGTCCTCCACCAGGATGTTGGTGCAGCTCACACCGTCTGTGGAGGGTAGGAAGTAATATCAAGATTCCCAGGAGTTCTCTCTTTCCATAGGGTCAGTGCCCAAAGCGGATGGAGCCAGGAGTGTAACTGTTTCCAGGAACCCAAACGGGAACACTTCAGGGCTGTGGAGAAGTGGGGTCCATCAAACAAAACCCTAGCCAGACATCACATCCACTTCTGCCTTCTTTGGGGACTCCAACACCAGCATGTACAGTGCTGCTGTGCTGTTGTGCTGGCCATGAGGGAATAACAGCAGTATGCTCATGAGCACATGAGCTCCTGGGCCTCAGAAGCCTTGCTCTGGGACATGTATCTGAAGAAGAGGGTCCAATACTTCTGGTGTACTGTGTCCTGTCCGCCCTTCTCCATACACCTTACCTTGCATGTGATTGTGGGCTTCATTGTGGGAGCCTTCCTGCTCCACCATCACTGCTGCCAATGTTGCCCAAATTCTATAACCTTTAGAAAGACTAGGTCAAAGCCTGAGAATATTAGCAGAAATTGGGTACCTAAAGAAGAGGATAGGGAAAAGGTAGATAAATGAAGGGAGGAAGGGGCAGAATGTAGTGGAGCTCATTTGGAGAGAGTGAGTGAACAGAAGATGTTTCATGAAAGGAAATGTTCTCTTCTGACTCATGCAATTGTATTCCCTCTACACTACCTCTTTATCATAACTATAAACTAAATTAATTTTCTAAAAAGGAATTCATTTCATATAATACAAAACTATGAAAAATAAGGGAATGGGTGTGTCAGAGGGGGGTGGGAATGTTGTAGGTGTGGCATGGATCAATAGACACTGTATTCATAAACTGCTTTGTCACATGGCACCTCTTTTCTACAACTACTTAAAGACAATTGACAAATAAAAATAATAAAGGAATAGATGTAAATTAAGGTGAATACAGGAGAAAGAAAGGGTTGATATATACTTCTGATATAGAATAGGGCTTCCTATTAGGTTAGGAAGGGTCCGAAAACTCTACTATTTTTGTAGTATTTCAGAATAAGATGAGATTCATAAAGCATGGTTCATTATATTTGTCAAAAATAATTTAAATAGTTGTTAATAAGCCAACAACATTAAATTCCTATATTATCTACATGAATACATTTAATTTATGACCATGGTTTGACAGAAAAATCTAAGGAAATGTTTTATTTATCTTTTTGGTCGGTCATGGGGTTTGAACTCTGGGCCTGGGCACTACCCACCATCTCTTCAGCTCAAGGCAAGGACTCTACCACTTGAGCCACAAAGCCATTTCTGCTTTTCTGGTGATTAATTAGAAATAAGAGTCTCATGGAATTGCCTGTCTGGGCTGGCTTTGAAGCCGGATCCTTAGATCTCAACAAATTGTGTAGCTAGTATTACAGGCGAGGGCCACCGATGCCTGGCTAAAAATCTTAATTCCAATTAACTAGGAGAAAGCTAGAACTTGAGGCTTTGTTTAAATGGTGGAATGAAGGCAAAAAGTGAAAAGCAAATACTAGCAGAGAGGCAGACAGAGAATGAGAGAGAAAGAGAGGGAGGGGAGAGACGTAGAGAGGGAGGGTAAGAGATGGAGGGAGAGAGAGGGGAAAATGTAAAAACCTGGAAGAACAATGGGAAGAGACAGGCAAAAGAGGGTAATGAAAGTGAATATTATCAAAATATGTAGTATAAAAACATGAAAATATAATGGAGTCCATCATTTGTCTAATAATAAGACAATATGTCTAATAGAAATTCAAGTTTGAAAGCAAATTTCTCAATTTATAAATTTTATTTAGACAGTGATGAGGACGGATGTTAGCTACTGGGGAAGGTATTACTTACATTCCATTCTAAGGCCGCGACCACAATCCTTGAAGATGCTCCTACCCTAACCAGGCCAATGAAGTGCCCACTGCCAGTTTTAACAGCAAAAAATAGAGAAGTGTCATTCTGAGAACCAGAGGATTATAATGACCAGCCATATGTGGCTAAAGCTTGTAATCATAATTACTCAGGAGCCTGAGTTGTGAGGATCCATGTCAGAACAAGCAGGAAAGTCTCTGAGACACTAATCTCAAGTGAAACACCACAAATAAGAAATGGAGCTGTGGTTCAAGTACAAAGTCTCCAGGACAGCACTCAGGCTCTGAATTCACCCTCAGGTTCAGAAAATACACACACACACACACACACACACACACACACACATACACACACACACACACACACACACACACACACACACACACACACACACAAAGTTAATTATGTATTAGAAAACTCAGTCATGTGTCAACATTTAATGTTCACAAATGTTAAGTCCCACTGAATTTCACATTCTCTTAAAGTGGACTATTTCCTTGGCAGAATGTCCTACCTTTTTAAAAGGAATTTATAGCCATACTTCTTTGGCAGTCTCTATCACAAATTAGAATGGTGGGGAAGGGTAGGGAATGGGAAACTATAGCCACTTTCCTTATGCTCCAATGATATTCTTACACTTCACTAGTGGAAAGACATTAGCAGTAATGAGATGTGTCTAAAATAATTTAAAACCATTGAAATTTCCACTGATCATGTACAGGCTGATTAATTAAGTACAATGTGTCATATATAGTGAACACCGCAGGTTGTTTGGTCAAGTGAGAAGAAACCTATATATGATATAATCGGTAAAATCTTATGTGAGTATGTTATACTCATGGACACAGATGTTTGTATGGGAAAGGTTCTGGCAATATATATCTGGCAATGGTATTCTTTTGGGAACGGCATATATGATTGTGCAGATGGAGTGGGGAGAATGATTTAAACCCTAGATTTCAATTATGACAGTTATATACAACTAAAGTCTGTTACTTTAAAAATTAAAAAAGACTTACTAGCGTATGAAAAATTAAAAAAGACTTACTAGCGTATGAGATAAGAAAAATAACACATATATCTGTAGTAATTTTTTCTCACTTTTTGATTAGCACACATTCTTCCAAGGGATTTGATTATGACATTTTTGTATATTCAAACAATGTATTTTTATAAGACTCATCTCTCCATCACTCTCACACATCTACAGCCTTTCTCAAGTCAATGTCAACATGCCTTGTTGTTTATTTTTCACACCTATTTAAAAACTATATATTTTGAACATGTTTGCCTACTTTTGTAGTCTGTTTGTCCTACTCACCCCCATTAAAACATGCACCTATGATAGTAGCTGTTTTGCATTCCTATCTCTCATTTTAATTAAATTGCATGAAAATAGTATTTAAGAGATTTCACCATAAACGTTTACAAACTCTTATTGAGTAATCTTAATGATATTGATGACCTCAGTCTCCCTTTCCCCAACTAGCCTACTCATCAATATTCAATAGATTTCGGTGAGTTTCCTTTTGTCAACATTGCCATGCACAGATGACAAATAAATTTATTTATCCTTCCCCAATCCTACTAATCCTCTCAAAAATTCCTAAACGTACAGACAGATTCTATACATGTATTTATATATGATTCTCTATGTGTTTACACATGCTTATATTTTAGATTGTGCATTTACATATTATAGAAAACATGTGACCTTTATCCTTCTTAACCTGTTTACTTCACTCAGCCTGATAGTCTCCATTTCTATCCATTTACTTGCAAATGAAAACATTTCACCCATCTTAATGTATGATGTGAATTAGAAGGGAAAGACCTGGCAGGGAATACACAATGGGAATCTGGTAACCTGCAATTATCATTTAATGCCACGTGGCCAGAAAGATTGCTGGTGTGAGTGCAGATGGAGGGAAGTGAGAAATCAAGGAAGCCTCCAACATGTCCAAATGTGCCAGAAGACCTCTTCACCAGGACGAAGAATCTGGGGTGATAAGGGAAGAAATAGCCAAAAAGTTTGAGCAGGGAAAGGAGATGAGATAACTGGGAGCCACGTGCCACAGCAAAGTCAGGTAACATGAAGAATGGAGCTGACACAGACTTGGCAAAGTTTAAGGTACTGGGGTCTTTGACAAAGCCATTGAAGGCTATCAGATAATTGTTGATTGAATATAAGATAGTGAAAGAATACAATTATAAAGTAGGGAGTGGAAAATTATTATTGTATTTCAAGTTCCTTGGGTACCATTATTATACACTTGCTTACTAAGAAATTATCATAACATTGAAAAAAGAAGCCAAAATAGGAACTGGTAAATCAACTGGCTGCGAAAGTTTGGATTTCAAACATATTTTTGTCTTCTAAAATCCCATACAATTGTAACAGTCTTACAAGGGATCATGGGAAACAGATTCTGCTTTTGTGAGTACAGAAAACAATTCTCCAAGCCCACCAAGCTTGTCACACCAAAGATTGGGTTCTCAAAACCCATGAGGAGATATTGTCATTAGAATCTTCTACATAGGAGGCTCAATGCAAATTTATTTTTGTATTGATCTTTTGCTAACTGACCTTAAAAAAAGAAAAGTAAAGCCTAATTCTGTTACAAAGAACATGATCTCCCAGCCAAGAGAAGCCAGGCTGATTAGTAATTGGTGGTACTTTTGTCCTGACATAACACTTCTCTCTATGAGGTGTTATCATGCTTTGAGAAGGCAAATCCTTGGTAGAATCATGATTAACTTGAGGACAAGGAGACATTCGTTAAACTTTTCTTTAGTGGTATTTTAAAGACACAATGAGAGTATTATGGTGCAAGACCATTCAAGGAAATACTTTTTAACCAAGAAACCATCTCAATCAGTATTGGCTAGGTGTAATGGCATATATTTGTAATTCCAGTTTATATGGGAGGCATAACTAGCACAGCTAGTTTTCTGGGCTGTTGCCCAGGAAAAACCTACAAGAACCTATGCACAACATAAGTATTATTAAAAGGGCTGTCAGTTCAGTTCTTCCCTAACAAGTTTAATTTCATATGTGACAAATCTAGGTACACTCTTCCACAGTGAATTTATAGAATGACCCAGGCTCAAGTGTGGACTGAGTTTCCACATCTTCCTCCCTCAGTAGCCTCACACACTCCAGCACACACATGGGATTGAGCTAGGCAGCTTCCTCTGCTGCTGGCAGGGGTTAAGGCTTTGTGCCATCAACAAATTAGTACACATACAAACACCCAAAGAGTATTCTGTTTTCCACTCTGCTTCTATCCATCCAGTACTCTGCTGCTATGCCCCTCCAAGGTTCAGAAAATTCTGGTCCCTCCTCTTGGACATCCTCACATTTGATCTACCTAGAAAACACCTGTTCCACTTCCAGAATCCTCATAGGACTCTACCTGTATAAGTCCTCTTCTGTATCACTGTACTCAAAGCCCAAGATAATATTTCACACTATTCTTTACCTGTGTACTTCCTAACAGTCTTCTTGTCCTGCCCTGGAAAATGGTGTAAATAGCTCACTTATCTAGAGCAGGATATTCTTTCTACAGATATCTTCCAATATAGAACAATACTTTGTAAACACTGTGCATGGCATCAAACTACTGGCAGTTGAGTAGAAGTGTGTACTAATTACAGAGCATCCATGCTATGTGTGATGCTACTCATTTGGAATCCTACCACTCAAGAAGTTGAACTAGAACATCATGGGTTCAAGATCAGCCTGGGCTAAAATATGTCTCAAAAATAAAAGGACAATCCTGCTTTAGTAAAGGAATTACTTTGAGGAATAACACATCTAAATGAAAATCTAAAAGGACAAAACAAGGTAACACACATCACCCCATCAATGCTCCACAGCTTACTCACTACCCACCATGAGAGATTTCCACCATCCAGGAATAAATCTTTCATTACAGCACAAAACAGAAACAAAAATACCCCAGAATAATTCTTGAAACCGATTTTCCCTTAAACACAGTTCTTATACATGGGATGTACCACTTTTAGGCACAGTACTACCAATTAAAAGGGGAAAATGAAATATATAAAATTTTAAAAATTAAAATTAGTGTAGTGTCTCAACCCTATAAAATAGTTACTTGGAAAGCAGAGTTCAAGGTTGCATAGGGAACAATTATCAAGATCCCCTTCTCAGCTGGAATTTTAGCTTAGTGGTAGAATGATTACCTAGCATGCATGAAGCCCTGGGTTTGATTCCTCAGTACCACCTAAACAGAAAAGGCGGCACAAGTGGTAGAACACTAAACTTGAGCAAAAGAAATTAAGGGACAGTGCTCAACCCTGAGTTCAATCCCCACAACCGGCAAAAAAAAGTCCCATTCACAATCAATAAGTAAGTACTTGTGCTTCCAGGTATGTAGGTATGTATGAGATACATTCTAACACTGTATTCTTTTTTGTGTGTGTGTGATGAGTACATTTCTTATCAAGCATTGTAGCCTCCTCCTTTGTTTCCCCTTCCCATCCTTTCCCATCCTTCCCCATGCCCCCCACCCAATCCTCCCCGCCCCCCTCCCCCGCACCAAATTTGTAAGTTTCGTTTTCGACATAACGACTTTTACATCTCATTGTTGCAAGGGTCCACTTGTATCCCTATTAAAACGATTTGTTTTTCCCCTTCCCCTCCACAAAATATACCGACATGAAATACAGTGAAAGCAGGGTTTATACTGTGGGGGAAGGACATACAAAGCAACAAAGAAATAATCTTATAAATGCATTAGAAACAATCACATGAAAGAGAAAAAAAAAACATTTGAATACGTATCTTAGGGTTCATTTCCCTAACATCACCTTATCTGAACTTTTCTGCTTGACTCAGACATATACTAGATATTGCAAATAAGGGAAACCATGGGACCTATGTTTCTTTGGGCTTGGCTTACTTCACTTAATATAATTTTTCCAAGCCTTTCCATTTCCTAACAAATGGGGAAATGTCATTCTTTCTAATGGAGGCAGAGAATTCCACTGTGTATATATACCACATTTTCTTGATCCACTCATCTACTGAGGGGCATCTGGGTTGGTTCCATATCTTACCCATAGTAAATAATGCTGCCATAAACATAGTCGTGCTGGTAGCTTTAGTGTGGTCTTGTGTGTCAGCATTTTGGTAAATGCCCAAAAGTGGGATTGGTGGGAAATAGGGGAGCTCTATGTGGCGAAACCTCCATACTGCTTTCCAAAGTGGTTAAAAGTTTACACTTCCACCAACAATGCAATAAGGTTCCCTTCTGTCGACATCTGCTCCAGGATCTGTTGTTATTAAAGTTCTTGATTTTAGCCATTGTAACTGGAGTGAGGTGGTATCTCAATGTTGTTTGGATTTGCATTTCTTTTATGGCTAGGGAGGTTGAGCATTTCTTCATGTGTCTATTGGCCATCCTTCTTTCCTCTTCAGAGAAGTTTCTGTTTAAGTCTTTAGCCCACTTGTTTATTGGGCAGTTGTTTCTTTGAAGATTTGTTGTTGGGATATTTAATTTTTTTAGTTCAAGATATATTTTAGCTATGAGACCGTTATCCGTTGTACGGCAAATGAAGATATTTTCCCAATCCGTGGGCTTTCTATCGCTCTTTCTAGCTATGTCCTTTGCCATGCAGAAGCTCTGCAATTTCATGCAATCCCATTTGACCAACCTTCCTTTGCTTTGTTGTGTTTCTGGGTCTTTATTAAGAAACTTTCGGAGATGCTGGAGGGGATGTGGACAGAAGGGAACCTTACTTCATTGTTGGTGGGAGTGTAAATTTGTTCAACCACTTTGGAAAGCAGTATGGAGGTTCCTCAAAAGACTTCACATAGAACTCCCCTATGACCCAGCAATCCCATTTTGGGCCTTTACCCAAATGTTTACAAACAAGACCACACTAAAGCTACCAGCACAACTATGTTTATTGCAGCATTATTTACCATAGCTAAGATATGGAACCAACCCAGATGCCCCTCAGTATATGAATGGATCAAGAAAATGTGGTATATATACACAATGGAATTCTCTGCCTCCATCAGAAAGAATAACATTACCCCGTTTGTTAGGAAATGGAAAAGCTTGGAAAAAATTATATTAAGTGAAGTAAGCCAAGCCCAAAGAAACATAGGTCCCATGGTTTTCCTTATTTGCAATATTTAGTATATGTATGAGTCAAGCAGAAAAGGTTCAGATAATGTGATGTTAGGAAAATGAACCCTTAGATATGTAAATTAAATGTTTTTTTTCTTTCATGCATTTGTTTCTAATGCATTTATAAGATTATTTCTTTGGTGCTTTGTATGTCCCTCCCCCACAATAAAACCCCTGCTTTCACTATTGTGGAGGAGAAGGGGAAAAACAAGTCTTTTAAGGATACAGGTGGATCCGTTGCAACAATAAGTACAAGTTGTCATGTCGAAAACGAGCTTTACAACTTTGGTGGGGGGGGAACGATTGCGTGGGAGGGACGGGGGGAGGCAGGGAAGGGATGTGAAGGGTAAACAAAGGAGGAGGTTGCAATGCTTGATAAGAAATGTACTCATTATCTTGCCTATATAATTGTAACCCCTCTGTACAATATGTTCACAATAAAAAAATAAAACTGAATAGCTTATATTCAACGAATTAATGTGAATGATTTTAAAACAAACTTAAAATGAATAAATCTGTCAAACTGAAAAAAAAGAAAAGAAAAGAAAATTTCAGCTTATGCCAAGGTGACCTAGGGTTTCTCCTATTCCATCCTGTAATGTTTTCAGTCTAACACTGCATTCTAACACAATTTAGGGAAACCATGATATTCGTTCAAAGTAACTGCTACAAACAGGGCCAGCTGTCTAACACTTGTCTAACAGTGCAAGTACATGAGTTTAATCTATGTACACAGTGCATGTGTACACACCTAGAGTCCTACAACAAGAAAGAGATTCTGATAATTATGTGGTACATATGTTGCCTCTTTCTACTATTTGGTCTTTCTAGAATAATACCATATGCACAGCAATGGGTGCAAGATGAACTCACCACCTTCTAGGAGATGTATGGACTGATCATAGAAACAAAAACATGTATATTTTCTCTTGATGTACATATTATAAAAATATATGCATGCTCATATGTGTCTAAAGGTTGAGTATATTTTGTAGCTATATGACTCCATATGTTACATAAGCACTGAGAAATGTAAGGAAGGACAGACTAAAGGTTACCTCAGAAAAATTACTGAGACAGGCCTCTGGACTCATTATTTTTTCTGTTTAATTAGAGATAGAATCTTACAGACTTTTTTGCTTTATGGAGCTTCAAACTACAATCTTCCATGTCTCAGACTCCTAAGTAGCTAGAGTTACAGGCATGCCAGATTGGAGATGTAGCTTTAGTGGGGAAGCATCATCCTTGAGAGAAAAAGCTAAGGAAGTGAATAAGGGCTTGAATTCAAGCACTAGTACTGGGGTATATGAGCTCACACATGCATACACACACACATTAACAAGAATGAAACTCTGGTGTCCCAGCTATATCTGTATACTTTAAATCACCTGTAGATTGTGGTTTAATAATCTAATAATACAAAAATTAATCCTCAAGCTCCCTCCTCTTTATCACATTAGGTGTCTTAATTACCTTATGAGGGTTTTTTTCCTTTTCTTTTTTTCTTTTTTTTGTGTGTGTGTCTGTGTGTCTCTGTGTGTGTGTATGTGTGTTATACACACACTCTGGTGTACTTATAACAATACTTAGACTTGAACTCAGTGAATTGGCATGATGCTTTTGCTTCTTCTCTCAAGCCTGTTGATCTACCCCTTGAAGCACAGAACCACTTCCATCTCTTTGCGGGAGAGAAGTGTCCCATTCATTTTCTAGGCCAAGCAGGGCTCAATCACAGGTCTTTATATCTCACTCTCATGAGTATATTTGTTCTTATGTGCTAAAATCATCAGGTAATAGTCTTAGTTAAAATTAAAAACAAATCTGGGACAGTACTTAGGCCTTGATTAATGCCCTAGGACCAGCACAAAAAATAAATGCAGTTTCTTGTGATTATTAGACTTCACTTATTGCTATTTCTAGGATTATCATCTATGTCAAGGGTCTCTGGAATGTGACTTCCTCCATAGGTAAGGGATCATTCTAAATCAATCAGTCAAAAGTAACCATAAATCCTCCATATATTACCTTTGTAATATCAATTACATTTGTTAATGTTTAATTAATGCTATGACATTTTTAGACCTCAAACATCACTAAGGACTTTTTTCAGAAAACCTATTTCTATCTCTATTAGTATTCTACCCACTGTGACACTGAAGAAGTGAAATCATACACTACCCAACTTAAAGGCCTACACCAAGAAACAATTAGGTGGCAGACATTGGTACAGGCAAGTTGTACCCTGCATATTCTCCTAAGTCAATTAATACTAAAAACATGGACATAGGCCAGCCTGAGTTGTAGTTGAATATCTTGTCTCAAGAACAAAAAGTGAGGCCTGAAAACGTGGCTTAGTGGGAGATTGCTTGCCTAGCAGCCATGAAGCCCTGAGTTTGATTCCTCAGTAAGATATAAACAGAAAAAGCTAGAAGTACATTGTGGCTCAAGTGGAAGAGTGCTAGCCTTAAGTAAACGAAGCTCAGGAAAATGACCAGACCCTGAGTTCAATCCCCAAGACTGGTTAAAAATAGGTGAATACAGGAAGCAGGGAGAAGAGGTGCAGAGCTATTTATCGGAGCCTACATTTTCCCAGCCTTCATGACCTTTCATCTTGTGATTTGTTTTCATTCTATTCAGTGGTCAACAAACTAGTTTCCACTGAGTCTCTGAATCTTGTGTTATTGAATGTTAGGAATCTTAATTTTGGTATTGGGGATTTTGCTAAATGGAAGAGCACTTGCCTGACAACTGCCAGGCCCTGAATTTGTTCTCAGGTCTGAAAATAAAAATTCTTTAATCTTATTTAGTTTGTGACTTACTTCACAGAAGAAATAAATGAATTCACTCATTCATAGAATCACAAATTGATACATTTTCTGAGCTCATTTGAGAAAATTTACTATGAAAAAGCATAACATAAGTTACACTTATGGTTCACATTTGTAATCCAAGCCACTCAGGAGGCTGACATTGGAGGATTATGGTTTGAAGCCAGTTGGTGCAAAAAACTCCATGAGTCTCTTATCTCAACCAGTAAAAACCAATTGGCAAAAAAAAAAAAAAACCGTAGCTGTGACTCAAGCTGTAGAATGCTAGCCAAGAGGTCCAAAGCTACAAGGCAGCACCCAGTCACTTAGTTCATGTCCCAGAAGAACTGGCAGGAAAAAAAAAGAAATCAAATTCAAAACCGCTTTATTAGGTTCAAAATAGTTCATAATCATTGAGAAAAATTTGCCATTTTGAGCCAAACAATCATTTTTCTACTAATGACACAGAATAAAACACTTTACTTCTTAATTAGTGCTAAATCATGTAGGATTTCACTGTGTGGAAAGGTATCTTTTCTAATGATAGCAGAAAATTTCAGCATCACTTTATGTATTATATCCCAGGACTGTAAAACATATAAAGTTAGATTTGGGAGTTTTGGGAAGATGGTGGAGGAGAAGCTGGAGGCAAAACAAGCTCTCACATAGAAAGCAGTTTTAGAGTTCCAATGAACAGTCCTAAGCCAGAGAATCACACCAAATGTGCCATCACAGGACAGAGAGTTAGGCCAGAGAGGGAAAATCCAGGCAAGGAGACAGATCGGAGCTCTTGAAAGCAGCTGCCACTGCGGTGGCAGCGGCGGCTGCAGTACCGCTATACCTGAAACAGAGAGAGTCTGGGACGAAAGAGCCAGATGCTGCAGGCGAGCGGAATTTACTCAACACCAGCAAGAACTGACAAGGAGCAGACATCTTCATCCTGCAGTTCGCAGACCAGAGACAACCCAGGAACCAAGACTCGGCGTGAGTAGAAGCCTAACATCCTCACTCCTTCTCAGGGAGCAGAGGAGGGAAGGCCACCCCCCCACACCAGTACGGGAGATCTCCATCTTGGATACCGATAAAGCTCAGCGTAGCTGCTAGTTCCAACTCAGGCCTTGGAATAAAACTAGCGTCATTTAGCAGGTCACAAGAAATTAATGGCGGCGTGACCTGCCAGACTCAGCTCCACCCAGGGAAAAGTCACCCAGTTCAGGCACCCGCCCTAGTAGTGGCTTTCTTCACCGGGTAATCAGAGCCAGAGGCTGCCCCTCCCTTTAGCAGGCTCGACATCAGTAAACAGAAACCCTGAGAGTGGCTCCAGGCTGGGCTCTGTGAGTTTCTCACAAACTAGCCCCCAGGAAAAGCTACTGTTTGCTGAAAGGCCTCAACTCTACCCAGAACCTAGCCTCACCACAGCATCTCCAAACTTGAGGAAAAAGCCATGTCCCTCTTTTGTGATAATCAAAGGAGATCTCCCTACCATTGAACTAACCTGGGAGGAGGATCGCAAAATCCTGGGTAAAGCAGAGCATTTTTCTGCCTGTCCAAAAAAACTGACTTAAGAAACCAACCAAGCCACAGGAACACAAGCAGAGCAGAGATTCCAACCAGAGGCTGATTACAGACACAAGGGAGATACAGGATTTTCCCCAACCCTCCCAAAAAAATCAAATAACTTTTCTTTTCTTCTTCTTTTTTTTTTAATACTTTTACAAAAATTTTTTTCTTTACTAAAACTTTTTAATTTTTACCTTTTTATGAAAAAAATTGTTTTCTAGTAATTTTTTCCCCCTTATAATCTTTATTTTTGGGATAAAGGCGTGTGTGCGTTTTTCTTTTTTTTTTTTTTTAATTCTTTTTGGTTTTTGCTTAGCTTCACTGAACTTCTGATCTTTTTCTTTCTTTCTTCCTCATCCTTCTCACCTTTTCCTCTCTTTTGTTCTTCTTTATGGGACTTAATTGTTGTTCTGCACATCCTCAGATAAACCCGTAATTGAATATTAGATGCTATCCCTCATTGTGTACACACTTAATCCACAAATTTATTACTCAATTCAAAACTTCTGACACTTAAATTCCTTAATAGCAGTACTACCTCTTTATACCTATATAATATTTTAAGTATTTTTTTTAAGATTTCACATCTCCTTTATATCCCTCCCCTGCTCTCATTATATTCACGTTCTTTGAATAGTTTGTTCTCGATTCTGCATATTATTAATTTGTATTTTTTTATTTTTTCTGGTCTTTTTTTTCTTTCTTTTCTTCTTGTTTTCTCTCTCTTTACTTTCATCCTATCCAACCTATATCCAGCTTTGAGACTAGGACTTAGTTAAGTTAACTCTCCCTGTAGCTTCCCACATCACTCTATTCCTATTTTGTAACAACATCTCTCCCTAACCCTAATAATTTCTGGTTTACCAAATTCTTCTTTGCGGTTCATAGCCCATTAATATATAGTTGTTTGATGTTGAATAGAGGTATCTGTTGAAGTAGATTGTATCTGCAGACTATTGACTGTGCAAATTCAGACTTTGGTTGACGCTTGCCTTAAGTTACTGTTCTAGCACAAAACTGGTGTTACTTTCATCCCAAATGGGCAGAGTAAGCCGGAAAACCACAAGAAAAATGGCAAGTCCGGGTATTTCCATTCCCACTCATGATAATCAGGGGACAGAACAGATAATGAATAATCCAGAGGAGTGTTCCCAAATAGCTCTACGAAAACTGCTGGCAAACATGATAAATGAAAAGATTGAGAACATACAAAGAACTCTGTATGAGCATGATAGGGAGAGAGAGGAGGCAAACAAAAGGTCAATGCAAGAAAAGACTGAAAACCTAAAAAAGGCTCTGTATGAGTGTGATAGGGAGAGAGAGGAGGCAAACAATGGGTCAATGCAAGAATAGATTGAAAACCTACAAAGGACTATATGAGTGTGTGAGGGAGAGAGAGGAGGCAATCCAAACTTTTATACAGGAATATCATGAGAGTGAGGAAGCTACTCAAAAACTGATACAGGATTTGCGTGAGCAGCTTGAGAATACTCAAAGAGAAAGGCAGGAATGGCATGAACAGGCTGAGAACACTCAAAGAGAACTACAAAAATGGAATAAACGGGAGGAAGCTAACCAAAGAGAAAAACAGGAGTTGAGAGACCAGGATGAGAACACACAAAGATCACTAAAGGCATTCATGGGATCCATTAACAAAGAGCTGAAGGAAATTAGGGAGACCACAAAGCAAATACTGAATGGAACCCAACAGAAGGAATGGGAGTCCAAGGAAAACATGACCAATCAACTGATTTGAGAATAAACACTTAACATAAAATTAAGGAAGTAAAGAAGTTTATACAAGATCTAAAACAAACTTCAACAAAGAATTTGAAGCGATCAAAGCTGACCAAATAGAAGGAAAAGAAATAAAAACAAAGTAGAAAGCCTTGATAGCAGGTTAGACCATGCAGAAGATCAAATCTCGGGGATTGAAGATAGCCTAGACATTAGAGAGAAAGAATATGCAACCATCCAAGACAAGTCCAAGAAATATGATAGATCTATCCAACACTTGGAAGACACCATCAGAAAGCCTAATCTAAGGAAAATGGGTGTAGAGGAGTACCTAGAAACAGAAGTTAATGGTCTAGGAAATTTGTTTAACAGGATCCTAGCAGAGAACTTCCCAAACATACAAAAAGATAGGCCTATTCAGATACAAGAATCTTATAGAACTCCAAATAGATCAGATCAGAATAGGAAATCCCACCGTCACATTATAATCCATACAGGATCAACTCAGAACAAGGAAAAGATCCTTAAAGCTGTGAAGGAGAAAAGATTAATAACCTATGAAGGGAAGCCAATTAGAATCACTTCAGATTTCTCAGCAGAGACAATCAAAGCAAGAAGAGCCTGGAATGATGTATGCCAAGACCTAGAAACAAACAACTATCAACCAAGAATACTGTACCCAGCTAAACTCTCCTTCATAACTGAAGGCCAAATAAAAACCTTCCATAGAGAAGAAAAATTGAAACAATACATTTCCACCAAACCAGCCCTACAAAAGATTCTTAAAGATGTCCTACACATAGAAAACCAACAAGACCACAGTAAAGGCCAAGAAAATGCACCCAAACTGAGAATCCAAGAACCATAGGAAGAACCCAGTGTTTGCAACCCCCAAGAAGGTGGATAATATGGCAGGAACTCCCAAATACCTCTCAGTCCTATCTCTTACCATTAACGGACTTAACTCTCCAATTAAGCGACATAGACTGTCTAGTTGGATTAAAAAACAAGATCCTTCGATCTGCTGCCTTCAGGAGTCACATCTTGTCCTTAAAAACAAACACATTTTCAATGTTAAAGGCTGGAGCAAAATCTACCAAGCAAACGGACCACATAAACAGGCGGGAGTTGCAATCCTAATATCACATAAAATAGACTTCAAATTAAAATTCGTGAGAAGAGATAAAGAAGGTCGCTACACTCTAATTAAGGCATCTCTCCTTCAGAAGGATATTACAATTCTAAATATCTACTCGCCAAACAATGGAGCACCCAAATTTATCCAAGAAACACTATTTCCCTCATATCCCACATAGATCCAAAGACATTAATTGTTGGGGATTTTAACACACCACTCTCTCCACTAGATAGTTCAACTTGGCAAAAACTCAACAGAGAAACCGCAGATCTAAACAGCTGCATAGATCAACTAGATTTAACAGATATCTACCGAATATTTCACCCAGCAGCATCAGAATATACGTTTTTCTCAGTAGCACATGGAATATTTTCTCAAATAGACCACATTTTAGGCCACAAAGCAAATTGTCTAAATTCAGAAACAATGAAGTTATACCTTGCATTCTCTCTGACCACAAGGGAATAAAATTGGAACGCAACACCTAAAGCAACCAAAGAAAGTCCAGTAACACATGCTGGCTGCACAACACACTGCTAAATCACGAGTGGGTCATGGAACAGATTAGAAAGGAAATTCAAATGTTCATGCTATTCAACAAAAATGAACACACAAATTACCAGCTCCACTGGGACACAACAAAGGCAGTACTCAGAGGCAAGTTTATAGCTCTGAGCTCCTACATCAACAAATTGGAGAGATCTGAAACCAACAATTTAATGAGACATCTGAACCTCCTTGAAAAAGAGCACCAACATAAACCACAATCCAGTAGATGGAAAGAAATAATTAAAATTAAATCAGAATTAAATGAATTAGAATCAAAAAAAACTATAGAAAGAATCATCAAAACAAAGAGTTGGTTCTTCGAAAAAATAAACAAAATTGACAAATCCTTAACAAATCTTATCAGAAAAAGAAGAGAACACACCCAAATAAATAAACTGAGAGATGAGAATGGAAACATCACCACGGAAACAACCAAGATTCAGAACATTATAAGGGAATACTTCTCAAAACTTTATGCCAATAAGTTTGAGAACTTGACAGAAATGGACCTTTTCCTAGCAAATATTGACATGCGAAAACTAAACCAAGATGAGATAACCAGCTTAACAGGCCCATATCAAGCATTGAAATAGAAACAGCAATAAGAGACTTCCCATCTAATAAAAGTCCAGGACCAGATGGTTTTACAGCGGAATTCTACAAAGCCTTCAAAGCAGAGCTCACACCCATACTCCTCCAACTCTTCAATGAAATTGAAAGAGAAAGTTCACTACCGAACACATTCTATGAAGCCATCATAACCCTCATCCAAAAACCAGGCAGGGACTCATCAAAGAAACAGAACTATAGACCCATTTCTTTGATGAACATTGATGCAAAACTGCTCAACAAAATTTTGGCCAATCGACTTCAACAATTCATCCAAAAAATCATCCACCACGATCAAACAGGAATCATTTCAGGGATGCAAAGCTGGATCAATATACGCAAATCAGTTAATATTATTATCACATCAACAGGAGCAAGAATAAGAACCACATGGTTATCTCAATAGATGCAGAAAAAGCATTCGACAAGATCCAACACGCCTTCATGATGAAGGTTTTGGAAAAATTAGGAATCCATGGAACATTCCTCAATACAATAAAGGCTGTGTATGACAAACCTACAGCCAGCATTATACTTAACGGTGAAAAACTAAAGCCATTTCCTCTTAACTCAGGAACAAGACAAGGATGTCCACTCTCTCCACTTCTCTTCAATCTAGTAATAGAATGCCTAGCTACATTAATAAGACAAGATGCAAACATAAAGGGGATCCAAATAGGGAAAGAAGAAATAAAACACTCCTTCTTTCAGATGACATGATCTTGTATTTAAAGAATCCCATAGACTCCACTCCCAAATTATTCAAGCTGATTCAAAACTTTGGCAAAGTAGCAGGGTATAAAACTAACCCCACAAAATCAATGAATTTTCTGTATGCCAACAATGAGAAAAGTGTTGCTGAAACTAGGAAAGTAACTCCATCTGAAATACCCCTCAAATAATAAAATACCTTTGAATTTACTTAACCAAAGAAGTGAAGGACCTCTGTGATGAACACTTTAGAATCTTGAAAAAGGAAATCAAAACAGAACTTCAGAACTTAGAAAATGGCACAACTTCCATGCTCCTGGATTGGAAAGATTAACATCGTGAAAATGGCAATATTTCCCAAGGCTATCTACAAATTCAATGCAATACCTATCAAAATTCCAACCTCATTCTTCAAGGAAATAGAAGAGGCAATACATAAATTCATAAGGAACAATAAAAGCCCCCGAATAGCAAAAACGCTCTTTAACGGAAAGAACACTGCTGGTGGAATATCAATACCAAATTTCAAACTCTTCTAAATAGCCATAGTAATCAAAACAGCTTGGTACTGGCATAAGAACAGACCTCAGGACCAATGGAATAGAATTGAAAACCCAGAAATGAACCTACAGACCTATAGCCAACTAATCTTCGATAAGGGAGCTGAAATAATAGAATGGAAGCAAGACAACCTCTTCAGTAAATGGTGCTGGCAAAATTGGTTAACTACTTCTAGAAAACTAAAACTAGACCCTTATATATCACCCTGAACCAGAATCAACTCCAAATGTATCAAAGACCTCGAAGTCAAAGCAGACACTGTGAAAACATAACAGGATGGAATAAGCAGACACTGTGAAAACGTAACAGAATGGAATAGGAGAAACTCTAGGCCTCCTTGGCTCAGGACGAAACTTTCTTAATAGAGATCCGGAAACACAACAAATCAAAGAAAGGTTGGATAAATGGTATTGCATGAAGTTGCAGAGCTTCTGCATGGCAAAGGATGTAGCTAGCAAGATCAATAGAAAGCCCACAGATTGAGAGAAGATCTTCACTAGCCATACAACAGACAAGGGTCTCATATTTAAAATATACTTGAAACTCAAAAATTTAAATCCCCCAACAACAAATCCTTAAAGAAACAACTGCCCAATAAATAAGTGGGCTAAAGACTTGAAGAGAAACTTCTCTGAAGAAGATATAAGAATGGCCAATAGACACATGAAGAAATGCTCAACCTCCCTAGCCATAAAAGAAATGCGAATCAAATCAACATTGAGATACCACCTCACACCAGTTAGAATGGCAAAAATCAAGCACTCTAATAACAACAGTTGCTGGAGGGGATGTGGACAGAAGGGAACCTTACTTCATTGTTGGTGGGAGTGTAAACTTGTTCAACCACTTTGGAAAGTAGTATGGAGGTTCCTCAAAAGACTTCACATAGACCTCCCCTATGACCCAGCAAGCCACTTTTGAGCCTTCACCCAAAGGTTTATAAACAAGACCACACTAAAGCGACCAGCACAACTATGTTTATTGCAGCATTATTTACCATAGCTAAGATATGGAACCAACCCAGATGACCACCAGTAGATGAATGGATCAAGAAAATGTGGTATATATACACAATGGAATTCTATGCCTCCATCAGAAAGAATGACATGTCCCCATTTGTTAGGAAATGGAAAGGCTAGTAAAAAATTATATTAAGTGAAGTAAGCCAAGCCCAAAGAAACATATGTCCCATGCTTTCCCTTATTTCCAATATCTAGTATATGTATTTCAAGCAGAAAAGGTCAGATAATGTGATGTTAGGAAAATGATCCCTTAGATATGTATTTAAATGTTTTTTCTTTAATGCATTTGTTTCTAATGCATTTATAAGATTATTTCTTTGTAGCTTTGTATGTCTCTCTCCCACAGTATAACCCCTGCTTTCACTATATTTGGTATCGGTATAATTTGTGGAGGAGATGGGGAAAAACGAGTCGTTAAAGGATACAGTTGGACCCGATGCAACTATGAAAAGTACAAGTTGTCATGTCAAAAACGAACTTTACAACTTTGGTGTGGAGCAGCAGGGGGGGATTGGGTGGGGGAGCAGGGAGAGGCTGGGAAGGGATGTGAAGGGTAAACAAAGGAGGAGGCTGTAATGCTTGATAAGAAATGTACTCATTATCTTGCCCATGTAATTGTAACCCCTCTGTACACTATGTTCACAAAAAATTAAAATTAGAAAAAAATAAAGTTAGATTTGTG
Source organism: Dipodomys spectabilis (assembly GCF_019054845.1). NCBI lineage: Eukaryota > Metazoa > Chordata > Mammalia > Rodentia > Heteromyidae > Dipodomys > Dipodomys spectabilis. The sequence continues at coordinate 358,917 of NW_024871404.1, read as the reverse complement.
CTCCATGGACCAAATTTCATAACTCATCAAAGAGTATCTTCACAGTACTTAAAGTATTTATATACTCAACACTGAACCTTTTTCCATTCTGTATTATTAATGAGCACAACATAAATGTTAGTAAGGCTTGCCTTTTCATTGGAAAATTCACAATGATGAATTTTCTAAACTTTCCTTTCTTTTATACAGCAAATAAAACTAAGTATGGTGTGCAGAGAAGTAAGTTAATGTACCTCTATAATGCTCTGGACCTGCTTGATCATCTCACGTAACTGCAGCTCTGTCTTCTTTCAGGCATCCTTTCAGGCCAATTGATCTTCTCCTTAGTGCCCAGGTTAGGGAGCTCAGCAACTTCCCTCCAGTCTCCAAGGATACCTCATGGCTGTTTCGTCATTGCAGAAAATAGATTTCTCTATTCTACCAAAAAATAAATGTGATTGGGTTAAGTCTCTACTGACATAAGATTTTATTTTACATTAGTCCATATTTCCTTCAGAGAATTCCCTAAATGTTTAATTAATGGAAGGAAGGGGCTGGGAAAGAGTGAGGGAACAGAAGACACTGTACAAACAGAAATGTATTTATTACCTGACTCATTTAATTGTAATCCCTCTGTACATGTTCTTTATAATACCAATAAAGTAAATTAATAAAAAATGTTCAATTAGACCAACCTGGTCAGAATGTAGACATGTCCAACTAGTCACCTAACAAAACTAATGCTTTACACACACTAAGAAGACAGTAAACTCCCAAATAAAGTGTACTTAAATCATTTGCAAGGCCACTCCAGCCCAGCCGCGATCACCACGCTGGGTCCTTTTTCCAAGATGGGGCACCAGGAACACTGCCTCCTGGGCTTCAATGCAGCTGCTATGAGGGTCTGTGGGGCGCAGCCTTTCCAGCACCGAAGCTGCAGAGTGGAGCCAAGTCAGCGCAGCTTGTTGTGGTACACAATGCTGCTGCAGTTGAAAGGGTGGCAGGCTGCACCTGAGGCCTCTGGTGCCCAGCACCCATCTCAGGCTTGAGTCATTGGGAAGCCCCGCGGCGGCAGGGGCAGCTCACATGCTGTGAACCTCCAACTAGCAGTGGGTGCTCCTTGGGCTCAGGCGCCAGCAGCAGCAGGGACTTGGACGGCGAAGCCTCAGGGATCCAGGAGCCTTGGCCCATTGTACCATGCCTCGCCCCTGCTGACGCCTCCTGCGGACTGGCCCATGGACCCTGCTCAGCATCTGTGAGTACCAGATGCTGCTCATCAGCAGCCTGAGTCCCACACTGGAGCTGAGCACCAGAGCACCCCAGGACTGGTTTCTCCACCAGGTCAAGGGCCTCAGGGAGACAGCCAGTGACTTTGCACATGCCCTACCTCCTCCACCAGGCCTACATGAATTTCAGGCAGCCGCAGGATGAGCCAGAGGCCCGGAAGCAAGTCCTGGCCGGCCAGCAGCTGCCCTATAACCCCAGGCTCAAGACAGAGCCAATGCACCTGCTCTGCAGAGGCAATGGCAGTGATGGAAGCCACGGAGCTGCAGCAGAAGCACCGCTGCCTCCAGGCCATCCCCAGCTGCCTAGGGGCACCCACACCGTCAACCCCCGGGGCTGCCCACTCCTGCACTGAGGCTGCCCATATAAGCAGTGCTCATTTTCTTCTTTATCCTCCCTTACCCTGCCGAATCTCCGCGGGTGCCACTGCCTCCTCTGCCAACTTTGCCCTGGATACTCAGCTGCCATAGAGTCCCCTCATAGAGTTCAGAAGGGTTGACGGCACTTCTGTGGACAGCCCCCAGTAAAGAATCAAGGATCAGGGTGATAGTATGCAGAAAAAGGTATTCCACACATATTTTGATAGACTATGAAATCAGAAGAAAGCAAAAATTATCAAATTTAACAAAAGAGATTAACCAGGCACCAATTACATAATGTACCAATTACATAAGACTTTCTTCCCAGAAAAACACAACTCTTATCTACATAAAAGATAAGGTGTTTAAGTGCCTCTTCATATTTATCTAAAATAGTATACACATTGAAAGGAACTCCACGATATGGATATGCTTCTCATGCATGAGAAGCAAGCACTCTATCATGGAGCCACATTCCTAGGCCAATAAACAAAAGACTTATAAGTGTCAGCTGGGCACTGTTGGCTGATATTTGTAATATTAGCTACTCAGGAGCCTAGAAGCTGGGGATTATGGTTCAAGCCAGCCTGAGCAGGTAAATATGTGAGAATGTTAACCAATTATCCACCAAAAATACCAGAAATGGAGCTGTGGCTCAAGTGGTAAAATCCTAGCCTTGAGTAAAAATAGCGAAGGGACAGGGCCCAGCCCCTGAGTTCAAGTCCCACTCTGCACTACCAGGTTAAAAATTTTTAAAAATGATAAAGGAACTTATCTTCTATGGGACTAAAACACTTGTGAGTAGTTGCTGACATACACGCCTGCCTTCCTACACCATGGGACACATGCAACATGATAGACTTAAACATTTCTGTTCATTTCAAGGTTAGGTACAATCACATGATTACAACATATGTAGAAACTACATCAGAGTGAAGCCCAAGTTGATTTCCTTTGCCAGTGATCTTAGAAGTTTGTCAGAGCAGAGTGTCCTTCACAGGAAGAAAAGAAGCTCCTACTGACTCAACTTAAACTCATGTTGTGAGTAGAAATACTGCTGGGCTGTTTGTCAATGCAGCGTTACTTGGCTGGTTTTGACTCATCCTGGTTCCTTGAAGGCAGAGCCCCATCTGGTTGCATGTTGGGGGCCTCAGAGGAGGTCACCATGAAATAGTAACTGAAGAATATCACCAACTCCCCTTCATGAAGCCAGTGGTTCAGATGTGTAATCCTAGCTACTCAGGAGGCTAGCAACCTTATGGCTGTGGTTCAATGCCAGCACTCCAATTAAACATCAGAAAATCTGGAAGTGGACCAGTGTCCCAAGTGGTAGTGTGCCTGCCTTGAGCAAAAAAGCACAGGGACAGCCCTAGGAATGGTACACACACACACACACACACACACACACACACACACACACACACACACACAAACACACATATACCACTTATTATTAGCTCGTCTAATGCTCCGAACAACCATATCCCTCAGTTATCCTTATTTCCATATTACAGAGGAAGAAAATTCCTGGAGAATCAGTGACACCAGACTCCAAATACAATCCCCTGCCTCAGTACCTTTTCTTGGGAAAAAACCTGTGGCCCAAAAGACAGGCTACAGGCATTCTCTGGTGTGTGTGTGTGTTTGTTTGTTTGTTTGTTTGTTTGCTTGTGTGTGTGTGTGCACGTGCGTGCGTGCACGCACACACCAATCCTAGGGTTTGAACTTTGAGTCTGGGTGCTGTCCCTTAGCTTTTGTTCTCAAGTTTGTCACACTATACCACTTGAGCCACAGCTCCATTTCTTGGTCGTTAGTTTTTCATTGGAGAGAAGAGTCTCACAGACTTTCATGCCCAGGCTGGCTTTGAATCATGGTCCTTAGATCACAGCCTTCTCAGTAACTAGGAGTCTACATGTGAACCATTGGCATCAGGCATGGATTCTTCACCCTTATGGGTAAACCTGTCTTACCTAGTTTTCCTCAGTATGAATTAGTTTCAATAATGTTTGATCCTAGGCCAGTAGAGACATATATGTCCTTATTACAGTGTCTGGCTGGTGTTTCAGTACAACAATTCCTGCTCTGCCTGAGATGAAAGTTCTTGAGAAGGACAACTAAGCTAGGTGTTGGTGACTCACACCTTTAATCCTAGCTGGTGAAGAGGCTGAGATCTGAGGACTGTGGTTCAAAGTCAGCATGGGCAGGAAAGACTGTAAGACTCTAGAATTGGCGCTGGCCCAAATTGTAGAATTTTAGCCTTGAATGAAGAGCTCAGAAACAGTGCCCAGGTACTCAGTGCAGTCCCTAGGACAAACACAAAATGAAAGAAAGAGAAAGAAAAAAGAAAAGGAGTTGGGGCAGGAGGAGAAAGAAGGAGGGAGGGAAGAATTATGGAATTAGTGGCTCAGTTATGTAATCCTAGCAAGAAAACCAGTAGTGGAACTGTATCTCAAAGTAGTAGAGAGCTAGCTTTGAGCAAAAAGCTCAGGGACAGGCCCTGTATTCAAGAACAAAGACTGACAAAAAAGAGAGGGAGAGGATAGAAGGGGAAAGGGAGGGGAAAAGGGAGGGAAGGAATGAACTAGTTCAAGAGTTGAGTGAAATAAAATCTGCTAGGGATCTGGGAACCTACAGAGAACCAGGAGGCACAGGTTTTTAACCACACATCCTTGGCTGGTGCTAAAGATGAGATTCCCCCTACAGAGCCCATGCTGCGCTTTAGTTCAGGCCTATTGAATGCTCCCCGTGCCTTGGGAAGGAAGAGCTAGCCTTTGCTTCACTTGTAAAGACTAGGAAACCAAGGACATCAAGGACCTCTCATAGCAAGAAGAGGAAGACATGGGTATCCATTCCCTGGAATCTGATCCTTTCTGTGACATGCCCACTCTGATCCTTCTCCTATCCTATTATCTTCTGGTAGCCTGGAAAGATGTAAAAATCACCTACATCACCAGGAAAAGAAAGGAAGCCCCCTCAATGGCTATAGGTGGGTCTCTCTACCCCATTTGCCAGTCCTAGTCCAGCACAGACTCTGCCAGAACCGTGATTAGTAGACTAAACAGCTTTGTGGACCAACCCCCCCCTCTCTAGTTCTATTTTCTGGGGGAATCTTCAAAGACCGAGTATAGATAGAATAGGCTGCTATGTCCCCATTGGCACCAATAGTATTTAGCCATTTTCGTCAAAATCACAGCCAGAGCACCAATGATTAAAGTCAAAATCAAATCTGGGAGCAAGTCTTAACATGTAGAGCTAGGACATTTATCATTGCTGGGGGCCTCTGTTGAACTCAAAGGGAGCCAGTGAGATAGGGGCAGGGATGAGGCTGCCGTGGGACTTCTCTCTGTGTCCTGTACCTTATAAGGATTCTCAAATCAAGGTCGGACCAAATAATAATGACAAATAATAAATATTGATTACTAACAACTGTTGTATTGAGAGATGAAGGTTACATTTATTTTATTTTTACCCCATCAAATGTCCATACCTCCCCATAGAGTATTTATTATTATTAATGTCCTTACTTAATCTTCATTTCACGTAACAGAAAATGGTATTCAGAGAGATTAAGCCACTGACTAGAGCCACACAGCTCAAAATCAAAATAGTATGACGATAAGAATACTATCTGAGGCAGGTGCTGGTACCTCTTGCTTGTAATCTTAGTTACTTAGTAGGCTGAGGTCTGAGGATCACGGTTTACAGCCATGATCTCCGATTAACCACTAAAATGCCTGCAATGGAGCTGTAGGACAAGTTGTAGAGTGCTACTTTTGAGTGAAAGGGCTAAGGGATAGTGCCCAGATCTTGAGTTCATGCTCTGGTACTGGCACCAAACAACAACAATAAAAATGGCTCATAACCATCACCCAAGACTATCTCCCACACACCAACAAAAACCCAGACCCGAAGGTGTGGCTCAAGAGGTACAGTACTAGTCTCAAGCAGAATAAGCTAGGGGAAAGTGTCTACACGTTAATTTCAACCCCTCCCCACTATAAACTTGTGTGTATATGTATATGTATACGTATATGTATATGTATATATAATGTGTCACACATATATACACATGCATGAAAGTATACATACATGTGTATATGCTGATTGGGGGATATCAGGCCTGATAGCTCAAGCAAGAGAAAAATTTTGCATCATTCAGCCTGTAGATGGAGACTCAGAATTTCTATACTGCAGCTAAGTGGCAGAATTTGAGTATGCTCAAATTCTGAAATTCATCAAATCATTGAATAAAGTCCATTCTATTTAGGAAGGGTAATCATCTTTTTTTGCTTTGTTTTGTTTTTGGTTTTTGCCAGTCCTGGGGCTTGAACTCAGGGCCTGGTCACTGTCCATGAGCTTCTTTGGCTCGAGGACAGTGCTCTAACACTTGAGCCACAGCGTCACTTCTAGCTTTTTGTTCATGTGGTAGTGAGGAATCAAACCCAGGGCTTCATGCATGCTAGGCAAGCACTCTAACACTAAGCCACATTCCCAGCCCGTAATAAATCTTCTTTACTCAACGTTAAAAATTATTTAAATCTATCTGTTTATATTTACCCATGTGATTAAAATGGTAATCACCTTCAAAAATATTTTCATGGCAATATTTACACTGATGTTTGACTAAAAAATGAAGCACTACATGCTAGCAGAAATAATGTGTTAAAATAGACCATCTCTAGCCATGTGTTGTTGGCTCAAGGCTGTAATTCTAGCTATTCAAGAAGTTTAGAGCTGAGGATTGAAGTTTTATGATACTCATTTCCAATTAACTACCTTAGAAAACTAATGTGAATTTATGGTAGAAATGGCAAAATATCCCAGGGATATTGCCCAGGACCTGAGTACAAGCAATAACACTGGGGTGTGCATGAGCATGAACACACACACACACACACACACACACACACACACATAGACATACATCACTATCATTAGAATATCATGACTCCACTCACAGGAGATCTGCAACAGTCAAATTGTGAGAAAGGAAGTAGAATGGTAGGTTTCCTGAGACTGGGGAAATGGATGGATGGATGGTGCTGTTTAATAAGTGCTTACTTTCAGGTTGGATTCTGAGAAAGTTCTAGAGGTTGGTATCAGTGAGGCTGCATGAAAATGTGAATAAACTTAAAGCTACTGAAGTGTACAATTATAACTGGTTCATATGACACATTTTATGCTCTGGTTATTTTCCCAGGATGAGAGAACAGATAACAGTGCAGCCAGAGGGGGCCTGGACATGAAAAGATGGGAGGAGGCGAGGCCCCTTTTAGTGTTCACTCATTCAGTTTCTCACCAACAAACATCTGCTGTTGGGCCATTTGTGCTGGGCTTATGCCAGGCTGAAGAAAAAGCAGTGAGTGACTGTCTGTCACTGGCGCTCTATCATTTCAGCCACATCTGTACTTCTGGCTTTTGTACATTAATTGGAGATAAAGCTCTCAGATTTAGCTGCCTAGGCTGGCTTTGAACTTCAATCCTCAGATTTCAGCCTCAATGTACTATGTTAAACAAATGATTGGAACTTGCTCTTTGTTGTTGTTGGTTTTGGTTGTCAGGCTAGAACTTGGGGCCCAAGCACTGTACCTCAGTTCTTCTGCTTAAGGCTAGCATTCTACCAGTTTGAATTACTACACTACTTTTGGTTTTCTGGTGATTAATTGGAAATAAGTTTCACAGACTTTACTGCTCAGACTGGCCTTGAACCTTGATCCTCTGATCTCAGCCTCTTTAGTAGTTAGGATTGCAGCTGAGCCAATTACACATTGTTGGGAACTTGCTCCTTCATGAATGAAGGGGTTCTGATTATCTCCATTTTCCAGATACAGAAACACAGGAAACAATTTGAAATTACTTGTATGTGATGTCAAACGTTAGTAAATGCTGGAGCTGGGACTTTTCTCCTGGACTTTCCAATTGCAAAACTCACCTTCAAATAATACTCCATTAGTGTGTGGTTTTTGTTATCCACTACCCTCACATTCCTGTAACAAGGAATCAAGAATGCCCAGAGGTGTGACTAAGTACATGGCTGTCTAGTGAGGAGAGTGCCTGGGTCTGAGTCTGATCTTCACTACTGAAATTGGATTGAGATGTTTGTCTGACCAGGATTTAAGTTTTGTGATGCTGGCCCTGGCAAATCATTGGTTCTGTTCCAGTGTCCTGGTTTGTAAGACTAAGATAATGATTACCTATCTCATAGGTTTATTACCAAGTTCACAAAGAAAAAGGTGGGTTGGTGCCTAGCATACAGTCAGCAACCCATTGACGTCATCTCTTTATTACATTGAATAAAGATGGCAGCCTATGGCTGGTTGTCCAGTTCAGTGGTAAAGCCTATACTTATTTAGCATGGTGTGCAGGAGGAAGGTTGTGAGGGGAGAGGAGGAAGAACCAAGAAGAAGGAAGAAGGGGTGGAATGTGGTCAGGCACAAGCAGCTCAAGCCTGTAATCCTAGCTACTTAGGAGGCTAAGATCTGTGGATGGTGGATTAACCCAGTCTGGCCAGGAAAATGTATGAGACTCTTAAGTCTAATAAAGTACTTAGAAAAAGCTAGAAACGGCATTGTTCCTCAAGGGGTAGAGTACTACCCTTGACTGAGCAAATTAGGCTCAGGGACAGTGCTTAGAAATGAGTTCCAGTTCTAGGCAGGGCTCAATCAATCAATCAATCAATCAATCAATCAATCAATCAAGAAGTAGAAGTGGAAAATTTGGTTGTGTGTTAATCATGAATTTTTTTTGCTATGACAAAATACTTGACAGAAATATCTTAGGAATTTATTTTGCTCAGTGTCATTGATTTCAGGCAGTCATGGCAGAGCAGAATATGGTGGACATGGAGAAGGGGGAGGAGTAAGAGAGGGAGAGGGAGTGCTTCCATGGGTGGATTCTTTTTTCTCCTCTTTAATTCCATATGGAAAGCCAGCTTATGGGACTATGCCACCCATGTTCAGGAGGCGTATCTGCTTCAGTTAGTCTGCTATGGAAACCCCCCAAACACACCCAGAGTTAGGTGTGTGCATCTAAACACAATCAAATCAATCTCAATTAAGTTTATCCTCAAGATTAACCATCACAGTTGCCAACTTCATTTACCTCCAAATTTACCTTCCTTGTTCTCTCACAACCCACGTATCATTTATCATTCTTGTTTTTTTTCACTTTTAGACTATTGTGTGTGTGTGTGCGTGTGTGTGTGTGTGCTTTAATTGGAAAAAATTGAATATAAAACAGATTATTCCATTGGGACCTTAGAAAACCATGGTATCAGTCCTATCTCCATTTCCACTAGACCCTCTAAGTTTCCACTTAAGCAATATCATTTCAAATATTTTCTCATCCAATATGAAGAAATCTTCCATTCAGTGTCATGTAGGATTAGAGGACAGAAAAACACATTTAAGAAATAGGCCATGGAGCTTATCTCACAATAGCAAAAGTTAAGGGACCATTATACATTCTCTGGCATATGAAATTCCAAAATCAGACATGTTCTACTCAGACTTGTTGTCCCTGGAGTGACTGAGACCTGCACATCTGAGTTAGGGTAGAAAGAAAGAAAAAAGTGCAGCAGTGGTTTAGTAGTGGTGATTGTGATAAAATGCATGCAGCATACCCCAATGTTTAAAAAATATAACAACTACCATTTATAGTCTGGAAGTAACCTAAGGATAGACAGCAAATAAAGAAAATACTAAAGGTTAGTAAGATATCTGAGTTTTTAGAGAGCTTTTATGTTTATGTTTAAAGAACATAATTTTTTTAAACACAACACTTATATCCTCCCTCTTCAAAGGACAGAAATTCCACAGAGCAGTTGGAGAGAGGCACAGAGGCCTCTCGTCCGTTTAGTTGTAATTGTACAGATTTCTGCCTTCCAAGATTGGGAACAAGTATCTCTCATCTTAGGCTCCCATATTCCTCTCATAAACAAGACAACAATAAGCTAATATTAGTGGAACTTCTCAATGTGCTGAAGGCCAAAGAAGCAGCACCTTGCTAGGCAAACCCTGAAAAGCCTGTGGACATACTCATGTTTGGTCCTTGGAACAGCTCTGTAGAAAAGTAAACTTTTCTATAATAGTCTAACTTAGCGGAACCAGAGAAATAAATGAGTTCTGTCCACAGTTTTTATTCTTTGTTACTTTACACGTTCTATTTTATTAACAATGATCAGATATGCAAATAGTCAGTAAGCGTGACCACAATGAAAAAGCATATCTATTGGAAGAGAAGCCCGATTTCAGATTTAATTGACAGATTTTAAGGACTATACTACTACTACTAGTACTACTACCACTATTACTACTACTACTACTAATAATAAGCAGGAAATAGAGCTATTGGAAGATAACCCCAGTGGCAGAGGGAGAGAAAATGGTTTAAAATGTACATTTATAAAGTTCATATAGACTCATATGCTGGTGGCTCATGCTTGTAATACTAGCTTGTCAGTAGGATAGGATCTGAAGACCAGGGATTAAAATCAACCTGGATAGTAAAATCCAAAATAATCTCTAATAAATTGATCAAAATAATGGATTTAAGTGGTAGAGAGCAACTCCAGAGGGGAAAAACAAAAGGTAAAGGAAACTTCAAACAGGAACAAAAGAAAGTGTTAACAATTATATATGTAGGATTTCGTATATGACATTTTCATATATGCTTATAATATATTCTATTTGGTACATCTCCCTCCCTTCATCATGATGTAAAATAGTTTGGACATGTTTCATTGTTTTATTCTCATACAAGTAAACAATGTTGACCATGTTTATTCTCTTCTATCAAAATTCTTTAAAAGCATTTACAAAAACAATATAATGAAGTAGGTTAAAATTATATTAGGAAGGAGAGTGGATGAGGAAGTATGATTGAGTGAGGTCAATGAAATAAATTATATTCTTGCATTAAACTGTGACCACGAGACTACCCTGTGTACTGAAAATACGTTAATAAAAATATCTGTTTTTCAAAAAGAACAGTTGATAACCAATATCCTACCTAATGGTGAAACTTCCTATACTAATCTCCTAAAATCAGCAACAAGATATCCTTATCTACTGTTACCACTTGTAAGTTGAAGGAAATGGAGTTGCAAGGAAAATCAATTTGACAATAGAAATGTCCATTTCTGTGTCGATAGGAAAGAGTGTAATTATCTTTTGTGAAGATAACATTATCTTTTATTTATGTCATCCTGGGCCTAGAACCCAGGGATTGTGTTCTGTCCCTGAGCTTTCTACTCAAAACTAGATTTCTATCCCTTGAACTGCAGCTCCACCCCTGTTTTTTTTTATGGTTAACGGGAGTAAGTGTCTCAGGAGTCTCATATACTTCTTTGCAGGGCCTGGCTTCCAACTGCAATCCTCAGAAATCAGCCTCCTGAGCAGCGAAGATTACAGGCAGCAGCCACTGGCTCCCAAATCTCACCTTATTTTTTATTTAGAAAATTACAATAATTCGCTAAAAATTATTATGTTCAATAACAGTTCAATGAAGTACTAGGGAATAATGTGTGTTTAAAAATAATTGGATTTACATTTGTGAGCAATAAAAAATTAAGAATAATATAGGGAGTAAGTTCTCTTTATACAAGTATAAACATAAAGTACTTAGAAATAAATGTATCAAAAAATGTAACCTTGAACAATGAAAACTAAATTACACAGTAAATCTTGAAAGCACTCCAGTTTTCACTTGATATCTTATTCTGCTTACCTCTCAGGAATTTACTTTTACAGAAAAAAACTAATATTTTTTCTTTATATTATTATAAGGACTCTCAAGTGGAAATACATACATCCAAATATGACCTGCGATCTCCATTTTCATGAGGAATAGATCAGGTCCACAAAAGAGGCATGGAGAACCCATACACTTTAGGAATGAATTTCAGGCATGAAAGTTTCCTCTCCAATCCTCCCCAATCACGTTGTGTGTAAAGGATCCTCCAAAATCACAATAAATCTTGAAGAGAGAAGCATAGGATCTCACATATGATGGAGGGAGTGAAAATATTTATTCCTTAGTCTAATGGGAAGACAAATCTTAGGTCCCCATGTTATGTAGCTTAGAGTTACTGAGAGAAACTTTCAGGAACAAGGAGGTAAGAATTCAAATAAGGGCTAAGACCTGCAAAACAGAAAGACAAAAAAAGGCTGATTTGGGGCAAAGAAGCAAGCTTCACATCAACATACACCTATCCTAAACTTCACTCCTCTACCATATTCATTCTGATCACCACAAGCCAACATCTCTTTGAACAGCAATGGAGGCAATGCACTGTGCTCTAAGAAACTATTGTAAGGGAATATGTCACTAGTTAGCTGAAGAAATTCTGAAATGAAAGGCAAGTAGAGCACAACAAATGTTCACAGACAGTGAGTGCACTAGCTGTGAGTTCAAGCCACACAACCAACAGGAAAAAATATAAGAAAACAAAACCAAAAAACTTTAAAGGATAGACAAAATTCAGAAACAACCAAAAATTCTATAAGAGTTCATAGAAGGAATTTGGAACTTTCTAGGCAATTGTTACATTTTGAAAAATCTCAATTGATACAGGATTTTGGTGTTTTATTCATATATATATATATATATATATATATATATATATATATGTATATATTAGAACAGGTGAAATTGGTCAAGGAATCAGTTTAGTCAGTAAACCTTTTGAAGGTGCAATGGAAGATATTCTAAAATTTAAGGATAAAACAGAGCAATTTACAGTCAGCAAATCATACCTGGTAAGCAAAGACAGAAGCAAAAGCCATGTAATCTCATAACCACAATTACATTATCATAACTAAGAATTAAAATGTGAAATTATGTAATTCTCCCCAATATATTTCCATTATCTGATTGGTCTCACAATGTTTCAAGAGGCAAATGGTGATTTTAAAGTAGAAACTCATGTTAGCTGACACAGTTAGGAGATAAATTTCCCTATGCATCAAGGAACTCCTCAGACTTAGAGTCTGACACTGGTCCAACCTATGTAAGACCAACTTCCTCTAGGGTAGCCTACCACATTGTGGGAATTGTAGTGTCCATTGAAGCACAGATGCTTTGAAAGGGTTGGGATATTTTTTGGAAGTGTGGGGTGGCAGAACCTACTTAATGTGTGCCTCTTCACCCATCATTGTTTTAACTCTGTAAATTCGTTTCTTTCCCTCGTTGCTGCTGGAAATGCTATGAAGTACAGTTTTGCACTTCATAGTTGGAGTAGCGAGGCAGGTGCCCAGCCAGTCTTCAGTGGACCTTGACAACTGTAACTTGAAGGAATCAGGCTCTGGAAATAATGTGAGGTGAGAACCCTAAGATGGGTGTAGGACCTGAGTCTACACTCCATGTGTTACTCCTTTCTGGGGTTAATGATTTGCAGTTCATTAGTTCGCATTGCCAGTAGACTATGTGCATGCAGACAACTGAAAATGACTCTTGAAGTTCTGAGAGTAAGTTGAATGGCTCTCCAGACGAGGAGAGCCAAGAGCTTTGTTTAAACTCCATGACCAAGAGATTCTGTTGTTAACCCATGTGAATTTATTCACTTTGCCCAGCTGTAACATGAGCATGGTAACAATTCTAGTGACGTTGTGAATTGTGTGTCTGCCTGGAGTCTTCTTATATTGCAATTTTATTTTGGTATTCGGTGTTGTTTCTCCTACAGGTGTGTCTTTTCTGCTCCTGCCTTGTTAGCCTTCTTAGTGCTCCTTGATTGAGTACATACATGTTTGTACATGACCTGGTGACTACAGACAGTTGTACATATTATGGTAGTGTGTGCTTTTTCTGTATTTATAGCAATGAAGCCTACCAGTGTTGGAAGGTGGGCACCCCATGAAAAGGAATTAACCTCTTCAAAGGACAGACCTCGTCAACTCTGACAAGTCCTAATGAGAAGATGCAGAAAGTCACAGGAAGGTGAAGATATTTTTAGCTTTTCTTACCTTAAGCAAAAATTGGTTCTACTTCCCAAACACAAGATTCCTCTAACATTCTCAACCATTTCGTGTTGCTGGAAGGTTTAGACCAACTTTTAGGAGTGGAGGAGAACTGGGTTTAAGAATAAGCCAGAGACTATCAGCGGGAACATGAGGCTGTGGTTTGGTGTACAGGAGTAACTATCACAAATGATAATATCTGCCTATTTACTAATCCTTAATCCTATTCTCACTATCATTTCTGGCACGTGATCTCGCAAACTAATCCTGATCGTGCCATATATAGAATTACTAATTGTAGAGCACATGGGCAGCAAAGATGGCACTGAGAGGGAGTTGAGTGGGCAGAGCCCGATTTACTGTAGAGCACATGGGCAACAAAGATGGTGCTGAGAAGGAATTGAGTGGGAAGAGCCCAATTTGCTTTATGTTCTGTGCGTAACCAGCCTGTGGAAGCTTAGGTGCATGATAGGGTATGACCTTGACAGTGATTGGTTCCTCTTCCTCCCCTCCCATGCCACCTGGTCTTTTTAAAACTGCTTTAAAAACTGCTTGCTCTCTGTTAATAAACGAGGTTTCCTCACTTGAGTTGACTCCTTGCTGTGTCTGTTGTCTCCCGAGCTAAGGGAGGCTGGAGAACCAGCTAGCGGGGGACTTACCATTCCTTGGACCCCGTCCGTCTTTTGTGGGACAGAAGAATACCTGACATCTGGCGTCAAAAGTAGGGCACAAAAGGAAAAGACACCGGTCAAGGCTAAACAGTCTCTCAGAGTAAATGAAACCCTTACTATGGTTAATGCTATCTCACAGAAGAAGGAGGAGGAGGCAACATTAGGCCTAGAAGGAATAAAAGAGGACTTGGGAAGTGAGAAGGAAAAGGAATGGGTCAAATTCGAGGGAGAATGCTCTGAGACATGCACAGTGGAAGTCAAAAGGAGGGTGAAAGTTACCCCCTCTGACTCAGGTGCCCCTGATAGTCGTAGGCTCCCTCCCTATTCCCCCGATTGGGGGGGGGGGAATAGGGTACGGCACCCTACAGGACATGCGAGAGGGACCTGCAAGACTTGGACTCCTACCAACGATCCATGGAGGAGCTGAGGACTGGGGAAGTAACCTACTCAGAGGCCTACCCTGGAAAGGAAGGGCCACCTGGGGGCCTGCAACCTAGGCCACAGGATTCACGTCCCCAAGTGTATCTGGTCAATCTGGCACCAGGAGCTAACAGGCCCTTGGAATGTTATCCATGGGAAGCTAAGGATCTTAAAGAGCTCTACAAGGTGGTGGTGGAGGATGACCCGAACTCTCCTTGGGCCCAGACCCTATTACAGGACATTGCTTATCACCCATGTGTCCATAAGGACTGGCTGGATGTGGCCAAAGCTGTTCTCACCAGTTCTCAGTTGATTAAATAGTGTGCTTTCTTTAAGGAGGAATGTAGAGTGTGAACGGAGAATAACCGGCAGCCTCAACCCGCAATACCTTTTACTTATGCCATGTTAACAGGGACAGGAGAAGGGTACTCCACTGGTGTCCAACATGCCACAGTACCTGGCCCATACTGTGGCCAGGTGAGGCAGGCAGGACTTGCCAGATGGTACAAACTGGATGATGGGCCTACTGAGTCCCCCATAGCAGGAGTGAGGCAAAAACCTGGTGAGCCTCTAGCTGAGTTTATAGAATGAGTCCAACAGAGCATTCACTGCAAGCTACCAACAGGGAACCTCTGAGATCAGTTTGTAAAGCTGCTGGTCTGGGAAGGGATGAATGCAGACCACCGCATGTCCTGCGCAGGATTGAGAAAGAGTTCCCTGAGCAGATGGGTGGTGGCTTCCCAGAATGTGGGACAGCAACAGCACCAGTCCCAATCATTAGCTTTAGCTTTACATGCTCAGACATCTGAAATGACTGAGGCTATTACCCAGGCGCTGGCAGCCCAGGGTCAAGGGACCCAAAGACCATCTGGGAGGGGTCTCTTGTGGGCAGGAGCGGCTTTTTAAGAGGGACAACAATCCCCCTCCAACTGGCCCGGGGGGGGGACCAAACCGCCCCCTACACCCTGCCCCAGGTGCAGGAAGGGATACCTTTTGAAAAAGGATTGTCGATCCAAGTTTGATTTAGATGAGAAGCCTTTAAACTAGGGGAGGGGCATCCTCCAGCCCTGTTTACTCAAGGAGTAACCCCCTCTGCTGCGAGGCACAGGCAGCCTCGCAGCAGGACGACCCAAGCCCATTGGACCATCCCCCTAGTGGAAGGACTAAGCCCTAAAATGAGTATTCTCATAGGAGGAAAGAGGTTTCACTGCTTAATTGACACGGGGGAAGATCAAACCATACTCAGGGAGGAGGGAGTGCCCTTGGAATGGAAGCTTGTACCTGGGCCCCCTATTTTGGGGGTAGGAGGCAACTCCCAGTCCAAAGAGATGGTTGCCATTATGAAATGGACTAACCCAGATGGAGAACAGGGAAAGATATGCCCTTTAGTAGCAAACAGCCTCACTGCCAATTTACTAGGGCAAGACATGCTAAGACAAATGGATGCTGTGGTCATTATGGACCATCAAGCTTCCTATGATGATATCCTGGATGGGGAAGAAGCACAAAGGCTTAAACAGGATCTAGAGGGAGTTAAGAAAAATGATTTTTTTAAATTCCATAATTACAGAGAAGAACATAGGGGAACCGCTCGGGTGCACCCCCAATCCTAAAGGCCACTGTTCCCTGAGTACCTCCCATCAGTTGGAAGCCTGGAAGCCCTGTCTGGGTGGAACAGTGGCCATTGACCAAACCTAAACTTGTAGCCCTCCACCTTTTGGTGGAGGAACAAGTAAACCTTGAGCATATAGCCCCTTCTATGAGTCCTTGGAACACACCTGTATTTGTTATTCAAAAAGCCACTGGGGCTTGCCATATACTCCAAGATCTACTTAAGGTAAATGAAAGGATGGAGCTAGGAGGAATGCCCCCAAGAGGCATGCCCTGGACTCCTGCTATACCTTCAGAATAGACCCTGGTTGTGATTGATATTAAAGATTGCTTTTTTTTTTTCTGTCCCCGTGCATACAGATGACTGCAAGAAGTTTTCTTTTTCCATCCCTTCTCTTAAATTTTTCCAGCCTGATCGGAGGTTCGAATAGACGGTGCTGCCACAGGGAATGTCCAATAGCCCAGCCTTTTGCCAACAATACTTGGCCACACTTTTAGGGCCTGTTCTGGGTTCAGATACCTCCCTTGCCTATGCCTACATGGATGATATAATTCTTGGACACCAAGACCTGAGCCACCTGGAGGGCCTTCTGGCCCAGGTTCTTGCCATATTAAAAAGGGAAGGGAGTTTACCATAGCCCTCACTGAAATTCAAAAGGTACCTCCTGTTAAGGTGCTTGGAACCCACTTTACCTTGACTCAGGCCAGACCCCTTAAGCCTTTGCTGGATATTCTAGCCTCTCTAACCTTAACCCAACTTCAGAATCTTTTAGGGGAAGTCAATTGTCTGTTACCATGGGTTCCTGTCCCTAAAGACACTCTTGAGCCCTTATTTGCTCTACTAAAAGACAGGACGCCCCAAGAAGTTATTACAATTACAGATAGCCATTGGGCAATATTTTTACAGTTCCAAAAAGCCCTGGATAAATGTTCCCTAATAAGGTTCTTTATTTTTGAGCCCATTTTCCCTTTGGTTGTTTGCAGGTGTTACATTGATTTCTGCAGTTTTAACTCAAACAGGGGAGCCATTAGAGTGGGTTCACACTCCCCTTGGGGGCACACCTCAGGTGTACTCTCAGGCAGACCAACTTGCAGATGCTATTGTCAAGGGAAGGACCCAAGCCGAAAGGCATTATGGCCTTGACCCTCACTCCATTGTTTTTCCTTTTCAGATGGCAGATGTTGAGTGGGTCGCTCGAGCCAATGCTCGTCTTGCTCTCTCCTTGGAGGGGTTTCTAGGCCAAATTGACTGCCATTATGGGCCATTCAAATGGACTGTCCTGTTATGGCGACTTCCCCTCAAAATACCATCTCTATTTTCTCCTACGTCTATTCGTGGCACCCTCCATGTTTTTACTGATGGAGGAAAAGCAGGCTCTGTGTATGCAGACTTTGAGGAACAACAAAAGACCCCAAGCCAACAAAGATTTCAGCCTTCTTAAGGGTCAGCACAATATAAAGAAATGCTAGCCA
The DNA here is from genome assembly GCF_019054845.1 of Dipodomys spectabilis. Lineage (NCBI taxonomy): Eukaryota > Metazoa > Chordata > Mammalia > Rodentia > Heteromyidae > Dipodomys > Dipodomys spectabilis. The sequence goes on along the minus strand of NW_024871404.1, from coordinate 341,166 downwards.
TAATTATGGTCCTTCAGGACATTCAAAAGCCCTTTAATTTGTATTCTGATAGCCTATATATGATTAACTTGCTCCCTTGTATTCCCCAGGCACACATTAAGCTGGATGAAAACCCTATTTCCCCTCTTATGGTTACCCTTATGAGCCTATTAGAAGAGCGGGGAGCCCCTATTCATATTCAACATTTGAGAGAGCATTCAAAATTTCCTGGGTTTTTATCCCTAGGCAATAATTTTGTAGACCAGTTAGCTACTGGCCCACAACCATTAAAGTTACAAGAGGCTACCTGTTTGCATGATTTAACCCACATTAATTGGAGAGGTTTTCAGCATAGATTTCCTCAGATTCCTGTAAAGGACATAAAAAGGATAGTACATACCTGTACAACATGCCAGCCCTTCTTAAAAGTATCCCCATTACAACCACCAAGGTTAAATCCCAGAGACCTTAAACCTAATGTCCTCTGGCAAATGGATGTTACTCATTTCCTAGCCTTTGGTAAGTTTAAATATACGTTTGTCTCTATAGATACCTACTTAGGAGCATGCTGGGCCACAGCACATACAGGAGAAAGAACTAAATATTCATAAGCACATTTTCTTCAATGCTTTGCCACCTTGGGTCTACCAGCACAAGTTAAAACCGATAATGGACACTGTTTTGTTAGTAAAGCAATGTCAGATTTTTTGACAAATGGCATATTAATCATACTACAGGAATTTCCTATATTCCCCAAGGCCAAGCAATTATAGAAAGAAATCACCAGTGTCTTAAGGAGTTATTATTAAAACAAATAAGGGGAGTTAGCCCCCATATACAGATACAGATAGATTTGTTTACCATTAATATTTTCAATTTTTCAAAAAGAGGAACTGAATCCAGATTTCAGAAACACTGGGAACAACTAAACCCTAAGCCCCAACTGAAAGTCAGGTGGAAGGACCCCCTGACACAACAATGGAGAGGTCCTGACCCCCTCATGGGCAGGAGATTTGGATGTGTTTTTCCCAAAGGGGAGACAGTCCCCATTTGGATCCCTGCCAGGAACCTTAAGTTTTTACCCATTTCCTCTGTACAAGAGGATGCCCAAGGATAAACTAACTAACAAGGAAAGAAAAACGGCTATGGTGGTCAAGGCTTGTATTTAAAAGAGGAAAGCCAGAAAGATAATTACGAACTATCCCCAAGGGCAACCAGACCTTGAGAATCTCTTGTGTTCTTTAACAATTGCAGATGGTGATACTCCAGCTGTTGGCTCTCCTGACCCTCCCAGTCTGGGATATGGCCCTACGGAATCTGCATCAACCTCAATGGGTGACCTGGGCAGTGATGAAATCATCAAATATCTTGTCTTTAGATCTTTTTCAACCCCACAGGCAAATAGCCAGATTAGAACAAGCCCTACCTCTGGATTCTGAAGAGGCAGACTGCTATTCCATCCTTGACTAATGTTAAAGGACTGCTAATGACATTGCTTGGCCTGGTAATGCATTTGCTGATGGTTTTCCTATACTTTCCTTGCATTATACGTGCAGTGCAAAACTCTTATGAGCTTAGCCAGACATTTACATAAGATCAAGCTCCAAGTGAATGAATTTCCCCCGAGAGGAATCGCAGCCAGAGATGGGTAAGAGGGGGTGTCAGTCTGACCAACGTAAGACAGGGCCTTCCGCTTCACTCTGAAGAAGTTCCCGATGACGGGTAAGGCAGACAAGGTGATCCACCCAACCTAATACGGGGGGTTTGCTTCTTTAAACAAAGACAGGGGAGGTGTTGGGAGCCATTGAGAGCTGACAGTAAAGCTCAAAGGTCATCTTGACCCTGTGCTCGTTTAAAGGCATGTACAAGGAACTGGCTCATTTTAAAGACACCATGTGCCCAGGATTGCTTTGCTATGTCTGCAGTTTGTTTTAAATGTTCCTTGTTTTTCTGGACTATAGTAGAATGGCCTGAGTGTGGGAGCCCACGAGGATTCACCATGCTGCATGTGTGGAACTCCCAATACCCAGGCTACTCCTATGTTCTGAAGAGGACAACCTTACAAGATACTGACTTTTATATGTGCCCAGGAATTAATTGAACTGTTTCAGACATTTCTAACGGTGGTGAGACTGATGTTTATTATTGTTCTAGGTAGGGATGTGAGATAACTAGGACGGGCTCTTCGATCATGAACAAGGGCCCTCCCTATCCTTGTCTGGCAAACCTCGACCCCCAGACTTGCCTTGAACCTCCTCAGTGGCCAATGCTATCCTTATCAATGTAATCCTGTTAAAATAACCTTTACAAAGGAGGGAAAAAGATAACTAACTGGGAGGTGGGTCTGCCTTTAAAACAAAAAAGGCAGAATCTGTAGAGCACATGGGTAGCAAAGATGGTGCTGAGAAGGAATTGAGTGGACAGAGCCCAATTTGCTTTATGTTCTGTGCGTAACCAGCCCATGGAAGCTTAGGTGCATGATAGGGTATGACCTTGACAGTGATTGGCTCCTCTTCCTCCCCTCCAATGCCAACTGCTCATTTTTGCTTTAAAAACTACTTGTACTGTGTTAATAAATGAGTTTTCCTGCTTGAGTTGACTCCCCGCTGCTAAGGGAGGCTGGGGAACGGGCTAGCGGCCACAGTTACCTTTTCTTGGACTCCGTCCATCTTTTGTGGGCCAGATGAAGACCCGAGAATTAATGCTAGATCTATTATGTTGGTTTTTCCTGCCTGTTCTGGAGGTGTTGGTCAGGGATCTTTGGCCTTATAAAAAGTTACTGAAGAAAATTTGAAGTAATGTATTTTGCTCAAGTTTGTATGGTTTTTACATATTCTGAAGTTTTACCTAATGTTATCCTTCTTGTCACAATCTGCTCAAAGAAGTATTTCACTTTGGAAATTCCTTTTGGGAATTGAAGTCAGTGAAGCATAAGCACTCCTTTCAAATATCTTATAGAAACATGTTCAACCAATTGTTATCTTCTGCACTTCCTTTTGCGTTTGCAACTTTTAAATTGTTACTAACAGGGTTACACTCCACTTGGTTTATTTGTTATGGACAAATGCCAATTTCTCCAGTATAATAATGAGCCTGTTTTACATCATTTAAAATGAGACTTCCTAAACACGTATTCTAAAACAATTAGTAAAATATATTTTAATACAATCCAATACCATTTTTTCTGTGCTAGTCCTCCTTCTTAAATTTAATGCCTGGGCACTGACCATGAGCTTCTTTTGCCAAATGCTAATGCTCTACCAGTTAAGTCACATCTCTACTGGCAACTATTTTTGGTAGTTTATTGGAGATCAGAGTCTCCCAGGCTTTCCTCCCACAGCTGTCTTCAATCTATGATCCTAAGGTCTCAGACATTTGGGTAACTTAGATTAAGCAACCAGAGCCCAGTTACAATGCCGTCTTTTAAATAAAGATTATATTTTAATAAAATAATCTGAAATAGAAAATTTTGAAATTTTAAGGAGGTATGTTCAATCACTAGTATATTTGAAAATAGTCCAAATCACAAAGCAAAAATAAAATATCCCACCTTGAAGTCTATAATACTCCTGACCTCAAGCATTATGAATATAGACACAGCCTACAATAAATTCTTTTAAGTTATTTTTCTGTTTTTATTTTCTTTTTTGCCAGTCTTGGGCCGGAATTGTGGGTCAGGGGGCTATCTCTCAGCTCTTCAGTTTTAGGCTAGTGCTCTACCACTTGAGACACAGCACCACTTCTGGCTTTTTCTGCTCAAGTGGCGCTAAGGAATCAAACCCAAGGCCTCATGCATGCGAGGCCAGCACTCTAAAATTGAACCACCTTCCCAGCCCTCTTTCTAAATTTTTTGAAGAAACATCGTGGTGATGTAGAAAAACCCAATATTAATGTGTAAACATTGCTTTTAAATGATTCATATTGTCTTTCCTAACATAAACAACCTAACTGATGTGTACAGAGTAGATTTTCAGTTTTGGTAAATGTCAGTGTAAAGTTCATTTAATTTTATATTATGAGTTTCCATTCCATAATATTATATTTTAAAATATACAGAATTGTGGATAATAGCTTTTCCTGTGTAATAAAACAACTGAAAATATAAAATGACAAAGCTATTTATTTGTTTTAATTTTTATGTATCTAGATTCTGGGGTGTCCTCACCTTAGTATTTTGTGCTAATATTGTTTAAGTAACATATAAGACTTTAGTGTTCTCCTTCCTTGGATGTGGGTGGCTAATTGGCATTGTGTCACTCCGATTACTAATATTTTATGGTGTGTCTTTATTAAATCGTGTATATCCAGCAAGATCCCCATAGTTTTTCATATCGATGTTTAGGAAAGTGAGGGACTTCTCAAACTGGTGTTTATATCTTTTTTACTGATGTCCATTTGGACAAAGCAGGTTAAATGGCAAATTGCACAGCATTGTGCAAGGTTGTTCTGAGTATTTGTATACAGAAAAAAATTTGTATACTTGACAACCATAATTGAAATTATAACACAAGAAATATCTATTGGATGCATTTTTCCTGTATGAGTTTGGTGAACAGATATGGAATATTCACATACATTGTTCTATGGTTATTAATTTTGTTGATGAATGAGGTAGAGCACAAATTCTAAATTGAGTCCTTAGGATAGTTTTGCATTAATAAAAAGTACTTCATACAACCCTAAGTGTATTTCAGTAATAACTAATTGTACTAAAGTTGGGATGTGTTTTTTCTTTCAATTATTCATTTATTTTTGTGGGAACATTATTTTTAAAAATCCTATATGTATATTAACCTAGAAATTAATTGCTTTTATCCTATCTACCAACTAAAAGATTGTGGATTCACCTTTAGTGAAGAGTTTAATGCTCTACTTGACACAGAAAAAATTCTTTTCCCAAGAAGGCTTTATGATTTTCCAGCTCGTTTAGAGTATTTTCAACAGGAAAATCTGGGGCTAAATCACAGAGGTTCTTTCCTGACTACCTCATTTGCCAATCTCCCAGCCATGCTTCCAGAATCTTCTGATCATTGTCAACATCAAGAAAGAATGAAAGGATCTCTGGTGAGGTGTTTTTTTTTTTTTTTCTCACGTTTTTACATTGCATTTTATGTCCCTAAGGGTGTCCAGGCTTGAAAAGGATAAAAACAATTTCAGCTTTAGGAACATGTTTCTAAATCAGATAAAGATGACTTGTAGATTAAGTAATTATAAAATCTTATATTCTAAGTTGAGTGCAGATCTGTTTCCATTTGTGTCTTGTTATTCTGATATGAGAAAAGGTGGTAACATTTGTTATGTGATTCAATGACACCAAGTAGGTGAATTCTGGAAGGTGAAGATTCACTAGCAACTTGTCAGAGATCACATCTTCATGAGCAACACTGAACTATCTTAATGAAGTTTTACAAGAGTTGCTGAAATAATGTGATCCCATACAATTTTGGATGTGGTAGGGGACTGAGAAAAGTGTGTATACTTAAATTGCTGTCCTTACGTAGTTTTTGGATTGTTCCCTGGTCCTTAGCTTACCTGATACTTAGCTTATGTTTGATAATATAATCTGTGGCCTTTCTAGAAATCTGTCTGTCTGATTCTAAGGTATCTTTACAAGACTATTTTTCTATGGTTTTCTCTGTTCATTCTGTTTCCTCCTTATTAGATTTCTTTACGTCCTTTCTAATTTGTCTATTTTTCGCTCTGTCTCTTTCTCTCATTTCCTCTTCTCTCCAATTATCTCTTGCTTTTTTCTTCAAATGCTCTTTTTGGGAACCAGTTTTACTTATTGATCAGTTTTCCTTTGCTGATATGTCTCTTAAAATTGACATTTCTCTTACCATTGTAGAGGAAAATTGTTGTTAACCATAATCCGACATAGTTATATATTAATCCGGAGCCAAAGAAAATCAGACAAACACATATATAAAGAAAAAGAGATTGCTGGGTCATAGGGGAGCTCTATGTGGAGTCTTTTGAGCACCAATCCTACTTTTGGGTATTTACCAAAATGTTCACAAACAAAACCACACTGAAGGTACCAGCATGACTATGTTTATTGCAGCATTATTTACCATAGCTAAGATAGGGAACCAACCCAGATGCCCCTCAGTAGATGAATGGATCAAGAAAATGTAGTATATATACAGAATGGAATTCTATGCCTCCATCAGAAAGAATGACATTGCCTCATTTGTTTGGAAATGGAAAGACTTGGAAAAAATTATATTAAGTGAAGTAAGCCAGGCCCAAAGAAACATAGGTCCCATGGTTTCCCTTATTTGCAATATACAGTATATGTCTGAGTCAAGCAGAAAAGGCCATATAAGTTGATGTTATGGAAATGAACCTTAAGATATGTATTCAAATGTTTTTTTTTCTTTCATGCAATTGTTTCTAACACATTTATTAGACTATTTCTTTGTTGCTTTGTATGTCCCTCCCCCACGATACAACCCTTACTTTCACTGTATATGATGTTGGTATAATGTGTGTAGGGGAAGGGAAAAAACAAATCTTTAAATAGGGATACAAGTGGACCCATTGCAACAATGAGATGCACAAGTCATTATGTCGAAAATGAATTTTACAACTTTTTTGGGCTGGGAGGAGGTTTGTTTGGGTGGCGGGCGGAGGGAGGATGGGAAGGGAAAACAAATGAAGAGGTTACAATGCTTTATAAGAGTGTACTCATTATCTTGCCCATATAATTATAACCCCTCTGTACAGCATTTTCAAAATAAAAAAGCAGAAAAAAGCAAAAAAAAAATAAAAAGAGAGATATAGTGAAACCAGGATTCCCAAGGCTAAGTAGCACTTGGGCCTTGAGTCTCTACAATCAAACATTTTTTCTTGAATTTACATAGAGCAAGTAACCATGGATACATGAAAAAAAAATAAAGCATCTAGCTAGGTAGGTACGAGTTACTCACACCCATAATCCTAGCTAATCAGAAGGCAAAGATATGAGGATTGCAGTTCAAAGCCAGCAGGGTCAGGAAAGTCATTGAGACACTCATCTCAAATTAATCACCAGAAAACCGAAGTGGTGCTGTGGCTCAATTGGTAAAACACTAGCCTTGAGTTGAAGACCTCAGGAACAGTACTGAGGCCTAGAGTTCAAGCCCCATGACCAAGAAAATAAAGAAAGCATCTATCTTAATATTACCATCAGAGCCGAAACAGAGTTTGTGAGAGAAACTTTTTTCCCTTGTTTTGAGAGAGGAGACTGCAACAAGACAATATCTAGACGTGATATACACATCACCTTTGCCTTCAAGGTCAACAGCACTGAAAATTCAGCATTTCCAGCACTAAGGAAGGAGTGTGACACTCCAGTCTCTTAACCCTCTCAAGAATTGTCTGTTTTAACCCTTCTGTGGCCAGCTTTCAGCATTCTGAGATATCAGGGTGGAGTTGCCACCTCATAGCATTTCCACTTTTAGCTCAACTTCAGAGTTCTCTGCAGACAGTTAATAGCAACAAAAAGATTTTCCTGACTCTATTTTCTTTTTTTGGCCTAACCTCATTTGATGTGATACGGTTTGTTTTTCCTTGTCTCTCCATTTGAATATTTTTATTTACTGCCAGTATAAGATAGAATTTTGTTTTGAAAATAAATATTGCAGTGACTAGAGTTTTAACACTTGAAATATCAGTAATGGCAAAACCTGAAAGACATTTGCTCAATAATAGACATTGATCTCTGAGGAACTTTACTACTAGCTAACATGTGTGGCAATATATCCTAAGGAATCCACTGGGGGAAGTGTTTCTGTAATATGTGGCATATTTGAGCAATATTCAGTGAAAATATATAGAAAACTAAAAGTAAGATGCACATTATAATAATTTGTTTCGTTTGTCCACCTGTGTATGTTATTAATGCTATGTACAGTGCCTATTTCCAGATAAAACCTGTTTTAACATGTTTTAAAACACAATTTGTTTGTTATTTCAACACAAAAAATAGATATGCATGTAGTTATATTTATGTAAAATTCACAGAATCCAAAATTTGATTTTTCCATATTCCTTTTGAAGACAGGTGTGCTTACTATGTAGCTCAGAATGCTTTTGAGCTTTGAACTTGTTATGTAGCCCAGGGTAGCTGCAAATCTTTTTGTTGTTGTTGGTCGTGGAGCTTGAACTCTGGGCTAGAGCACTGTCCCTCAGCTCTTCAGCTCAAGCCTCGCTAGCGATCTACCACTTGAGGTACAGCCATTTCCGGTTTTTCGTGGTTTATTGGAGATAAGAGTTTCTCAGACTTTCTTGTCTTTGCTGGCTTTGAACCGTGATCCTCAGATCACAGCCTCCTGAGTAGCTAGGATTACAGGCATGAGCCATAGGTGACTGGCTGCAAATCCTTTTTGAGTTTAAGGAGTATATGTCTTTTCTATCGTGTGTTGTGATATTAACCATTCTTAAATGTACAATTCACTGAAATTACATATGGCCAACTTGTTGGGCAGTCATCCCTTCCATTCATTCACAGCATTATTCATCTTTCATATATGAACCTGTTTGGTCATTAAGTATGCAGTTCCTCTTCCTCTCACCCCTAGCCTCTGGAACCATAATACCTTTTGCCTCTATGAGTTCTTGTTTCTTGGACGCTCAGTAAGGCAAGTCATATCATGGCTGTGCCTTTATGACTAGTGCATTTTATTTAGCTTATTGTATTAAAAGTTCATGCCTGATGTAAAAAGTAGTAAAATTTTCCTCCTTTGCAATGCATTTATCTGTGATTTTACATTATTTTATTTCTTAGTGGTAATTGTCATGAAGTGATTCTCCAAATATTTCTTTTACTCCCTGTTTTCTCTTTTGTTGAAATAGAAGTACTGAAGCAAATTCCTATGTAAAACTATATTTATTTCTTTTTAGGACTTTCAATACAATCTTTGATTGTTTTACATTCCTGACAGAAATAAACTAGGATTCACAATGTTTTCACGTGCTTCCCAGTATGTGTTAGTCTTCTTGTTGTTATTTAGTTTTTAAAACTGTGTCCATACTTCGTGTATAAAGTAGTTATTTCATTGTAAGTTTGATTTTGATTTTTCTCATTTATATTGATATTGAACATCTATATACTTTAATCAATTATCTTTATATATTCTTTATAGATAAGTTTCTTCAATCCTTTTTATCATTTTAATATCAAATGTTGTGTGTGTGGATTAGTTGTAGGATTTTGTTATATATTTTCTAATTCATTGCAGTTAGTAATCAACTCAAAAATATATGGAAATGTTTTCTCTTATACCATGATTTTTCTCCATGTTGATCATTCATTTTGATGCACAAAGTTTTAATTGTTGAGCTTAATATTGTTTGATTTTGTATCAGGCAATTTTCAGTCTAATGTCATTAAGCTTTCTTCCTCTCCTCTCTTTTTTCCTTCTTTTCCCTTTTCCTCTTTTTCCCTCCTTTTGTGTTCACTTTACTTCCTTCTTTTCCTTGCCCATTTCCTCTCCTTGTCTGACCCCTACTAATTTTTTTCTCTTTTTGTCTCAGATGAGGAATTGCTGTGTTGCCACAATTGGTGTCTAACTTAGAAACTATTGTGATACACCTTACAGATCCTCCACCATGCCTTTCTTGTGCTAGTACTGGACCTTGAACTCACAAGCCTCACATTCAGTAAATTTCATCATTCACTGTTGGCATTTTCCTTTTAGTCATGCCTCAAACATGTTTATTATTATGATTAGTCTGGAGGCTTCCAGACCTCAGCCTCCTTCACAGCTAGGGTAGGATAACATGTTGTGTTTGAAGCACTTGTTCTGATTTTTTTGTTTTTACCTGAACATATTTTTACTGGTTTATGTAGTATTAATATTAAACCTAAACTCAAATATTTCATGTTTCAAATTAAATATTGTATTTTCTTTCTAATAAATTTAACTGTTGTTCTAACTGCTGTAGATTTTCTTCAAAGGAAGTAGTTTAGGCTAGTACATTGCATGGAGGAATTTTATTCAAATGACTTTAATTGTTATAACAGAGGTGATATACAGAGAGATTCCAATTATGTGAGTCAGTTAATTAAGTTTTTGAAGTTTTAATATTGAGACCAGAAGCATAAGCATTTAGAGATAAATTAGAGGATTGCGTCCACATATTCTTGACGCTTGTGCTCCTTTCAATATACAAAAATTAATAAGTGTCAAATCTGCTGCAAATGTAAATTTTATTTTGTAAATTCTTTTTGCAAATTACTTAGAATATACAGAACCAAATAACACTATTCCTTCCCTTCCAATAAAAAGTCGTATTGACCTTTAGGTTGCTCAGTTGTTTCTAAATATCTTAAAGTAATGCGTTGGAACTAATTTCATTCTACATTTAAGTTTAAATTTTAAATCACTAAATTCTTTTAAAATCCTCTCACTTTGATACAGGTCTGGATAGATAACTGATGTAGGTAGAATCAAAATTACATATATGCTTACCTAATTTTCTCACTTCTGGGCCATAGAATACAGATGGTCCTTGTTAGGAAAATGGAGGCGAGTGGAAAAGGAATAGGATGGACTTGATCATCAACAAACAAGGACTGTTTATTGATGAACAGTGAGGGGCACAACCTTTCCAGTGGGTTTGGAGGTTGTGCGAGGGAGTTAGAACAGGATCAGGGTTTTTATAAAAGGTCTGAGCAAGGAGGTAGAGGTTAATGAAAAGCTCCTAGGTCAAGAAAGGTGGGGGCCTTTCAGTTGGGACCACAATGGTATGTGTACAGCTGGGCTTAGGTGTTTTGCCCTTCCTGTAATTCAAAGGAGTTCACAAATACCCGGGATTTAGGGTCAGGGTCAATCCATCATATTCCATCTTGATAGAATGTTAGGGCCAAGAGGTGAGAGGCAAGTTCTTCATATAGGGTCTTTGAGACATAAAAAGAATTGTGATGAGTGGGAGTATCATGGAGTTATGAGAACAAAGCAGATTCCCATCATTTGTAACCCTGAAGGAGTATAAAAGGTGAAGGGGCATCATGGTCTTTTCTGGCTATTTCCTGCTGGCATGAGGGTTTAAAGGAGTCACTGGGGCTGGGATCTTTCAGGTCTGTGTTGGATCCAGGGCACTGTCAGAAAAGTCTCTGGTTGCCTGCAGTAATAAGATGGCCTTGACTTGGTCCCAGATCCTGAGTGAGGGCTGTTATACTGTTAGAGAGAAACTTGAAAATGATGAGATCAGTCAAAAGGCTGACAAGGTGGCAGGACTAGTTCATATGAGTGACACAGGAAAACACACCCTGGGCACAAGCCATAAATGTTCCATTTGTATCATGAGCCCATAACCAGTCAGAAGTTAGGCCTGGATTGGAGAAGTTAAGGGCCTGGTGTGAGACCTTGATCATTTCCTATCAATAGCAGGTAACAAAGGCAAGAATGTAAATTCCTGTCCAGTTAGAAGTTAGACAGATACAGACAGTAGATGGACAAGCTTCTCAACTTGTGTCTATTGACCGCTTGGCTCTGGTTAATTTTGAAAAGGTAGGCACGAAGTGGCTGATGTGACATCATATCCTCTTATTCTTTTCCACCTTGTCCTGGACGTGTAGGTGCTTGTGGCTTAGATATAGGCTTTGAACTCAAGGCCTGAGGGCATTCCCTGAGCACTTCAGCTCAAAGCTAGCACCCTACCACTTTGAGTCACAGGGCCACTTTTAGCGTTTGGCTCGTTAATTTTTGAGCCTGCTTCCAACCTGGCTCTTTGCTGATTATAGAGTCTCAGAGGGATTTTTCTGCCCAGGCTGGCTTTGAACTGCAATATTTGCCACAAAAATCTTTTATTATTTCCAATTAAAGCAACCAGAGATTAATGGGAACAAGTAAAGCTTACATGAATCCTGTCAAGAATTGATCAACAAATACTTGCCAGAACTCTACAATGACAAATCTCAATTGATGAGATGAGAGTTTGAGCATAGCTTGGATGCCTGGAAAACCTGATAACCAATTTTATAAGAGGCTGTCCTGGCCTACACATGTTTTAACACGATAACAATGCAGCTGGCTTTCTCAGGTCAGGCTTGGAAAGGTTTTCAGAGAGTTTTCCAGGAGTCTTAGTTTTTGTAAATCTAAAGCAGTCTTTTACCAAGAATCAGCTGTGTGATGGAGTCAGGCAGAAGTCCAATCTACCATGGTGGAGGTAGGATAGTCCAAGCAAGATCTTGGCCAGAATCTGTCCCTCGGATGAATTGTCAAATCTCCTGCTTTGTTGCTTACAAATTTATACAAAAATTGGTTAAGACACTTGACTTTAGATGGACATAGAGAATGACATGATAGTTTTAATGTAAATCACAGCCAACAATTACATACAAACGTTTACTTATAAACTGTCTTTTAAGGCATATTCATACCATCTTCTACATACTCAAATTTTCTGACAGAAACAAATATGTGGAACAAACATTTTTAGAAAATTTTTACCTCCTTACCGGTGTTTATCCTCACAGCTGGCTAGGAGCTGAGCTGGGTCTCACTACTTTTACTACTACCCTTGAAAAAGATGTTTTCTTATAACAAACAGCACATTTGTTGAGAAATATCACTACAAAGAATTATAAGAAGATAATTTTTACACAGTTTTTATGTATTATAATGAGATTATGTTGAACGTGCTTTCTGTCTCTCTGTCTGTCTGTCTCTGTCTCTGTCTCTGTCTCTGTCTCTCTCTCTCTCTCACACACACACACACACTTAAACGTTTTAAGGCGCGTAGGTTTTTAAAGAAATGAAAATCGGCCATAAGATTTTTTGGAATTCCAATGGCAAAGTGATATTGTTTTGACCAATATGATAAAAACCATGTGTTCAAGGCAATACCAAACAAAATGCAAGGCAAATTTTGACAAACAGAATTTCCACCTTTAAACAAACATTGACAACAAGAGAAGGAACCCTTTAAATCAATTTTGGTGATGAGGTGGCTTAGAATTTTAAATTGAACATTTTAACCACTAGAAGAGTGAAGAGTAGAGAGGAGATAGGTTGGTGGAAGCGTGGGGGTTGAAGAAAACCCATCATGTGGTCTTTGTCTCTTGCTAGGATCAGCTTCCAAGGCATGTAGAGAGAATTGGGGGAGGAGGTGGTTGAACAGGTTTGTAAGGGGGAAAAGATAGCACTTTTAACCATGAAGACATTTAAAGGGAGGATGTGGCATAATGAAGTTACTGAAAAACTAGTGTTTGAATAATTGGATAAAGTTATTGGAAGAGGTGAGAGGGAGGGATTTTTCTTCGGTAGCCATTTAGAGGAGAAATTAAGAATCTAGATTTTGAAGTGAGTGGACTCAGGAAAGAGGAAAAGACTGTATTATTGTCTAAGTCCCTAAGAGAAGAAGGATTGGCTTGTTTCTATTATGGGATTTCAGGGTGGTAAAGGGAGAGAGCAGCAAAAGACAGAGGCTGTCCTCAGTGTGTTTGTCAGCCAGCCTCTGTCAGTAACAGATTAACGAAATGTCCAGACCAGGGGACCATTTAATTATGGTCTGGAAGGGAAGAAGGTGTACTAGCCATAGAAGAGGGTTGAGAAATATATAAGTATGGAGGGGTTTGTTTAGAGGGATTTTTAACAGGACTCATAGCTTGTTGTTTTAACTTTGGAGGCCTATGCCCACCCCCACCTTGTGTCAGCTACACAAGCATGCAGACAGGCAGGCACAGAGACCGGGGTCAGCAAAAGGAGTTTGCTTGAAACAGACACAGTTTTAGCCTAGAGAATATGGACCAACTGAAAATACCAAGAGTGTAGTTAGAAGAGCAAGGAAGGAGAAAAGATTCTTTTGTGATGGAGGTCATCAAAGAAAAGAGAGATAGAGGGAAATGGAAAGGGGGAGAGAGACAGATTGAGTTGCTACAAGATAAGGAGTTACTTTTTTAGAGGAAACGTTGGGTGGCTCCTGGCAGAGAAGGGCTTGGTGAGCAAGGCAGGAGAGTGGAGAGGGAGCCCTCTGGAGTGGAGGTCAGAGAAGGACTTGGTGGACCGAACAGAACAAGCAAAGGGAGGATTTTCTGGAGCAGAGCTTGAGGAGGGCTTAGGTTTAGGGGACCTCAGACTCCTCCCAGTTTCATTGGAGAATTGTTTAAATCAGCAAGTGCAAAACCTAAGGTTCTGAATTTAGGTCAGCAGTGCCATGGTAATGAGACCAGATTTTGGAATAAAAACAAGTCAGTTTTGTTTTTTTATGACTGTAAATCAGTCAGCCCAGAGTCTTAAGTGTAGACAGCAGGCATGCCAATGGGGTGTCTCTGGGAGACAATTTGGAAATTTTGGTAGGACTATGGAGCCTGTCCTGATGCTCCAGGCAACGCTGGCGCTTTGGGAAGCCAGACGGATGGATCCCAATAATTAAGAGAGGGCATCCCCAAAGGTCCTTATTAAAGGGTATAAGGGTATAAGGAAAGAAGAGACTTCTGGAGTCTCTGGACCCCACAGACAAGAAGGAAGGGAGGGAGTCCTGCCCTCCTGGTGTCCATGTCAGTTACCTTGTCCTGAAGGCTTTTAGGTATTGGCTGAAGCCAGTCAAACAGCGAAGAGCCTCCTGCCTGGAGATCAGAGTCCAGGGACAGGGTAAAGGATAGAGAATAGGGGGGGAGATAAGGCCTTTTCTGAGCTTACGCAGAGGGGCAATAATACCTCAAGCCACAGCAGCGTGGCCATCCCCTGTTTGCACTGCTTACAAAAGCAAAGGCTGGGAGGTTTTTCAGGTGTCTGTAAGTAAGCTCAGAGGGCTCTGTGCTTCTGATGAAGAAAAGCCTTGGAAGGAGGAGGAAGGTAGCAGAAAGGCTCCGTGAGAGGTGGCAAGGAGGTGGGTGGCCCCTTGGCAGAGGGCACCTAGTTACTCCTGGTGCTTTTTATCTCCTGGGTGTCAGCACCATATGTTAGGAAAATGGAGGAGAACGGAAAAGGAATAGGCCTGACTTGATCACCAACAGAAAGGACTCTATTGAGGAACAGCCAGGGGCACAGCCCTTCCAGCAGGATTGAGGTTGTGTGAGGTAGCTGGCACAGGATCAGTGTTTTATAGGAGATCTGATCAAGGAGGTAGAGGTTAATGAAAAGCCCCTAGGTCAAGAAAGACGGAGGACTTTCAGAGATGGGATGTTTACAACTGGGCCTTGGTGGATTGCCCTCCCTGCACATCAAAGGAGTTCACACATACCTGGAATTATGCCTGGAGTCCGTATGGACTTGGGATAATAGGGTGGGGCTCAACCATTCAGGCCAATTGGAAAAAGTTAGCCTTCTGAGCTTTTCTGCATATAAACACTCCATCAACATTTTCTTATTAGAGGATTATTCAAGATTATTCAAGATTAGCTATATGAAAAAAAAATAAGATTAGCTATATGTTGATTGATAATAACTGAGCTTGACAAAAAGGTGAGGGAAAACTGTTTAGTCTTCAATGAGGTTCTGACTTGTATTTCACAAAGTGTTATGAAAGCCCTCAATGAGAAATCTAGTAGCTGCATTTCTTAAAAGTGCTTGCCTAGGGGCTGGGAAGGTGGCTCAGTGGTAGAGCGCTTGACTTGCATGCATGAGGCCCTGGGTTCGATGCCTCAACACCACATAAGCAGGAAACAAAAGCCGGAAGTGCCTCTGTGGCTCAAGTGGTAGAGTGCTAACCTTGAGCTGAAGAACTGAGGGACAGCTCCCAGGCCTAAAGTTCAGGCCCACGACCGGACCCCCCAAGAAAATTTAAAAATAAAAGTGCTTGCCTGGTTACCCTTTCTGATAATGTGTCAATTCAAGTACTTCTTGGAGTTCCAAACCATTCATTCAATTTTGCTGTATTAGAAACTTGTTACGTTTTGCGGACAGCTCTTGGTGATGAAATTTGTGGTTTTTAAAATTGCTCTCCCAATTCCATCCACAAAATGCAGACAAAAATTATCTGAAAAAATTCATATCTGTTGATTTTGCATATACATTTACTTTCCGTTATAAACCTAGAATGCGGTAAAATTTCTCATAGCAATTACACTGCACTAGATTGTGGGCAGTTTCTAATGTAAATAATATATTTATTTTTGTAGAGAATTTGAGTATCCAAAATTTTAATATGCCTGTCATCCTCAAAACAATACCTTACTGATATTGAATGACAAATATAACTTCCCATAAGTACAGAAATTTTCCTTGTATCTTTTTAATATATACTTTTATTGTAAAGGTACTATACAGAGGGGTTACAGTTACACAAGTAAGGAAATGAGTACATTTCTTATTGAGCATTGTTAACCCCTCCTGTTTTTCCTCTACCATCCCTTCCCTTTACACCTCCTCAACTCCTCCTTCCACCCCCCTCTGAGTGTCTTGTACATCCTATTGTTACAATGGATCAACCTGTATCTTTTCCTTGTATCTTAAATGAAGAAATGCTGGCTTGTTTCATGCTGATTCTACTTGTGTTGACACACCTAAGGTCACTCTCCAAGTCCAAAAGCACATAAATGAAGTGCAAATCATCTTTTGTCAGTGATATAATTGTGTTCTACACATTTATTAACAGGATACAAACCTTAATACATATATACATTTGAAGGCATTTGATGTGTGAAAACCCATCAATATAAAATATAAAGTGATTTTGATAAAAAATAAAGGTGACTCAGAAGAAATTATAAATGCAAAAACAGTCTTTACAGAAACAAATTCTTAGAGATATTTCATGACTTTGAAAAGGATAAAGTGGCTGAAATTAATGTAAATTTAGAAGTATGACAATTCACAAAAATATAAAAAGATATTCATGTATATCATTATATAAGCCAAAGCAGAAAGCAAATGTTGTTTAGATGACTTTTTAAAATATACTTTCTCAGGAAGTGGGAAGGGGGTTCAGTGGTAGAGTGCTTGCCTAGAATGAATGAGGCCCTGGGTTTGATTCCTCAGTACCACATCAGTAGAAAAAGACAAAGGTGGTCCTGTGGCTCAAGTGGTAGCACCAGCCTTTAGCTGAAGAGCTAAGGGAAAGCACCCAGGCCCAACAGTTCAAGCCACACGACCAACAAAAACAAAATCAAAAAACAAAAAAACACTATCTCTCACTTTTGTGTCCTCAACTCTGTAATACGGCTGCTTCAGCCTAGGGCTAAGATTTTAGCTGTGGACACTTAACACTCCTGATTCAGACTCTACTTGAGAAAAATTTTAATAAATATTTTGTTCTTAATTTTGCTCTTTGTAAATTCATATGCACCTATAAAACATGGTGTGGCCATCCCAGTAACATTCTCAAAGTACCTCCTAATGACGACTTACAAAAAGTTGTATTATATTACAACAAGGAAAACAATGCTACAATAAACAAAACAAATCATTAAATATTAATGGTTAATAAATGAAAAATGAAACAATTACCAGTGTTTCCAGTATTTGAAGTATACTACATATTAGGTTTTACTATTTTTTCATAGTTTCAGAGTTTTATAGGCTATGAGTAGTCTTTAAAGTTTCCCACTAAGATTATTATTTATGGCTCATATCATCTGTATATGGCTTATATCATCATTTGTTCCTCGCTAACCTATAAAGTAAGGAAGCCCTAAAGTTTTAACAGAAACTGTGGAATTAACGAAGTCTTAACTCTTCACTCTGCTTCTTTACACAAAGACTTTGCAAATTCTCATTAGTAAAATTTCTATAAACTCTGAAATGTACACACTTAGTAGTATATGCTGCTACAATAAATCTTAAATACTTCATGGAAAAGTTTTATGACCTGTCATACAGTCTTAATTTTGGCATATATATAAGCAAATTCCCAAAATTAAAAATATTTAAAACATTAAAACTTTTAACAAACCTTAACACTTGCTTCAATGTTCATTATGAGAGGTGCCTTGTATAGAATAATTGAATTCCTCCTCTTACACATCTCTTGAACAACAAATATCTGGAATTATATTGTTTGTGACATGTCAATCTTGATTTATTCATAAATGTGTGCTTATATAAGAAATACATGGTTCTAAAATTTCACAACAATTCTTTAGAACTTACTTTTTGTTGAATTGTTTAGTTTAAGAAAATCAATTACACTTTATATATAAAAAATGTTCTGTGCTCAATTCAGCAACACATACACTAAAATTGAAATGATACAGAGAAGATTACCATGGCCCCTGTGCAAGGATGACAAGCAAACTCATGAGGTGTTCCATATTTTTACAATAGACGCTGGAGTGGATGTGGCCAGAAGGGAACCCTACTGCATTTGAACCCTACTGCATTCTTGGGTGGGAGTGTAAACTTGTTCAGCCACTTTGGAAAGCAGTATGAAGGTTCCTCAAAAGATTCCACATAGCGCTCCCCTATGACCCAACAATACTTCTTCTGGGCATTTACCCAAATGATCACAAACAAGACCATACTAAAACTACCAGCACTACTATATTTATTGCAGCATTATTTACCATAGCTAAAATATGGAACCAACATCGATGCCTCTCAGTACATGAATGGATCAAGAAAATGTTATAGATAGATAAATAGATAGATTGATTGATTGATTTCCATTGTGTGTGTGTGTGTGTGTGTGTGTGTGTGTGTGTGTGTGTGTGTGTGTGTGAATAGGAATTCTATACCTCCATCTGAAAGAATGTCATTGCCCAATTTGTTAGGAAATGGAAAGGCTTGGAAAAAATTATATTAGTGAAGTAAGCCAAGTCCAAAGAAACATAGGTCCCATGGTTTCCCTTATTTGCAATAAATAATATATGTCTGGGATAAGCAGAAAAGGTCAAAAGCTTTTTGCATATGACCAGATAAGATGATGTTAAATGAAATGACTCCAAAAGTAAGTACACAAGTGGGGTTTTTTTCTTGCATGCTATTATTTCAAACATATTTATAATGTACGATGTGTTTTATTGTTTCTTTATATGTTCCTCGCCCACAGTATAACCTCTGTTTTCACTGTATTTGATTTTGGTGCACCTAAATCTTGTATATACACTTAGCTAATTGGGGAGGGGAAAGAAGAAACAAAATGGTTAACTAGGAATACTGGTCGACCCATTGTGACAATGAGATGCACAAGACACTATGTTGAAAGTTGAACTTTACAATTTAGGTGGGGTTGGGGGGGATGAAGGGGAGTGTACTTGTAGAGGTGCGAGGGAAGGGATGGTGGGGGAAAAAAAACAAAGGAGGTAGTAACAATGCCTGAGAGGAAATGGACTCATTAACTTGCTGATGTAACTGAAACCCCTCTGTACGGTATTTTAACAATAAAATACATATAAAAATGTTCTGAGATAGAAGAGTTTATTTCCCCTATTATACCCATATAATATCATTAACTAAGAAATTAATGCAAAACACTGACGTGAATAAGTGTGTGAGTGTGTGTGTATGTGTGTGTGCCTGAATGTTGGCGTACTCAGAGTTTGAACTTAGGGCTTTAAGGTCTTGCTAGGCCTTTCCCCTCTAGTTTGGTGAGCTAGTATATTAGCTACATCTCCGTTCATGCTCTTTTCTAGTTCATTAAAATTTTTGAAAAATAATCTCATGATTTTTTGCTCTGATTGGTTTCCAAATGTTATCCACAGCCTCAGCCTTCTGAGTACATATCCTGAGTAGTCAGGATTACAAGGGTGACCAACCAGCACAAGGCTTTCAGAAACATATTAAATGTAGAAGAAAATTTACATCATGAGTGCCTGTTTTATCATCTACATTTAAAGCAATTTGGAGTGATTATATGTGAATTTATTTCGTTTTTGGATTCTTAAAAGACAGTAAGTGATGATATTTAAAAATTTTAGTACTTTTTAGAAAGGAAACTGGAAATGTAGAATAGAAGAAATTTGGCTGTCTTTGGACCTCAATTTATAAGCTCATCTCTGTGCATGATAACCCAATGTCACCAACACAGTCTGTGTTGAAGACAAAATGTGGCAGAAAACAAACACCCTTGGCAACAATTGCTATGGTATTATTTCTTGGACAATATGTATATTGAATTGAGTGTGTAAGAGAATGGAGAGATGTTACCTACCTTTTTTATATTGCTGAAAGACTTTTGGAAACTTTGACTGATTTCCTTCCTCATTGTGTGTCTTTGGACCATGCACTTAGTGCCTTTAATTACAATTTTTCCCAACATTATAATGGTAATAACATTAGCATTACAGCAAATATTATCTTAAGAATTAAGAGGCATGACACTGGTGAAATACTTAAGTTTCTATGAATAAGCTTTGAGTTTGGTCAGCAATTTTTTAATACTAAATATAATTCCATATGTATTACAGAAACCATTACATGTAGAGAGAACCCAGAACTAATGTTATCAATTGACTGTGATCTGCTTTCAAGGAAGCCAGGTGGATAACTTCTCATGCTGTAATTCAAACTGGTTATCTTGTCTTGATAGTGTAAAAATATCAGGGACAGAATAATGAAGAAATGTTGTGCACTGAGCTGAAGCCCTTATGAAAATGTGCAAAACTGATAAAACGTAAACTTATCTGAGCAGTATATTGTGTTTTACATCATTTAAGTTAAATTGCAAAGATAGAGACACCTAGAAGAATGAATTCTCCTTTTGATACCCTATCATAGGGACTTAGAAGGATGAACTTACCTCATTCTTGGAGAGGCATCATCGGATGAGAGGAACAGTGTTTTTGTGTTTGCTTCCTTCCATTTATTCTTCAGTTTGAAATCTGAACTACTTGAAACTGAAGGAAACCAAGGGAAATCAGACATGCAGGCTTTGGAAAGAGCAATAAACATAAAATAAAATAAATATAGCCTTGTAAAAGGTCAATCTAAATTGAGTTTTATAGTCTCAAGTGTAAACAGAAAATGATCTAAGCAATATCATGTATTGAAAATTTTTAAATATTAGGAGTTGCTTAATTTTTTCTTTTACTACTATCTTGAATTAATTATTGATTTTGTATAGAGAGCATAAAGATGAGATTAACAAGTAACATGAATAAAAATGGACAAAAGTTCTGAATAAGCCTGTTTTCCAAAAAGCCCTGAAAATCACAGTGGGTTTACAAAGTTGTGTTTAATGCCATTTCTATGCTGGCTTAGTGAACAGAAGTCATTAGAGAAATGCAATTCAAAATTACTATGATACTACTTCATAACTATTATAACTCTTATCAAAAAAACTCAAAAGAACCAGGTGTGGTGGTAAAGGTTTGTAATTCCAAGCATTTAGGAGGTTGGACTAAGAGGATTTGAGTCTAAAGCCAGTCTGGGTTACTTCACCTATTAGAAACATGCACTTTCATAAAACTCAAAAGGTAATAATGTTGGTGAGAGTATGGAGAAAAGAAAATTCTCTACACTCTTGGTCAAAATACAGGCTCGTAATATCGTTGTAGAAAGTAGTATGCATTTTCTAAAAAAATGCAAAGTTGAAATATCATCTGACTCACCAATCATGTGATTGTTTCTCTCTGGGTAACTCATAAATATATTTGTAGTTCATTGTTATTCACATTATTCACAACAGCAGCCAAGATATACTTCGAAGTTAAGTGTTCAAATCCACACAATTAAAGCAACTCTGGTACATGCACAAATACATGTTCTGTTTCATCCTTAAAATAGCAAGATACTTCTCCCATGAGCCACAACTTACAATGACCAGAAAGATGTAATCTAAATGAACAAAAATGTTGTCTTCCAATCTTTGTAATACTACACACACGCAACCACACCAACCTCAAACATTAAGAGAGAATTTTTTTTAAAGTAAAGCAAACTGGAATCACTAGGGCATTTAGGTCACAATGTAGAAGATAGTAGATATGCACGATGACCAAGTACAGAGTTGTAATGTACAAGATGAGGTTACAGGGGACTACACTGGCCTTACAAAGGAATGAAGCTAAATAAGTAGGAGTTGTTCTTCCGAATGAAGCTAAATAAGTAGGAGTTGTTCCTCCGAGTAGGGTTTGCTCTTTAAGTTGTTCTTCCTTCAGTAATGGATGAGATTAATGTAATTCTTTAAATATACCTGCCTGTTTGCAGAAATAATATCAAACAATACAGCAATAATGTTCTATGCTCAACATAGAACAAAATGTCAAATTAAAGTACATGAGATTATTCTTGATATAAACTAATTATTACAAATAAGGGAAAACCTGAGACCTATGTTTCTTTAAGTCTGGCTTACTTCACTTAATATGATTTTTTCCAAGATCTTCCATTTCCTTACAAATGAGGTGTTATCACTCTTTCTGATGGAAGCATAGTATTCCACGTGCATGTGTAAGTGTGTGTGTATGAGAGAGTGACATTTTCTTCATTCATCTACTGAGGGGCATCTGGGTTGATATCATATCTTAGCTATGGTAAATAATACTGTGATAAACACAATTGTGCTGGTAGCTTTAGTGTGACCTTGTTTGTTGTCACGTGGGTAAATGCCCAGAAGTGGGATTAGTGGGTAATAGGGAAGCATTATTGTGTACATCAAGGATAATCTTAGTAGATGAGCAGAATAGCTCACTATCTATTTACATATGATCTTATAAGGTGATTCCAAGTGAAATGAACTCAAAGACATGTTTTTGTTGTTGTAGTTCTTAATGTAGTATGTGATTTCTTTTTATCTTTTGTGTTTTCCCCACCAATGTTTATCCCCTGTAGTCACTGTATTTGATTTTGATACGCTGGTTATTGTAAATATGTTGATCTGAACTAGGAAAGGGAGAGGTAAATAAACAAAATAGTGAGACAAAGGACAAAGGGGGAACCTATGCAAACGAGATACTCACAATATTTTGGAAATAATCTTGGGGGATGTTAGGAAGGAAGAGGGAGTAACATGGGGGAAGTGGTAACAAGTTAGAAAAAAATGAATTCACTAACTTACTTATGTAAATCTAACCCCTCTGTACATTAACTTGATAATAAAATTTAAATAAAAAATAAAATACATGAGAGCAGCAATACAGGAGATGAGAGTGGGGAAAATATTGTACTATACAGAGAAAAGTAGAACAGCTGTGGAGTACAGTAATTTCACTGTAACATAGGAAGTGATAAACTAGCATGCACCTTTTCACCCTCATGTCAGTCACTAAACAGGGAAAACAAAATGCAAACTCAGTAAAACAATAGAGATAAAATAGAAAAATAAACAATTAAGGTGAAGAGATGATTTGGACCAAGAATAACAAATGACACAGGAAGCAAATAAGCTGGTAAGTTTAAAAAATATTACCCATAATAGTATTGTTTTACATCACAATTTGTTAGAACTATAATTCAAATCACAGTTTAATAATATATTATTTTAATAATGTTATTATTACTGATTTAATATTGAATGTTTAACATATAATTTTAATTTTAGTAGATATAGAAAAGAAGAAAGTGGAACTAATTTTAATAATATATTTCATGAATTGTAAAATTGAGAAGCATTAGAATTTAAACAAATATATCATTATTTCAATAATAAATCATCATTTCATTTTTGTGAATTAATTTAATAATTCAAAGTTTATTCTACACTTAGCACTCATCATAACATCAAATAATAAATTATTGCATATGACTCTTGGTATTAGGTGAAAAGGCTCAGCATTGTAGTAAAATTCACACCACACATTCTCCAGGCAGTGTATGAGGGTATGACTCCTCTTGTCTAGCTTAAATTGTGGAAATTTGATTACTACATGCATGTTAAATTCCTGTCTAGGAGACATCCATAAAATTATATACATCCATAAAATTATATACAGTATTTCAGATGATGCTTACAGAACATATTCATTAAATTTTTATTTTGTGCCAAATAAATATTTGTAGAGAGACTGAATTTCTGAGTAGATGATGGTGTATGTGTGCCAGATTATACATATTGAGGCTTATTTTATATTTCTGACATTGTTTCTATAGTTGGATTTAATTTTCCATAAGTTGTTAAGTGTATTATATTGGATATATGAAAGTAATGAATGTTTATTACATTAATCTATTGTCACTTGTCTAATCCCAAGTATAAATTATCCATGTGTTTGAACTAATGAAAAAAACAACAGATATAAGCAAGATAAATCTGTCTAATCCCAAGTACAAATTATCCATGTGTTTGAAATAATGAAAATGACAACAAATATAAGCAAGATAAATCAGACTCTAGACAAGTATTTCCACCTTTATTTTGATAGTTGGTCCTCCTTTACACTACAGTATATTCTTGGGAAAATGTGCTCCACACTGACCACAACTGAAGAATATTATGATTTGATCTATCCTAAGAGAAAAAAGGAAGGTAATCCTTCCTTCCAAAATTCTGCTCCCAGAGATGTGATCTGTTTTATGGTAGTGACTTGAAAATGAACATTTTTCACAGTCAACTTTGAAAAGCCATCTTGATAGACCATTGTTAGAGAGGATTATTCATGGCTTTGCAAGGATGCCAGATTGCCTCATTTTGAAACAATGAAAACAGGAATTTAGTCAGCAGTTTTTGTTTCTTTAGGAGAAAAACCTATTCAGTGTAGGCCAGGGGATCATTGGGACCCAGTGAAGCTACTACTTTGAATAGTAATCCTAGACCTCTAAAAAAAATACTCCAGTAAGCACAGCCAGTCAGAGCTGCTATCACAGCCTACATGAAGTCGGGCAAAAAACAGAAGATGAGAGCCATTTAACTGATAAAAACATATTTTTATGAGTCAGACTGAAATGAGACTCTAGAGAGAGGGTCAGAAATACTGATTAGAGAGATTAAATTTGTCACACAAAGATTGGAAAATAGAATTCCTTGTAAAACAAATAAATCATAGAAAGCCTGTGCATGTAAGAATAGGACAGCCGACCAAATTCCAGAAATGCACATTTTCTTAGAGGACAGCTTAATGAATTATCAATGGAAATCTTTGGATTCTTAAATATTTGACCACATGTGGGAGAAGGCCAATTACTGAAGAGAAAGAAAACGTCATCACTCTGTTAGGATGTTCAATATCACATTACGAAGTAATCAAGCACAGACTTGTAATTTTTCCAAATGAGGGGCTCATTTGATTTGATTTAGTAGCTCTTGATTTATTTGCTAGCAATTCCCATACAATTGATCCAGTCCCACATCTGAGTTGATATTTACTGAAGTATTCCCACATGAAGGAAAAGAGAAAATTTACAAATGTATGATGAAATGAATTGAGGGTGAAGTGTTCTAGTACTGATATCTGACGTTTAGACACAGGAGAAGAGGTGGATTCTCTTTTTATATAAAAATCCCCCATTTTTTAGCCCGGTGCCAGACGCTCACAGCTGTAATCCTAGCTACTCCGGAAGCTGAGATCTGAGGACTGCTGTTCAAAGACAGCTGGGGCAACAAAGTCCCTGAGACTGTTATCTCCATTGAACCACCAGAAAACTAGAAGTGGCACTGTGGCTCAAGAGGTGGAGAACTCACTTTCAGTTGAAGAGTTTAGGAACAGGTCCCACTCCCATAGTTAAAGACACTTGACCAACAACAACAACAAAAAATCCCCCTTCTCTTGGACTGCCTACATCTTTTCCTAACATTCAACAAAAAGCCCTTTTATCACCTGCTACATTTAAGTCCTAAACTAGCTACTGCCAATAGAATGATTTGGTATCTGATGTCAAAAGTTTCATATTTGCGGAAACGAATACCAACAGGGTTAACGTTTTTTTCCATTCCTTGAACTCTTGCCCTGGGCCCTGAACATGGTTATGTGGTAGCTTTAATGTGAGCTTGTTTGTTATTTATTGGATTACTGCCCATGAGGGGAATTAATGGGTCATAGGGGAGATTTATGTTTAGTCTTTTGAGTACTCTCCATACTGCATTACAGAGTGATTGAAAAAGTTTAATTTGGAAGGGAGTTCCGGGAAGATGGCAGAGGAGAAGCTGGAGGCTAAACAAGCTCTCATATAGAAAGCAGTTTTAGTGTTCCAGTGAACAGTCCTAAGCCAGAGAATCACACCAAGTGTGCCACCACAGGACAGAGAGTTAGGCCACAGAGGGAAAATCCAGGCAAGGAGATAGATTTGAGCACTAGCCAGCAGCTGCTACTGCGGCTGCAGCGGTGGTGAAAACGGCCATAGCTGCCATACCTGCAACACAGAGAGTCCAGGACAAAGGAGTCAGACGCAGCAGGCGAGCAGATTCTACTCAATATCAGCAAGAAGCGACAAGGAGCAAACATTTCATCCTGCAGTTCACAGACCAGAGAAAACCCAGGAACCAAGACTCCACGTGGGTAGAAGCCTTAAATCCTCACTCCTTCTCAGGGAGCAGAGGAGGAAAGGCCACTCCCCCCCCACTACCAGAGATCTCCATCTCCAGACTGAGCTGCTAGCTCCAACTCAGGCCTTGGAAGAAAACTAGCATCATTTAGCTGGTCACAAGAACCTAAACTGACCAGCCAGACTCAGCTCCACCCAGGGAAAAGTCACCCAGCTCTGGCTGCCAGTCCCAGGAATGGCTTTCTTCACTTGGTAAACAGAGCCAGAGGCTGCCCCTCCCTTTAGCAGCCTTGACAATCAATTGAAATTCAGTAAACAGGAACCCTGAGAATGGCTCCAGGCTGGGCTTTGTGAGTCTCTCACTATCTAACCCCTCAGGGAAAAGCTACTGATGGCTAAAAGGCCTCAACTCCACCCAGAACTTACCATCATCACAGCATCTCCAAACTTGAGGAAAGAGCCATCTCCCTCTTTTGTGATACTCAAAGCAGATCTCCCTCCCATTGAACTAGCCTGGGAGGAGGATCACAACATCCTGGGTAAAGCAGAGCATTTTTCTGCCTACTCAAACTGACTTAAGAAACCAACCAAGCCACAGGAAAATCAAACACCACAAGCAGACCAGAGACTCCAACAAGAGGCTGGTTATGGACACAAGGGAGATAACAGGATCTTCACACCCCTCCAAAAAAATTAAAGAACTTTTTTTTTTGTACCTTTTAATAAAAATTTTTTTTCTAAAATTTTTTTAATTCTTAATTTTTACCTTTTTAAAAATTTGTTTTCTAGTAATATTTTTTCTTCCTCTTATAATTTTTATTTGGGGAGTATATGTGTGAGTGTGTCTTTCTTTCTTTCTCTTTTTTCTTTCTTTTTAAAATTTTATTTTATTTTTTTTGTTCTTTGTTTAGCTCTCCTGAACATTTGATCTTTTTTTCTTTCTTCCTCAATTTTTTCACCTTTTCTTCTCTTTCGTTCTTCTTTGTGTGACTTAATTGCTGTTCTGCACATCCTCAGATATACCCATAGTAAATTATTAGCCCTTATCCCCCATTGTACACACTTAATCCAGAAATTTATTACTCAATTCAAAACCTCTTAGACTTAAATCCCTTAATAGCACTATGACTCTTTATACCTGTATAATAATTTCAGTATTTTAATTTTTCACGTTTCCATTATATCCCTCCCCTTCCCTCATGATATCCACTTCTTTGCGTATTTCGTTTTCATTGTATAATTTTTAAGCACTACAATTTTTAGTTTTTAATTTTTGCTTTTCTATTTTTTCTTGTCTCTTTTTTCTCTTTCTCTTTCTTCTTTTTTTCTCTCTCTCTACTTTCATCCTATCCAACCTATTTCCAGCTTTGAGATTAGGACTTAGTTAAGTAAACCCGCCCTGTGCCTTCCTACATCTTTTTATTCCTATTTTTACCTACATCTCTCCTTAACATAATAATTTCTCGTATGCCAAATACTTCTTTGGGGTTTGTAGCCCATTAATATATAATTGTTTGATGTTGAATACATATATCTGATGAACAAGATTGTATCTGCAGACTTTGGACTGTGCAAGTACAGACTTTGATGCTTGCCTTAAGATAGTGTTCTAGCACAAAACTGGTGTTACTTTCATCTTAAATGGGCAGACTGAGCCGGAAAAACACAAAAAAAGTGGAAAGTCCGGGTATCTCAACTCCAACTCATGATAATCAGGGACAGAACAGATAATGAATAATCCAGAGGAGAGTTCCCAAAGAGCTCTACAAACACTACTGGCAACAATGGTAAATGAAAAGATTGAAAACATACAAAGGACTCTGTATGAGCGTGATAGGGAAAGAGAGGAAGCAAACCAAAGGTTAATGCAGGAATATCAGGAGCCTAAGGAAGCTACTCAAAAACTGATACAGAAATTGCATGAGCAGCT
Organism: Dipodomys spectabilis; assembly: GCF_019054845.1. NCBI lineage: Eukaryota > Metazoa > Chordata > Mammalia > Rodentia > Heteromyidae > Dipodomys > Dipodomys spectabilis. Next base: position 313,035 of record NW_024871404.1, on the reverse strand, counting down.
GGAGACCACTCAAAGAGAAAGGCAAGAATGGCATGAGCAGGCTGAGAACACTGAAAGAGAACTACAAGAATGGCGTGAACGTGAGGAAGCTAAGCAAAGAATAATACAGGAATTGAGAGAACAAGACGAGAATACACAAAGATCACTAAAGGCATTCATGGAATCCATTAACAAAGAGCTGAAGGAAGTCAGGGAGACCACAAAGGGAATGCTGAATGGCACCCAACAGAAGGAATGGGAGTCCAACGAAATCATAACCAATCAACTAAATGATTTGAGAATAAACACTGAACACCAAATTAAGGAAGTAAAAAAGCTCACACAAGTCTAGAACAAAGCTTCAACAAAGAATTTGAAGGTATCAAAACTGACCAATTGGGGAAATGAGATAAAAAACAAATAGAAAGTCTTTACCGCAGGTTAGGCCATGCAGAAGATAGAATCTCGGGGATTGAAGACAGCCTAGATATTATAGAGAAAGAACATACAACAATCCAAGACAAGTCCAAGAAATATGATAGATCTATTCAACACTTGGAAGACACCACAGAAGACCTAATCTGAGGATAATGGGTGTAGAGGAGCACCTAGAAATAGGAGTTAATGATCTAGGAAATTTGTTTAACAGGGACCTAGCAGAGAACTTCCCAAACATGCAAAAAGATAGGCCTATTCAGATATGAGAAGCTTTTAGAACCCCAAATAGACCAGACCAGAATAGGACAGCCCACCATCTCATTATAATCCAAACAGGATCAATTCAGACCAAGGAAAGATCCTTAAAGCTGTCAAGGAGAAAAGACCAATCATCTGTCCACAGAAATCCATGAGAATCACCTCAGATTTCTCAGCAGTGACTATCAAAGCAATGAGAGCCTGGAATGATGTATGCCATGCCCTAAAGACAAAAGCTGTCAACCAAGAGTACTGTACCCAGCTGAACTCTCCTTCATAACTGAAGGCCAAATAAAAACCTTTCATAGCAAAGAAGAATTGAAACAATATATCTCCACCAAACCATCCCTACAAAATATTCTTAAAGATGTCTCACACATAGAAACCAACAAGACCACAATAAAGGCCAAGAAACTGCACCCAAACTGAGAATCCAAGAACCATAGCAAGAACCCAGTACCTCTAGCCCCCACGAATGTGAATTAAATGGCAGGATCTCCCAAATACTTCTCAGTCCTATCTCTCAACATTAACGGACTTTATCCAATTAAGTGACGTATACTGTCTAGTTGGATTAGAAATCAAGATCCTTCTATGTGCTGCCTTCAGGAGTCACATCTTGCCCATAGAAACCAAAACATTTTCAATGTTAAACGCAGGAACAAACTCTATCAAGCAAACGGTCCCCATAAACAGACAGGAGATGCAATCCTAATATCAGATAAAATATACTTCAAATTAAAATTTGTGAGAAGAGATAAAGAAGGTCGCTACATACTAATTAAGGGATCTCTCCTTCAGGAGGATATTACAATTCTAAATATCTATTCGCCCAACAACGGAGCACAAAAATTTATCCAAGAAACACTACTTCAAATCCCACATAGATCGAAAGATATTAATTGTTGGGGATTTTAACACACCACTTTTCCCACTAGATAGATTCTCTCAGATCACAAGGGAATAAAATTAAAACTCAACACCAAAAGCCACCAAAGAAAGTCCGGTAACACATGGAGGCTGAACAACACACCGCAGAATCATGAGTGGGTCATGGAGGAGATTAGAAAAGAAATTCAAATGTTCATGCTATTCAACAAAAATGAGCACACAAATTACCAGCTCCTCTAGGACACAGCAAAGGCAATACTCAGGGGCAAGTTTATAGCTCTGAGTTCCTACATCAACAAATTGGAGAGATCTGAAACTAACAATTCAATGAGACATCTGAACCTCCTTGAAAAAGAGCACCAACATAAACCACAATCCAGTAGATGGAAAGAAATAATTAAAATTAAATCAAAATTAAATGAATTAGCATCCAAAAAAACTATAGAAAGAACCAACAAACCAAAGAATCGCTTCTTCGAAAAATTAACAAAATTGACAGACCCTTAGCAAATCTTATCAGAAATAGAAGAGAACACACCCAAATAAATAAACTCAGAGATGAAAATGGAAACATCACCACGAAAACAACCAAGTTTCAGAACATTATAAGGGAACACTTCTCAAAACTTTATGCTAATAAGTTTTAGAACATGGCAGAAATGGACCTTTTCCTAGCAAATATTGATATGCCAAAACTAAACCAAGATCAGATAACCAGCTTAACAGGCCCATGTCAAGCATTGAAATAGAAACAGCAATAAGAGACCTACCATCTAATAAAAGTCCAGGACCAGATGGTTTTACAACGGAATTCCACAAGGCCTTCAAAGCAGAGCTCACACCAATACTCCTCCAACTCTTCAATGAAATTGAAAGAGAAAGTTCACTACTGAACACATTCTATGAAGCCATCATAACCCTCATCCCAAAACCAGGCAAAAACTCATCAAAGAAAGAATTATAGACCCATTTCTTTGATGAACATTGATGAAAAACTTCTCAACAAAATTTTGGCCAATCAACTTCAACATTTGCTCCAAAAAATCATGCACCACAATCAAACAGAATTCTTTTCAGAGATGCAAAGGTGGTTCAATATACGCAAATCAATTAATATAATTCATCACATCAACAGGAGCAAGGATAAGAAACACATGGCTATCTCAATAGATGCAGATGAAGGTTTGGGAAAAACTAAGAATCCATGGAACATTCCTCAATACAATAAAGGCTGTATATGACAAACATACAGCCAGCAGAATACTTAATGGTGAAAAACTAAAGCCATTTCCTCTTAACTCAGGAACAAGACAAGGATGTCCTCTTTCTCCACTTCTCTTCAATCCAGTATTAGAATGCCTAGCTACAGCAATAAGACAAGATGCAAACATAAAGGGGATCCAAATAGGGAAAGAAGATGTAAAACAATCCCTCTTTGCAGATGACATGATCTTGTATTTAACGAATCCCATAGATTCCACTCCCAAATTACTCAAGCTGATTCAAAATTTTGGCAAATTAGCAGGGTGTAAAATTAACCCTCAAAAATCATTTGCGTTTCTGTATGCCAACAATGAGAAAAGTGTGGCTGAAATTAGGAAAGCAACTCCATTCATAATAGCCTCACAAAAAATAAAATACCTAGTAATTAACTTAAGCAAAGAAGTGAAGGACTTCTATGATGAAAACTTTAAAAACTTGAAAAAGAAATCAATACAGAACTTAGAAAGGGGCAAAAACTCCCATGGTCTTGGATGGGAAAGATGAACATCATGAAAATGGCAATACTTCACAAGGCTATCTACAAATTCAATGCGATACCTATAAAAATTCCAAATTCATTCTTCAAAGAAATAGAAGAGGCAATCCAAAAATTCATGTGGAACAATAAAAGACCCCAGAGAGCAAAAACGATCCTCAATAGAAAAAATACTGCTGGAGGAATATCTATACCAAATTACAAACTCTACTAAAAAGCCATAGTAATCAAAACAGCTTGGTATTGGCACAAGAACAGTTCTCAGGACAAATGTAATAGAATTGAAAAACCAGAAAAGAACCTAAAAACCTATAGCCATCTAATTTTTGAACAGGGAGCTAAAAAAACACAAGAATGGAAGACAGCCTCTTCAGTAAATGGTGCTGGCAAAATTGGTTAACTACTTGTAGAAAACTAAAACTAGATCCTTACATATCACTCTGCACCAGAAACAACTCCAAATGGATCAAAGACCTTGGAGTCAAAGCAGACACTCTGAAAAGATTACAGGATGGAATAGGAGAAACCCTAGTTCTCCTTGACGCAGGCCGAAATTTTCTAATTGGAGACCCAGAAACACAACAAATCAAAGAAAGGTTGGCCAAATGGGATCACATGTAATTGCAGAGCTTCTGCATGGCAAAGGACATAGCTAGCAAGATCAATATAAATCCCACGTATTGGGAGAAGATCTTCACTAACCATACAATGGACAAGGGTCTCATATCTAAAATTTACATGGAACTCAAAAAATTAAATCCCCCAACAACAAAGTCTCAAAGAAACAGCTGCCCAATAAATAAGTGGGATAAAGACTTAAAGAGAAACTTCTCCGAAGAGGAAAGAAGGTTGCCAATAGACACATGGAGAAATGCTCAAACTCCCTACCCATAAAAGAAATGCAAATCAAAACGACATTGAGATACCTCATCCCACTTAGAATGGCTATAATCAAGTACTCTAATAACAACAGATGCTGGAGGGGATGTGGACAGAAGTGAACCTTACTGCATTGTTGGTGGGAGGGTAAAATTGTTCAACCACTTTGGAAAATAGTATGGAGGTTCCTCAAAAGACTCCACATAGAGCTCCCCTATGACCCAGCAATCCCACTATTGGGCATTTACCCAAATGTTTACAAACAAGACCACACTAAAGCTACCAGCACAACTATGTTTATTGCAGCATTATTTACTATAGCTAAGATTTAGAACCAACCGGGATGCCCCTCAGTAGATGAATGGATCAAGAAAATGTGGTATATATACACAATGGAATTTTCTGCCTCCATCAGAAAGAATGGCATTGCCTCATTTGTTAGGAAATAGAAGGACTTGGAAAAAATTATATTAAGTGAAGTAAGCCAGGCCCAAAGAAACATAGGTCCCATGGTTTCCCTTATTTGCAATATCTAGTATATGTCTGAATCAAGCAGAAAAGGTCAGATAATATGATGTTAGGGAAATGAACCCTAAGATATGTATTCAAATGTTTTTTTTCTTTCATGCGATTGTTTCTAACACATTTATAAAAATATTTCTTTGTTGCTTTGTATGTCCCTCCCCCACAGTATAACTCCTGCTTACACTGTATTTGCTATTGTTATAATTTTTGGAGGGAAAGGGGAAAAACAAATCGTTTAAATAGCGATACAGTTGGTCCCATTGCAACAATGAGATGTACAAATCGTTATGTCAGAAAGGAAATTTACAACTTTTGTGCAGGGTGGGGGGAGGAGAAGGGTGGGCGGGGGGAAGAGGGGAAGGGATGGGAAGGGGAAACAAAGGAGAAGGCTACAATGCTTGATAAGAAATATACTCATTATCTTTCCCATGTAATTGCGACTCCTCTGTACAGTATTTTCACAATAAAAAAAGAAAAATTTTAATTTCCCATCAACAATATAATAAAGTTCCAATTGGCTACATCCATGCCAGTATTTGCTATTGTTAGTTTTCTTGATAATGGCCATTCTAACTGGGGTGAGGTAGAATCTGTCTTAAAGTTTTGTATGCATCTTCTAGCTACCATAAATTAATGAATCCATGAAAACTAAATTTCTTTAAGTCTGCATTCCTTTCTCTTAATGTAATTTTCCCAAACTTTCATTTTCCTGATGACCGGTGAAAAATCTTCCTTTTTGAGGGGTGAATAGAATTCCATTGTGTGTATGTGTGTGCGCTTGTGTGTGTGTGTGTGTGTAAGATGACTATAGGCCCAGGAGTTCATGTATCATATGTAATTTTGTAATTCTATATTAAATTTGGATTGCTTTCTTTTTTATTTATTTTTAAATGGTTTTTTATTGTGAAAATACTGTACGGAGGGGTTACAATTACATAGGCAAGATAATGAGTACATTTCTTATCAAGCATTGTAGCCTCCTCCTTTGTTTACCCTTCCGATCCCTTCCCATCTTCCCCCGCCCCCTCCGCGACCCCTCCGTCACCCCCCCTCCCGAACCAAAGTTGTAAAGTTTGTTTTTGACATAATGACTTGTACATCTCATTGTTGCAATGGATCCACCCGTATCCCTATTTAAACGATTTGTTTTTCCCCTTCCCCTCCATAAGTTAAAACAACATTAAATACAGTGAAAGCAGGGGTTATACTGTGGGGGAAGGATATATGAAACAACAACGAAATAATTTTATAACTGTGTTAGAAACAATCGCAAGAAAGAAAAAAAAAACATTTGAGTACATATCTTAGGGTTCATTCCCCTAACATCAACTTATCTGACCTTTTCTGCTTAACTCAGACATATACTAGATATTGCAAATAAGGGAAAACATGGGACCTATGTTTATCTGAGCCTGGCTTACTTCACTTAATATAATTTTTTCGTCTTTCCATTTCCTAACAAATGGGGCAGTGTCATTCTTTCTGATGGAGGCATAGAATTCCATTGTGTATGTATGCCACATTTTCTGGATCTTGGATTGCTTTCTCTACGGAATTGAGGAATATTGTTGGGATTTTGATGGGTATTACATTGTCAATTGTTTGGGGGCAGTATTGCAGTTTTCACAATGTTATTTCTTCCAACCAAGAGCATTGAAAGGCTTTAAAGTTTTCACAGTAGAGGTCCTTCTCATTTTTATTTTAATTAATTCCTAGCTTTGTTGTTGTTGTTTTGTTTCGTTTAATATGATTTGAATTTGAGGCAAAAACATTTGAGGTTTTATTTTGGATTTCATCGCGGATCTTCCCATTGTTGGTAACACAGAAAACCTACTGATTCTTGTGGGTTTTATACCCTGCTACATTGCAGAAGGTTCGTATCACCTTTACTAACTTGGGGGAGGAAGCTATAGGGTCATTTAAATACAGGAGCATTTAATTTGAAAAAAGGGATAGTTTTATTTTTTCCCTATTTAGAGCCCCTTTATGTTTTTCTCTTGCCTATAGCTCTTGCCTGACAGTCCACTACTATATTGAAGAGTAGTGGAGAGAGTAGACATCCTTGTCTCATTCCTGATTTTAATGCCTTCATGCTTCCACCGTTAGGTACATGCTAATTATCTCTTTGTCATATACATCTCTGTATTATATCGAGGAAAGTTCCATGCATTACTAGTTTCTCAGACCTTTTAATCATAAAGGGGTATTGGAGTTTGTTAAAAACAATTTCTATATCCGAACAGGCAATCATGTGCTTCTTCTTCCTGCTTCTGCTGATGGTTTGTATTATGTTTATTGACAAGTATAGTGAATCCAATTTTATCCTAGAATGAATCTTGTTTGATCATACCATCGATACCAACTGTTTTTTCCATGAACTACCTCGTCTTCTCAGAATTTATTTATCTTTTTTTGCAGTCTCCATGAGTTATTTTGCTAATCTTTGGTTGGTATCATCTTATTTACAAATTTCCTTATAGAGGTTTTGTATGTTTTCATTAATCACATTTTTCAGCAGTATTTGTAATGTTTTTTGAAAACTATCTTCCAGGTCCTTGATTGTCTGTTCTAATGCCTGTTTATTAACTGTGTGAATTATACTACCTTGACATCATTTTTCTTGTATTTTTCTGATTTGTTCTGTCCATTTGGAGGATTTCTTCGTTCTCATTTGGAGTATCTATGATCTTAATATGTGACTCTATGTTCTTGGTTGATTTGCCAGGAGTTAGTTTGATCTTCTGTTGTTATTTATTGTTCTGGAATTAGGTTTTTGTTTAGATCATTAAGTGGAGGAGTAGAGGTCAGTTGTGGTGAGATGTTGTGATGTTAATATTTGTGGTTCCAGTGAGAGTTTGGACTGTCCAGTGGTATGGTGAATTGTCTCTGTGTTTGGATGTGACACTGTCTTGTACACTTTTGTTCCTTCTTTTGTCCCATGTGGTCCTTTTATTCCACACTTTAGCTGTGTTTTGAATATGTTGGCCAACACAGTCAAAACAGTCACCTGCCTGACTAAATATCTTTTCATACATTTCCATTTTCTTTTGAAGACAGTATAAAATCTTCTTTTGAATTGTGTATCTATATATAGATACACAATTGTAGCTGCCGTGGTGTGAACCTCTAGAAATGTAGTACCTGCTAGGACTCTAAATCTCTGATTGATTAGAGAGAGCTAGAGTAATTTTCTGTTCTTATCCTGCCATTGATTTTCCTCTTCCTCAGGTTTATTTTTTATATTGTCGATTTTTTCATATAATTTAGGATTGGTGATATTGTATCAGGTTATTTTTGTTTTTCTGTTTCTGTTACTTTGAAATAGTGATTTCAGGCTTGTATAAAGTGAAAGAATATGAAATGTATCTTATTACATTGAAGGAAAGGGAGTAAACATTTAAAACTATTTGCTACAATAAATTAATATTAAGAAAGCTAATTAAAATAATTACTTATTTACTCTTCAGAGGATGAGTATAGTCCTCTTGGATATCTTGGAGGAAAAGACTTTAGACTCATTACAACTGATGCCTTACTTTGAAATTACTGGCTAAACTTTCTTATTCAGAAAGGGGAAAGTGCCATTTCTTTCATATTAGTATTATAAAATCACAATAGCTGTATGTTGATTGTTTTCCTCTACTATTTTCAATCCCATTCTTCATTAGCTATCTAAGGCTTTGAATGACTAATTCCTTAAAATATCACTACTGCTTATATTGTGATGTAAATCTCAGTAATATTAATATGAAAAAATCTCTGAATCTCATCTTGAGCTACATTCATAAGAAATTTATGCAGTCTCAAGGAAGAAACCTATTTTAGTCTTTTCTATGTTTTAATCAATAAATCCATTCTTTTTAGAAATATGTTCTCATCTTTTATATTGCTCCAGTAAACATCATGTATTTCAAGTACTTTTACTGCAATAAATATAAAGTTTGTAACAGGAAGACAAACCTTCCCATTATCACTTTAAAGTAAATCCTTGGAGACTATTTTATATATTAAAATAAAAAAGTGTAATGCACATGTTTATACATGATTAATCTAATGATTAAGTCACGTAGACATAAGAACAACCGAAGTCTCAATTTACTTAAAGGCACAAAAATATTAGTGTTCATGAATATCACTCATTTTTAGAAAATGACTAGTCAAAACAAAGTTTGTATTATATTTGAAATTTTAAAATTGAAAATTACACCCAGATTTGCTGTGAATATTGTTTCCAGGAATACATTTATTCAGCAAACAGAGAAAGAAAAAATATAAAGGTTTGAAACATAGAATGAAAGATGTAGAAGCAGACTGTCGTTAAGATGATAACATTCAAAAAGTGTGATTTATCCATTCATCTATTGAGGGATATCTGGGTTTGCTATGGTAAATAATGCTGCAATAAACATAGACGTGCTGGTTGATTTAGTATAGTCTTGTTTGTGATCTTTTGGGTGAATGCCCAAAAGTGGGATTGCTGGGGCATAGGGGAGTTCTATGTGGAATCTTTTGAGAATCTTCCATGCTGCTTGCCAAAGTGGTTGAACACATTTACACTCCCACCAACAATGCACTAGGGTTCCCTTCTGTCGACATCCCCTCCAGCATCTATTGTTGTTAGAGTTCTTGGTTATAGCCATTCTAACTGTAGTGAGGTGATATCCCAATATTGTTTTGATTTGCACTTCTTTTATGGCTAGGGAGTTTGAGCATTTCTTCATATGTCTATTGGCAATCCTTCTTTCCTATTCAGAGAAGTTTCTCTGTCAGTCTTTAGCCCACTTCTTATTTATACAAAATGGAATTCTATGTCTCCATAAGAGAGAATGACATTGCCCCATTTGTTAGGAAATGGAAACACTTGGAAAATTTATATTAATTGAAGTACTACAGGCCTAAAGAAACATAGGTCCGTTGGTTTCCCTTATTTGCAATAACTACTATATGTCTGAGACAACCAGAAACGGTCAGATAAATTGATGTTAGGTGAAATGATCCCCAAGATAAGGACTCAAATGGTTTTCCTTTCTTGCTATTCTTTCTAATATATTTATGAGATGATTTCTTTGTTGCTATGTATGTCCGTCCCCCACGGTATATTCCCTGTTTTCACTGTATTTGATGTTTATATAATTTGTGGAGGGGAAGGGAAAAAACAAATTGTTTAAATAAAGATACGGATGGATCCATCGCAACAATGAGATGTACAAGACATTATGTTGAAAAATGTACGTTACAACTTTGACATGGGGAAGGTTGGGGTAGTGGGGCAGGGAGGAGACGGAAGGAAATAGAAGATGCAATCCAAAAATTCATATGGAACAATAAAAGACCACGAATACCAAAAACGCTCCTCAACGGAAACAACACTGCAGGAGGAATATCAATACCAAATTTCAAACTCTACTATAAAGCCATAGTAATCAAAACAGCTTGGTACTGGCAAAGAACAGACCTCAGGACCAATGGAATACAATTGAAAACCCAGAAATGAACCCACAGACCTATAGCCATCTAATATTCGATAAGGGAGCTAAAAAAATAGAATGGAAGAAAGATAGCCTCTTCAGTAAATGGTGCTGGCAAAATTGGTTAACTACTTGTAGAAAACTAAAGCTAGATCCTTACATATCACCCTGCACCAGAATCAACTCCAAATGGATCAAAGACCTCGAAGTCAAAGCAGACACTCTGAAAATATTACAGGATGGAATGGGAGAAACCCTAGGTCTCCTTGGCGCAGGCCGAAATTTTCACAACAAATCAAAGAAAGTTTGGACAAATGGGATTGCATAAAGTTGCAGAGCTTCTGCATGGCAAAGGACATAGCTAGCAAGATCAATAGAAAGCCCACGGATTGGGAGAAGATCTTCACTAGCCATAGAACAGACAAGGGTCTCATATCTAAAATATACTTGGAACTCAAAAAATTAAATCCCCCTAAAACAAATCCTCAAAGAAACAACTGCCCAATAAATAAGTGGGCTAAAGTCTTAAAGAGAAACTTCTCTGAAGAAGAAAGAAGGATGGCCAATAGACACATGAAGAAATGCTCAACATCCCTAGCTATAAACGAAATGCAAATCAAAACAACATTGAGATACCACCTCACTCCAGTTAGAATGGCAAAAATCAAGAACTCTAACAACAACAGAGGCTGGAAGGGACGTGGACAGAAGGGAACCTTACTTCATTGTTGGTGGGAATGTAAACTTGTTCAACCACTTTGAAAAGTCGTATGGAGATTCCCCAAAAGACTTCACATAGAGCTCCCCTATGACCCAGCAATCCCACTTTTGGGCATTTACCCAAATGTTTACAAACAAGACCACATTAAAGCTATCAGCACCACTATGTTTATTGCAGCATTATTTACCATAGCTAAGATATGGAACCAACTCAGATGACCCCCAGTAGATGAATGGATCAAGAAAATGTTGTATATATACACAATGGAATTCTATACCTCCGTCAGAAAGAAAGACATTGCCCCATTTGTTAGGAAATGGAAAGACTTGGAAAAAATTACATTAAGTGAAGTAAGCCAGGCCCAAAGAAACATACGTCCTATGGTTTCCCTTATTTGCAATATCTAGTACATGTATGAGTCAAGCAGAAAAGGTCAGATAATGTGATGTTAGGAAAATGAACCCTTAAATATATATTTTAATGCTTTTTTTCTTTCTTGCATTTGTTTCTAACGCATTTATAAGATTATTTGTTTGTTGCTTTGTATGTCCCTCCCCCACAGTATAACCCCTGCTTTCACTATATTTGATGTCAGTATAACTTGTGGAGGAGATGGGGGAAAACACGTCGTTTAAGGATACAGGTGGACCTGTTGCAACAATGAGAAGTACAAGTTGTCATGTCAAAAATGAGCTTTACAACGTTGGTGTGGGTGGGGAGAGGGGGGAGGATTGGGTGTGGGTGTGGGTGGGGAGGCTGGGAAGGGAGGTGAAGGGTAAACAAAGGAGGAGGCTGCAATACTTGATAAGAAATGTACGCATTATCCTGCCCATGTAATTGTAACCCCTCTGTAAGGTATTTTAACAATAAAATGTGATTTATTCAAAAGTACTATAAAAATTTATGAAAGGATTTGTGATCAGAAGTGATAGGTAAGAAAAGTAACTGTAACTATATATGTAAATTTAGCTTTCAATATAGGATGACAAGTTTTCAATAAATGAGCCTATAGGATATGATTTTTGTATCTCTAACGCACATCCAGTATTCTACATTTTCCCACATTGCCTCGTTTTCTTACCTCTATTCCTGATCAATATTCTACTTTCATGATATCAATTGCTACTAAAATAACAAGTTGGATTATTTTTGGTTTCTAGATCCAATAAATTTTAGTAATTTGGAATAGTATCATAAATTCATAGAGTTTGACTTGAATGTCAAGTTTGAGGATACTGTATTCAGGGTACTGTGAATTGGCCTGAAGCAGCCAGGAACATATTCTGAATACACATAACCCCCGGGACCCCCAGCTAAACAGGCCATAGCCAAGAGAGGAGATGGGGCAGTTCCCGTCCTCATCCTTCTTTCTCTGGCACCTGCTATAGCATATGTTCAGCTCAACTTGGTGGAAGGGAAGGGAGGACTGGCAGATGGTATGGAACCTGGGAAAAGGGGATGGGACCAAATTATCTCAAAATAGGGCTGTCCTGGAATGGCTGCCATGGGGGTCAGAGTTGAAAATGGAAAATCAAGGAATGAAGAACAGGGGTCTCACTTACCTCGTGATGTCCTCTGAGGATGGCTCCAACAGCTGGGTCCACACTTAGCAGGAAGGCCATGTGGTATAGCTGAAGATCACTCAGGCTTCCCCAGCTGCTGTGGCAGGCATAAAACCTGCTGAGAGAAGGAGGGAAGGGCTGCACCTCAAACCCCATAAATGCCAGTGAACATAGAGTAAACAAGTAATCCTGAAGCTCTACAACCCTTGCTGGGAGGGGAGGCAGGGAAAACTCCATTCTTCATCCATTAGGTATCTAGAGCATTGAATGACCAATTCCTTAAAATACCTATATTGCTTATATTGTAATGCAAATCTCAGTAATATTAATATGAATATATCTCTGAGTCTGCAACCACCACAACTGGGTTCAGACCAGTTTGGCACCACTTCTGTTTGTTGTGTGTGGACACACACACACACACACACACACACACACATTCCCTCACCTGAACATGTTCCCACAGGAGGGGTTGAGCCAGGAAGTGGACAGGGAGGAGAAGAGAGAGTGGGACACTGGGGTCTAAGGTGAATGGGGTTGAGGGTGGTCAGGGAGAGGGAGTTATTCCCCACTTACCTAAATTCATGGCTGTACAGGGATGGCTCCTGGAGATGGGCCCACACTCACGAGGAAAGTGGAGGTCCTCCATGTTGACATTGAAGAGTCAGCAATATTAGCTCCAGTACCAGCAGATGCAGTTGAACTGAGCAAACAAGCATGTTACAAAGTGGAATGGTGGACAGGAAAGACTCTGAACCCCTGCTTTCCTTCTCCAATGATTATTTTGCCTTGGTTCAGTCCAATTGCATCACATTCATATGTGCATGCCATGCACATCCTCTCACTCAGAAGGGGAAGGAATGGGAGAAGGATGAGAATGGGTGGCAGAGGAAGCAAGGGATGGAGGATGGAGTGAGGAAAGCAAAGGTTAGGGAAGCAACTGGAGTGAGGAAGCATGGTTTGGGGTGGGCAGGTGAAACAATTGATTGTGGGAAGGGGAAATATGGGGTGGGGGTGGGGATAGCAGAGGTGTAGTGAGGAAGAAGGACACAGGTGGACAACCTGGCAATAGAAAGGAGGAGAAGAAGACAGGTTCAGCCCACTTAACGTTTAAGAGCCGTGTCGTAGGGATGGCTCCTGCTGAGGAGCAGAGGAGAGAATGGAGAAAAGGGTAATGGAGGGGGGTGAAAGGTGGCACTCACTTACATTGACTCTGGGTCTTTGCTGATTGCTCCAGCAGTTGACTCCACAGTGACCTTGAAAGTGGAAATCAGCTGGCTGGTGAAGCCAAAGAGGGCCTGGGGAACCACGTCCCTCTAACAGATGCAGCACCAGTTGGGAGAGGTGGCATCTTCCTCAGCTCCAACTGCTGGAGGCGCAGCAGTTGCTTCATAGCAACCGTGACTACTGGGGGTTAACCAGAAGGGGATGTTGTTGAACTCTAAGCTCCTATCTTCTTTCTATGGAGGAGCTACATCCTCTCACCCATGAATTTTCCTACACTGAGAGGGGTGGGGCCGGGTTTAGGGTGAGGTTCAGACCTACAGGTGTGGGGAGGAGGAGACTGGTGGGAGTGGGGCCCCATTACATTGGAACTGGGTCCTCTAGGGTTGTCTCTGGCAACTGGGTCCACACATCCCTAACCCAGTGAAAGTTTGAGGGTCACTAGAGGGCCAGGGAATGGGGTATGGGTGGCCTGTGTGATAAGGAGCAAGGGATTGTGGTGGGCCAGGTGTTGGTGGGAAAGGGGAGCCTGTCAGGGGATATTGGGTTCCAGGAAGAGGAGATGGCGCACTTCAGTTGAAAATGGCCTGAGATGGGAGGCTCCCACAGGGTAGCATAGAAGAAACTGGAAAGAGAGGGGTTTAGGAGAGAGGGGTTTAGGAGAGGGGGTTCCCTTACCTCAAATCGAGGTCATCATGGGATATTGTCTGTAGCTGGGCCCACACTGAGTAGAAAGATGGAGATCCAGGTGTTGAAGCTGAAGATCCCTCAGGAAGATGCAACACTGGTTGAGGAGATGGAGGCAAGATCTTCATCTCCAGTCCTGCAACTGCCAGCAAACTCAGGTAAACCAGAGAGCCCTGAGGCTGTCCAGGCCTTAGCCAGGAAGGGAGGATGGGCAGATTATGACCTGGGCCTTCCTTCTCTGTGGCAGCCATAGTTCATGTTCAGAATATTGTGGCACCTGGCATTGGGTAGTGAGTGCTGGGAATGTGCACATTCCCCATCCTAAGCATATGTTCCCAAGTGAGGGGCTGGACCAGGCAGTTAGGGGAAAGCAGTGAGGCCAGAAGGGGTGGTGGCTGGAAGGGGTGGGGCCAGGAAGGTGGGAGTGGAGGTAAAAGTTGTGGCAGTGAGATGGGTGGATCAGGAGACTGGATGCAGCCCTGAGGGGATATCTGGCTTCAATAAGTTGTCTGGTCAACAAAGGGGGAGTAGGGCTCATAGAATGGTGGTGGGTTGGGGGAAACATGGGGTGACCATGGGCCAGCGGATGGAGGCGGGAGGTGGGATGATGGGGAGAGGTATGAGACAGGAACCTAGCAGAATGGAAAGAGGAGCAAGAAGAGGGGTTGGGCCCCCTAAACTGGAAACAGGACTGTCCAGTATGGCTCTCTCCATGTGCTATGTGCTATGCTCATCTCTGCTATGTCATGGGTAATCCCAGTAGGTTAGAGTTACCATTCCCCACAACCTGATTACAGGAAAGGAACTCCATCTAACTATTCACCTGGCAGTGGCAAAACCCTCTGGCACTGGAGAAGAGGTTTATTGTGAAGATGGGTGGTTAGAATGGGCCGCATCTAGGGTAACAGATTCATATCACGGTTATCCATGAGGTATAGTTAATATATAAATGCACTCAAACAATAGTTCCTTCTTTTTTTCCTCATTTTTCCCTTCCTTTTCTTTCTTCTTTCAGTACTGGGGTTTGAACACAGCTTCTAAGTGCTATAAAAATTCCCTGTCCAAGAGCCTATTGTTCTTCACCTCCTAGACCTCCATCTTCTTGGTCCCTGTCCGCCCAGGTGCAGGTATCATGGCCAGATGCCTCCTTTCAAGACAAGTGGGAGCCCACCAAAAGGGAAGGGGACCTTTGGTTCCTCCCCTGGAAGAACCAAAAGGAGGATTAAGGGTTTTGTGCTTGTGTATGTGCATTCACACGAATATTTCCTTCCATCAGTGGGACAGTTTTAATACTCTGTCTCTTACTGAACGTCATCAATAAATCATCTGAAAATGGAAGTGCAGGAGCAGGAAGGGAAAAACAAACAAACAACAAAGCAAAAAACTTATCCCACAACTACTGGATACATACAAAGATGACTGAATGAAGGCAAGTAAGACTCAACCTAACAATATTTTACCAAATCTATTATGTTTGAATGGTGAGAGCTCCATAGAAGGAGATGCCAATGCAACCAGGCAGTGTACATTTGGATATGTTCAAGGATGCTGTCATTAATATTTAATCATTTGCTTATTCATCCAGGAAGGGGAGATCAGTTACTATGGTATTTTGATTGTGTTCAATCCAATTACCATGTTATAAAAATAGCAAGCTTCCAAAATAAAAACTAAGGCTCCTCTACCCAGCACCAGTTATATTTAGGTCACTTCCAAGCCATATTCATCATAAATATATAAAAAAACGAATGAAAGGAAGAGAGGTAAAGTATTAGCATTCTTATGTATTAGCTGGGACCAACACATGGTTCACTTTGACCTTTTTATCCTCTGTAGTATTACTTTCTTCCTACTTTTGGATCTGAGTTGTGTGCACTTGAGAACTATGTGCATATTTCTATATACATTCTGGCTGAAGATATATGTCCATCAACTGAGGTGTTAGCTTGCAAAGGATCGTTTTAACTGGTACAGCAACTGTATGTCAATGTAATTGCTCCTGTTTCCCATGTGCATCTCTCCAAGTTCTACACAACATGTCACTGACCAATTTACCTATGTGGCTGGTGGCATTACCAATCTTCCTTCTCCCAATTCTCGCTTCAATATCCTGCAATATCCTGCAGTAAACCACAGCCTTTATGGTTTTGTTTCTTCAGTTGTGATTGCCTGAGGTTTGATTGGTCCAGTTCTAACACACTTGGTAGCTATGGCAGGTGGAGGAGGTGGCTTTTCTTCTTCTAATTTTTCCTGACAGATACCAGGAAAGTCTGTCCTTGTTTCACGAGTTTTACTTGAATTACTTTCCACTTTCTGGGCTTTTCCTCCTATCTGATTTTTATTCTTCTTTTGTGTTAATGAGGATTGAACCCAGGATATTTCATTAGCTAGGCAAGTACACTCATTGACCTATAACCCAGCCCCAGAACATCTTTTTGAATTCTCCCTATATCTGAGTGTAGGATGGAAAGAAATGTTTATTCCAGTATATTGGAATGTTTCAGATTTTTAGGTTTTGATTAATCTAGTTAGATACAATTATAGTCTAGAAACAAATATATTGGTAGAACATGATAAGAGGGATTGTCCTACAGCATAACCTTGGAAACTTAGTGGTGAGGTCTTCAACATGAATTCATCAGGGCCATGAGTTCAACGCAATTGAGTTGCTGTGGTCTGAAGCCTCCCTTCAGGTTTCTCCTTTTTCATCTCGCATGCTAGATCCCATATTAGCAATATCCACCATGCTCAGTCTGACTGCTTAGATTTGTTGAAAGGCTGTAAGTGAATGTCTGTGTCATCTTAGATGACTTTATCGAGTGATGTGAAGAACTTCACAACAACAGAGACCAGTGTTCAGTTGCAGTGATGATTTAAGACAAATTTTCATAACTTGACCACAAAACCTCCTTTTTTAGGCCACACACTTTAACTTGAACCAGAATGAGGCTATGGCAAAAATGATCTTCTAATAGAGTTTCTAAATCCAACCACAAAAAACTTTTGCTTAAGGAAGAATGAAGTATGCCAGCCAATATATTCCCAGAATTTTTATCTGTGTTTTGACCATGTTAAAAAAGTTTTTGTTTTTGTGCTTGGTTTGTTTGGTCATGGGGCTTGAACTCTGGGCCTAGGTGCTGTCCCTCAGCAATTCAGCTGAAGCCTGGTGCACTACCACTTGAGTCACAGTGCTACATCTGGATTTCAGGTGGTTAATTGCAGAGAAGAGTCTCATGGACCAGAATGTTTATATCTCAGCCTCATTAGTAGCTAGGATTATAGGCGTGACCCACTGGTGCTAGGCAACTATGTACAATTTCTAACCATGATTGAAAATGTTGGGAAAAACTACACAATACTTGTAAGCAGCAGTAGTTACTTGAGTATAAATATATGTAATGTACCAAATATTTTTTCCAAAATTGAAGTCTTTGTTAATCAAAAACATAACAAAACTCATTTGGATCTCTTATAGAACCAAGTTTACCTTACAAAAAAAAACTATATAAATAATTAATGCCTTAATATTAATGGGAACAATCATAAATACAGATAGAGAGAGAGTGAGAGAGAGAATGAGAGAGAGAAGATGAGAAAGACAGAGAAAGAGGGAAAAAGAGAGATAGAAAGAGAGAGAAAAAGAGAGAGAGAGAGAGAGAGAGATTTACAGGTTGGAATTCTGTAATTCCGAATTACATATTGTACTGAAAGGGAAATTACAATGAAATCGAAAATTAGACCATTCTGCAAGGATTTAAAAATAAACAGTTCTTACACATTACTTGTTTGTTATCTTGATGTGTTTGTGACTAGTAAGGTCATTTGGTTTGTATTAGGATGAAAACCACATTATCTGGTTCTTAAAATCCCAGGGAAAATTACAAGTGTGCAGTTGAAGGAGGTATATGTATATTGTGATCAACCTTTATTTGCTTAGTTTTCAAACACTATGACATGTTCCCAAATAATAATGGATTTTGCAAATATAAAATAAAGTGTTAATTTCTTTCTTTTTTTTAAATGTATTTCTTATAGCCACATAAGACGTATTAAGTGAAATGAACCTCAAGATAGGGACACGGGTGTGTGTGTGTGTGTGTTTTTTTTTTTTTTTTTGCTATTGTTTCTAATGTATTTATAATGTACCATGTGATTTTTGTTTTGCTTCTTTGTATGTTCTTCCCCTATGGTATAACCCCTATTTTCACTATTTGATGTCAGTGACGTGCATCTTGTATATACACTTCTCTAATTTGGGGAGAGGAAGGGAATAAACAAAATCCTTAAGTAGGGATACAGTTTGACCCATGTAACAATGAGATGTACAAGACATTATGTTGAAAAATGAACTTGACAATTTAAGTGGGGGGGGGGGAGTGGGAGTATAGTTTGGAGTTGGGTGGAAAGTGATGGTAGGGGACGAACAAGGGAGGAGGCAACAATACTTGATAATAAATGTATTCAATACCTTGCTCATGTAACTGTAACCCCTCTGTACGGTATTTTTACAATAAAAAATTCTATTAAAATGAATTTTTATTGTGAAAATGCCGTACAACGTGTTTAAAATTACATAGGTAAGCTAATGAGTAAATTTCTTATCAAGCATTCTTGCCTCCTCTTTTGTTTCCCCTTACCATCCCTTCCCATCTCCCTCATCTTCCTCCCCTGCTCCCATCCCTCTTTAAATAATTTGTTTTTCCCTCCACAAATTATATATGTCTTCAAAATAGAAATGTTTTTTAAATTCTTATGCACATTTCCAATTAGGCAGTTCACATGATTTATACATGAATTCTTGTTAGTTAGATTTGCTTGTGTATATGGGTGGTGGTCATTGGGTTTGAAGTTAGGCCCTGAATGCTGTCCTCTGACCCCATCCCCTTTTTTGGCTGACTCAAGTTTAGCACCTTCCCACTTGAGTCACATCTTCCAGATTTTTGGTTTTCTGTTGGAGATAAGAGTCTCTCTCTTTCCTGCCTGAGCTGGTTTTAAACTATGATCCTCAGATTTCAGCCATCTGAGTAAGTTAGCCACTTACATTTATTGTTTTCCTCTTATTAATATATTTTTATTGTAAAGATACTGTATAGGGGGGTTACAGTAACATGAGTACGGCAATAACTACATTTCCTATCAAGTATGGTTACCCCCTCCTTTGTTTTCTCCTCACCAACACTTCCCTCTCCACCTATCTAACTCTTGCCTCCCCTCCCCCATGCACAAAGTTGTAAAGTTCTTTCTCAACATACTGTCTTGTACATCTTATTGTTACAATGAGCCAACCTGTATCCTTATTTAAACATTTTGTTTTTTTCCCTTCCCCTCCCCAAATTAGAAAAATCTATATACAAGGTGCAGGGCACCAGAATCAATGAAGTGAAAACAGGGGTTATACCATGGAGGAAGAACATACCAAAGAAACACAAAATCACATAGTACATTATAAATACTTTTAAAACCATAGCAAGAAGGGGGACCCAGATGGCAACAGGGCAGTAGGAAAATGCCACAGCTCTCTCCAACCAAAAAGAGAGTTCGAGTTCCAATGCTTAATTTCCCCAAGAGACCGACAACAGCAAAAAGACAAATACCCAGAGAAAAACAGGAGACGGGAAAAAAAAACAAAAAAGAAAGAATGAAAAGGAAGAATTTCAGGACACAGAAGCACGAAAAGCCCTCCCCCAACCTTTACTATCTACAGGGCAATACACCAAGCCATGGCCACCCCAGCCTGGCGGGGGCTGCCGGAGTCCCTTTAGACACAGGGGGTCATCTTCAGATCTCCTGCTCAGAAGAAGCCAGAGGTACCAGTGTAGGACACGCTGATCACGATGTACAGAGAAACCTCCGAGCTGGGAGCCTGCACAAAGATCCCACCCCCTCCTCTCACTCTCCTGGCAGCGTGGTTCCATGCCACCAAAGCCACTCGGTGGGAAGCCCAGCTCTACACGGGTGCCCACAGAACACTAAAGCAGAAGACTTGCAAGGTACTGGTGCTGATTGGGAGAGCACAGAGACAAACCCAAGTGCTCAGAACCTGCATGGAGATCCCTCTGCCACCCCTCGGCTAGAAGTTGGAGGCTCATCCTGAAGCACTGGCCTGAACATCAACAAAGGCAGAGACAGGAGAAAAAACACAGAGCCACCACCGCCCAGACCAGCCTACAACCACCTCAACTGAACTCTGATTGCAGCAGCAACCCGCAACTTACATCACACAAAAACAACAACTAGCACCATGGTTAATATTCTGCAGGGGACAGTATAGGCCTCAAGAGAGGTCGGAGCTGGTGGAAACCCCCAGACCCTGACCCAAACCACCACCCCAACACCCGGACTAAAGGACCCACTACAACTGGGAACTGTTCGAGAGCTCCACCAGCCTGTTGGGTCCACCCAGCCCTCCAGGCTGGAGCAAGAGTGTTCCTGGAAGGGAGCTTAAACACCCAAGCTAAGAACAGTGCCACTGGGTCACAACAACCAACAGTTGAAGAAACTTGAACTGTATACTCCAGGCTGTGTAACCCAGGTGGGATACACAGCAGCAGAGGTCTAACTGGCATGCCCCAACCAGGGGACCAGGACCAGGCCTTGGGACCTACTGCTTGAGAAACACAGCCAACTCCTCCCAACTGAAGTCAGAAGCTGAGCATATGCCTCAGCAGAGGGGGGAAAACAGGGAACTGCACCCCCTAGGAAACATGCTTGTGACAGCAAAAGATCTGGGTGTCCAGGGCAACAGAACAAGAAGCCCATACCCGATCAGAACCCCAACCATATATCCTGGGCCAGGAATTTGACAACTCAGGTTGCCAGCAGAGCTCAGGCTGGTAAAGTGGCTTAGCGATAGAGAGCTTTTCTTGTGTGTATGAGGCCCTGGATCTGATTCCTCAGCACGACATAAGCCGAAAGAGCTAGAAGTGGGGCTGTGGCTCAAAGGTAGGGCTCCAGCCTTGAGCTGAAGAGCTAAGTAACAGTGCCCAGGACCAGAGTTCAGACCCACAATTGTCAAAAAACAAACAAACATCAGGAGCCCATAACAGACTCCAGCAACTGAGATAGTACATCCAGCACATTAGATCTCTCCAAGAGCACCTGTAGGAGTAAACAGGAGTAAGCTAGGCTACTCAACCCGTCTAAAGGTGGGAACTGACAGTGATCTACAGCAGAGAGCTGAGAACCCAATGTGCGTCAGACCACCAGCTCAACCCCCAACAGAATCAAGACCAGGTACAGACTCTCTCTACCAGCACAGAAACAGCAGCCAAGCAAAGACAGACACCTATTGACCAAAATAAAATTTCAGATTAGTCTCCAATAATCCCTGAATCCCTATGCGAAAATTGCAGTGAAAAATTACAAGGTTTATCAACACCCAGGATAGCAAGCCACACCCAAAAGCTAGCAGCCACCCAGGGAAGAGCCCGAGTAGGAGCAAAGCAGGAATGGAAGACAAAAGCTACATTCAAGAGATGCTAGAGGCAATGACTCAAGAATTAAATTGAGAAATAGACCAGAAATTCAAAGAACACAGGGATGAAATATCAAAAGAGATGTAGGATATCAAACAGGATGTGCATGCAAAAATAGAGGCAGTACACACCTCACTAAGAAGTGAAATTAGTACAAAAATAGAGGCAGCACACACCTCACTAAGAGATGAAATTAGTACTTTGAGAACCAACATCGAATCCATAAATGAGTCCATTTCTTCCATGCAAACCACAATGGAAGCCATAGTTAACACAGTGAACGAAATGGAATGTAGAATGTCAAATACAGAATGAACCAACTGGACCTAGAAATCACAGATATGGAAAAATCACTTAAATTATGCCAAAGGGAAATCCAAGAGAAATCAGATACTGCCAAGAAACTTAACCTTCATATAATTGGAGTAGAGGAAGGTGAAGAATATCAAGGCAAGGGAATGCAGCACATATTCAACAAGGTTATCAGTGAAAATTTCCCCCATCTTAAAAAAGATCCTCTTACTTACATAACAGAAGCATATAGAACACCTAACAAGCAAGATTCCAGGAGAAACACTTCTAGGCACATTTTGGTAAAAATGATAAATCAGAATAATAAGGAAACAATCTTGCATGCAGCAAAAATGAAGGCGTTATACTACAACGGGAAAGTACCATATGGGCCCTTAGAACCAATAACTGCCAACTCAGACTGATATACCCGGCAAAGCTAGCATTCACATTTGATGAAGAACTGAAATTTTTAATACTAAAGAAAAACTAAATGAATACATAAATATTAAGCCAGCATTACAAGAAATGCTAAGAGGGGGAACACAACCTGAAGAAAACAACCAGGAATGGGGACCTGAACAAGACAGGCATTAATAGAAGTCTAACTGAGCAAGCACAGGAGGATAGGAAAGAGGAAAATCTTAGGAAAACAGGGGATGATAGGGACCACAATGGATCTCTCTATACTATCTCTTAATATTAAAGGTCTTAATTCACCAATCAAAAGATAAAGAACTGCAGATTGGATCAGAAAACATGCCCTATCCATCTGTTGCCTTCAGGAGACCCACTTGTCAGCCAAACATACAAACAAACTCAGAGTGAAGTGCTGGGAAAGGATCTACTTATGAAATGCCCCCAGTAAGAAAGCAGAGGTAGCAATCCTGATACCTGACAAATAAACTTTTCATTAAAATCAATACAAAAAGACAAGGACGGACAACATATTAATACAAGGAACAATCCAAGAGGAGGATATTACCATTACCAAGTATATTACCCAAACATTGGAGCACCCAAATATGTTAAGCTAATGCTCTCAAACTTACAGAATAAAATAGATCCCAATACGATAATACTAGGAGACTTCAGCACCACACTCTCAGCAAAGGATAGGTCTACCAACCAGAAGATTGTCAAAGAAGCTACCGAATTAAATGAGGCCATACTTCTAGAGGAACTAACTGACATCTACCGAGTTTTTCACCCTAAAACAACACAGTAAACATTCTTCTCAGCAGCTCATGGAACTTTCTCCAAGATAGACCATAACATAGTTCATGCAAGGAACTTAAACAAATACAAGGGATTACATAATCCCCTGTATCCTGTCTGACCACAGTGGAATCAAGCTAGATCTCATTAACAAAGCAAACCACAGAAATTACTCAAATACATGGAAATTGAACAGCACACTTCTAAACAACACCTGGATAACAGAAGAAATAAAAGAATAACTTAAAAAGTTCCTACAATTCAATGAAAATGAAGACACATCACAAAGAAACTTGTGGAACACAACAAAAGTAGTCTTGAGGGGGCAAATTTATTCCCCTCAGTGTCTACATCAAGAAAATAGAGACAGACAAAGTAAATAATCTCATGTTGCAAATAAAACAGCTAGAAAAACATGAAAAAAATGGAACCTAAAGTTACTAGACGGAGCCCGATAGTCAAACTAAGAGTGGAAGTTAATGAAATAGAAAATAGGAAAATCATAGGTAAAACTAATAAAACAAAAATCTGGTTCTTTGAAAAAATCACATAGACAGACCATTGGCAAGATTAATTAAGAAAAGAAGGAAGGAAACCCAAATTAATAGGATTAGGAATGCCACAGGAAAAATCACAACAAGAACCCAAGATATCCAAACAATTATAAAGAACTATTTTCAAAAGTTATACTCAAAAAAGAAAGAAAACCTGGCAGAAATGGATGCATATCTAGAGAAATACAAGTTGCCCAACTGAACAAAGAAGGAAATAAGTAAGCCAATATCTTACAAGGAGATACAAGAAGCAATAAGATGTCTTCCAACAAGGAAAAGCCCAGGACCAGGTGGATTCACAACAGAATTCTATAAGAACTTTAAAAAAGAACTAATACCCATACTCCTCAAGCTCTTCAGAGAAACAGAGAAGGAGGGAGCTATCCCAAACTCATTCGATGATGCCGATATCACGCTCGTCCCCAAACCAGGCAAAGACCCAATTATTTACAGCAGTATATCAAACAAGGGGTTAATATCAAGTATATACATGGAACTCAAGAAACTAATCCTTCCCACACCCAACAAACCAATTACTACATGGGCAAAGGAATTAAAGATAGACTTCTCAGAAGAAGAGATAAAAATGGCAAAGAAACACATGAGGAAATGTTCATCATCCCTGGTGGTGAAGGAAATGCAAATAAAGACAACCCTGAGATACCACTTTACCCCAGTCAGAATGGCCCACATCCTCAAGTCAGCCAATGACAAATGCTGGAGGCGATGCAGAGAAAGATGAACCCTATTACAATGCTGGTGGGAATGTACAGTAATACAACCACATTGGAAAGCAATCTGGAGGGGCCTCAGGAAACTGAATATTGACCTAGGTATCTATCCTGAACAACAAGGACACAAGCACCTCCATGTTTATTGCAGCACTGTTCACAATAGCCAGGATATGGAAACAACCTAGATGTCCCACTACAGATGAATGGATCCAAAAATTGTGGTATCTATACACAATGGAATATTATGCAGCCATTAGAAATGACAAAATAATGGCATTTGCAGGGAAATGGATGGAGTTAGAATTAATCATGTGGAGCGACGTAACCCAAGTGCAAAGAAAAAAACGGCACATGGTGTCCCTGGTAAGTGGATATTAAATCCAAAATGTTAGGTGATATGACAAAATTAACAGGACTTCAGAAACAAAGGACTTCCACTCATCTGGTCGTATCACTACTAAATAACCCCCATGCTGCTGATTACATGTAGGGTATATATGTGCACAACAATGGGAAACTAGGAGGACGACAGAACTAGAGGGAATCACGGAAAAACACAATAGCAGGACCCATCAACGGCACTGGACATTGACCAAAATGAACTAAGCAACTCAATGGCAGAGATGGGAGGGAGGGAGCAACTGATTTAAATGTAAGTGGCTAAAGCTACCAGTACAACTATGTTTATTGCAGTATTGTTTACCATAGCTAAGATATGGAACCAACCCAGTTGTCCCTCAGTAGATGAATCTATCAAGATAATGTGATGTATAGATACAGATATATAGATACATCTATATATCTATGTAGATATATAGATGTATCTATATATCTGTATCTATATATAATGGAATTCTATGAATCCATCATGATATTGCCCCATTCGTTAGGAAATGGAAAGACATGGAAAATTATTATATTAAGTGAAGTAACCCTGGCACTAAGGAATATAATCCCATGTTATCCCTTATTTGCAATAGCTAATACTTGTCTAGGACAATTAGGAGAGGTCAAAAGCTATGTACATAAGACTAGATAAGATGATGTTAAGAAAATGAGTCCCAAGATAGGGGCACACATGGTTTTTACTTTCTTGCTATGTTTTTATTTCCAATTTTTTATTGTGATTAAGTGGTTACGTAATTTCCCCAATTTCACAGTATTGTGGGATAGTGAAGCTTAGTTAAAGTCACAAACACATTCTAACTTTCATAGGAAAAATTGTCTACCATGGTGTATAACATTTATGAGTTCTATGAGCTTTGCAATACAGTTATTTCTTCCACATTGGGGGATACGTATATTTCTTTTGTTTTGCATAACATCAGCTTTTCACTCTTTCCCACTTGCTCCCTGTCCTCTTTTGTGAAAATACACCTTCCAAACAGCAAAAGTAAAAGAACAAGTTAAAAGTTGTTCTGATACTCCTCACCCAAAGAAGATACATGATATAATTATTTAAGTGCTAAGATAAAAAATTGTAGTTATTTTTTTAATTGGAGTTATTGAAAGACTGAATTTCTTTAGTGTCATTTTGGGAAAAGTGAATCAAATATTCAGAGCATCCCTCGATAAGGAGAATAACGTAAACCTGTTTTTTAAATCTGTAGTACTAATTAGAAGAAGAATAGTTTTGTGTCATTAGTGTAGCCTACTTGAAATAGTTTGAAGGTACACATTATCAGGTATATTTTCTAATGTAGTAAACACTGAATCCTAACATTCTTAGTTTTCCTCTGCATTTTAACTTTGTTCTGAACAGCTGTCTCATTTGAAACATACACCTTGGTACCAGGATTTTCTGTAGTTATTTTACATTTTACAAAAATAATTTTAGGTTTTTTAAAGCAGAAAAACTAATAATGATAATTATTCTCTGATATACTTCACCAAGGTCTCCACAATTAATTATATTGTTTTAATATGCTATCAGTATATTTATATGCTATAAAATTTGGTTTTACTTTTGGTTTTTGTGCTCGTATTGGGGCTTGAAGTCAATACCTTGGTCTGTCACAAATGCCAGGCATTAATGGATCATGCCTGTAATTCTGGCTACTCAGGTCGCTGAGATCTAAGGATCAAGGTTCAAATCCTGCCTGGGCAGGAAACATGATGATACTCTTGTCTTCAATTCATGACTAAAAAGCTAAAAGTGGAGTGTGGTTCAAGTAGTAGAGACCGGCCTTGAGCAAATAAGTTAAAGGGTAGTACCTAAAGGATAGTGCCCAAGTACTGGGTTTAAGTACCACTACGAACACACACACACACATACACACACACACACACATGTGGCTGGGATTATGACTTCATTGTAGAGTGCTTGCATAGCATGCGTGAAGCCCAGGGTTCAATTATTCAGTACCACATAATGAGAAAGTGGTGCTGTGGCTCAAGTAGGAGGGTGCTAGCCTTGAGCAAAAAAGAAGCTCAGTGGAAGTGCCCATGCCCTGAGTTCATGCACCAGGACTGCCAATAAAATAAAAAGAGAGAACAGGTCAAGAATGGACGAGGGAGGAATTCAGAAGCCAAATTCATCACTGAATTTTTCCTCCTCTATTCCAAAATCAAGACATCATTCTCAGAGAAACAATGGGCCAAAAAGATGATTCAGAAAGAATATAGCTTATGAAGTAATAACTAGAAATTTTTAGTGCAACTGTCCTGTAGAGATAATCCATTAAGTATAATTGTGTCTTGCAATAGCACAAGATTTCATTGTATTAGCACAAGTGCTATCTGGAGATTTTGTATGGGTGCTGGTCCTGAAACTTGATCAGAGCCTAGTTGCTGTTCCTATTTTTTTCCTCAAGGCTAGTACTCTATTAGTTAAGCCACAGTTCCACTTCTGATTTTTTGGTAGTTAAATGAAGATAAGATTGTCATGGACTTTTCCTGGCTCACCTGGCTTCAAAATATGATTCTCAAACCTCAGCAATCCGAAGAGCTAGAATTACAGCTGTGAATCACTAGCACCCAGAGAAGCAATTTTTTTTGAGTGAAAGGAATTAAGAATACGGATTATTCAGGAGATTCACCCTCAGTCCTGAATAAATCACCATGACCAATTTCTATGAACACACACACATACATCTCAGTGGTCTGTATTATTTTTCCCCAAAAGAGTAGTGCCTTCTAAGTGGCAAAGTGTGGTGTCACAGGCCTGTAATCCCAGCTACTGAGAAGCAAAGGTTTAGGAGGATTGGGTTGTGAGGCTGGCTTCAATGATGTTAGCCCAAGGCCTTATATGAAAAGCAAACTGTTAAAGAAAAAAAGGGTTGGAGTCATGCAACGCTCAAGCAGTAAATATCAGCCCAGTAAATGAAAGGCCCTCAGTTTAATCCTCAGTTCTATGGAAAAAGCAAAAAGTATAGCATCTCAGTCCATTTTGTCATGATTTAACAAAAACTTTGAAGTTGTATACTTCATAAGGAATAAAAATATTTCACTCAAAATAGTGGTGGCTAGAAACCCTAAATAGCATGGTAGTACATGGGACAAGGCCCCTAAGTGCATCACAGCATGTAGGAACTCGGAATCATGGCATGTGCTAGAATGAGAGTGAGTAAGGGACCTAGGGTGTTTTTTCTAACTGTTAACAGTGATCCTGTTAGTCCCTTGAGAGTTAACAAGATGGCATTAAACCATTTATGATGGAATCCTCTATTAAAGGTACTACCTCTTGACACTGCTACATTGAGAAGTTAAACTTCAGTGTGAGTTTTGATGTCAGGCCATTAACAGGCCTCTGGCAGAGATAGGTGAGACCATTGGAAGCCGAGGACATTCATACAACTAGGCAACTTGGACAGCTGCTTGGATCTCATTGATTCTGGTATTTGCTATATTTGGGGCCATATCACAGCCAGGATCCATCGAGTCCATGTCTGTTCCATGTGCCAGCTTCAGTTATGCTGACTGTGATACAAACTACTGGACAATAGGGAGAATAAGAATGGATATGGTCACAAAATAGAGGTTTGTTATTCTACATGACACTTAATTAACATTAGTTGGTGTATGTAGGAAAGTCATTAGAAAGCTGTATGTCTACATACAGCTATATAATAATTACTGTATGACCCAGAAAGATAACTTGTAGAGCAGTCTGTTTACACATAATGCAGACATGCCTCTGAACACAAAAGATAAACAAACAAGTTCTTGCCTACAAAATTAATTTTTATTTAATGAATGGTTATGGACCAATACTAGGCCTTGAAATTATAAGCCTTCTTCTTCCACATTTCCAACTGGGATCTATATCTGTCTTTAATTTTTTGTTAATCTTTTTTTTCAAGGATAGATCTAAAAACATTGTTCCCTAATTTTTGTCTAAAATAAATTTTGAAAGTTTTCCACTGACTGAAATGTTTTAATTACCTTGGTCATTCTATTATCTTCAAATTTCTAGTGCTCCTTGGAAGTTAAAGACAGGCCTTCTGTAGCATTTAAAAGGAAATCTTTTCACTAGCCCCAGTCTATAATCCTAGCTTCTAAGGAAGCTGAGATGAGGAGAATACTGTCTTAAAGCAAAGGCAGAGAATTTCATGAAACATCTTCTCCAAAATTTTGTATATTTTTACAAATATAATTGTATATATTGTATTTAATATGTAATATCGTTGTGATATATATACATACTACATATTATATATATATGTGAGTGTGTGTGTGTGTGCATGTGTGTGTTTGTGTGTGTGTGTATCTCACAAATTAAGCCAGATTCAATAACTGAAAGATTCAATAAGTAAACTTGAAAACCACAATTTACTCCCATAGCCATCCTTTCTTTAAATATTAAGTAAGTTGTAATCTGAAAATGTAAATCCTTGACCAAAAAGGAAAATCCTAAATTTTTTGACCTATTCTAGACCTTTTGTCTCCACAATTTAGAGTACTAAAACACCTACCTGGACAAGGGGTATTTTCTATGTCATCCAAAATAATGAATGATTTTTATGTGAAATGTCCAAGTCTGTAGACAAGGATTCAAGCTGGAATTCCCTAGCTTGAAAATGAATTGAAAACCTGGGTACTGCTGTTTTGTTATAGAAGGGCTCTGAACCCTTTCTCCAGAAAAACTTTCTTTGTAATCTGTGAAGGTTATTTTTAGGTCTGCACACAGCATCGTATTCTTCAAATACTGGTAGCTATCCTGATAGCTACACTCCTCCAATCCTGTCTCTTAATTGAGATAGAATTTATGATCTTATTGTTCAGCTACCCAGAGGGAAGGACTTTTTCCTCTTACCATCATCTCTCATTGCTCCTCATGAAGAAAGAAGAACTAAAGGAAACCATAGATTCATGGTGTGTGATCATGCTGTAACAGGGGTTCTTCTGCAGGAAGCAGAGGAGAATGGAAGGAAGAGTAGCACTTCTCTTTAGTATTGATGGTTTGTCAACATAGGACAATTGAAATTCAGATGACAGGCAGGAAATTGGGTTCAACTCATTACATAGTTGCTCATCAGGAAATAGGAAATATTCCTCAACTTGGTTGAGCCAATCTCCATTGTTTGTTCTATAGTGTGCCTCTGCTTTGGGTCTTCAGTTTACAGTTTCAAGGTGATATTTTTTGCTATTGGAGACAGGTGAATGGAGCAATGTAGGTGACCTCCATGACAATTACCTGTATCCGGCTAAAATTCATATATTCAAGTGGGAAATTTGCCGTCTGTATAAAATACAAAAGATGATTCCCAAGCATCGGATGTCTACCATATAGTCATTGTAATTTCCATGCAGAAATATTTTATACGGACAAAATCAAGGTGCCAAATATGTCCTTCAGCAACCACCCTTGGGTAATGCTTATGCTCACGCCAAAGTCATTGACCTTCACATTGCATTTGTCATCCAACATGATGTTATTGGGTTTAAGGTCTCAGTGTGCACTTCTGTTTTCATTAAAGTAATGCAGATTATTCACATTCTGTTTGAACAATCTCCTAACTTCATTCTTGAATAGATGGAATGATTTTCACATTAATCTCAAGAGGTCTCTGGGTGGCCAGTTCAATTACCAAGTATTGGTGCTCATCCTTCTCCCTCACCTGGTACTACCTGATCATGTGTGTGTGTGATGGAAAGTCTTAATAAATCCATCTCAATTTTGATCTGACAATTGTTGAACTCTCCCTTCACTATCACCTTGAGGTTAATGAGGTGTTGCTAGGTCAACTTTACATATGCATAACTAGTAATTTCTAACAGGCCTTTGTAACACTTTAGTCCTCATACCTGATACTGGGACCTATTGGGAAAGGCAGAGGGCAGACTTCCAACTATTGAAGACTTCTTCCTTTGTGAATTATGAGCTATCACCTTCAGTCATGTGGTACCAGCACAGACTTGGCTCAGGGCTGTGAACGTGAGTGCAGAAGATTGAATCTTCATAGTGTGAATAGAAATTTGGCCTTGTTCTAAGCTAGCAGTTTGGGGGATCTCTGGTAGCTGTGGATAAAATGTCTCCTTTTAATAGCCTGTCCTTTGTGCACATTTAGTTTAGATGCAGGAATTCATAACTAACTAGTAGCAGTGGTCACCCCAGGGTGGAGCAAGAGAGCCACAGTAGAGGGACAGAAGTCAAGCTCACACCATCTGCCTTTTTATGATTCTTGAATTGACAGGTTACACATGTATTTTACTAATTCAAGAATAAAAATTAATATTAAATATAGATTTTTAATTACCTCTTTGTTTCTGACTCTACTAGATTATTTATCTAAGAGAGGATTGTGAGAATCCTAGATCAGAGGCTCCACTTCCTTGGGGAAAGATCAGGGAGTCAATAATCCCCACTATTAACCAATTGTGAGACCTACAGTAATTCCTTGCACTTTCTGGCCTCAGTTAATGTATCTTCTATATATCCTCCTGCTATCCTCTGGAAATTCTATTGAGCCTATCTTATGTGTCAGAACAACGTGTGGCCAAAAGGAAAAACTGTTCTTCCTGTGCCAAAGATTAGGTGGGGTTGGGTTGGGGACAGGCAAGGCCGTGAGGGACAGTGTTGGATAGCAAACACTGGGTCCATCCAGATCAGGAAGGCAGCCAACTCTGGCACGGGATCTACATCATCTTGTCTCCAACTTGTTAGCCAAACCCCTGTGAGTCCCTCATCCAAGGTGCTGGCTGTAGGATCTGTTCCCTGATAGACTTCCATTGAACTTCTCTACAGTTCATGGTCCACTTTACATAATGAAGACTGCTGCCAAATAGGTGTGTGTGTGTGTGTGTGTGTGTGTGTGTGTGTGTGTGTGTGTGTGTGTGTACAGCACGTTATACTTAACACTATGTCATATTATTCTTATGAGAATTGTTTGCTTAACCTACATGAAAAAAACTAACTAGTACCAAAATACACAAAAAGTGCCAGCTGATATTACTACCATTCGTGGGTTAGTATTAACACTAGCATTAGTATAAGTCAGAGTATGTAGAAGGACCCATCTGATCTAACAGTTGAGAATTCAGGAATCATTTCCTCCTCTGCTGAATCTCAGGCACTCAAAGTCAAATCTTTTGAACAGTCCTGGGGAAGAAGGAGTTAACTCCACCTGTGAAGCCCAAAAGAAGAAAGAAGCCCCATGGTGGCATATGAGTACTATCATATATACATACACATACACACCCACCCACACACACACACACCACACACTTGTAGGTCCAGAAATATTCTCAAGCATCTCCTCTGATCTATGAACTCTATACAGCAAAGTCTAGAATTGGGTGGAAACAGGATCAGAGCAGCTTGTCTACATTTCACCAGCTGTTAGACTGGTCTTCCACTGCCCAGTAGTAGATGGATGTTATCTTAGATGCACTGCTCTGAGCTGAAGGGAAAGTGTCTTGTCTTGGGAGGACAGTGAAGGGATTAGAGAATCTACACAGGTAATGTGAGGAGTCCTGCATCAGGAAAATACTTCCTTTAAATGCGAGTTTATTAGAAAGCTTTGAGAACAGTTGGCCAGTACTAACATATATTCATGAATTCTCCCTAATTTGTTTAAATAAAAATCAATATTTATGAACTCTCATTTCTCCTTGCCCCTTCTGGTATATTCCTGTCATGTCTATTGCCTCACTTTATAGCTTCATTCCCCCCTTTCTCTGGTGAAGTTTGGTGAGAGTTATCAAGTAATTTTCTTATTTAATGCAACCAAGATGAAGCTGATGAAGAAAACAGTGTTACCTTCAGGCTAGCATAAATATCTGCTCTGATAAAGGAAGACGAGGGTCTTACAACCATCACGCAAAAGGTCCTGCCTCTGGAGATAGGGGATTCCATTTCCTCTGCCATCCTAGCTTCCAGGGTAACCAATGGCCTCTCAGTAAAGGAATTCCTTTCTAAGAATAAAAAGCATGCCAACAAATTGCAGAATGCTAGCAATCCACATTATTGCTGCTTAAGAACAATTCTTCTACAATATACTGATGATTCACACCCATAACCCTAGCCATTCAGGAGTCTGAGAGGACGGGATCTTGGTTCAAAGCTTGTTGGGGCAAGAACAGTCCATGAAACTTTTATCTCATTCACCACAAAAACCCAGTAGGAGAGTTTTGGGCCAAGCGGTACAGGGCTACCCTTAAATAAAAGAGCTCAAGGACAGTGCCCAGTCCTGGAGTTCAAGTCTAATACTGGCATGCACACACAAACACACAGAGACCCAGACCCAGACCCAGACCCAGACCCAGATCCAGACCCAGACAGACAGACAGACAGACAGACAGACAGACAGACACACACACACACACACACACATACACACACACACACACACACACACACACAAGAAAAGCTAGAAGTGGAGATGAGGCTCAATAGTATAAGTTTAGAGCCTTTTCTGTACTTTTTTTTGTAAAAATGCAGGCCAGAAGGGTTACAGTTACATGAGCAAGGTACTGAGTACATTTCCTATTGAGCATTGTTGCCTTCTCCTTTGTTTCCCCCTACCATCCCTTCCCTCCCACCTCCACAACTACCCTCCCCAACTCCAAACCCCACCAAAGCTCTAAAGTTCATTTTCAACTTAGTGTTTTGTATATCTTATTGTTACACTGGGTCAACCTGTATTCCTCCAAAAAGCAATGTTTAGTCTTATGTGAAATTTTTCGCTAAGGAAAAATGTTAATGCCCAGAGTTCAAGCCCAAATAACTATACACATTTTTTTAAAAGACTACTTTTGATAAGTTTTCCAGACATAACTGGTTCTCTTCTTTTTTATGGTACTGAGGTTTGAACTCAGGGTCAACCTGGAAAGTCCTGCTCCTCCCAGCTCCATTGCCTACCCTGTGTTTAAGGGGCCCCTGAGCTCAGTTTCTGCTCACTGAACTTGCCCACATATTCTGAAAAGAGCCCAGAGAAGCCTTTGGCATTTGTTGTGCCCCAGAAGTCAGGCCACAGTGAGGCTTCTGCAGCCCCTAGCCTTGCTCCTAGCACAGTCACCAATAGGGTAGTGCCCACAGGATCCAACGCATACCTCTAAATTGGGTAAAAAACGAGGCTGTGCTTAAGTCTCCCAAAGTCAGCAGTCACAGTCCTGGCACAATGGCATCTACTAAGGCCACCCCAGTAGCTATGGGAGCTCTGACATCAAGACAGAGGCAGACACACCCATGCAGGCTGATTTGGAGCAGATCTTTTTCCAGGTGCAGGTGTGGTTGCCTTTGAAGCAGAGCTTGACAGTGCACACACTAGTTCATCACAGCGCACAGTAGAAGAACTTGGTAAGCAATGGTCCTGTGCTCAGACACTTGACAGAGGCAGTAAATCAGAGAGAGAGAGAGAGACAGAGACAGAGAGAGACAGATAGAGAGAGAGAGAACTCTAGGCTAGCTCTGATTCTGTACTGGTTTCAATATCCTTGCTGAAAAATGCATATTTTCAGCAAGAAATAAAAAGTAAAACTTCTAACTCTAACTCTGATGGAGTAACTGAGATCAAACTACACTTCCTACCATAAACAATCAAAGAAATGGAAGTTATATGAAAAATAAATATATGTATATAAATGTATATATAATATAAAAATGTAGACATATATATGTATATTCACATATACAATGTGAATATGTAATGTATGTATAATGTATATATGTATAATGTACAGGGAGAAAAAAGAAATACATAGTATTTGAAAGAATAATGACCAAAACCTTCCCAAATTTGATTGAAAGCATGAACCCTTCTATGCAGGGTTCTAGCAGCTTAAAGAAGTCAATTAACATAAGTGCACAGGTCCACACTAAGACACATTCTAATTAAACAAAGACAGAAAACCTCCCAAAGCACAGACACACACACAACTCATCACACACACAAGTGATCTTCAATGATATTATGACAAATTTCTCATTAGACACTAGATTAACTATTAGACAGCAAGAGCAAAAAATTTAAGGTGCAAAGAGGACATATCTAATACCAACCTTTCTAACAAATATATATACTTTCTCCAAATGTGAGAGATGAGCTAAGTACCTAATGATGGCTCAGGCATATAATCCTAACTACTCAGGAAGGTGAATTGTGAAGATTGTGGCTCAAAGCCAGCCTGGACCTTGTCACCTCAGAAGCAAGTTGTAGGACAGCTGTCCTTGAAAAGGACAGAGGCCTTTTTGCCATGTCATTGCTGGAACAAGATGTAGGATAAGGTGTCCATCAAGAATGGAGGCTATTGGCTAGTGTCTCCACAGAAGCAATTTATGAGACTCAGGAGTTTCCTAGAAGGTCAGAGGACTTTGACCACTGTGGTAGTGGTTTCAGGAATGGCATAATAATGACAAGAGCAACCTCAAGCTCACATGGATTCCTTAGCAACAGTCTTTGAAGCCTATGAGCTAAAGTATCAAGCTGGCAAACTGTGATTGGTCCACTTTTTCTCTGACCTCACTGGCCCACACTCTGATTGGTCCATTTCCTCTATGATGTCACTATGCCGGGCTGATATAGCTCCATTTTGAGAGATCATGCAAGATATAGAGGAAGCCACTGTGCTCCAACTTGTGTTAGATACCACCTCAGGAGCTCTTGATTGGTGACCTGCTGGACTGATTCAAACCTAAATTTGTGACTTTTTGGTTGGGAAGGTGAGTTGTCTTTTGGATTTTGGTATTCCTTTTTATTTTTTTTTCTGGGTTTTCCATTATTTTATTTAGTTAATTTTAGATAGGCTTGCTACCTGCCATCATAGCATAAGGATGGAAGAATACAAAGAATCATACTCCAGATCCTTGAAGGAGGAGATCATCAAACAAAACCAGATGAAAGAGCTCATCGACCATGGTACCAATGGACAAGTGAGACTGGCCCATACTCACCTCACACACATGGAAGTGGCAGTTAAAATACTCCTGAAGGGAGAATTCCCCCAGTCATCAGTTAAAGAATGAGGTGGACATTTTAAAGATGGTATGACACAAACACATCAAGTTGTACCAGGTGATGGAGAAGGAAGAGTATTTGTATCTCATCATTGAACTGGCCAGTAGGAGATACCTCCTGGCATGGATCTGAAAATCCTGCAGCACATATTAGGATGAAACCAAGAGGCTCTACACATAAATTGTAAGTGCTGTTAACTGCCCACACCAGAACAGAATCACACACCAAGAGCTTAAGTCCAACAACATCCTGTTGGATACCAAAGACAATATCAAGGTCAGTCGTTTGTTCTGAGCATCTGGTTCTCCCTGGTGCAATTGCTATTGAATGTATGTGCTGCTGTGCTATTCCACCCCCTAAATTTTCCTGGATG
This sequence comes from Dipodomys spectabilis, assembly GCF_019054845.1. NCBI lineage: Eukaryota > Metazoa > Chordata > Mammalia > Rodentia > Heteromyidae > Dipodomys > Dipodomys spectabilis. Next base: position 276,603 of record NW_024871404.1, on the reverse strand, counting down.
AAAGAAATGATAGCTGGATGCTGGTGGCTCACACCTGTAATTCTAACTATTCAGGAGGCTGAGATATGAGGATGACAGTTCAAAACCCGCCCAGCCTGGCTCTACCCACTGAGCTGACTCATACTGATACCAAAGACTAATTTGAGGAGGAGATGGCAGTGGATACAGGTGGCTAGCAAAATAGCTACCACTCTTCTCAGAACAAGCTGCTGAATGTGGGCCCAGGAACAGAGCAGTTCAGACAAAGGGGAGGAAAGCCCTAAGAGATATCAAAGATAACTTCACTTGAAACCCAGAAGACCCTGCTATTGAGATAGGAGAGATTTGTAGGTGGTCTACTAAAAAAAGAGTTGTAAGTGGGATCCAAGAATGGAGATCAAACACTGATTGCCCAGCAACACCCTTAATCCAGCCAAGAATACAGGTGCATCAACTGCCTTAGTTTTCCTCAGGAGGATTTCCAGCAAAGGGGTACCTTGTACTGCAGTGTAAGTCGAATATCGTAGTTATCAAAGCATGTAATTTTTGTGCATTGTATCAGTTCCTTGCGCATATAAAACTACTTGAATTACACTTGAACTACATCCTAGTCTTTAAAAATATAGTTTGTTTAATTTTATTCTATGTTATTCTTTAAGATGCAGTCTCATTATGTAGCCAAGTCTGATCTTAACTTCATAATTCTACTGCCTAGTCTCCAAGTGTTGGGATAACCGGTGTGTACATCTATGTCATCCATAATACTATTATCTGAACCTTTCCTTAAGTTTTAATACTTTATATTATCCCTTGGCAGTACTGCGGTTTTGATTCAGAAGCTGGTGTTGGGCAAGCAAGTGCTCTACCCCTTGACCCCTGCCCCCATCCCAGCTCTTCATGTTACTTTAGATGGGCTCTTATTGTATTATTTTGCTTAGGTCATTATCAGACTGTGATTGTAAGGTTTATCCTGCTGGGAAGCTTTTTTGTCCTTTTATATTTTCTATAAGTATAATTTTTCAACCAAGGGCCGGTGGCTCACATCTGTAGTCCTAGCTACTCAGGAGGCTGAGATCTGAGGATCAGAGTTCAAAGACAGCCCGGGCAGAAACAACCATGAGACTCTTATCTCCAATAAACCACTAGAACCGGAAGTGGCACTCTAGTTCAAGCAGTAGAGCACTCGCCTTGAGATGAAGAGCACAGGGACAGTGCACAAGCCCAGAGTTCAAGACCCACGACCGACAAAAAATAAAATAAAATAAAAATTAACTTTTTATTTTATTAAAAATGAAGCTACACAGAGATGTTACATTTATATGTCTTTTTAAAATTGAAAACCTTATTTTAAAAGAGTAAAAATGCATATAACTAAAATTTATCTCTAGAAAAAAGTGACTACCAGAATAAATGTTTTTGGAGGCTGGGTCAATGGCATTTGGTATTGTTCTAACTTCAGCTCTAGACGATGCTACATAGTTCCAGGCCTGCATGGCATAAATGTAAACAAGTACAAAGTAAAAAAAAAAAAACAAAATGATCCTTTAGGGCACAGCTGTGAAAGATTTGAAACACTATTGTACATGTTATTGACCATTTGTACATTTCTGTGCTGATGAAAAGTGATATATCTATTATGGTAGAATTTTACACATTCTTCTAACCTAACATAGCATTACCACATTACGCAGCAATTCCATTTCTCATTGCATAACTAAAATAACTGAAACGAAAAAAACCAATAGCTCATATGCCAATGATAACAGCAAAGTTCACAGTAGTCAGAAGTTGGAAATACCTGGCGTGTCTACCAGATGAACAGGTTTATAAAATATGAGGTATACATAAATGGATTATGACTTATCCACAAAAAGGCTGAAATTAATATATGTCTGTCTTGTATGGACACAAAAAATATTCTACTATTTATGTGAAATATATTGACTAATCCATTTCAAAAGAGAAAATGGAAGATTAAAATTTCGGGGGAGGTCATTGGGGTGATTATTAATCTATGATTGTGTGGATTCCATCAGTATCAAAAAGATAGTTCACAAATAGAGGTAATTGTTACAAAGCAGTGTGGATATAATTAATCTCACTGAATTTTATACCTACCTATCAAGCATGAGGCCCTGTGTTCAACCCCCAGCACATCCAAAAAATGCTAAATCTTTCTTCTGTTACCTACCTTGAGTAGTAGGTGCTTTTCTACTGTTTTGATTGTATTCTTCAGAGGATCTCTGGTGGATCTCTGATGTTTAGTCATGCTTTACAGATAATCCATTATTTAAACATTAATTTTGAGTTCTAAAGGAAACATCGTATATTAAAATGAGGGCAATGGCTGCAGTTCTATCTCAAGAGGCTAAAGCAGGAAGATCTTTACACAATCAAGGATGCATAGAGAGGTCATGCCTAAATCCCCATGGTAGATGCTGAAACTGAAGGGACAATTATTGTAAGCACTTACAAGTGAGAGATAAGTGAGAGATGTTTCTGATCACATTTAATTTGGTCATGTCAGCTTGTATTTAATATTTACATGAATTTTATTTTTTTTTCCTTTTTCCTATACTCTCAGTATGTCATTTTGAAACTTTGTACTATGTTATCATTTGCCACATTTAAAAAGAAGCACAGTTTTCCTTTGTATAACATTAACATTTTTTTTATATTACAACTACTACAATGTAGTGACTGGCCACTGTCTCAGAGGTTTTTCCCAGTTCTGCCAATTGAGCCACAGCTCAAGTTCCAGCTTCATTCATTTGAAAAGTCTCATGCAATGCCCAGCACAAATAAGGAGGCTGAAATCTGAGAATCTTGGTTTGAAGCCAGTCTGAGCAACAAAGTCTGAGATTTTTATCTCCAATTAATCACCAAAAAACTGTGGTAGTGGAACTCTAGCCTTGAGTAAAACAGGGCAAGTTCATGCCCTAGTACTGGTAATTACACAAACAAGTCTCTTTCTTCCTTGGGCTGGCTTTGCAATGCAGCCCTTAGATTTTACCTTCCTGGGTAGTTAGGATTTACAGGCATGAGCAACCAACCACTGACTTATTTTAATTTTTTTTTTTTTTTTTTGTAGTTCATGGGGCTTAAACTCAGGGCTTGGGTACTGTCCTTGTGCTCTTCAGCTCAAGGCAAGCACTCTACCGCTTAAGCCATAGAACAACTCCCAGTTTTCTGGTGGTTTATTGGAGATAAGAGTCTCATGGACTTTGCTACCCAGGCTGGCTTTGAACCATGATCTTCATATCTCAGCTTCCTGAATAGCTCGGATTACAGGCTAGATCCACCAGTGCCCTTATGTTTCTGAGATTTTTGACACAAAGATGATGTTATACAACTTCAACCACAGCTCCACTTCTAGCTTTTTTTGCTTATTGGACATAAACTTCTAATGTACTTTTCTCGATAGACTGGCTTCAAACCATGATCCTCAGATTTCAGCTTTTGAGGTGCTCCGATTATACACATGAATCACAAACCCATTGGTCATTTGAAAATATTAATATTTTCCCTTTTCATCTTTTAAAATTTTTCTTTTAAAAAAAGTTTTGTATATGTACTAGTCCTGGGGCTACAAATCAGGGCCGGGATACAATGCCAGAACTTTCTCTTCAAGACTAGTGGCTTACCACATGAGCCAAAGTATAGCTTGTGGTTATACTTGTTTTGTCTTAATGCTTCAACTAAAGCTCTGCGTGCTGTTCTAGAAAGTGATTGCCCAGTTTGTATTCGGGTCACAGCTCACTTCCAGGTTTTGTTTATCAATTCTTGATAGTTAATAGGAGATGAGTCTTATGCAAAGCCCAGCATGAATCATTTGGCTGAAATCTGAGGATCATGGTTCAAAGCGAACTAGGGCAGAAAAGCCCATGAGACTCCTAGCTCCAATCGATCACTGAAACGCTGGGAGTAGTAGAGCTCTATCCTCAAACAAAACAACATAAGTTCAAGCCTCAAGATGGCATACAGATGCAAACACAGAGACTTTCTTGCATGGACTTTCTTGCATGGGCTAGCTTTGGACAATGATTCTCAGATTTCAATATCTCTTCATCCTCTTTCTGAAAATTTTATTGGTCCTGTGGCTTGACCTCTGACTCTGGGGCCTATATCTTAGGTTTTACACTCAAGGCTTTACCACCTCAGCAACAGATCAAGGCTTTGTGCAGTGTAGCTGGAGATAAGAATCTCAAGCATGTTCCTTACCAGGCTGACTTGACACTGCAGTCCTCAGTTATCAGCCTCTTGTGTAGTGAAGATTACACACATGACCAGGAACACTTGGGTCATTTTAAAACTTTAATATGTGCTTGCTTCCTCCTTCGTTTCTTTTTTCATTTTTGCTTCTCCTGGGAGTAGAAATTGAAGCTCAGATGTTCAGGACATACATGGGACCAACCATAACATTAGGCTTTTGGGGGAGGTTAAATGGAGAGAAGAGAATCATGTAGAGCTAAGCCAGATTCAGGAGGCTGAAAATTGAGGAGAGTCCATGACACTCTTATCTCCAATTAACCACTACAATCTGAGAGTAGTCGATCATTGAGCAAAATATTGCAAGTTCAAGCACCATGACTGGCACAAACACACAAACACACACACACACACGTGCGCGCGCGCACACACACACACACACACGTCTTATGAGCACCTATACCTGAGCTGAGCTTTAAATGGTATCCTCAAATTTCAGCCTGAGTATGTAGAATGAAAGATATGAGCCACCAATGATTGGCTCATTGAAACCTCAGTTTTTGCTCTTTCTTCTCTTCTTCCACCCTTCTTTTCATTTATTTCATTCTTTTTTTGTGTGTTCGTCTTGGAACTCTGAACTCATGCAAGGCCTGTCCTGATTCAGGAGGCTGAAATCTGGCCATCATGGTTTGAAAGTGGCCTGAGCAGGAAATTCCATGAAACTCTCATCTCCAATCAACCAACAAAAACCTATGCCCAGTGTGGTTCTACACACAAAACAGTCTCCTGGAATTTCTTGATTAGGTTTGCCTTTACACAAGATCTTATATTTCAGCCTCTTGCATTTCTAGAATTACAGACATGAGCAATTACATGACAGTGCTAAGTTCTCTACCTCCAACCATTTAATTTTCTTATTGTGATCCTGAGGCTGGATCTCTGAGCCAGGGCACTGTTTCATGGGTTTTTCTCTCAAGGATGGTGCTTTATAACTACAACCATAGCTTCATTTTCTGGCGTTTTTTTGCTGGTTATTTGGAGACTTATGCATTTCCCTGTCCAGGCTGGCTGTGAACAACAACCTTCAGATTTCAGGTTTGTGAGTCAGTAAGATTACACATATTGAGCAAAAACTCATGCATGGCTCATTTTGAAACTTTAATTGGATTTTCTCACACCGTTTTTCTTTTTTTCCTAGTCCTGGGGCTTGAACTCAGGCCTTGGGCACTGTCCCTGAACTTCTGTTACTCCAGGTGAGAGCTGTACTCCTTGAACGATAGTGCCTCTTCCAGCCTTGTAGCTTATTTTTGGTGCAAATTAGATATATGAGTCTCATGGACTCTCCTGCCTGGACTGGTCATGAACCGTGATCCTTAGATTTCATCCTCCTCAGTACCTCTTATAACATGTGTGAGAAAAAAATTTTAGATTCATTTCAACCACTGTCATTGACTCTTCCTTTTGTATTTCTATCCTCCTTTTATTTTACTTCTTCTCTGTTTGTCCTGCGGCTAGAACTCAGGGTCTGGGTGCTTTTTCCCAGTTTTGCCAGTTGAACTACAACTAAATTCCAGGGTTTTTTTTCTGTTTTGGTGTTTAATTAGAAATGAGTATCATGTAGAGCCAAACCAGATTCATGAGGTTGCAAACTGAGGATCAAAGTCTGGGGATGAAAGTCCATGATATATCCAATTATAGCCACTAAAAAGCTGAGATTAGTAGAACCTTGAGAAAAACAGTACAAGTTCAACAACAGGACTCACACACAGACATACACACACACACACACACACACACACACACACACACACACACACTCACACACAAGTCTTATGAACTTTCCTACTTGGTCGGGTCTTTAAATATTATCCCCAGATTTTAGCTTCCTGAGTAACTAGAATTGCAGTTATGAGCCACCAATGATTGGCTGATTGGCTCATTGAAGCCTCAGTTATTGGTTCTTCTCTTCTACCCTTCTTTACATTTAATCATTTCATTGTTTTGTGTGTGCTGGTCTTGGAGCTAGAACTCATGCAAGGCTTGGCATGTTTCATGAGGCTGAAGTCTGACCATCATGGTTCAAAGCCATCCTGAGCAGGAAAGTCTAAGATCCTTACCTCCAATTAAGTGCTAAAAACCTGGGACTAATACAGTTCCAGCCCCAAGATGGCCCACAAACAACTGACTTCTGGAATTTCCTGCTTGGGTTGGCCTTTACACTGGATCCCCATATTTCTGCCTCCTGAGGTTCTAGAATTACAGGCCTGAGTCACCAGCCCCAGGTTCTCTTTTTATTACCATTTTTGTGATCCTGAGGCTGAATCTCTGAGCCAGAGCACTGTTTCATAGCTGTCTCACTCAAGGCTGGTGCTTCACTTCTGTTTTATTGTTTGTTTTGATGGTGATTTGATGATGAGACACCATAACCCTCAGATTTCATCTATCTTTGTATCTAGGATAACAGACAGGAAACAAAAATTCATGGCTCATTTTGAAAATTTAATTGGATTTTTCCGAAACATTTTTTAATTTCTATTTTTTATTTTCGTAGGTATGCTGGGCTTGGGGCAATAAATCAGAGCCTAGGTATTGTCCCAGTTATTTTTTTCTCCTCTAATTTTTGTTTTATTTTTTCTTTTTATTGTGAAAATACCATACAGAGGGCTTACAATTAATTACATGAGCAAGGTAATGAGTACATTTCTTATCAAGCATCGTTGCCTCCTCCTTTGTTTCTTCTTACTATCCCCTTCCATCCCTCACCCCAGCCGTCCCCTTGACACCCCTGAACCAAAGTAGTAAATTTGTTTTTCAACATAATGTCTTATACATGTCATTGTTGCAATGGTTCCACCTGTATCCTTATTTTCTTTTTGCCGGTCGTGGGGCCTGAACTCTGGGCCTGGGCGCTGTCCCTCAGCTCTCCAGCTTACGGCTAGAGCCCTACCACTTGTGCTACAGCGTTAATTGCATCTTTTTCTGCTTATGTGTTGCTGGGGAATTGAACTCAGGGGCTGAGGAATTGAACCCAGGGCCTCATGCATGAAAGGCAAGCACTCCCCCACTGAGTCACCTTCAGAGGCCTGTCCCAGTACATTATTAATACTAGCCCTCTAATACATGAGCCACAGCACAATTTGGGTTGTTTTTTTTTAAAAAAAAAAACTGTAGTTGACTAATTAGAGTTGAGCCCATGGACTTCTCTGCCTTGGCTGGCCTTGAACACTCATCCTCAGATGTGAGACCCTTGAGTAAGTACAATAACAAGTGTAAGCTACCTCAGTTTTGCTCATTTTAACCTCTGAAATTGTCTCTCCCTTTTCTTCTTCCACCTTTCTTTTCATTTATTTATTTTATTCTTGTATGTGCTGGTTCTGCAGCTTGATCTCAAGGTGTGTGTGCTGTCCCAGAAGTCATTGTCTTATTTCTGCCATTGTAGCCACAGCTCAAACTCCAGGATTTTTTCTTCTTTATGGTGGTTCATTGGAAGTAAGAGTCTCATGCAAAGCACAGAATGTCTGAGGAAGCTGAAATCTGAGGATCACAGTTCGAAGCCAGCCTGCATAGGAAATTCCATGATACTCTTTATATCCAATTATCTGGTAGTGATTTCACTAATAAGCTGAGATTAATAGAACTCCAGCCTTGAGTAAAGTAAAACAAATTCAATCCCCATGACTGGCACACACAGAAAAATGGCCAATGGATTTTCCTGCTTGGGCTTGCCTTTAAATGCTATTTTCTGACTCTAGCCTCCTATGTAGTTAATACAACATGTGTAAGCCATCAGTGATTGATTAATTTAAAACTCTGTCACTGGCTATTCCTTCTCTTCTTCTATACTTCTTTATTTCTTTTGTGCTGGTCCTGAGGCTTGAACTTGGGGCATTGGTATTCATCCTTTTATGTCTTTTATATAAGTTGTTTCAGTTCTGTTGTTCTAATGTTTCATTTGTTTATGTTCCTTTATATATCTTGCATAAGTAAATTTTTATATCTCACAAAAATAACTTTTAGCTTGGTACTGGTGGCTCATACCTGTAATCCGACTCAGGAGGCTGACATCAAGGATCACAGTTTGAAGCCAGCACAGGCAGAAAAGTCTAGGAAATTCTTATTTCCACTACACTACCAAATATACTAGAAGTGGAGGTATGACTCAAGTAGTAAATTGCTTACCTTGAGCAAAAGAACTCAGAGCTCTGGCTGCAAGTTCAAGCCCCTGGATTGGCACAAAAAGAAAACTTTCATTAGCTTATATTATACTAGGATTACTGGTGTGAGAAGACCATCCTGGTTTTCAGAACCAGATTTTGTACAGCTGCCACTTTTGATGTTTTCCTTAGGAACTTTTATGCTTTTTTCCCCTTGCCTTATATTTACATTCCACTAGTGGCATTCTTATATTTTTGTTTGGAGATACAATTCAATAATTCAAAGACATATGAAAAAAGGCATGTCTTGAATTTTTCATTATTTTAAATAGGAAAGGGAAATGCTGAGTCTGAACCCAGCAGAGAGTGAATGATTGTTTGATTGCAGAGCTGTTAAATGTATTCCAGGACGTGGGAACATGCCATTTTGGGTGCTTTGGTAGATGGGTCTTCCTACAGCTTCACAATAAACTTCGATGTTATTACAACCAACTTTGCCATCACAACGGATAGGTGTCAACCACTTATCTCACCCTTATGTGGACTTAAATACACAAGGAGGAAAAAAATAATTAGAAGAAATGACTACTAACCATAAGACCACAACTTGATGAGCATTCTTGAATGAATTCTGAGATTACATGAGCAGAGCAGATTCATCTCCACACAAGCACTAAGGACCAGACACTGTTGCAGGCAACTGGAGAAACAGGTGTGAATACAGCTGCAAATGGCCTGTTCCATGCAAATTTCATGCTGAAGGAGAAAACCAGAAATAACAATGATAAAGTCAGTGAATCAGAAGGATGGTGATGTGGGGAGACAGCTTCACATTGAGGATGGGAGGAAGAGACATATGATCTAAAAGCAGGGAACATCCATGCATTTATTGCTTTTCCACTCTGTCTTCAATCTTAATCCCAGATCTCATCCTTCTGAGTAGGAAATTATAAGTAAGTATAAGGCACCTGCAGTGAGCTCTTTGATATAAATCTCTATAACCAAAATTTTCTAAGTTTCTTGGAAGATTTTTTGAGCGGAAGTTTCAAAATTAAATATATTTTGTGTCCTAAACATTCATTTCATTATCTTCTAATTATCTGAATATGAGCTGTCTTTTTCACATTTGGGAAAAATCAAGACAATTGTTCTAATTGTTCAAATCCTTGGGAGGGAAGGAAAATCACAGCTTCTTAGCCAAACTAGAAATTAATAGTCATTTCAACTTACCAGTTTTGCCAAATAGTATGTCTTGTCCTTGATGGCTTTTTCATCCTCAACAAGGTTAGATGAATGAAATTATAAATGGGACAAAAGCAACTACATAGTAGCAAGTTTATCACAATGACAGATATAAGCTCTCTGCTTTCTACCCAATGAAAACATTTGCCACAAACTGCAAAAACTTGAATAAAAACTTGGAGATTCTTCTTCTTTATACAAAGTTGGATTTCTTGTTTTGTTTTGTTTTGATTTTCATTGGTCGTGGGGCTTGAACTCGGCCTGGGGACAATCGCTCAGCTATTCAGGTCAAGGAAACACTCTACCACTTGAGCCACAGCACTACTTCTATTTTTCTGGTGCCTATTTAGAGATAAGCCGCACAGAATTTCCTGTCCAGGCAGACTTTAAATTGCAGTCTTCAGATCTCAGCCTCCTGAGTAGCTAGAAATAGACGTGAGCCACCAGCACCTGGCCAAATTGTATTTTTTTCAGTTTTGCTGCCTTGAATGCTTACAAGGAATAAATAAAAAATTGTTAGTGTGTGCTAAAATTTGCAATAGTTTTATCATGCACAATAGAGAAATATTTAGCATTACATATTTTGAGATAGTATAGCTGATTAGCTTTTATGTTTTAAAATAATAAAATATATCTCTTTTTTTGTAGACACTGAAGTCTGAGTTCAGAACTTACATTTGTTGGCAGGCACTCTCCTGTGTGAGCCACATCCTTCTGATCATTTTTTAATCAATCATTTATTAAATAATTTGAAGCTCACAAGTCATCTTTTGTTAAGATTAAATAAAATATGTCTGAACTCCTGCCTTTTGAGTAACAGAAGAAATCCTAATATCTGGAATGTACAGACTAAAAAAAAAAATGAAATACCCTAAGAAGAATAATCTTATCAATAAATAGGCAAGTGAATTCACTAGATTGTTCCCAAAAACAGATACAGGTGTCTGTGGAATACATTTTACTTTTTTATTATAACATTTTTTTAAATTTTTATTTATTTTTGTTGTGAAAATACTGTACAGAGGGGTTACAATTACATGGGCAAGATAATGAGTACATTTCTTATTAAGCATTGTAGCCTCCTCCTTTGTTTCCCCTTCCAATCCCTTCCCATCCACCCTCCATCCTCCCCGCTCCCCCCCACCAATGTTGTAAAGATCGTTTCGAATTGTACTTCTCATTGTTGCAACGGGTCCACCTGTATCCTTATTTAAACGACTTGTTTTTCCCCATCCCCTCCACAAATTATACCGACATCAAATATACTGAAAGCAGGGGTTATACTGTGGGGGAGGGACATATAAAGCAACAAAGGAATAATCGTATAAATGCGTTAGAAACTATCACATGAAAGAAAGAAAACATGTGAATATATATCTTAGGGTTCATTTCCCTAACATCACCTTATCAGACCTTTTCTGCTTGATTCAGACATACACTAGATATTGCAAATAAGGGAAACCATGGGACTTATGTTTCTTTGGGCTTGGCTTACTTCACTTAATATAATTTTTTCCAAGTCTTTCCATTTTCTAACAAATGGGGCAATGTCATTCTTTCTGGTGGATGCATAGAATTCCATTGTGTATATATACCACATTTTCTTGATCCACTCATCTACTGAGGGGCATCAGGATTGGTTCCATATCTTAGCTATAGTAAATAATGCTGCAATAAGCATAGTCTTGCTGGTAGCTTTAGTGTGGTCTTGTTTGTAAACATTTGGGTAAATGCCCAAAAGTCATTTGAGGAATCTCCATACTACTTTCCAAAGTAGTTGAACAAGTTTACACTCCCACCAACAATGAAGTAAGGTACCCTTCTGTCCACATCCCCTCCAGCATCTGGTGTTATTAGAGTTCTTGAATTTTGCCATTCTTACTGGGGTGAGAGGGTATCTTAATATTGTTTTAATTTGCATTTCTTTTATGGGTAGGGAGTTTGAGCATTTCTTCATGTGTCTATTGGCCATCCTTCTTTCCTCTTCAGAGAAGTTTCTCTTTAAGTCTTTAGCCCACTTATTTATTGGGCAGTTGTTTCTTTGAAGATTTGTTGTTGGGGGATTTAATTTTTTGAGTTCCAGGTATATTTTCGATATGAGACCCTTGTCCGTTGTATGGCTAGTGAAGATCTTCCAATCCGAAGGCTTTCTATTGATCTTGCTAGCTATGTCCTTTGCCATGCAGAAGTTCTGCAGCTTCATGCAATCCCATTTGTCCAACCATTTTGATTTGTTGTGTTTCTGGGTCTCTAGTAAGAAAATTTCGGCCTGTGCCAAAGAGACCTAGGGTTTCTTCTATTCCATCCTGTAATGTTTTCAGAGTGTCTTCTTTGACTCCGAGGTCTTTGATCCATTTGGAGTTGATTCTGGTTCACGGTAATATATATGGATCTAGCTTTCGTTTTCTAGAAGTAGTAAACCAATTTTGCCTGCACCATTTACTGAAGAGGCTGTCTTTCTTCCATTCTATTTTTTTTAGCTCCCTTATTGAAGATTAGATGGCTAAAGGTCTACAGGTTCATTTCTGGATTTTCAATTCTATTCCATTAGTCCTGAGGTCTGTTCTTGTGCCAGTATCAAGCTGTTTTGATTACTATGATTTTATAGTAGAGTTTGAAATTTGGTATTGATTGAAATACATTTTAATAATCAAGGAAATGCAAATCAAATCTATCTTGAAGTTCCATGTCTGCATAATCAGAATGACTATTAAAAAAGAAAACAAATAGTGCAAGGAGTTAGGAAAAGATACCCTACACAATGTTTGCAAGTGAATCAGTGCTGCCCCAACAGAAACCAGTGTGGAAGTTCCACCCAAGAAATCCTACATATACACCTTAAGAAATATAAGTCAGCCTTATAGTAGAGCTATCTGAATACACATGTTTTATAGCAGGATTCAAAATAATCACATTCCAGAATTGGCTTCCATATGCAGAAAAGTGTGTAAAACTGTTATCTCCAATTAACAATTAAAAAATCTGGAGTAGGGCTGTGGACCAAGTGGCAGAGTACCAGCCTGGATGGGAAAAATCCAATCGAGATTAAGGCCCCAGTTTCAAGCCTCAGAATTGGCAAACACACGTATACACACACACACACACACACACACACACACACACACACACACACACACACACACACACAAACACAAAACCAATGCTTCCTGTATTTTTAGCCAAGTTTATTAATTCCCTAAGATTCATGTACCTATGACAGAGCTAGATATAAAGGGAAAGCGATATTTATAATGATAAACTTCTACTCAAGAACGCAGGGTTTTTTTTTTCTTGTTTTGTTTTGTTTTTGTGGTCATCGGACTTGAACTCATGGCTTGAGTGCTGTCCCTGAGCATTTTCTCTCAAGGTTGCTGCTCTACCACTTAGCTATTGTGCCACTTCTGGGTTTGTGGTAGTTTGTTAAAGATAAAGAATCTCAAGGACTCTGTCCTCCACACACTGATTTCTATTTGCAATTCTCTGATTTCACCTTTCTAAATTGGTATAATTAAATGCCTGATCCACCAATGCTGGGGTAGAATCTGAGTATTTTCACCACTGCTCAATGGAAGAGTTCAATTCTTTTTACTCCCGAATACTTGCCAAGCACAGTTCTTTCTGGATGGCAATCAAGAAAATAGGCACCATTAGCTCCCACCTATAAATCCTATCGACTGAAAAGTCTGAGATCCGAGAATAGTGTTCAGAGCCAGCCCAGACAGGAGAATCTGGAAGACTTTTTTTTATTATTGTGAAAATACTGAACGAAGGGGTTACAATTACATGTGCAAGACTTTTATCCCCAATTACCCACAAAATATGCCATATGTTGAGCTTTGGCTCAAGCAGTAGAGCTCTAACTTGATCAAATAACTCAGGGATACACCTCAGGCCCTGAGTTCAATGCCCAAGCCCAGTGCACATGCACACAAACACACAATTTTATAACATAATTCTCAAACCTAGCAAGGTGCCATCCTAATCCCTTAATGTCATGCTTTCCTAAGAGAACTAGAAAAGTCTATCCTCTGGCATGGGCTGCAGTCCATGACGGTAAACAGCATCTGGAGAGAGTAATTAGCTCAGAGCCTGTCGGACCGACCCAGACCAGAAGCAGGAGTGATGTGGTGCGACACATGGCCCCTACTCCCCTACTCACCCAGACCTGAAGCAAGAGTGAGGGAATGTAGGCACGTGGCCCCCACTCACACAGACCAGAAGTGGGACTGAGGTGACAAGGGCACCGGCCCGACTTATCTAGCCAGGAAGCAGTAGTGAGGTGGTGCAGGCACATGGCTCCTACCCACCCAGACCAGATTCAGCGGTGAGGTGACACAGGCACCATTGCCCCTACTCCCCTACTCATGTAGACCAGAAGCAAGAGTGAGGTGACACAAGCAATCGGCCCTAACTCACCCACACTGGAAACAGGAGTGAGCTGACACAGGCACACATCCCCCACTCACCTAGATTGGAAGCAAGAGTGAGGTGACCTGGCATGCAGCCCTCACTCACCCAGAATGGAAGCAGGAGTGAGTCGGTACAGGAACACAGGCCCTATCCACCCAGCCTGGAAACAGTGACATAGGCATGCAGCTCCGACTTATCCAGCCAGGAAGCAGAAGTGAGGTGATGTTCTCATGCCACATCAGAGGAGCCTAGCATTCAATGGGGCCCCCTTCTCTCCCATCCTTTATGAAGGGCTACTGGGTTCCATGATGCACTCTGGTGGTCAAGGGGCTGGAGCCAAGGATACTGCTGCCCTCCCCCAACTGGCATAGCACCTGTTGCTGCTACGGTAGCAAACTTAATAAGTTCTAATTCACAGAACATATGCTATGAACTATTAGTGTCTTCAGGTACTGTGTGCCACTTGCTAGTCACTTAATATTATAGTTGCCAATGTTTAAGTGCTCACTGACTTGTAAATATGCTGGAATGGAAATCCTAATGTCACTGATGTCTTTTAATTTCTAGGAATGATGATTTTGAAATGGCCCTTTCTGAAGAGAAGGTGAGGGGATATGGACCCAACTGTTTATGAGTGCCCTTGCGTGACACTAAATTGGCCGAAGAATGAGTCGACACAGAAGGTATCCAGTTACTTTGGATAAGTCTTTTGGGTCATACTTTCTGTTTGGCCTTGAAGAGTCTTACGCTTCTCTTTGGAGACACAGAATATGGTAAAGTAATTGCCAAGTGTTATATAGTCAGGAGCCATTTACTTTCTGCCCTTCTGAGATGGCATCTCACTACATAGCCAGGACGGCCTTGAACTTACCGTGCTTCTGCTTTAACCTCCCAAGTGATGGAATTACATGCTTACCATACCATGCACAGCTAACTCTCATGGTCCATTTGTAACAGAAAAATCATGACATGTGTGCTGTATCTACTAACAAACTTGTGCAAAGATCAAATAACTTACAACTCATTTCTTAAGTATATAGACTCAGATTCAACTGAATTTCAAATTCAATTTTGGTTATTTACCTGCTTTGGGTTAAAGAGGAAGACACTATATCACTGAGGTTTATTCACTTGTATAGAAATGTGGATGGAGTCAGGGACAGGTGGCTCATGCCTATAATCTTACTCAGGAGGCTGAGATGGAAGGATTATGTTTCAAACCCAGCCTGGACAGAAAAAGGCCTATGAGATTCTTAGGTCCAGTTAACCACTCACAAACTGGAGGTGGGGGGCTGAGAAGGTGGCTTAATGGTAGAGTTCTTGCCTTGCAAGCATGAGGCTCTGGGTTTGATTCCTTAGCACCACATAAGCAGAAAAAGCTGGAAGTGGGGCTATGGCTCAAATGGTAGAGCTCTTGCCATAAGCTGAAGAGCAAAGAGACAGTGCCGAGGCCCAGTGTTTAGGCCCCATGACCAACAACAGCACAAAACACAGAAGTGGGGCTGTGGCTCAAGTGGTAGAGTGCTAGAAAGTGGATCAGGGACTGCACCCAGATCCTGAGTTCAAAGGAGACTGGGCACAGGTGGCTCATGCCAGTAGTCTTAGCTACTCAGGAGGCTGAGATCTGAAGATCACAGTTCAAAGCCAGCCCAGGCAGAAAAGTACGTGAGACTCTTATCTCAAATAAACCATTAGAAAACCAGAAGTGGTGCTGTGGATCAAAGAGTAGAGCACTCTCCTTGAGCTGTAGAGCTTAGGGACAGCGCCCAGTCACAGAGTTCAAGCCACATGACCAACAAAAAAAATGACTAAAGCAAAAAGAGCAGGTGTATGGCTCAACTGGTATAGCGCCTACCTAAAATGCATGAGGCCCTGAGTTTAAGTTCTAAGATAGAAACGGGGGAAGGTTGTGAACAAACGGAAGGAAGAAAAGAAGGAAGGGAGGACTTATTCTGTATATTGTACTTTCCTAGTCATTTCATTAAGGTGTCTTCTCGTCCTGGATCCTGTTCCTGACCTTTTGTGCTCAAGGCTAGTGTTCTACCACTTTGAATTATATTGTCACTTACAGTTTTCAGTAGTTAATTGGAAATAAGAATCTCATAGAGTTTCCTGACCAAGCTGATGTTTAACCTTCATCCTTAGATCTCAGCCTTCTGACGAGCTAGACTTACAGGTACGAGCCCCTGGCTCTGGGTACTCATTTGTTTTTTCCTTATTACTTTTTGTCAATCATGGGACTTGAACTCTGGGTGCTGTCCCTGAGCTATTCAGCTCAAGTGAAGCACTCTACCACTTGAGCCAAAGCCCAATTCTGGTTTTCTGGTTATTAATTGGAGATAAGAATCTCATGATAGAGGTTCAGAGGAAAATCGCTGAGGAGAAGTTGTAAGCTAAATAAACTCGCACAAAGAAAGCAGCTTTAATGTTCCAGTGAAGGCTAGAGAATCATCCCCAAGTGTTCCATCACATTACAGAAAGTTTGGCCAGAGAGGGAAAATCCAGGCAAGGAGACAGAACTGAGCACTTGCCAGTAGCCGCAGCTGCAGCAAATGCGGCATCAATGGTAGTAGCCGTAGCTGCCATACCTAAAACTAAGAGAGTCCAGGACAAATGTGCCAGACACTGATGGAGAGCAGATTATACACAGCACCAACAAGAAATGGCAAGGAGCAGATATCTTCATCCTGCAGATTGCAGATCAGAGACAGCCCAGAAAACAAGACTCTGGCGTGAGTAAAAACCTGACATCCTCATTCCTTCTCAAAGAGCAGAGGAGGTATAGGCCACCCCTCCCTCACCACCGGAGGTCTCCATCTTCCATACTAGCAAAGGCCCAGCTTTACAACTAGCTCCAACTCAGGCCTTGGAAGAAAACAAAAGCGTAATTTAGCAGGTCAAAAGCACCTGACCTGACCTGCCAGGCCAGCTCCACCGAGGGGAAAGTCATACAGCCCAGGCAGAAGAAGCTCCGCCCCAGGAGGAGTCACATTCTTCACTAGGTAAACAGAGCCAGAGGCTCCCCTGCCCTCCAGCAGCCTAGACAATAAATTGAAATTCAGTAAATAAAACCCTAAGAATGGATCCAGGCTGGGCTCTGTGAGTATCTCTGGAGCTAGCCCCTCAGGGAAAAGCAACTGTCTGTTGAAAGGCCACAACTCTACCCAAAACCTAGCCTCATCACAGGGCTCCAAATTAGAGGAAACAGCAATCTCCCTCTTTTGTGATACTCAAAGCAGATCTCCCTCCCACTGAACTAGCCTGGAATGAGGATCACAAATTCTTGGTTAAAGCAGAGCATTTTTCTGCCTGCTCAAACAAACTGACTTAAGAACCCAATCAAGCCATAGGAAAACCAAACACCACAAGCAGGCCAGAGACTACACCAAAAGATGATATGGACACAGGGGAGATACAGGATCTTCCCATTCTCCCTGCCTCCCCTCGCCAAAAAAAATCAAAGAACTCTTTTTGTACCTTTTTAAATTTTTTTTTAATTTTTATAATTGCTTTTTATCAATCTTTATTTTCTTCTCTAATTTTAATTTTAGGTGTATGTGTGTGTACTTTTTTCCCTCTTTTGACCTTTTGGGCCTTTATTTATACTTTTCAATTTTTTTCTCTTTCTTTTTTGTGTGACTTAATTGCTGTTTTGCTCATCCCCAGCTATATAATCATCATCAATTATTCAACATTTTCCTCCATTGTGTACATACTTAATCCAGAAATTTATTACTCAATTCACAACTTCTTAGGCTTAAATTCTTAAACAGCAGTATTATATCTTTATACCTATATAATTTTCAAGTAAATAATTTTTAATATTTTATTTTATTTTTTTTTCACTGTGAAAATACTGTACAGAGAGGTTACAATTACATGGTCAAGCTAATGAGTACATTTCTTATCAAGCATTGTAGCCTACTCCTTTGTTTCCATTTCCCATCCCTTCCTATCCTTCTCCCCGCCCCCCCACCCAATACTCCCAGCTCTTCCCAACCACCCCACCCCCCGCACCAAAGTTGTAAAGTTCGTTTTTGACTTAACGACTTGTACATCTCACTGTTGCAGGGTCCACCTGTATCCCTATTTAGACGATTTGTTTTCCCACTTGCCCTCCACAAATTACACCATCATCAAATACAGTGAAAGCAGGGGTTATACTGTGGGGAAGGGACATACAAAGCAACAAAGAAATAATCTTATAAATGTGTTAGAAACAATCCCATGAAAGAAAGAGAAGAAAAACATTTGAATACATATCTTAGAGATCATATCCCTAATATCAAATTATGTGAAGATTTCTGCTTCACTCAGACATATACTAGATATTGCAAATAAGGGAAACCATGTGACGTAGGTTATTTTGGGCCTGGCTTACTTCACTTAATACATTTTTTTTCCAAGTCTTTCCATTTCCTAACAAATGGGGCAATGTCCTTATTTCTGATGGAGGCATAGAATTCCATTGTGTATATATACCACATTTTCTTGATCCATTCATCTACTGAGGGGCATCTGGATTGGTTCCATATCTTAGCTATAGTAAATAATGTTGCAATAAACATACCAGTCGTGCTGGTAGCTTTAGTGTGGTCTTGTTTGTGATCATTCGGGTAAATGCCCAAAAGTGGGATTGCTGAATCATAGGGGAGCTCTATGTGGAGTCTTTTGAGGAATCTCCATACTACTTTCCAAAGTGGTTGAACAAATTTACAATCCCACCAACAATGAAGGAAGGTTCCCTGCTGTCCGCATCCCCTCCCGCATCTGTTGTTGTTAGAGTTCTTGATTATAGCTATTCTAACTAGGGTGAGGTGGTATCTCAATGTTGTTTTGATTTGCATTTCTTTTATGGGTAGGGAGTTTGAGCATTTCTTCATGTGTCTATTGCCCACCCTTCTTTCCTCTTCAGAGAACTTTCTCTTTAAGTCTTTAGCTCACTTATTTATTGGGCAGTTGTTTCTTTAAGGATTTGTTATTGGGGGATTTAATTTTTTGAGTTCCAAGTATATTTTAGATATGAGACCCTTGTCCATTGTAGGGCTAGTGAAGATCTTCTTCCAATCCGAAGGCTTTCTATTGATCCTGCTAGCTTTGTCCTTTGCCATGCAGAAGCTCTGCAACTTCATGCAAGCCCATTTGTCCAAATTTTTTTGATTTGTTGTGTTTCTGGGTCTCTAGTAAGAAAATTTCGGCCTGTGCCAAGGATACCTAGGGTTTCTCCAATTCCATCCTGTAATGTTTTCAGAGTGTCTTCTTTGACTCCGAGTTCTTTCATCCATTTGAAGTTGATTCTGTTGGACGGTGATACATAAGGATCTAGCTTTCGTTTTCTAGAAGTAGTTAACCAATTTTGCCTGCACCATTTACTGAAGAGGCTGTCTTTCTTCCACTATATTTTTTAGCTCCCTTATCGAAGATTAGATGGCTATAGGTCTGTAGGTTCATTTCTGGGTTTCCAATTCTATTCCATTGGACCTGAGGTCTGATCTTGTGCCAATACCAAGCTGTTTTGATTACTATGGCTTGATAATAGAGTTTGAAATTTGGTATTGATATTCCTCCAGCAGTATTCTTTCTGTTGAGGGTTGTTTTTGCTTTTCGGAGTCTTTTATTGTTCCATATAAATTTTTGGATTGCCTCTTCTATTTCCTTGAAGAATGAGGTTGGAATTTTGATAGGTATCGCATTGAATTTGTAGATAGCCTTGGGAAGTAGTGCCATTTTCATGATGTTGATCTTTCCAAACCAAGATCATGGGAGTTTTTGCCACTCTCTAAGTTCTGTTTTGATTTCCATATTCAAGTTTTTGAAGTTTTCATCATAGAGTTCCTTCATTTCTCTGGTTAAGTTAATTCCTAGGTATGTTATTTTTTGTGGGGCTATTAAGAATGGACTTGCTTTTCTAATTTCAACCACAGCTTTTTCATTGTTGGCATACAGAAAAGCCATTGATTTTTGAGGGTTATTTTATACCCTGCTACTTTGCCAAAGTTTGAATCAACTTGAGTAATTTGGGAGTGGAGTCTGTGGGTTTCATTGAATACAAGATCATGTCATCTGCAAAGAGGGAGAGTTTTATTTTTTCTTTCCCTATTTGGATCCTCTTTATGTTTGCATCTTGTCTTATTGCTATACCTAGGCATTCTAATACTAGATTGAAGAGAAGTGGAGAGAGTGGACATCCTTGTCTTGGTCCTGAGTTAAGAAGAAATGGCTTTAGTTTTTTACCATTGAGTATAATGCTGGCTGTAGGTTTGTCATATACAGCCTTTATTGTATTGAGGAATGTTCCATGGATTCCTAATTTTTCCAAAACCTTCATTATAAAGGGGTCTTGTATCTTGTCAAATGCTTTTTCTGCATCCATTGAGATAACCACGTGGTTCTTATCCTTGCTCCTGTTGATGTGAAGAATTATATTAATTGATTTGCGTATATTGAACCAGATTTGCATCCATGAAATGAATCCTGTTTGATCGTGGTGTATGATTTTTTGGATGAATTGTTGAAGTCGATTGGCCAAAGTTTTTGTTGAGAAGATTTCCATCAATGTTCATCAAAGAAATGGGTCTATAGCTCTCTATCTTGGATGAGTCGCTGCCTGGTTTGGGGTTGAGAGTTCTGATAGCTTCATAGAATGTGTTCGGTAGTGATCTTTCCTTTCCAATTTCATTGAGGAGTTCGAAGAGTATTGGTGAGAGCTCTGCTTTGAAGGCCTTGTAGAATTCTGCTGTAAAACCATCCAGTCCTGGACTTTTCTTAGATGGGAGATCTCTTATTGATGTTTCTATATCAATGCTTGGTATGGTCTTGTTCAGAGGTTTACCTCATGTGAATATTTGCCTAGAAAATGTCCATTTCTGCCAAGTTCTCAAACCTATTAGCATAAAGTTTTGAGAAGTATTCCCTTATAATGTTCTGAATCTTGGTTGTTTCTGTGGTGATGTTTCCCTTCTAATCTCTTAGTTTAATTATTTAGGTGTGTTCTCTTCTTTTTCTGATAAGATTTGCTAAGGATCTGTCAATTTTGTTAATTTTTTCGTAGAAACAACTCTTTGTTTTGTTGATTCATTCTATAGTTTTTTTGGATTGTAATTTGGTTAATTCTGATTTAATTTTTATTATTTCTTTCTGTCTGCTGGATTGGGGTTTATCTTCCTGCTCTTTTTCAAGGAGGTTCAGAAATCTCATTAAACTGTTGGTTTCAGATCTCTCCAATTTGTTGATATAGGACCTCAGATCTATAAACTTGCCCCTGAGTACTGCCTTTGCTGTGTCCCAGAGGAATTGGTAATTTGTGTACTCATTTTTGTTCAATATCATGAACATTAGAATTTCCTTTCTAATCCCTTCCATGACCATTCATGATTCAGGAGTGTGTTGTTCAGTCTCCATCTGTTACCGGATTTCTTTGGTGACTTTTGGTTGAATTCTAATTTTATTCCCTTGTGGTCTGAGAGAATGCAAGGTATTACTTCAATGTTTCTGAATTTGGACAGGTTTGCTTTGTGGCCTAAAATTTGGCCTATTTTGGAAAATGTTCCATGTTCTGCTGAGAAAATCGTGTATTCTGATGCTGCTGGGTGAAATATTTGGTAAATGTCTGTTAAATCTAGTTGATCTATGCAGCTGTTTAGATCTGCGGTTTCTCTGTTTTGTTTTTGCCGAGTTGATCTATCTAATGGGGAGAGTGGTGTGTTAAAATCCTCAACAAATAATGTCTTTGGATCTATGTGGGATTTGAGGGAAAGTAGTGTTTCTTGGATAAATTTGCGTGCTCCATTGTTTGACGAATAGATATTTAGAATTGTAATATGCTCCTGAATGAGCGATCCCTTAATTAGTATGTAGTGACCTTCTTTATCTCTTCTCACGGATTTTAATTTGAAGTCTATTTTATCTGATATTAGGATTGCAACTCCTGCTGTCTTTGGGGGCCGTTTGCTTGGTAGATTTTGCTCCAGCCTTTAACATTGAAAATGTGTTTGTTTTTTATGGCAAATTGTGACTCATGCAGGCAGCAGATAGAAGGGTCTTGTTTTTTAATCCAACTAGACAGTCTATGTCGCTTAATTGGAGAGTTCAGTCCGTTAACGTTAAGAGAAAGGACTGAGAGGTATTTGGGAGTTCCTGCCATGTTATCCACCTTCTTGAGGGCTGCGAAAACTGGGTTCTTCCTATGGTTCTTGGCTTCTCAGTTTGGGTGCAGTTTCTTGGCCCTTATTGTGGTCTTGTTGGTTTTCTATGTGTAGGACATCTTTAAGAATCATTTGTAGGGCTGGTTTGGTGGCGATGTATTGTATCAATTTTTCTTTGCTATGGAAGGTTGTTATTTGGCCTTCAGTTATGAAGGAGAGTTTAGCTGGGTACAGTATTCTTGGTTGATAGTTGTTTGTTTTTAGGGCATGGCATACATCATTTCAGGCTCTTCTTGCTTTGATTGTCTCTGCTGAGAAATCTGTGGTGATTCTAATTGGTTTCCCTTTATAGGTGATTAATCTTTTCTCCCTGACAGCTTTAAGGGTCTTTTCCTTGTTCTGATTTGATCCTGTGTGGATTATAATGTGACGGTAGGATGTCCTATTCTGGTCTGGTCTACTTGGGGTTCTAAAAGCTTCTTGTATATGAATAGACCTTTCTTTTTGCATGTTTGGGAAGTTCTCTGCTAGGATCCTGTTAAACAAATTTCCTAGGCAATTAACTTCTGTTTCTAGGTGTTCCTCTACACCCATTATCCTTAGATTAGGCCTTCTGATGGTGTCTTCCAAGTGTTGGATAGATCTATCATATTTCTTGGACTTGTCTTGGATGGTTGTATGTCCTTTCTCTATAATATCTAGGCTGTCTTCAATCCCTGAGATTCGATTTTCTGCATGGTCTAACCTGCTGTCAAGACTCTCTACTTTGTTTTTTTTATCTCTTTTCCTTCTAATTGGTCAACTTTGATGGCTTCAAATTCTTTATTGAGGCTCTGTTTTAGGTCTTGTATGAATTTCTTTACTTCCTTAATTTGGTGTTCAGTGTTTATTCTTAAATCACTTAGTTGATTGGTTATGGTTTCTTTGGAATCCCATTCTTTCTGTTGGGTTCCATTCGGCATTCCCTTTGTGGACTCCCTGACTTCCTTCAGCTCTTTGTTAATGGATTCCATTAATGCCTTTAGTGATCTTTCTGTATTCTCTTCCTGCTCTCTCAATTCCTGTATTATTCTTTGATTAGCTTCCTCCCGTTCGTGGGATTCCTGCAGATCTCTTTGAGTGTTCTCAGCCTGCTTACGCCATTCCTGCCTTTCTCTTTGAGTATTCTCAAGCTGCTCACGCAAATCCTGTATCAGTTTTTGAGTACCTTCCTCACGCTTATGATATTCCTGTATAAACTTTCGGATTGCCTCCTCTCTCTGCCTATCACACTCATATAGAGTCCTTTGTAAGTTTCCAAACTTTTCATTTATCATGTTTGCCAGCAGTGTTTGTAGAGCTATTTGGGAACTCTCCTCTGGATTATTCATTATCTGTTCTGTCCCCTGATTATCAAGATTGGGAATTGAGATACCCGGATTTGCCATTTTTCTTGTGTTTTTCCGGCTTACTCTGCCCCTTGGAGGTGAAAATAACACCAGTTTTGTGCTAGAACACTATCTTAACGCAACCATCAACCAAAGTGTGAATTTGTACAGTCAATAGTCTACAGATACAATCTAGTTCAACAGATACATCTATTCAACATCAAACAACTATATGTTAATGGGCTTCGAACCACAGAGAAGAATTTGGAAAACCAGAAATTATTAGGGTTAGGGAGAGATGTGAGTAAAAAATAGGAATAGATTGGTGTGGGGAGGCACAGGGAGAGTTAACTATGTCTTAATCTCAAAGCAGGAAATAGGTTGGGTAGGATGCAAGTAGAGAGAGAGAGAAAAAGAAGAAAGGGAAAGGGAAATGAAAGGAGACCAGAAAAAAATAGACAATTAAAAATTAATGATATTATGGAGATTCAAAAACAATCTATTTAGAGAGGAACGTAAGTATATTGAGAGAAGGGGAGCGACATAGAGGAGATGTGAAAAACAAAAAAAATGCTTAAAATGTTACATAGGTATAAAGAAGTAGTACTGCTATTAAGGAATTTAAGTCTCAGAGATTTTGAATTGAGTAATAAATTTGTGGATTAAGTGTGTACACAATGGGGGATAGGGTCTACTAGTTAACTACGGGTTTGTCTGAGGATGTGCAGGACAAGAGTTAAGTCATATAAAGAAGATCAAAGGAGAGGAAAAGGTGAAAAGAATAAGAAAGGGACAATAAAAAGATCAGTAGTTCAGTAGAGCTAAACAAAAAACAAAAAGATAATTAAAAAAGAAAAAAAAGAGAAAAAAGACAAGAAAAGAAAGAAAAACGCGCATTCACGTATCCCTAAAATAAAAATTATAAGAGGAAAAAAAAAAGTCACTGGACAGCAATTTTTTTTCAAAAAAGGTTAAAATTAAAGATTAATAAAAGTTTTAGAAAAGAAAAAAAAATTTTTTATATATAAGGTACCAAAAAAAAAAAAGCTACTGTGTGTTGAAAGGCCTCAACTCTACCCAGAACCTAGCCTCATCACTGCATCCCCCTCTTTTGTGATTCTCAAAGCAGATCACCCTCCCATTAAACTTACCTGGGAGGGGGATCTCATAATCTTGGGTAAAGCAGAGCATTTTTCTGCCTGTTCGAACAAACTGACTCAAGAAACCAATCAAGCCATAGGACCTCAAGCAGACCAGAGTCTCCAACAAGAGGCTGGTTACAGACACAAGGGAGATACAGGATTTTTCCCACCCCTATCCCAAAAAATCAAAGAACTTTTTTTTCTTCTTCGTCTAAAAAATTTTACTTTTTGTTTTTTGATTAGCTAGACTGAACTTCTAATCTTTTTTTTCTTTCTTCCTTATCTTTCTCACCTGTTCCTCTCTTTTGTTCTTCTTTATGGGACTTAATAGTTGTTCTGCACATCCGCAGATAAACCCGTAGTTGAATATTAGACCCTATCCCTCATTGTGTACACACTTAATCCACAAATTTATTACTCAATTCAAAGTCTCTGAGACTTAAATTCCTTAATAGCAGTACTACCTCTTTATACCTATATAATATTTTAAGTATTTTTATTTTTAAATTTTTCACATCTCCTTTATAACCCTCCCCTTCTCTCATTATATTCACGTTCTTCTCTGCATAGCTTGTTCTTGATTATGCATAATATTATTAATTTTTACTTTTCTATTTTTTCTGGTCTCTTTTCTTTTCCCTTTCTCTTTCCTCTTTTTTCTCTCTCTCTACTTTCACCCTATCCAACCTATTTCCTGCTTTGATATTAGGACTTAGTTAAGTTAACTCTCCCTGTGCCTTCCCACATTACTCTATTCCTATTTTTTACCCACATCTCTCCCTAACAATAATAATTTACGGTTTTCCAAATTCTTCTTTGCGGTTCGTAGCCCATTAATATATAGTTGTTTGACGTTGAATAGATGTATCTATTGAACTAGATTGTATCTGCAGACAATTGACTGTGCAAATTCAGACTTTGTTTGATTCTTGCATTAAGATAGTGTTCTAGCAAAAAGCTGGTGTTATTTTCATTCCAAATGGGCAGAGTAAGCCGGAAAAAAACAAGAAAAATGGCAAGTACAGGTATCTGAACTCCCACTCAGGATAATCAGGGGACAGAACAGATAATGAATAATCCAGAGGATTGTTCCCAAATAGCTCTACAAAAACTTCTGACAAACATGATAAATGAAAAGATTGAAAGCATACAAAGGACTCTTTATGAGAGTGATAGGGAGACAGAGGAGCCAAACCAAGGGTCAATGCAGGAAAAGATTGAAAACCTACAAAAGACTCTGTATGAGTGTGAGAGGGAGAGAGAGGAGGCAAACAATAGGTGAATGCAGGAAAATATTGTAAACCTACAAAGGACTCTGTATGAGTGTGAGAGTGAGAGATAGGAGGCAATCCAAAGGTTTATACAGGAATATCTTGAGCGTGAGGAAGTGCAAAAACTGATATAGGATTTGCGTGAGCAGCTTGAGAATACTCAAAGAGAAAAGCAGGAATGGCGTGAACAGGCTGAGAACACTCAATGAGAACTACAGGAATGGCACCAACGGGAGGAAGCTAAGCAAAGAGAAATACAGGAATGAAGAGAGCAGGATGAGAATACACAAAGATCACTAAAGGCAATCATGGGATGGACTAACAAAGAGCTGAAGGAAATCAGGGAGACCACAAAGGGAATGTTGAATAGAACCCAACAGACGGAATGGGAGTCCAAGGAAACCATAACAAATCAACTAAGTGATTTGAGAATAAACACTGAACACCAAATTAAGGAAGCAAAGAAGTTCATACAAGATCTAAAACAAAGCTTCAACAAAGAATTTGAAGCCATCAAAGCTGACCAATTAGAAGGAAAAGAAATAAAAAACAAAGTAGAAAGTCTTATCAGCAGGTTAGAACATGCAGAAGATCGAATCTCGGGGACTGAAGACAGCCTAGATATTTTGGAGAAAGAACATACAACCATCCAAGACAAGTCCAAGAAATATAATAGATTTATCCAACACTTGGAAGACACCATCAGAAGGCCTAATCTAAGGATAATGGGTGTAGAGGAGCACCTAGAAACAGAAGTTAATGGTCTAGGAAATTTGTTTAACAGGATCCTAGCAGAGAACTTCCCAAACATGGAAAAAGTTAGGCCTATTCATATACAAAAAGCTTTCAGTACTCCAAATAGACCAGATCAGAATAGGACATCCCACCGTCACATTATAATCCACACGGGATCAACTCAGACCAAGGAAAAGATCCTTAAAGCTGTCAAGGAGAAAAGATTAATCACCTATAAAGGGAAACCAATTAGAATCACCTCAGATTTCTCAGCAGAGACAATCATAGCAAGAAGAGCCTGGAATGCTGTATGCCAAGCCCTAAAAACAAACAACTATCAACCAATAATACTGTACCCAGCTAAACTCTCCTTCTTAACTGAAGGTCAAATAACAACCTTCCATCACAAAGAAAAATTGAAACAATACATGTCCACCAAACCAGCCCTACAAAAGATTCTTAAAGATGTCCTACACATAGAAAACTAACAGGACCACAATAAAGGACAAGAAACTGCACCCAAACTGAGAATCCAAGAACCATAGGAAGAACCCAGTTATGTATCGCAACCCCCTAGGAGGTGGATAACATGCTAGGAACTCCCAAATACCTCTCAGTTCTATCTCTTAATATTAACGGACTGAACTCTCCAATTAAGCGACATAGACTGTCTAGTTGGATTAAAAACCAGATCCTACTATCTGCTGCCTTCAGGAGTGACATCTTGCCAGTAAAAACAAACACATTTTCAATGTTAAAGGCTGGAACAAAATCTACCAAGCAAACGGTTCCAATAAACAGGTGGGAGTTGCAATCCTAATATCAGATAAAATAAACTTTAAATTAAAATTCGTGAGAAGAGATAAAGAAGGTCGCTACATAATAATTAAGGGATCTCTCCTTCAGGAGCATATCACAATTCTAAATATCTATTCGCCAAACAATGGAGAAATCAAATTTATCCAAGAAATACTACTTTCCCTCAAATCCCACATAGATCCAAAGATATTAATTGCGGGGGATTTTAACACACCACTCTCCCCACTAGATAGATAAACTCGGCAAAATCTCAACAGAGAAACCGCAGATCTAAACAGTTGCATAGATCAACTAGATTTAACGTACTTCTACCAAATATTTCACCCAGCAGCATCAGAATACACGATTTTCTCAGCAGAACATGGAACATTTTCCAAAATAGACCACATTTTAGGCCACAAAGCAAACTTGTCCAAATTAAGAAATATTGAAGTTATACCTTGCATTCTCTCTGACCACAAGGGAATAAAATTAGAACTCAACACTAAAAGCCAACAAAGAAAGTCCGGTAACACATGGAGGCTGAACAGCACACTTCTGAATCACGAGTGGGTCATGGAAGACATTAAAAAGGAAATTCAAATGTTCATGCTATTCAACAAAAATGAGCACACAAATTACCAGCTCCTCTGGGACACAGCAAAGGCAGTACACAGAGGCAAGTTTATAGCTCTGAGCTCCTACATCAACAAATTGGAGAGATCAGAAACCAACAAATTAATGACACATCTAAACTTCCTTTAAAAAGAGCAGCAAGATAAACCCCAATCCAGTAGACAGAAAGGAATAATTAAAATTGAATCAAAATGAAATGAATTAGAATCGAAAAAAAAACTATAGAAAGAATCAGCAAAACAAAGAGTTGGTTCTTCGAAAAAATTAACAAAATTGACAGACCCTTAGCAAATCTTATCAGAAAAAGAAGAGAACATACCCAAATAAATGAACTCAGAGATGAGAATGGAAACATCACCACGGAAACAACCAAGATTCAGAACAATGTAAGGGAATACTTCTCAAAACTTTATGCTAATAAGTTTTAGAACTTGGCAGAAATGGACCTTTTCCTTGCAAATATTGACATGCCAAAAGTAAACCAAGATGAGTTAAACCATCTTAACATGCCCATATCAAGCATTGAAATAGAAACAGCAATAAGAGACCTCCCATCCAATAAAAGTCCAGGACCAGCTGGTTTTACAGTGGAATTCTACAAGGCCGTCAAAGAAGAGCTCACACCAATACTCTTCAAATTTCTTCAAGAAATAGAAAGAGAAATTTCATTACCGAACCCATTCTATGAAGCCATCATAACCCTCATCCCAAAACCAGGCAGGGACTCATCAAAGAAAGAGAACTATAGACCCATTTCTTTGATGAACATTGATGCAAAACTTCTCAACAAAATTCTGGCCAATCGACTTCAACAATTCAACCAAAAAATCATACACTACCATCAAACAGGATTCATTTCAGGGTTGCAAAGCTGGTTCAATATATGCAAATAAATTAATATTATTCATCACATCAACAGGAGCGAGGATAAGAACCACATGGTTATCTCAATAGATGCAGAAAAGGCATTCGACAAGATCCAACACCACTTTATGATGAAGATTTTCGAAAAATTAGGAATCCATGGAACATTCCTCAATACAATAAAGACTGTATATGACAAACCTACAGCCAGCATTATACTTAATGATGAAAAAGTAAAGCCATTTCCACTTAACTCAGGAACAAGACAAAGATGTCCACTCTCTCCACTTCTCTTCAATCTAGTATTAGAGTGCCTAGATTCAGCAATATGACAAGATGCAAATATAAAGGGGATCCAAATAGAGAAAGAAGAAATAAAACTCTCCCTTTTTACAGATGACATGATCTTGTATTTAAAGAATCCCATAGACTCTACTCCCAAATTACTCAAGCTGATATAAAACTTTGGCAAAGTAGCAGGTTATAAAATGAACCCCCCAAAATCAATGGCTATTCTGTATGCCAACAATGAGAAAAGTGTGGCTGAAATTAGGAAAGTAACTCCATTTGTAATAGCCCCTCAAAAAATAAAATACCTAGGAATTAACTTAACCAAAGAAGTGAAGGACCTCTATGCTGAAAACTTTAAAATCTAGAAAAATGAAATCAAAACAGAACTTATAAAATGGCAAAAGCTCCCATGCTCTTGGATTGGAAAGATTAACATCGTGAAAATTGCAATACTTCCCAAGGCTATCTACAAATTCAATGCAATACCTATCAAAATTCCAACCTCATTCATCAAGGAAATAGAAGCGGCAATCCAAAATTTTATATGAAATAATAAAAGACTCCGAATAGCAAAAACGCTCCTCAATGGAAAGAACACTGCTGGAGGAATATCAATACCAAATTTCAAACTCTACTATAAAGTCATGGTAATCAAAACAGCTTGGTACTGGCATAAGAACAGACCTCAGGACCCATGGAATAGAATTGAAAACCCAGAAATGAACCTACAGACCTATAGCCATCTAATCTTCGATAAGGGAGCTAAAACAATAGAATGGAAGAAAGACAACCTCTTCAGTAAATGGTACTGGCAAAATTGGTTAACTACTTGTAGAAAACTAAAGCTAGATCCTTATATATCACCCTGCACCAGAATCAACTCCAAATGGATCAAAGCCCTCAGAGTCAAAGTAGACACTCCGAAAACCTTACAGAATAGAATAGGAGAAACCCTATGTCTCCTTGGCTCAGGCTGAAATTTTCTTAATAGAGACCCGGAAACACAACAAGTCAAAGAAAGGTTGGACAAATGTAATTGCATGAAGTTGCAGAGCTTCTGCATGGCAAAGGACATAGCTAGCAAGATCAATAGAAAGCCCACGGATTGGGAGAAGATCTTTACTAGCCATACCACGGAGAAGGGTCTCATATCTAAAATATACTTGGAACTCAAAAAATTAAATCTCCTAACAACAAATCCTCAAAGAAACAACGCCCAATAAATAAGTGGGTAAAGACTTGAAGAGAAACTTCTCTGAAGAGGAAAGAACGATGGCCAATAGACATATGAAGAAATGCTCAACCTCCCTATCCATAAAAGAAATGCAAATCAAAATAACATTGAGATACCACCTTACCCATGTTAGAATGGCAAAAATCAAGAACTCTAGCAACCACAGATGCTGGAGGGCATGTGGAGAGAAGGGAACCTTACTTCATTCGTGGTGGGAGTGTAAACTTGTTCAACCACTTTGGAAAGTAGTACGGAGGTTCTGAAAAGACTTCACATAGAGTTCCCCTATGAACCAGCAATCCCGCTTTTGGGCATTTTTCTAAATGTTTACTAACAAAACCACACTAAAGCTATCAACACGGCTATGTTTATTTCAGCATTATTTACTATAGCTAAGATATGGAACCAATCCTGATGCCCCTCAGTAGATGAGTGGATCAAGAAAATGTGGTATATATACACAATGGAATTCTATGCTTCCACCAGAAAGAATGACATATTCCCATTTGTTAGGAAATGGAAAGGTTTGGAAAACATTATATGAAGTGAAGGAAGCCAAGCCCAAAAAACATAGGTCCCATGGGTTCCCTTATTTGCAATATCTAGTATGTGTATGAGTCAAGCAGGAAAGGTCAGATACTAAGTTGTTAGGAAAATGAACCCTTAGATATTTATTTAAATGTTTTTTTCTTTCATGCATTTGTTTCTAAGTTATATATACGATTATTTCTTTGTAGCTTTTTATATCCCTCCCCTACAGTATACCCCTGCTTTCAGTATATTTGATGTTGGTATAATTTGTGGAGGAGATGGAGAAAAACGAGTCGTTTAAGGGTACAGGTGGACCCTTAGCAACTATGAGAAGTACAAGTTGTCATGTCGAAAACGAACTTTACAACTTTGGTGCTGTGGGGGGGAGGCTTGGGTGGGAGAGAGGGAGGAGGCTGGGAAGGGATGGTAAGGGTAAACAAAGGTGGAGGCTGCAATGCTTGATAAGAAATGTACTCATTATCTTGCCCATGTAATTGTAACCCTTCTGTACAGTATGTTCACAAAAAAATAAAATTGAAATTGAAAAAAATGTACAACGAAAAATAAGAAAAAGAAAATCAAATTCTATTCAAAATCTAAAAAAAAAAATCCTAAACCATTAACTTCTGTTTCTACGTGTTCCTCTACACCCAACCCATTATCCTCAGATTAGGCCTTCTGATGGTGTCTTCCTAGTGTTGAATAGATCTATCATATTTCTTGGACTTCTCTTGGATGGTTGTATGTTCGTTCTCTCTAATATCTAGGCTGTCTTCAATCCCCGAGATTCGATCTTCTGCATGGTCTAACCTGCTGTCACGACTTTCTACTTTGTTTTTTTTATTTCTTTTCCTTCTAATTGGTCAGCTTTGATGGCTTCAAATTCTTTGTTGAAGTTTTGTTTTAGATCGTGTATGGACTTCTTTTCTTTCTTAATTTGGTGTTCAGTGTTTATTCTCAAATCACTTAGTTGATTTGTTATGGCTTCCTTGGACTCCCATTCCTTCTGTTGGGTTCCATTCAGCATTCCTTTTGTGGTCTCCCTGACTTCCTTCAGCTCTTTGTTAATGGATTCCATGAATGCCTTTAGTGATCTTTGTGTATTCTCATCCTGATCTCTCAATTCCTGTATTACTCTTTGCTTACCTTCCTCACGTTGACATCATTCCTGTAGTTCTCTTTGAGTGTTCTCAGCCTGCTTACGCCATTCCTGCCTTTCTCTTTGAGTGTTCTCAAGCTGCTCACTCAATTCCTGTATCTGTTTTTGAGTTGCTTCCTTGGGCTTATCATGTTCCTATATAACCTTTGGTTTGCCTCCTCTCTCTTCCTATCATGGTCATACAGAGTCCTTTGTATGTTTTCAATCTTTCACTTATCATGTTTAACAGCAGTGTTGGTAGAGCTATTTGTGATCTCTCCTATGGATTATTCATTATTTCTTCTGTCCCCTGATCATCATGAGTGGGAGTTGAGATACCTGAACTTGCCATTTTTCTTGTGTTTCTCCTGCTCACTCTGCCCATTTGGGATGAAAGTAACACCAATTTTGTGGTAGAACATTATCTTAAGGCAAGCATCACCATAGTATGTATTTGCACAGATAAAAGTCTGCAGATACAATCTAGTTCGACAGATATGTCTATTCAACATCAAACAACTATATATTAGTGGGCCACGAATGGCAAAAAAGTATTTGGTAAGCCAGAAATTATTAGGTTTAGGGAAAGATGTTGGTAAAAATAGGAATAGAGAGATGTGGGAAGGCTCAGGGAGAGTTAACTTGACTAAGTCCTAATCTCAAAGTGGGAAATAGGTTTGATAGGATGAAAGTAGAGAGAGGAAAAAAAAGAAGAGAAAGAGAAAAAAAGAGACACGAAAAAATAGGAAAGCAAAAATTAAAATTTGAAAATAGCAATGGTTAAAAAATATGTAGATCTGAAATCAAAATATTCAGAGAAGAAATAAAAATATTCAGAGAAGATCGTGGATATAATAAGTGAAGAGGAGGAATATAAAGAAGAGGTGGAAAACTAAAAAAATAAAAATGCTTAAAATATTATGTAGGTATCAAGAGGTAGTACTACTATTAAGGAACTTAAGTCTAAGAGGTTTTGAATTGAGTAATAAATTTCTGGATTAAGTGTGTACACAATAGGGTATAAGTTCTAATATTCGACATTGGGTATATCTGAGGATGTGCAGAATAGCAATTAAGTCACACAAAGAAGAACGAAAGAGAAAAAAGGTGAAAAGAATGAGAAAGATAGAAAAAAAAGATTAGAAGTTCAGTAGAGCTAAACAAAAAAATTCTTTTAAAAAGAAAAAAAAAGAAAAACGTCCATACACATATACCCCTAAAATAAAAATTATATGAGGAAGAAAGAAAAAAAAGTTACTAGAAAACAATTTTTTTAAAGAAAAGGTAAAAATTAAAAAAATTAGAAAAAATAATTCATAAAAGGTACAAAAAAAAAAGAAAAAAAGTTCTTTGATTTTTTTGGGAGGGGTGGGAAGATCCTGTATTTCCCTGTGTCCTTAACCAGCCTTTGTTGGAGTCTCTGGTCTGCTTGTGGTGTTAACCCATTGTGGTGTAAACCCATTGAAGAGAGCCACTCCTGGGTCTGGCCCCCTGAGCTGGGTGGCTTTTCCCTGGGTGGAGCTGAGTCTGGCAGGTCAGGTTAGGTTCTTGTGACCTGCTAAATGACTCTAGTTTTCTTCCAAGGCCTGAGCTGGAGCTAGCAGCTCAGCTGGTCCTTCAAAGATGGAGATCTCTGGTAGTGAGGTGGGGATGGGTGGCCTTCCCTCCTATACTCCCTGAGAAGGAGTGAGGACATCTGGCTTCTACTCACGTCGAATCTTGGTTCCTGGGTCTTCTTTGGTCTGCAAACTGCAGGATAAAGATGTCTGTTCCTTGTCGATTCTTGCTGGTATTGTGTAGAATCTGCTCACCCGCCACATCTGGCGCCTTTGTCCCGGACCCTGTGTAGCAGGTATGGCAGCTGCCTCCACAGCCACGGCTGCTTGCAAGTGCTCAAATCTGTCTCTTTGCCTATATTTTCCCTCTCTGGCCTAACTCTCTATACTTTGATGGCACACTGGATGTGATTCTCTGGCTTAGGACTGTTCACTGAAACACTAAAACTGCTTTCTATGCGAGAGGTTGTTTAACCTCCAGCTTCTTCTCCGCCATCTTCCCAGAACTCTCAAGTAAATAATTTTAAGAACTTTTATTTTTAGTTTTTCCTATCTCCTCCCATGCTATCCTTTTCTTCTCTCAATAATATTCTTTAACTTACATAATTATTAAGTATTTCACATTTTAAATTTAAATTTTTGTTTCTCCATTTTTTCCTTTTTTTAAAAATCTCTCTTGTATCATTCTGTCCAATCCATTTCTCTCTCTGAGATTAGGATTTGCTGAAATTCATTCTCTTTTTATTTTTCCACATATTCTCCCTTAACCTAATAATTTCTGGTTTGTCAAATTCTTCTTTGCTGTTCTTAGCCCATTAATTCATAGTTTTTTAATGTTGAATAGATTGTATCTGTTGAACTAGAATGTATCTGCCGCCATGTTGACTGTGCAACTACAGGTCTTTGGTTGATGCTTGCCTTAAAATATTGTTCTAGCACAAAATTGGTGTTACTTTCATACTAAATGGGCAGAACAAGCTGGAAGAACACAAGAAAAATGGCAAGGCAGGGTAGCTCTACTCCCACTCATGATAATCAGGTCACAGAACAGTCAATGAATAATCCCTAAGAGAGTTCCCAAAAAGTTTTATGAGCAATGCTGGAAAACATGGTGAATGAAAAGATTGAAAACCTGCAAAGGACTCAGTTTGAGCATGATAGGGAGAGAGAGAAGGCAAACCCATGATTAATACAAGAATCTCGAGAGTGTGACGCGGCTACTCAAAGATTGAAACAGTATTTGCGTGAGCAGGTTTAGAAGAGAAAAAAAGAGAAATAAAGAAATTGTGTGATCAGGTTGACAACAGTAAAAAATAAAGACAGGTATTGTGTGAGCAGGCTGAGAACAGTCAAAGAGAATCACAGGAATTGATTGAATGTGAGGAAGCTAATCAAAGAGTAATACAGGAATTGTGAAGGCAGGATGACAATAGACAAAGAACAATACTGGAATTCATGGAATCCATAAACAGCTGAAAGAAGTCAGGGAGACCACAAAGGAAATGCTCAATGGAGCCTGAGAGAAGGAATGGGAACCCAAGGAAACTAAACCAATCAACTAAGTGATTTGAGAATAAATACTGAATACCAAATTAAGGAAGTAAAGAAGTTCATAAAAGATCTAATACAAAGACACAACAAAGAATTTGAAGCCATGAAAGAATACCAATTAGAAGGAAAAGAAATAAAAAAAACGAAAACCTTGACAGTAGATTAGACCATGCAGAAGATCGAATCTCAGGGATTGAAGACAGCCTAGATATTATAGAGAAAGAACATTCGCCTATCCAAGACAAATCCAAGATATATGATAGATCTATTCAACTTTTGGAAGACACCATCAGAAGGCCTAATTTGAGGATAATGGCTGTAGAGCAGCACCTACAAACAGAAGTTAATGGTCTAGGAAATTTGTTTAACAGGGTCCTAGCAGAGAACTTCCTGGACATGCAAAAAGATAAGCCTATCCAGATACAAGATGATTTTAGAACCCCAAATAGACCAGACCAGAACAGGACATCCCACCATCACCTCATAATCTCCACAGAATCAATTCAGACCAAGGAAAAGATCCTTAAAGCTGTCAAGGAGAAAAGATCAATCACCTAAAAAGGGAAACCAATTAGAATCACCTCAGATATCTCAGAAGCGACAAGTAAGGCAAGAAGAGCATGGCATGATATATGCCATGCCCTAAAGAAAAACAACTATCAACCAAGAATACTGTACCCAGCTAAACTCCTTCATAACCGAAGGTCAAACAAAAATCTTCCATAGCAAATAGAAACAGAAACAATATATCTCCACCAACCCAGCTCTACAAAAGTTAATTAAAGATGGCCTAAACACAGAAAACCAACAAGACCACAATAAAGGCCAAGAAACCGGACGCAAACAGAATCCAAGAACCAAAGGAAGAATCCAGTTCCTGCAAGCACCAAGAAGGTGGATAACATGGCAGGAATTCCCAAACACCTCTCAGTCCTAACTCTCAATAGTAACTGATTTATTTCCCTTTAAGTGATATAGACTGTCTAATTGGATTAAAAAGCAAGATCCTTCTATCTGCTGCCTTCAGGTGTCACACCATGCCCATAAAAACAAACACAATTTGAAAGTGAAATGATGGAACAAAATCTACCAAAATCTAACAAGTCCCCATAAACAGGCGGGAGTTGCTATCCTAATATCAGATTAATTAGACTTCAAATTCAAATTAGTGTGAACAGATAAGGAAGGTAGCTCCATACTAATTAAGGAATCTCTCCCTAAGGAGGGTATTACAATCCTAAATATCTGTTTGCTAAACATCACAGCACCAAAATTTATCCATGAAACACTATTTTCCCTCAAATCTCAGAAACATCCAAGGACATTAACACCACTATCCCCACTAGATAGATCAACTCTGCAAAAACTCAAAAGAGAAAACACAGATCTAAACAACTGCGTACATCCACTAGATTTAACAAACATCTACAGAATATTTCACCCAGCAACATCAGAATACACGTTTTTCTCAGCAGCATATGGAACATTTTCCAAAATAGATCACATTTTAGGTCACAAAGCAAACGTCAAAATTCAGAAACATTGAAGATATACCTTGCATTCTCTCAGACCACAAGGGAATAAAATTAGAACTCAACATCAAAAGCCACTAAAGACAGTCCTGTAACACATGGAGGCTGAACAACACACTGTTGAATCAACAGTGGGTCATGGAAGAGATTAGAAAGGAAATTCAAATGTTCATGATATTCAACACAAATTAACACACAATTTACCAGCTCCTCTGGGCCACAGCAAAGAAAATACTGAGGCAAGTTTATTGCTCTGAGTTCCTACATCAACAAATTGGAGAGATCTAAAACCAACAATTTAATGAAACATCTGAACCTCCTTGAAAAAGACCAGTAATATAAACCCCAATCCAGTAGACAGAAATAAATAATTAAATTAAATAAGAATTAAACAAATTAGAATCCAAATAAATTCCATAGAAAGAATAAAAAAGGTTGATTCTTTGAAAGAATAAAAAAGTTTGATTCTTTGAAAAAATAACAAAATTGAGAGAGCTTTAGCAAATCTTACTGGAAAAAAATAGAGTACACTCAAATAAATAAACTCAGAGAAGAGAATGGAAACATCACCACAGAATCAACCAAGATTCAGAACATTATAAGGGAATACTTCTCAAACCTTCATGCTAATAAGTTTGAGAACATGGTAGAAATGGACGATTTCCTAACAAATATTGACATGACGAAACTGAACAAGATGAGGTCAACCATCTTAACAGGCCCATGCCAAGCACTGAAATAGAAACAGCAATAAGAGACCTCCCATCCAAGAAAAGCCCAGGACCAGATGGACTTACAGCAGAATTCTACAAGGCCTTCAAAGCAGAGCTCACATCAATACTCCTCCAACTCCTCAATGAAATTGAAAGAGAAAGTTCACTACCGAACACGTTCTATGAAGCCATCATAACCCTCATCCAAAAACCAGGCAGGGACTCATCAAAGAAAGAGAACTATAGACCCATTTCTTTGATGAACATTGATGCAAAACTTCTCAACAAAATTTGGCCCAATCAACTTCAATCATTCATCCAAAAAATCATATAACACGATCAAACAGGATTCATTTCAGGGATGCAAAACTGGTTCAATATATGCAAATCAAATAATATAATTCATCACATCAACAGGAGCAAGGATAAGAGCCACATGGTAATCTCAACAGATGCAGAAAAAGCATTTGACAAGATCCAACCCCTTTATAATGAAGGTTCTGGAAAAAATAAGAATACAAGGAACATTCCTCAATACAATAAATGCTGTATATGACAAACCTGCAGCCAGCATTATTCTTAATGATGAAAAACTAAAGCCATTTCCTCTTAACTCAGGAACGAGACAAGGAATTCCACTCTCTCCACTTCTCTTCAATTTAGTATTAGAATGCCGAGCTACAGCAATAAAACAAGATGGCAACATAAAAGAGATCCAAATAGGGAACGATGAAGTAAAACTCTCCCTCTTTGCAGATGACATGATTTATACTTAAATCCCACAGACTGCATTCCCAAATTAGTCGAGCTGATTCAAAACTTTGGCAAACTAGCAGTGTATAAAATTAACTGTCAAAAATTAATGGCTTTTCTGTATGCCAACAATGAGCAAAGCGTGGTTGAAATCAGGAAAGCAACTCCATTAGTAGTAGCTCCACAAAAAATAAAATACTTGGAATTCATTTAACCAAAGAATTGAAGGACCTCTATGATGGAAACTTTAAAAACCTGTAAAAGGAAATTAAAACAGAACTTAGAAAGTGTAAAAATCTCCCATACTCCTGAATTGGAAGGCTCAACATCGTGAAAATGGCAATACTTCCTAAAGCTATCTACAAATTCAATCTGATACCTATCAAAATTCCAACCTCATTTTTCAAGGAAATAGAGGCAATCCAAAAATTCATATAGAACAATAAAAGACTCTGATTAGCAAAAACGATCCTTATAGAACAGTGCTGAAGGAATATCAATAACAAATTTCAAACTCTACTACAAAGCCATAGGAATCAAAACAGCTTGGTACTGGCACAAGAACAAACCTCAGGACCAATGGAATAGAAGTGAAAACCCAGAAATAAACCCACAGTGCTATAGCCATCTAATCTTCAATAAGGGAGCTAAAAAATAGAATGCAAGACAGCCTCTTCAGTAAACGGTGCTAGCATAATTGGTTAATCACTTGTAGAAAACTAAAGCTAGATCCCTGTATGTCACCCTGCACAAGAATCAACTCCAAATGGATCAAAGACCTAGGAGTCAAAGTAGACAATGAAAACATTGCAGGATGGAATAGAAAACGACCTAGGTCTGCTTCGCACAGGCCGAAATATTCTAATAGAGACCCAGAAACACAACAAATCAATGAAAGTTTGGACAAATGGGATTGCAAGAAATTGCAGAGCTTCTGTTTGTCAAAGGACTTAGCTAGCAAGATCAATAGAAAGCCCAAGAATTGGGAGAAGATCTTCACTAGCCATACAACGGACAGGGGTCTCATATCTAAAATATAATTGGAACTCAAAAAATTAAATCCTCCAACAATAAATCCTTAAAGAAACAACTGCCCAATTAATAAGTGGGCTAAAATCTTAAAGAGAAATTCTCTGAAGAAGAAAGAAGGATGGCCAATAGACACATGAAGAATTGCTCACCTCACTAGCCATAAAAGAAATGCAAATCAAAACAGCATTGAGATACCACCTCACCCCAGTTAGAATGGCTATAATCAAGAACTCTAATAACAATAGAT
This sequence comes from Dipodomys spectabilis, assembly GCF_019054845.1. Taxonomy (NCBI): domain Eukaryota; kingdom Metazoa; phylum Chordata; class Mammalia; order Rodentia; family Heteromyidae; genus Dipodomys; species Dipodomys spectabilis. The sequence continues at coordinate 237,074 of NW_024871404.1, read as the reverse complement.
GCTGGAGGGGATGTGGACGGAAGGGAACCTTACTTCATTGTTGGTGGGAGTGTAAACTTGTTCAACCACGTTGGAAAGCAGTATGGAGGTTCTTCAAAAGACTTCACATAGAGCTCCCCTATGACCCAGAAATCCCACTTTTGGACATTTACCCCAGTGAAAACAAACCAGACCATACTACATATACCAGCACAACTAAGTTTATTGCAGCATTATTTGCCATAGCTAAGAAATAGAACCAACCCAGATGCCCCTCAGTAGATGAATTGATCAATAAAATGTGGTATATAAACATAAACGAAGTCTATGCCTCCATCGGAAAGAATGACATTGTCACATTTGTTAGGAAATGGAAAAACTTGGAAACAATTATATTAAGTGAAATAAGCCAGACCCAAAGAAACACTAGGTCCAACCCTTCCCTTATTTACAATAACTAGTATATGTCTGAGACAAGCAGAAACAGTCAGTTAAGTTGATATTAGGTGAAATGAACCCCAAAATAAGAATTCAAATGTTTTTTTTCTTTCTTGTGATTGTTCCTAACATATTTATAAGATGATTTCTTTGTTGCTTTGTATGTCCCTCCCCCACAGTATAACCACTGTTTTCACTGTATTTGATACTGGTATACTTAGTGGAGGGGAAGGGATAAAAAACATTTTTTTTTAAATAGTGGTTCAGGAGGACCCATTGCAACAATGAGATGTACAGGTCCTCATGTCGAAAAACAAACTTTACAATTTCGGCAGTGGGTGAGAGGTGTACTGGGGTCGAGTGGTTGGGAAGGGAAGGTAAAGGAAAATAAAGGAGGACCGAAAAATTCTTGATAAGAAATGTACTCATTACCTTGCCATGTAATTTTAACCCCTCTGTATGTTATTTTTACAATAAAAAAAAGAAACTGAAAAAAAACTATCTCATAAGCTTTGCTAACTGGGTGGCTTTGAACTGCAGTCCTCAGATCTCAGACTCATGAGTAGTAAGGTTTACATGTGTGATCCATCTGCACCCAGCTTCCTCTTTTATTTTGTTATGGTGAGTTCTAGCTGATTTCTCTACTCCTTGTAGTTCCTAGCAACTACAAAGTAGGTCTAGAGGTACCCCATACATTATAGTAGTCCTTAGGTCCAAGTGACAGCTGAGTGCAGGAAGGAGATGAGTCTAATATAAAATACACTGCTGTCTTGGTATTAAAAAAAAAAAAAACAAACTAACAAACACCTGAGAGTAGTTCACATCTGTAATCCTAGCTACTCAGAATGATGAAATCTGAAGATTAACGTTTAAATACTAGATAAATTATGCTGAATTTTGATTAAAGCTCCTTTGGTGTTTTTTATTGTGTTTTATTTATATTCCTATTTTATTGTTTCTTACTGTGACTAGTGAAAAGCTGAATGACTTCCATGGCTTGTATTCCTAGATGACTTTGGAGGTATTCTAGTGAATTCATCAGAGGCCAGAGTTGTTCTACTCAGTTGAGTAGCCCGACACAAACCTGTGAATGACAATACTTAAATTGAGCAAAATTATATAAAATTAAAAATTCAGTCAGTTTACCTAGCCATATTTCAAATAAAAATAGAATTCAAGGTGTTCTTCCCAAGGTGTTCTTAAGCATAAAAGGTACCTAATGAATCATGTTCATTTTCTCTTTATGTTCGCCTTAATGGAACAGAGAATTCTAGTTAATGTCACATTGGTACAGTCATTGGGTCAATGTGAAGATGATCCTGCATGAGCTCATGCAGAGAGGCCATGAGATCACTGTCCGGACATTCTCTGCTGCCATTCATGTGGATTCCAGAAAATCATCCCCTTTTGAATTTGAGATTTTCCAAATATCTTTGAATACGAAGGAGTTGAAAGTCATTTCAAACAATGGGTCAATGAATGCACAGATGAGTTCCCAAAATACTTATTCTGGAAATTTTATTCAATATCGCAAAGCATTTCTGTAGAATTTTCTGGTGTTTTTGAAATCCTCTGTAAAGACATGGTTTTAAACAAGAAAATTGGATGTCCTGCTAGCAGACCCACTGGTTCCCTCTGGAGAACTGCTGGCTGATCTACTGAAAATTCCTTTTGTGTACACTCCCTGCTTCTTCCCTGGCAATGAATATGAGAAACAATGAGCTGTTCTTCTAAACATTTAATGAGAAGAAATGTAATCAGTTTTATACTGAAGTTCTAGGTAAACTACCATTTAAATTATTATTTTATTTTGTGAAAATACCGTATGGGGGGGTGACAATTACATGGGCAAGGTAATGAGCACAATTCTTATCAAGCATTGTTGCCTCCTCCTTTCTTTCCCCTTCCCATTCCTTCCTATCTCCCGACCCCCCGCCTCCCTCCTCCCCACCAAAGTTGTAAAGTTTGTTTTTAGACATAATGACTTGTACATCTCATTGTTTCAATTGGTCCACCTGTATCCCTATTTAAACGATTTGTGTTTTCCCTTCTCCTCCACAAATTATACCAACATCAACTACAGTGAAAGCAGAGATTATACGTGGGGGAGGGAAATACAAAGCAACAAAGAAATCATCTTATAAAAATGTTAGAAATAATCGCATGAAAGAAAAAAAAAACATTTGAATACTTATCTTGGGGTCATTTCACCTAACATCAAATTATCTGAACTTTTCTGCTTGTCTCAGATATAAACTAGTTGTTGCAAATAAGGGAAACCATGGGACCTATGTTTTTTGTGCCTGGCTTATTTCACTTAATATAATTTTTTCCAAGTCTTTCCATTTCCTAACAAATGGGGCAATGTCATTCTTTCTGATGGAGGCATAGAATTCCATTGTGTATATATACCACATTTTCTTGATCCATTCACCACTGAGGAGCATCTGGGTTGGTTCCATATCTTAGCTATGGTAAATAATGCTGCAATAGACATAGTTATGCTGGTAGCTTTAGTATAATCTTGTTTGTGATCATTTGGGTAAGTGCCCAAAAATGGGACTGCTGGGTCTTAGGGGAGCTCTATGTTGAGTCTTTTGAGGAGCCTCAATACTACTTTCCAAAATGGTTGAACAAGTTTACATTCCCACCAACAATGTAGTAAGGTTCCCTCCTGTCCACATTCCCTCCAGCATCTGTTGTTATTAGAGTTCTTGATCATAGCCATTCTAACTGGGGTGAGTGGTATCTCACTGCTGTTTTATGGCTAGAAAGGTTGAGCATTTCTTCATGTGTCTATTGGATATCCTTCCTTCCTCTTCAGAGAAGTCTCTGTTTAAGTCTTTAGCCCACTTATTCATTAGGCAGTTGTTTCTTTGAGGATTTGTTGTTGGGGGATTCAATTTTTTGTGTTCCAGGTATTTTTTCGATATGAGACCCTTGTCTGTTGTATAGCTAGTGAAGATCTTCTCCCAATCCGTGGGATTTCTATTGATCTTGCTAGCTATGTCCTTTGCCTTGCAGATTCTCTGCAATTTATTATTATGATTTAATCCTAGATTTTCTGTTTCTTTAAAGGTGAGCTGAAGTAAATACCAATCCTAAACACCCGAAAGAAATACAGACCAATGAAAAGAAAGGCTTACATTAGAGAAGGAGTTAAATCTCTCTGGCCATCCTCATTCAGCAACATTTCTAGAAGGACTACCTCTGCTACTTGAATCATAGACTACATTTCCAGAGAATTATGTATTTTAGTATAGTTTTATGTCACTTTAAAGAATAATATTCCAGGTACCAAGTGCTAACACTTGAAATCCTTCCTACATGGGAGGCTAATAGTTCAAACAAGCTCAGCCAGAAGAGTCTGTGAGACTTTTATCTCAAATGAAACAACAAAAGAGAAGAAGTACAGCTGTGGCCCAAGTGTGGTAGAGTGCTAATTTTGACCAAAAAAAAAAAAAGATCAGGGAGAGAATGTTTGACATTAACCTAAAATAATTCACCCATTACCTGATTGTGCAACTGTAACCCCTCCTTACATCACCTCCATAATAACATTAAAAATTGAGTGATTATAAAAAAACTCAAAAACATTACCCAGATCCTGATATCAACCCCAGGACATGTACAAAAAGCAAGAAAATAAAGTATTAATCTCATTAATGTCTTAATGAGTACAGCTGTGTAGATTTACTTCTTACAGTTGGTGATTTATTACCAAAATTATGTTCACAAAGAAAAATGTCCCATGTTTTGTAGCTTACTTTTCTCAGTTATAAATTAATCATTTACATATAGTTGTAGGAAAGATCCTTTACAATGATTAAATATTGTCTATCACCCAGAGAAAATGCATTGACTGCATCTCTCTCTGTCTCTCTGTCTCTGTCTCTGTCTCTGTCTCTGTCTCTGTCTCTGTCTCTGTCTCTGTCTCTCTCTCTCTCTCTCTCTTCCTTGAGAGGTGGAGAGTAATATTATCAATTCTTAATATGAAACAAATGCAGTAGCACCACTCTGAATTTAGTCAGACTCTCAAAAACTTACTCTTCTGGAAAATAAATCAAGGATCAACAAAATTCATGTTAAACTGAAGAAACCTCCTAGGAAAGCTTTTTTAGAGTATGTGATATTAATAATTGGTTCTGGACATCCATATGATTCTAATATTTCATTTGATACTTTTATAGCGTTCAGAAAATGTATTTTATATACATAGTAATACATGTGTCATTATAAACAAATACCCTTATCAAAATACAATATCTAAATGTCTTACCTACATTATTTCAACTTATTTCATTAAATCATGTGCTGTATTTTAGGGCAAAGTTTTTCATGATCCTTCCTATCATATTCTTTTCTCCATTCAGGAAGACCCATTACAATCCTTGATCTCATGGTCAAACCTAATATATGGCTCATTAGGACTTACTGGGATGTCGATTTCCCTCGCCTACTGTTACCAAATTTTGAATTCGTGGAAGGAATCCACTGAAAATCTGCCAAACCTCTGCCTGAGGTAAACCTATCCCTATTGGCTTGGTGTACTCTCTCCCTCTTTTCCCTCTTGCTTTTCTTCTCCCTCTTTCTCCTTTCTGCACTTCTTAAAGGCTTTGCATCCTCTCTCAGGGGTCTCCATCAACAAAATATATGTGAGAGAGGGGATGAAGTGTCTTGTTAATTGTGGAGTCGTGTATTTCCATTCATCTCTCTATGTTTCATGACTGTCAAGGGAATGGTAGGATAACGGGAATCTTGGGAGGATATGATCAGTTAAATTGAGCCCTCATTGTTGAAGTCATAATTAAGAATGCATTATTTATGTAAAGATTATTTACTGACCACAATATACCAGTAGAAAATGGTGGCTATCCAGAAAAAGAAATAGAAGCAGATTCTGAACACAGATTTTAATTCCATTTAGATGGGGTAACTAGAAAATAAAAATTATCTGAATGTGTTTCCAGACAAGAGCAGGGCTGAAGTCTCTGCTCCTAGAAGGGTGTGCTGGGCTCCTAATCCAAGGTAGCCAGCGAGGTAAGGTAGAGTGGAGTTATGAAGCAAGGGTCTGTCTCATTAGTTGCTCTGGAGCAGCAAAACCATGGTATACTTAAGCACAGGAAGTGCCTCTGGGCTCTGAATCCAGTTGAGGAAGCATTGGATTTTGCTGTTGGGTCCAGCTGGGTGTGTTTCTGGTGTCTGGAGCTATGTAGGCAGAGGGGTCCAGTTGTGGTACAGGCACAGGGCTGATGCTGCCTGTCTGCTGGTTGCAAGAAGGAAGAATGAATTCCCTCCTGGACAAACTGTGATCCTCAGATTGCTAATTTTTAGTAGCTAGGATTGCAGATATGAGCTACTATTGCCAGGCTCATTGTAGAAGCCTTACGTGCTTTTCTTTTTTCTATATTTTTAAGTCCAAGACCAGGACTCCCAAAGGCCACCTAATGCTTTCACTCCATGTTTCTACTAACTTAGCCAGGCCTCTCCATCCCCTCAATGCCTCTTTTCTTCCAACTAATTTTTTCCTTTTATTTTTTGGTTTGACATTGTTAAATTTTAATTAATGAATTTATTTATTTTTCTGTTGCTTCTAGCACTTGAACTTAGGGCCTGGCCACTGTCCCAGGGTGTTTTTGCTACAGGTTTACACTCTTTATAACACTTGAGCAGTAGCTCAAATTTTTTGTTGTGTGTGTGTGTGCGTGTGTGTGTGTGTGTGTATGTGTGTGTGTGTGTGTTAGAGAAATTTATTGGAAATAAGAGTCTCATTGAAACTCCTGGCTTTTGGTAGATATGGCGCATACCTAAATATCTAGCAATTCAGAAGATGAGATCTGAGGGTCCCAGTTTGAAGCCAGCTTGGAAGGAAAGTTTTTGAGACTCTTAGCTTGAATTACCTACCAAAAGACAGAAGTGCAGTTGTGTCTCAAGTGCTAAAATGCTTGAACAATAGAAGCTCCAGGATAGAGGCCAGACCCTGAGTTTAAGATCCAGGAATACCTCTCGCTAATGAATGTCTTTAGGGCTTAGATGTGTGGCTCAGTGTGAAGAGTACCTGCTAATGAGCAGAAGCATTACATACTCAGTTCAAGGGCAGGCTTTTGTAATATAATTGGCCTGAAGAGGAGTCTGAAGTTCATTTTCGATTTCTTTTCATCTGTCTCTCGCTTTCACTACCTCAGGTTTCTTTGCAATTTTTACTCCACTTTAAAACTTCAGACAAGTGACTTCAAACACTTCCCACTGAGCAACAATTTAACTCCTAATTGAAGCATATAACTTAACTTATGAGCTAACGAATTAAAGGCAGAATTATTAATTTTCTTACAATCTAAGAGAGTCAGCATATTGGGAGCAAACTCAACTTTCAACATGAAAATGTGTTTTAAAATATTTTCCAACCAGGAAGAAATAGTAGTGAATACACCATTATTTATTGAAATTAAGGAAGTTGATGATGTAGCTTTCAAAATATCCAAACACATAGGAAAGAAACTCAGACATGTTACTGAGAAACAGATACTCTACTTGCTCTAGCTGAGAATTGTGTGTGTGTGTGTGTGTGTGTGTGTGTGTGTGTGTGTGTGTGTGTGTATCCACCCCCTACAGGTCTTCAACTCAAGCCTAGGTCCTTTCAACTGCTTATTCTGTGCAAGGATGTCGCTAAACCACTGAGCCACAAGTCTTTTTCTGGCTTCTTACTAAAAAGCCAGGGGTTTTCCAGTCGATTTAATTTTCTGATCCTCCACTATTACTGTGGGTGCTGCCAAAAATGACAGTTCATTGAATTAGGAGTAACATGGAAGTCACTTTTGCAAGATGCAAAGTAACCAGTTCATTAATTGGGAGTTACACAGAATCACAATTAGAGTGCCTTCAAACACATTGTTTCTGAAGAATTTATCTGAAGCCCAGAGCATAATCAAAACCCATTAGCCACAACATGTGAGTAGCATATATTTATTATATAGAATATGTAAAATGAATTTTATCCTGAATTAAAAGCTATGCTGGGTGTGGTACTTAAAATAATCACAAATAAGTGTCATTTAAATGAAACCCAGACTGGAGGCTTACCGTAAGCAGCAGAGCATCTGCTTTGTGAGTACAAGGCCCTGATTCCTAGCCCCAGGACCATAAAGAAGAAGTAGAAGAAAGTGAAAGGGAAGGAGAAAAAGAAAATAAAAAGGGCAATGAAGGGGTGAGAAGAGGGAAAAGGAAACAGAGGAGAAAGGAAGAGCAGGAGAAAGAGGAGAAGGAGGAAAAAGGGAGAAAGAAGAGGGGACAATGTGGGAAGGAATAGGAAAATGGACCAGGGGAAAGAGGAGGACAGGAAACAGGAGGAGAAAGATAAGTGCAATATAACAAGAAGAATGTTGGAAAACATTTTTCATAAGTGATATGCATGTGTGTGGCAGGATTATTTTTTAATCAGAGAGACAGCTATCCCAATAACAATGTGGGTAAGTACCTGCTGCTAGATCACTTTATTCTGAAGGCATGCACTGCTCCACATTTCTGCATTGAGGAGTTCAGAAGACATCTGGAGTTTGCTGTATTACAGATTCACCTCAGGATTTCTTTTTCATGTATCATATATGGGAAAGAACTAAATGAAACCTTCCTTAATTTAAAAAAAATAGAAGCTACATTCATTTGTGTTACTGTGCATGAAGAAATCCTGGAGATTTCTGGTTAATTCAGAGGGTCTGAAGAAAAATTATAGGACAAGAGGAAAGTAAAACTGTTTTTTATTTGTTTTGTTTTGTTTCGTTTTTGGTCCGGTCGTGGGGCCTGAACTCTGGGCCTGGGGGCTGTCCCTCAGCTCTTCAGCTCAAGACAAGCGCTCTTCCACTTGAGCCACAGTGCCACTTCTGGCTTTTTTCTTTTTTCTTATGTGGTGCTGAGTTATCTAACCCAGGGCCTCATGAATGCAAGGCAAGCACTCTACCACTGAGCCACCTTCCTAGCCCTATAACTGTTTTTAAAGTATAAGTTAGCACTGATGTAAATATTTAGGGGATGATTTTCCTTTTCTTTTGCCAGCTGTTCAGTGCTACACCAAGGCTGTGCCCTGAATCCCCTTCTGTGTCACTATGTGAACTTCCATTTTATTAGTTCCTGTGGGAGTGGGTTCCATCTTCAGGTCACCTGTTGGGAAGTGGGACCCCCTGTCTTGGGGTGTATGCACATTGAGAATCTGTGTGCACATGCTCCACAGCACTGCCAGATGAGCCTGAGTGGAACTGCAGAGGCTGGCTGGGGGTCTTAGCCTACCCATACTTCCCACCCTAACTGCTTCCCCTCACAGCCTTGCTTCCCTGATTTCATCCAGGAGACGGCAACCATGGGGTTGGAGTCGAGTCCACTGCCACCCTCTCGTCCTCCAGCTGTGCTGGTACTGGTCTGCAGTGGTCCTGGGTGTGAGTGGCATCCCAGGGAGACTTCATTCTGAGGTCACCACCTGCCCCCCTGGGTGCATACTGAACAGTCCAAGGGAGAAGAAAGGCGGGGCAGGCAGACAGCACCCTGGTGGCTGAGCAGCCCAGCCTTGGTCCATCTCACCAGTCTTTATGCCAGTCGGGGGACTGGAGCCCTGTGCTGGTCCCTCTCCAAGTGGGCTTGTGACAGCTGCAGCAGCTTAGATCCCTGGAGCCACTTCAACATCTCCACAGACCTCCATTTTCTGGTCCGCTACATGGCCATCCCAGCATATGCCGATCATCACCAGAGGAGCTTGGACTTACATCACACTCACCACAGCACTGGGGACCCGAAGCCCCTCACCTTTCTTTGCCACTTTCCCTCCATCATCTTCCTGGTCCACGTGAGCCTGGCTGTGGGTGCCATTCTAGGGACACACTGTCTGGAGGCAATAGGCTCACCTACTCTCGCTGGGATCCAAAGCAGGGGAATGGTTCTGACCTTGGGAGTGTAGGCCACCCAGATGGAAAGCAGCACTTGGGGTCTGCCCTGCCTCTCCTCCTGGCTTTGGCCCCTGAGGCTGTGTTGTTTGGTTTGGTCACTGATGGAGTTTTTTTGGCTGCAGCCCACCACAATGGGTGCTGCACTTGCTGCAGCAGAAATGTGGTGCCCAACACCTCCTCAGGGTCACCACACAGACCTCTGATTGGTCTACATGGGCTGGGTGAGAGTGACTTCCCAGGACTCCCATTGGAAATGTCACTCCCTTTTATGGGACCAGAAGCAAGACGACATATATAATTTACAATTTATAATGTTTTCCTTCACTGAGATAAACAGTACTAAGAGAAAAATATTATATTTTACTTCAACAAAATACATAACCTATATCACTTCAACCTGTTAAACCATTGTAATATTTTATATCCAATAGATATTTTTTCTGTCATTCTTTTTTTTTACTTTTGAATATAACTAAAGTAATATATTTTGTGCATTTTATCAAACTTCATTTGCAGTTACTTCATTTGCAATTTTTTCAACTTGTTAGACTTAATAATGTGTTTTTGGAAAACAATTTTATTTTACTTTTATTTCAATTTGCCATTATGGTCTTATAAATACAAACAATAAAGTCCATTCTTGCTAGTATCGAGTTCAATGTCTTGTGGATACTACAGACTAAATGATATAACATTCAATATCATACAGTAATGTGTATCACTTTTATTAAAACTGCTCCATAAAATAATTAGTAATTCAGGCAGCAGCTGCATTATCTGACATGCTAAGCTAGTAGGAACCTAGTTGCAGCCCACCCACCTCCAGCATTCTAAAGCGCCAGGCCTGGGGACTGTTGGAGATCAGGTTGTACCTGCTGTTGGGCTAGGGCAGCCCCCAGTGGCCACTGTATGAATGGCAGATGCCATTGACACACATCTAGTGCCCACCTGCTCCATGGGCCTGGGCCCTGACAATTCAGCCCTGGGAGTGCATACACACATTGTGGTGGGGCCACCTGCCTGGGAGTGCAGAGTGAATAAAAGCCACGCTCCTGATCCACTTGTACAGTATTTATCCTACGTGGAGCAGGAGATGACTCTGCTTGGTTGTGGGGAGAAGATAAGAAAGGCAGGCTCAGGCAGAGTGATGCCATCTTTTGTGCCGAGGCTGACATGGAAACTTTCCTCTGTGCACTGCTCTCATGGGCTCCGGCTCCCCTTCCAAGCTTCTTGTCTGGGGAGTAGCAGCCATTGACACTCATGTCTGGTATTCGTGGCTGCTCTTTTGGATTGGCTTGTTACTTTATACAAAGAGAGCCCCACCTTCAGACAGCAGAGTTACATTCTGGGCTGTGTAAAACGTTCTGTATTTGAGCATTCCAGTGTAACGTTTCTGAAATGTTTCCTGTAAAAGTGTTGTGAAATTTGTATTTTAGGTGTTGAGGTGAGGAGGATCCAGATTATGAACACAGTTTCCTACAAGCCTTTCATCTAAAAATCAAAACAGATTGCCCCTAAAAATGCCTATCAATAAATAAATTTAAGAGGGAAAAAGGCTGTTTTCTCATAAGATTGAAATACACTACTTCGATAGTAATTCCCTATCCTGGAAATGATTGGCCAGACCTAAGAGTTAAGTGCCTCATTAGAGGCAGAGTGTTTATTAGCTTTATCCAAAGAGAGGGAAGAAAGAAAAAATCCATGGTTTATTTTACAGACTCAAAGTGGTAATGCAAAATGAGAATCACAAAAAAAAAAAACTCTGCACGGTCTAGATCTCCAGTGCTGCACCCAGCATGGCACTTTCTGCCTTTTCCGGCTGTGGTTAGGTCCACCTGCCCAGTGGATCAGTTGTCGTCAAGGCATCTTGGTCCTGAAGTGGGACTTGGATTACCCAATGGTGGTTGGGACGGGACCTGGCTAAGGACAGTATAAAGACCACTTCCATGGCATGACTTCTTTGTTCTCCATGCAAGTAAGATTACAAAACGAATTTCTCTGAATTTGACTCCAGAAAACAATCACTGAACCCAAAGGCTAGGCCACCAAACACCTTCTACCCAACTCCATTCCCCCCTTCCTCCCTGCTTGGGAAAGAGCAAAATAATTTTGCAGGTTTTGGTACACACAAAAATCACCCATCATCTCTCCTGGTAAACTGGGTAGCAAGTGACTAAGTCATGTAACTGCATAATGCTCCACTCATTATTCTGGACAACATCTTCAGGTCGTTTGATGCTTTATTTTTTTTTTCTTTTTGTTGGTCATTGCTCTTGAACTCTGGGCATGGGGATTAACACATCCTGAGCTCCTCAGCTCAAGGCTAGCCCTCTACCACTTGAGCCACAGTTCCACTTCCTGTTTTCTGGTGATTAGTTGGAGATAAGAGTTTGACAGACTTCCCTGCTAGAGCTTGCTTTGAACCGTAAGTTTTTAATTGTAAAATTGCTGTACACAGGAGTTACAGTTACATGAACAAGGTAATGAGTACATTTCCTATTGAGCATTGCTGCCTCCTCCTTTGTTTTCCCCTTACAATCGCCTCCCTCCCACCTCCCCAACTACACCCCCTCTGTAGCCAAAGTTGTAAAGTTTGTTTTCTTTAAATAAATATATATATATGTATATATAGTAAAAACGTTGTACACCGGGGCTACACTTTCATGAATAGGGTAGTGAGTACATTTCATAGCAAGATTTGTTACCTCCTCCTTTGTTTTCCCTCTACCATCACTTCCCTCCCGACCTCCCCAATACCTCCTGACCCCACCCACATTGTAAAGTTCGTTTTCAACATAGTGTCCTGTGCATCTTGTCTTCACAATGGGTCAGCCTCTATCTTCATTTAAGCATTCCTTCCAGTCCCCAAATTACAAAAATATATATACTAGTTGCAGAACACTGGCATCAAATCCAGTAAAACAGGGTTTATACTGTCGGGAAGTACATACAAGAGAAACGAACATTCACATTGTGCATTATAAGTACATTAAAAACACTAGCACTAGCAAGAAAGAAAAAAAAAAAAAACCAGTGTCCCTGTCTTGGGGTACATTTTGCTTAACATTATCTCATGTGGTCATATGTATATAGACTTTGACTTCTGTTTGTCATAGACATGTACTAGTCTTTGCAAAAAAAAGGGAGACCATGGGACCTATGTTTCCTTGGGCTGGCTTACTTCAACTATAACTTTTTCCAAGTCTCTCCCGTTCCTAACAAATGAGGCAATGTCATTCTTTCTGATGGAGGCATAAAAATCCATTGTGTATATATACCACATTTTCTTGATCCATTCATCTACTGAGGGGCATCTGGGTTTGTTCCATATCTTAGCTATGGTAAATAATGCTGCAATAAACATGATTGTGCTGGTAGCTTTGGTATGACCTTATTTGTGATCATTTGGGTAAATGCCTAAAAGTGGGATTGCTGGGTCATAATGGAGCTATCTGTGGAGTCTTTTGAGGAATCTCCATACTGCTTTCCAGAGTGGTTGAACAGTTTACACTCTCACCAACAATTCAGTAGTGTTCCCTTTTGGCACATCACCTCCAGCATCTGTTGTTATTATATTTCTTGATTATAGCCATTCTAACTGGGGTGAAATGGAATCTCAGTGTTGTCTTGATTTGAAATTCTTTTATGGCTAGAGAAGCTGAGCATTTTGTCGTATATCTATTGGCCATTCTTATTTCCTCTTCAGAGAAGTCTCTAAGTCTTTAGCCCACTTTTTAATCAGGCAAGTGTTTCTTTGAGGATTTGTTGTTGGGGATTTAGTTTTTTGAGTTCTAAGTATATTTTAGATATGAGACCCTTGTCCATTGTTTGGCTAGTGAAGATTTTCTCCCAGTCCGTGGGCTTTCTGTTAATCTTGCTAGCTAAGTCCTTAGCCTTGCAGAAGCTCTGCACTTTCATGCAATCCCATTTGCCCAAACATTCTTTGATTTGTTGTGCTTCTGGATCTCTATTAAGAAAATTTCGGCCTGTGCCTAGGAGCCCTAGAGTTTCTCCTATGCCTTTCTGTAATGTTTTTATGGAATCTGTTTTTATTTCGAGGTCTTTGATGCAATTGGAGTTGATTCTGGTGCAGGGCGATATATACAGATTTAGTTTTCTACATGTATTTACCCAATTTTGCCAACAACATTTACTGAAAACGCTGTTTTTTTTTTCTTTCCATTCAATATCTTTAGCACCCTCATGAAAGATTAAGTGGTTATAGATCTATGGGTTCATTTCTGGGTCTTCAGTTTTACTCCCTTGATCCTCAGGTTAGTTCTTGTGCCAGTACTAAGCTGTTTTGATTACTATGGCTTTGTAGTTGAGTTTGAAATTTGAAATTGATATTCCTCCAGTGCTGCTTTTTCAACTAAGGCTTTTTTTGTGCTATTCTGGGGCTTTTATTGTTCCATATGATTTTTTGGATTAATTCTTCTATTTCATTGATGACTGAAGTTGAGATATTGATAGGTATCACATTGAATTTGTAGATAAATTATGGTAGTATAGCCATTTTCACGATGTTAATCCTCCCAATCCTGGAGCATGGAAGGTTTTTCCACTTTCTTAGTTCTCCTTTACTTTCCTTTTTCAGATTATTAAAGTTTTCATCATACAGGTCCTCTACCTCTTTTGTTAAGTTAACCCCTAAGTGTTTTATTTTTTGTGGGGATATTAAAAAAAGGGGTTGCTAATTTCAGCCATGCTCCTCTCATTATTGGGATACAGGAAAGCTATTGATTTCTGAGTGTTAATTTTATACTCTGCTACTTTGCCAAAGTTTCCGATCAAGTAATTGAGAGTTGACATTATGGGGTTTAAATACAAGATCATGTCATCTGCAAAGAGGGAGAGTTTTACTTCATTTTTCCCTATTTGGATCCCCTTTACGTCAGCATCTTGTCTTATTGCCCTAGCTAGGCATTCTAATACTAGGTTGAAGAAGAGAGGAGGGAATAGACATACTTGTCTTTTTCCTGAATTTAGAGGAAATGGTTTTAACTTTTCACCATTACGTATAATACTGGCTGTAGGTGTGTTATATACATCCTTTATCATATTGAGGAATGTTCCATGGATTCCTAATTTATCCAGAGCCAGCATCATAGATTATTGGATCTAGTCAAAGCTTTTGCCGCATCTATTGGGATAATATGTGGTTCTTATCCTTGCTCTTGTTGATGTGGTGGATTTTATTAATTGTCTTGTGTATATTGAACCAGCTTTACATCCCTGAAATAATCCTGTTTGATTGTGGTGTATGATTATTTTAATGAGTTGTTGAAGTCAATTGGCCAAGTTGTTTGACAAGTTTTGCATCAATGTTCATCAAAGAAATGGGTCGGTAGTTCTCTTTTTGATGAGTCCCTACCTGGTTTGGGGATGAGGTTTTGTCCTGAATTCATTAAAATAGTGTGGTAGAGAAGTTTTGCTTTCAATTTCATTGAAAAGATGGCGGAGTATTGGTGTGAGTTCTGCTTTGAAGGTCTTGTGGAATCCAGTTGTAAATCCGTTCAGTCGGTGGCTTTTCTTTGGTGGGAGGTCTTTTATTGCTGCTTCTATTTCAATGCTTGATATGGGTCTGTTATGATTGTTTAAATCATCTTGAGTTAGTTTGGGCACGTCAATATTTTCTAGAAATTTGTTCATACATTTCTTATTTTCAAACTTACTATCATAAAGGTTTGAGAAGTATCCCCTTAATATATTGTGAATCTTGGCCATTTCTGTAGTGATGTGTCCATTCTCATTTCTGAGTTTGTTTATTTGGGTGTGTACTCCTTTTTGCTCATAATATTTGCAAAGGGTCTGTCAATTTTATTAATTTTTTAATAACTCACTCTGATTTGTCAGTTCTTTCTATAGTTTTTTAATCTAATTCAGTTAATTTGGATTTATTTTTAATTATATGTTAGTGTCTACTGGATTGAGGATTAGCTTGTTGTTCTTTTTCAAGGAGCTTTAGGTGCCTCATTAAATTGTTAGTTTCAGATCACTCCAATTTGTTAATGTAGGAACTCAGAGCTATAAACTTTCCTCTGACTACTGCCTTTTCTGTGTCCCAGAGGAGCTAGTAATTTGTGTTTATTTTTGTTAAATATCGTGAACATTTGCATTTCCTTTCTAATCTCTTCCTTGACCCACTAGTCGTTCAACAGTGTGTTGTTCAGCCTCCATGTGTTACAGTACTTCCTTTGATGGATTTTGGTGTTGAATTCTAATTTTATTCCCTTGTGGTATGAGAGAGTGCAGGGCATAATTTCAATCTTTCTGAATTTGGACAGATTTGCTTTGTGGCCTAGAATGTGGACTATTTTGGAGAATGTCCCATGTGCTTCTGAGAAGAAGGTGTAATCTGATGCTGCTGGGTGAAATATTTGGTACATGTCTGTTAAGTTTCATTAATCTATGCAGATTTTAAGATCCAAGTTTTCTCTGGTGAGATTTTGCTGGGTTGATCTCTCCAGTGGGGATTGTGCTGTGTTAAATCCCCAAACAATTAATATCTTTGGATCGATGTGAGAGCTGATTGAAAGTATGTTTTCTTGGTTAAATTTCGGTGCTCCGTTATTTGGTGAGTAGATATGTAGAATCATAATATCCTCCTGAAGGAGAGATCCCTTAATTAGTATGTAGTGACCTTTATCACATCTCATTTATTTTTAACCTGAAGTCTATTTATTTAATATTCGGATTTAAAGGCTTGCCTGTTTATAGGGTCCATTTGTTTGATATTTTTTAAATTCCAGCCTTTCACTTTCAGAATATGTTTTTTTTTAACTTTTATAATTTTTTTGTGAAAATTCTGTATAGAGGGGTTACAATTACATGGGCAAGATAATGAGTACATTTCTTATCAAGCATTGTAGCCTCCTCCTTATTTTTTGTGGGCAAGGTGTGTCTCTTGAAGACAGCAGATAGAAGGAACTTGTCTTGTTATCCAATTGGACAATCTATGTCGCTTAATTGTAGGGTTAAGACCATTAATATTGAGGGTTAGGACTGAGAAGTGCTTGTCTTTCCCTACGTTTTTATTTATTTTTGAGGGGGTGGGAATCTGTGGCTTGGCTGTTCTTGTTGTGATTACATATTTCTCTGTTTGTGGACTGCATCATTGCCTGTATTCTGTTCTTGTTGGTTTTCTACAGGTAGAACGTCTTTGAGGCCTTTTTGAAGAGCTGGTTTGGTAGCAATATATTGCTTCAGAATTTCCTTGTTGTGGAAGGTTTGTATTTGTCTTTGTGCTGTGAATGAGAGCTTAGCTGGGTAGATTATTCTTGGTTGGTAGTTATTTGTCTTTAGGGCATGACATACCTCTTTTCAGGCCATCCTTGCTTTTATAGTGTCTGCTGAGAAGTCTGAAGTAATTCTCATTGGGTCTCCATTACATGTGATTGTTCTCTTCTCCCTGGCAACTATAAGAATTCTTTCTTTTGTGGCTATTGAGCTGGTACAGCTTATAATGTGTCAGTGGGATGAACTTTCTGTTCTGGTATATTTGGGTTACTAAAAGCTTTTGGTATCTGGATGGGCCTGTCCTATTGTATATTTGGGAAATTCTCTGCTAGGATTCTGCTAAATTCATTTCCTCATCCATTGGCTTCGCTCTGCAGGCCCTCTTGTATTCCTATTATTCTCAGATTAGGCACTCTGAATGTATCCTGTATTTCCTGCAGTGATCTGTCATGCTTCTTAGTTTTGTTTCTCTATGGAGTCTAAACTGTCTTCAGCCACCAATATTCTTTCTTCAGCCTCTTCCATTCTACGTTGAAGGCTTTTAACTTTGCTGTTTAACTCCGTTTCTTCTTGCTGGTCTTTCTTAATGGTGGCCAGTTCCTTATTAAAGTTTGCTTTCAAGTCTTGAATAGATTGCCTTACCTTCTGGAGTTGGTTATCCGATTTCTCTTTTCACTCTTTAATCTGGGTTCCTAACTTTTCATTTGATTCTTTCTACCTCTGCTGGAGTTCCTCTATCTTTTTATTTGTGGAGGCCATTAAATCATCTATTAGCTTCTGGTTGGCCTCATTTCGTTCTTATAACTCTATGTAAGGTGTCCAATTTTTCATTCAGCAGGTTTATCAGCCATACTTTTAATCTATCTTTAACTTTATCCTCTAGGTAATTCTGGGACTGCTCTCTAGCTTGCTTATGTGAAGATGGTGTTGGGGTTTGTTGATTGGCTATTTTTCTTGTGTTTCTTCAGTTAATTCTACCCATTTGGAGACAAGAACCACACTGGTACCACAGTAGGACAGTCGTTTATGAGAGAAGCCAACCTGGTGTCATGTAGATGTGTAGATCTTAGAGTTTCAAAGTTATGGGTAGATGTTTTCCTATTTAGCTCTCTTTTCTTTGCTTGGAGGGAATCTTGTGGCTTTGGCATTGACATTACATATAGTTGTAACTTTTGAGACAATCTAAGTTTGGCTAATTAGTCTGCTCCTTAGAGTCAAGAGGAGTCCCTTGTACTGAAAGTAGTCAAATGGAATCAATTTTGTAGTCATATATAGAAGCAACTGGGTTGGGTCAGGTATAAGTCATTAGGGATCAATGGGCTGGATCAGATAGGGAAGTGAAGGGTGTGATTGGAGAGATATGAACTTAAGTTCTGAAGAGAACTTGGGTATAATGATAGTAGAGGGCTAAGAACAGCTTGGGGGTATATGTAGTAGTAGGAGAATAAATATCTTGTTACTGAGTGTAAGAGGTTGAAAAGAATTCAAAGAAAGGTTATGTAGGGAGCAGCTTAGAGATCGAGATGAAGATAAGAAAAATAACTTACGTATAAGTGTATTTGGGAGACTTGCTGAGATTAGAAAAAGATCATTTAGATATTATTGGAAAGTTGCTTAATCTAGGTTAACTCCTGTAATTATTTTTTACATACATAAATGGAGGCCTTACTTTGTGTATAGAACTAGACAGGGTAGTTCTGATGGAGTAATAGTATAACGTGGAGAGAGAGGAGAAGGAGGGAGTGAGAAAAAAAGAAAGAAGAAAAAAATACAAATTAGAAAATTTGAAAGTGGAAGAAGAAACCAACTAATAATGAAAAATAGAAGCTTTAAGTGAAATAGCAAATCCTAAATTAGAATACAAATAAGTTACACATAGAAATACAAATGAACAACAAATGATCAGACATAAAAATTAACAAAGCAAAAAAAAACCCCACCAAGAATAAAATACTAAAGAATGGGTTTTTCGGGTTCTTTGCGGGAGCTTTATTCTCCCTGTAATCCTCAGAGCAGCTTCCAGGTGGAACCTTGTATGCCTTGCTGTAGTCCACTTTCCTTGTGGCTTGGTTGGAAGCAGATGGTCTTTTGATGGAGGAGGGTGCCTGCTATATAGAGTCCCACTTTCAGGCCCATTGGCAGGGAGTTTGGGGGGTTTCAGGTTTGTAGACTGCTATCATAGACCTGGAGTTGGGTTCCCAGGCTTTCCAAGATAGCCACAAGAGCCTTAGGAACAGAGCTTTTGTCTGTCTTCTGTTTTGCTGTGATCCTTCCCTTTTGGAAGGGGGCTTGTGTCAGGGGGCTTTGGGATTCTACAGGGAATTGCCACCCCCGGCAGTGAACCCCATTGTATTACACACAAGGTCTGTAGCTGGCAGTGTGTTGTACCACAGAGGCTGTGCTGTGGTGGGTAAGATGGAGTTGGCCGGTTCTCAGTCAGAGGGTCTGAGTATTAGCAGGTCCAGGTGTGTGTGTGGGGGGGGGAGGGTGGCTCTGCTGATTCTGAAGGGTCTCCTCTGTTGCAGCGTGGGGATTCCTGGCACTGGGAGGACTGGGTGGAGGTTGGTGCAGCAGGCTAATGTGGACTGAGGCGGTCCATGCTGGTCTGCAGCAGGTGTGGTGGGAGGTGGTGCGTGGTGTTGGGCAGCCTTGGAGGTTTTGGCTTGTGGTTACTAGGTGTGTCAGCAGAGATGCCTGCAACAGCTTGGTGGTGCAGCAGCTATGAGAGTCTGGGGTCTGCGCAGGGTGGCAGCAGGGAGAGAGCCGGTCCCAGAAAAGTGCAAAGTCGGCAGGGCAGTTGCCAGCAGAGCATATAGCAATTGATTGCCTTCAGCTGTGGTTTGCTGGGGACCTTGTGCAGAGTTGGTGTGGGGGGGGGGGGGCTCACGGGGATCCTGCCAGTGCTGCAGGTACGGGCTGATTTGGGTGCTTACCTGGTGGTGCCAATTTATGGCAATTGTAATGGTGGTCATATTGCTTAATTCACTCCTTCCCTGTAGCCACTCTGGGGGGAGGGCGGGTTTGTGGGGCATTTTCCAACATTTCACCAGATTCCCTCCTAAATTTCTGCGGGTCTAGTATTGAGCACTTTCTTCAGCTTTTGGGTGTTCCTCCGTTTACAGTATACAGAAAGTCCCAGGCCAGCATGGCATGGAGTTACGTGGTGCAGCTGCTCTGGAGGAGCCCCATTTACTGCTTCTCTTTTGCCTTGTATTTATTTGCCTGCTGGATAGACCTTTTGTAGTAGAAAAAGCGTTTAGGTATTTAAAGTTTGATTGGAGTGGATCTCTTGATGTAAAGTGTGGCTCTTTTGGTAAGAGACACTTAGTGGGGCTACCTGTGAGTGTGCTGCCATCTTCCCACAATCCGTCTGAATTTTTAAAATATATTTATTCTAGGTGTTTACTGGAGCATTGCAGTTTTTTTGGAATTTAAGGTTTTCTGTAAAACTTTGTCTCCAAGTAATCAAACAGCATTAAATATTACATTTAAAAGGTATCACATAGCACCTACATTTTGGAATATAATATTAAGATGAAATTTTTATTGTTTGTACAAAAACCCTTTTAAGTCCAAATGGGATATATGCTCATTTCAGCAGCCTTGGGTCTCCTTACTCTTTTTTTGTCTCCAGTATCTTTCTTGTTTTGGAACAAGTGTCAAGGACTGTCCATCCCTTCCAAAGTAAGATTATTCCATTAATTTCATAGAAAAGGAATCCAGACTGCCTGCATCTCAAGACAGCTTTGAGTATAATGATAATCTGATAACTCACATCAGTGAATTTTCAAATTGATATTGATAATTTTTGTAAACTATTCATTAAAGAGTTTCCATAAAGCAAGAATAAAGATAATGTTCTGCTTTCTAAGAAGATTAAAAACAGTATAATTCAACAAAACACATTCTATTCGCAGATTACATGGTGAAGAATTTCTCTTTCATTATAGTACTTACCACTGACCCTACCTTCAAACATGTAACTTTATTCAATTTTCCTGTTCTAGCTTTCATTTCGGTACTAGCATCAGTAATCTCTTTCTAATATTTGACAATGAAATTCCACTTATTGATAGAAAGCTCAATTCATATAGGCAAAGACAGACTCATGAAAATATCATAGAGCATAAAATATTGAATATCATTAACGTGATTATATGCAAATATTCTATGAATCAATATAAGCACCACATAAATGTGCATTTTCATGTAATTTTAAACTGCAAAACAGTGATATATCTATGTCAAAAAATAATTCAGATCAATACTAGAAAAGAATAGGCTAAACCTATTGTATAATTTCCAATATTTTTTGTAAAAAAATTTTTTTTCATTAACTTTCTCTTTGGGCCCTTCCTTTCCTAGCAACCAGTGATATGTCATTGTCCCTAGATTTTAGTCACCTCTGAGTAACCTCTTTCATTTCCACCTCCAGTTAGTCCCTCATGTTAAATACCTGAGGAATAGGGAAGGGGGTATCAGCAACAGGGGTGTCAGGGATCAGGTGGCTGGAACCATGGTGTTATGAATTATGGGTAGCAGAACAGAGTAGCAGAGATTAGGATACCAAGGAAAGGGGAATTGTTACTAATCACTGAGTTGCATTGGCAGGATATTGGGTTGCAGAAAGAGTTTAGAAGGGATTGGGGTACCTAATACAGGTATCTAGACAGTTTAGCAGGGACAAGAATCCAAAGACAAAGTGAAAGACTAAAAATTGTGAGGGATTAGGATGTGGCACAATCAGGGTAACAAGGTCATGGGTGTGCAAACTGGGTAGCCAGTACTAGGATAGAAGCAATTGGCATGGTAGACTGTTGTGGTGTAGAGCTCAGGAATTCCCTCTCCGGTTTTTGCTGTTAGATCTTTAGAGAACTACTGCTACCAGCTCATTGTCAGCATGTTGGTATGAGGCATGTGCCATCCATAAATGTCTACTCCAAGTAGATTGCATTCTTTGACACGAGCTATAGGATTTTTGCCCTAAGCATCCTGAGGGACCACACTCCACAATGCTGCAGAACAGGCTCCACATAGTAAGCTGCAATCAACTTTTACAAACCTCACTGCTCCTCTCTAAAATCAATTATCATGATAGCAAAGGATCTGAGGAGTGCTCAGCAGCAGTGCTCTGGGAAGCTCTCACTTCTTACCTTGGCATTCTGGGAGCTCATTTGAAATGGTCAAGAGCACTTGCTCTGTCTTCTCTGTCGAAGTGCTCATCACCTTCAAATGTCTCTCCTTTTCTTCCAAGGTAGCTTGCTTCATCTCCACATCCTTTGATTTCTGCTTTGCATCAACCTGTGGCTTTCACACCAAACCCTTCCAATTTCCCATCTGCCTCTTTAGCTGTGAATCTGGCACAATAAACTACATGTAACTTCTGTATCTGTTTATCAGGATTTAATCTGGAATCCAAGGTGTTACTAGGCAACCAAAAACATGGGTAGCATTTTAAAACTCCCCTGCCAATCACTGCTCATTGAGAAATGAGCAAATGTGCTGTGGTCCGTCTCTCCTCCATTTCTGGTTCAGTAGAATAAAATGAATCACAATGGGGCCACCAGAGAGGTACTATGGCAGCAACTGAACCAATCATAGATAATTTAGTGAGGGGATATGAATCAAATGTAGAAGGGAAAATGCACAGATTTATTTTCCTGATCTACCTGTCCATTGAGTGGCATAGTCCATTTAAAAATATGATTTTTTGTACTATTATGCTTTTGCTTTCAATGTTTTGGGAAATGACTTACTATCATTTGCCTAATCTTGTGCATACACTCTATTCTATAACAAAATCCATTCTATCAATTTCTAGTCTGGTGGTTTACGTTTCTATATTTGTTGGCTCCTATAAATTCAAGGAGTTCATATTTACATATGAATCTGTTTTTAGGAGCAAGACTAAATGTTCGCTTGTATATTCTTAACACTCGCTAAAAATTTATTATATAATTATATATACATGCATATGCATATACAATTTATATAGATATGACACACACACATATATATATATATGCATATATATATACACACATACGTATTTTTGTGCTAGTAGAAGGAATTAAATTTAGGGCTTAGTTTCTTTTGGTTTTGCTTTTTGCTCAAGGTTGGCACTCTTCCATTTGAGCCACAGCTCCACCTGTAGCTTTTGGATCTTAGCTGAAGATAAGAGTCTCATGGTAAATTTTACTTTGCCTTGAAAATATGATCCTCAGCTTTCAGCTTTCTAAATAGTTAGGCTTAAAGGCATGCAGCACTAAAACCATCCCTATTATATTTAAATTAAAAATAAATTTAAATAATGATAACTTGTGTTTTCAAATAAATTTTTTTCCTTTAAACTAAAACAAATTGCTTATTTGTTTTTCTTATTCCAACTCACCTACCAAGAAATGAAAGAAAAAATGCAAAACTGAAGAACCTCTGAATGTAACAATTCCCAAGCCTGCTAGCCACAGTTTCTTTGCTGGGAAATAGAAGAGGGTGCTATTGACTACAGGAAAAGTGGGAGAACATGCTCTTCACTGAAGCTGCTGAAAGGCTGATGACAATGAGAACAAGCAACTTTATGCAGGAAATGTCATAAATGGTATGCTGTGGTCGGCTGACTCTCGTGGATAAGTGTAGCCAATCTTAGAGGATGTTCATAGCGATGAGGAGAATAATGAAAGGTGAATATGTAATTAGAGAGGTGTGCTTTCTTGAAGATGAATGTCCTTGATGTTGCTAAGCTTGCCATCCATCTTGAACGCTCTTGCCTTGCTGCTGGCCCTTTTCAACTGTTCACCCATTTGCTTCAGCTGGGCCATCTTTTAACTTAACACGGTTATGACCTCCATATTGTCCTGGTAAGTTATGAAAACATAAAGCTCCATTATTACTGCATCTCTCTTTTTTACTTTTATTTGTTCCACTATGAGAACTTCAATTCAAGGCCTGGGCACGGTGTTTTAGCTTTATCTGTTAAGGCAGGTGCTCTATAACTTGAGCTAAAGCTACATTTCCATGGTTTTGAGGACTAAAGGGAGATTTTCTCTGGACTAGATTTGAATTTCAATCTTCAGTAATCAGACTTCTGAGTTGCTAAGATTACAGATTGAGCCATTAGTGCCTAGCCTTCAAAAGCATTTATTCCTTAGCCACAAACATGGAGTGACTCCTAAAAAGTTTTGTAAATGAGAAATTCTCATCATATGTGATAGTAAATGCAATTTCACAGGGAAAGGTTGGAAAGTCAAGAAAGGCTCACTAAACATATTCAAATTATGGTTTGTTCTTACTTTCTTGATGTAACAGCCCCACTGATTTCTCTCATGGATATCTTCCATTCTAATTTACTTGGGAATTCACAAGTGTATATAACTCAGTTTCATTTAACTATATGAATACCACTCTTGTTACATGTATTACTGAGCTGCATTACATCTGAGGCCTAGTGACTATCTGAAATCATCAACTTCACTTTAGATGACCTCTGTTCTTGTGCAATAACCTTCACTGGTCTGAGACACCAAGATACTTCAGGAGACCCAAGCCAGTCCTCCTATCTGACTTGCCAATGCAAACAAAGCAACTGTTCTCTTCAACCCTTATAGGAAACATGCCTGTAACATGTGATTCTCAGCAGTGAGAAGGGTGTTCAAACTACACCTGCCTGGACACTGCTGGCTCACCTTCTGAAACTTCTCAAGCCTTTCTTCAATGATGCTGTCTGCTGTCTGTAGAACTGTTGTCCATCTACATCAGCCATCCACACAGCTCCTTATTCTCTTCATTGAATAAGAACCACGAATTGAGTCTGTCTACAATCTCATCTTTGCTGATAGTCACATGCAAAGAAAAATGCATTTGGCTGTTGAAAATAGCAAACATTCCTTTTAATGGACTGTGCATTTCATTCATTTTAGTCAGCATCTTTGAGGTCTTACATCTGTGTTTCTTCCTCTTAAAAACCTAGGGTTCAACATCCTCATACATTGTCATACTTTTGCTGAAGTAACAACTTTTTTTGAACAACTGGACTTTTACCCATTGCAAATCTGTTACTAACAGGTCACAGCAAACCTTATAAGCAAGAAAGGCTGAATATATAAAGCACCACATAAATTCTTCTGCTTTATGTCCTTTCAATATTGATTTTTGAGTGATGATTTAATTCTGATATTTTCCCTTTTAAAATTAATCAAATTCTAGGGCTGGAAAAGTGCCTCAGTGGTAGAGCGCTTGCCTTGCATGCATGAGGCCCTGGGTTCGATTCCTCAGCACCACATAAAAAAGAAAAAAAGCCAGAAGTGGCGCTGTGGCTCAAGTGGTAGAGCTCAAGCCTTGAGCTGAAGAGCTGAGGGACAGCGACCAGGCCCAGAGTTCAGGCACCAAGACTGGACCCCACCAAAAAATTAATTAAATTCTTATCTCATTCAGGTCACATGTCCTGCTTATTTAATTTAAAAACTATAATTCACATCATACTAAAACCAAATATTTAAAATACAACATATTAGGAAGATTAAAGCCACATATATGATGGAGGATATATACATAGCAAAATAAAAGAAATCTTAAAACAATGCCCATCACTCTTTTGATCCCACACTTCTAATCGAGCAGGGTGATTTTACCTATAAATCATGGAAATGTCACTTCAATCCAGTCTACTCTACACAGGCTAAGCCAGAAATACCCAATGGCTCATTGTTTACAAACAACCCCAGCAAGTAGACTTTATTTAGCAGAGGATTCTCCTTCCTACAATGATAAATGGATTATGCTAATAAATTTGAAAGTAAATAGTTCAAAACAGCCAGGCTAACAGTACAAAAGGATTCTGAGGTCTTAAAAAATTTATAATACTTCCAGTTAAAAAGTGGCCACAGAAGGTCCTTTGCTAAATTTTTATCGTGCAGTTCATAAATAGGTAAGAAAAATGGATTTTCTTCTTACCCACAAAAACCTCGCCAAGACAGAGTGAGGCAAAATTAAAAAATGTAGCACCATCTAACCATCCAAATGTGTTGAAAAGATTTGAAAGTCTATCCCTAGAAAGCTCTTTGTTTCCATCACTCTGACATGTATTTATTTCAGCTTTTAAAACTCTAGTCTTTCATAGCTCTGAATTCCTAATTAATCTCACAATGGCTCTACATTCTTCTCTTCTGCTCTACATTAATTTTTGGAGAACTTTCCTAGGAGACCAAAAACTTTCCTTTTGTATAAAATTTAAATAACAAGCTTAAATTGACATTTCAAAATGAGACAAGCATTTTTTTTTTTTTTTTTTTTTTTTTTTTGGCGATCGTAGGGTTTGAACTCAGGGCCTGGGCACTGTCCCTGAGAATATTTTGTTCAAGGCCTGTGATCTACCACTTTGAACCACAGTGCCACTTTCCACTGAATTTTATGTTCTTAAAGATCTTTAAGACTACTTGAAGCCTTCAATTTGCTTTGATTTTATCACTTATATAAACTGTCTAATACACTTACCCAGACTATCCTGAGTAGAAGTGAACAGCTAAGTACCCGTACCCTCTTGAGTTCAAGCAGTTAATCTGATAGCTTCTAATAGTTTATAAAACACACTACTTCTAAAAAGAAGCTGATTATATGTTTATGTAGAGGAGCCCAATATGATCCCAGCTGTTAAGCTCAGATGAGGTGTTGCTCAAGCAAGGCGAGAGGCTTCTCAACATACAGACAACACTTGTCACCATCTAAACAATAATAGCTGAACCCCATTAGAATACCATCCCTCTCATTGTTCTCTCCCTGATGAAGTATGTTTTAAAACTTTCCATAAATATGTACAGACTTGCAGCATCCAGTGCTGTGGAAGCAAGGGGTTGTTTCTGTTAAGCATGAAATTGCCTTCTAAAACTACAGAATCTAAAGGAACAGTGGAGAAGCAGGGATCCCACTGAAAAGGAACTTTAACAAAATTAAAGCTCCTTTCTAACATTGGAATTTTGGGACATTGAAGTTTCCTATATGCAGACTTACTGACTTACACACAGGAGTAAGAATGTGCATGTTCTGTGCAAAAGTTCTATCTGTTCTTTGCCACCACTATGTCCTCCTCCACAATGTGCTGGCTCAGGTTGGTCTTCATATTTGGAAATTCTTTCAAAGTTAGAGTTCATGCAGCCAGTGAATTTTCTAGTTCCTGCATTTAAACAAAAGAAAGAGGATTTAAAGAAAATCTTCAACTCAAGCTGCTGCTGATCTCCCACATATAAGCACTTCCTTTTATTAGACTCAAGAGGAGGAGGACCAGTCAAGGAAAGGCACCTTAGGAAAGAGAAATAGCCCTGGCCTCTTGAAGACCTACCTTGGTGGCCAGCCTCAAACCAAGTTGCTCTGAAGGGAACATTTCTTCCTGCACCCCTTTTCATTGCCTCAGTTAACTCCCTAATGTTTATACTCACTCTGATATAAAATATAGGTAAACACTTCAATTTAGAGGATAGTGAAGTTAATATTTATTTGAAATTTTAATAATGTTATATATATATATATATATATATATGGTGACAAATAGGTGACGTCCTTTTTAAAAAATACTAAAAAAATGTTTTGTTGTTGAAGTAGTCATCACATACAATTTCTATTCAACTGGCATTATTTTTAGGTTAACTTTCTAAATGAAAGGGTGTAAGACTTTTTAAAAATATAATTAGTGCAGATATATCAGGAAAAGTTTCATCTGGCTGTGGATACATAATTTGTTGGTTTGTCTATTTTTCTTTGTGGTGGCTATAAAATTCAGGATATTAGGAAAACTAGGCAACTATCACTAGCCATACCTAGGATTATTTTGGGTTCTGTTTATTTTATTTTTTTGTGCTGATCTTGAGACTTGCACTTATTGCATGAGCACTGTCCTTAAGCTTTTTCTGATAAAGGCTATGACTCTAAAACTTGGGCCACAGTCTTACATCCAACCTTTTGGTTGTTAGTTGGAGATAAGACTCAGACATTCTGTCATTGGCCCCAACTTCAAACTGAGGTTCTTATGTCTCACCCTCCATAATATCAAGGATTATTAACATGAGCTACTGTTAGCCATATGTGTTTTTTTAAAGCATCTGTCAATAATAATGATTGAAAATAATAGAAAGCTATTATTATAGCTAAAGGCTCAAACCTGTAATCCCAGCTATTTCAGACCTGAGATCTATAGGATCATGGTTTAAAGCTAGACTGGTCAAACAATTCAGAGTATGTTTTTTTTTTTTTTTAACACGCTGTCCCCAGGGTTTAAATTCAGGCCTAGGCACAGTATATGAGTTGCTTTTCATTAAGGGCAGTGCTCTACCTCTTGAGCCACAGTGACACTTGAAGGGTTTCCTGAGTAGTTTATTAGAGGGAAGAGATAAGGAGACTGCACAGTCTGGCTCTGAACTGCCATCCAAAAATTAATCCTTCAAAGTAGTAAATCAGTGATTCTTGCTTTCAATTAAGCAACAAAAAACCTGAAGGTCTGGCTCAAGTGGTGTAGGGTCAACCTTGCTTGGAAAAAGTTAAGGAAATTCAAGCCTCAGTATTGGCACATATGTACATAGAAGCACTCACATACATACATATAAAGGGTCCTATACTCAATTCCATGGGATGAAAAAAAAGAGATAAAAATATTAAATTAAATTAGGACAAAAATAAATAATTTCAATTGTTAAAAGAAAAAACTACTATAGCCGGGTGGCAGTGGCTCACACATGTAATCCAACCTACTCAGGAGGCTGAGATCTGAGGACTGTGGTTCAACTCCAGGCTGGGAAGGAAAAGCCCATGAAACAGTGATCTCCAAATAACCACGCAGAATTCTGGAAGTGGCACTGTAGCTAAAATGGTAGAGCACTAGCCTTGAGTTGAAGAGCTGAGAGATAGCACGCAGGCCCAGAGTTCAAGCCCCATGACCAAGAAAAACAAATAAACAAAAAAATTGCCATAGCTGATCGTCACTTAGGTGGTAGAGTGTTTCTTCCCATAAATGAGGTATGAGTTCAATCCCCAGTGTTGTTCATACCAATACAATCCAATAAAACACACTAAGAACTATCTAACAAAGAATACATCATACATTGTAAAGGAAAATTAACACTTACAAAAATAATTGAAATAGAGCTAAAAGAAAAACCATGGCTCAATTGTGAACAGCAGCACACAGCATCAAGTAGGTATTAATTTCCATCAAAACAATCTATACATTGAATGCAATAGTATGATGTCTTCATAGCAATTTGTATAGATTGGAGGCACCATCAATTAGGAAAAATAAGCCTTGAGGAATGGCAGACAGGAAATCAGAAAGAAACAAAATATTTAGAAACATGCAAACACTTCTTCTTTGCTTTTAAATAAACCCTGAGAAACAACAAGATGCATTCCTCATCTTAAGGATAAACATCTGTTGTATGGCAAAATGTATTTTTTCCTGGAAGACATATACTAAAGGGTGAGTTGCCAAATAAATAATCAAGAACTCAAAAGGTGTAACACCAAGAATGATAAAGAGCAAAGATAAACAATTATCTATATGACTTTATAACAGACCTTGCTTTATCAGAGAAACTCCCCTGAGGTCAAACAGCTCTACGCTTCTCTCAGTGACAGCACCCACATATTCCTTTTGATGAGTTAAGAAGTTTAAGTTTAATTTCAACTAAGATACAAATCCTGTTTTTGCAATTAATTAGATTAAATTAGTAGGAAAGGTACTTTGTTTGCAGTAACAATTACAATATGATATATAGAAATGGCTGTGGCCAACACATTTGTGTAGTTGTGTAATTAGATATCTTTATGGTGGTGTTATAGAATTTTAATAAATTACTTCAAGCATAAGGAAAAAGTGTGAGAAATGTTAGAGTTTTACCCAGAGCAGAGAAAATACCAGGTGGTCTTCAACAAATGTTTTCATTTTTCTATTCTATTTTTGTGTGTTTTTTTTGTGTGTGTGTGTATGTGCTGGTATTGGAGTTTCAACTTAGTGTCTTGTGCTTTTAATTATCTTTTCCCTTAAGGCTGGTGCCCTACTACATAAGCTATACCACCATTTCCAAGTTTTTGTTATTTATTGGCAATATGAATATCACAGATATTGCTGCTTGAAATCCTTTTGAATCTGGATCCTCAGATCTCAGTCTCTTATGTACCTGGGATTACAGGTGTGAGGCACCAGCGCTCTGAGAGATGCATTTATTTTGTCATATTATGTGGCAAATTACTAGAAATTTCTTTGTTAATCCATTGAATACCAAATATTGTAGGTTAGAAATTTGGGCTGGTAGTTAGGGTGTGGTTTGTCTATAGCAGCTGCTCAGTTTTTAGCAGGGGGCCACCAGGCTATAGTCTCTAATGGAATGTGGGGATCACTTCCAAGCTTAAGGGATGCCTGGTTCGGTTTATGTCCTGAGGTTGTGAGACAGTGGTTTCTGCTTTCTGGTCACCTATCATACAACCACTGTTGTCAGCTCCTACACACCCCCATACTTTCTTGACAAACATATTCTCCTTACTGTTTGATTCATTCTGTTGGCTTCACTGACTTCTAGAAAAGCCTTAATTTACACCTACTCCTTGGAAGTAACTCATACCCAACTCTTGTGGGAACTAATTATTTTTGTAGAATCTCTTTAATTTTGTTACCTACCAGAGTATATTGTGGGGTTATATCCTGCCCAGACTGGAAGATAAAAAAACTCCCCAAGAGTCTGAGTTGTTGTGTATCACCTGATACATATGAAAAGCTATTTATTAGCTGGGAACTGGGGGCTCATTCCTGTAATCCTAGCTATTCAGAGATCTGATGCTCCCGGTTCAAAGCCAGCCCGGGCAGGAAAGGCTGAGAGACTATTATCTGCAATAAACTCAGAAAACTGGAAGTGGCACTGTGGCTCAAGTGTTAGAGGACTTTCCTTGAGCTGAAGAGATGAAGGACAGTGCCCAAGGTCCAGAGTTCAAGTCCACGGCCAAAAGAAAGTAGAAAAATATTTTTATTATTTTAAGTGTCCTCAATTTCAGACACTGGCAACGTTGAGGTGTTGTTTGACTTTAGCCAATGAAGTGGGAAATTTAAGAAAATGAAAGATCGTTCCATGGGTCCAATGGAAAATAATTCGGCAGTTATAGGGAATGAAAAGTAGTTAGGAGTTAAACTGAGGATATATTCAAGAGTAGTGGCTTCAGAGATGGGACAGAGGTAAACATGTTAGACATATTTTAGAAAGAGAACATGTGGCTGGGAATGTGGTTTAGTCTAGAGTGCTTGCCTAGAATGAATGAAGCCCTGGGTTCAATTACTCAGTACCACATAAACAGAAAAAGCCAGAAGTTATGTTGTGCATAGGGTGCTAGCCTTGTGCAAAGAAGAAGCTCAGTGACAGTGCCCAGGACCTGAGTTCATTGCCAAAGACTGCCAAAAAATAAAAGAGAGAACATGTTAATAATGGATAAGGGAGGGATTCAGAGACCAAATTCCGCACTGAATATTTCCTCTACTTCAAAATCAAGACACCATTCCAGCAAGAAAAATGGAGCATAAAGCTGGTCCAGAAAGAACATATCTTATGAAGAAATAAAATATTTTTTTTTACATTGCAACAGTCCTGTAGAAATAATCCATTAGACATAATGGTGACTTGTAATGGCATAAGTGCTATCTGGAGATTTTGTATGGGTGCTGGTTCTGAGCCTTAATAAGAGTCTAGGTGCTATTCGTATATTTTTCCTCAAGAATATTACTCTATTACTTAAGCCACAGCTCCATTTTTAACATTTTTGGTGATTAAATGGAGATAAGAGTGTCATAGACTTTTCCTGGATCGCCTGGTTTAACAATGTTATCCCCAAATCTCAGCATTCTGAAGAGCTAGGATTACAGTTGAGAGACACTTGCACGCAGAGAAGCATTTCTTTTTCAGTGAAAGGAATGAAGAACACAGATTCTTCAGGAAGCCTCTCCCTCAGTACTAAGTAAATCACCAAGAACAGTTCTCCTGAATACACACACACACACATACACACACACACACACACACACACACACACACACACACAACCCCACATAGGCATCTCAGGGGTCTGTAGCTCTTTCCCCAAAAGAATAGCATATTCTAAGAGGCAAACTGTGGTGTCACAGGCCTGTAATCCCAGATATTGGGAAGTAGAGTTATAGGAGGATGGGGTACTTAGGGTGGCTTAAGTGAAGTCAGCACAAGACCATATATGAAAAGCAAGCTGAAAAAGAAAAAAATTGATTGGGGGCATGCTGGCTCAACTGGTACCATATTTGCCTAGTAAGTGTAAGGCCCTCAGTTTAATCCTCAGTTCCATGAAAAAGATAAAAAGAATAGCATCTTAGTCCATATGGTTATGGTTTAACAAAATCCTTGAAGCTGTACATTTCATAAGGAATAAAAGGTCTATTTCAATCACAATAGTAGTGGCTGGAAAGTCTAAATTGCATGGTAGCACATGGGACAAGGTCCCCTTGGTGAATCATATCACAGAAGATCTTGGCATCATAGCATGCGCTAGAATGACAGGGAGTAAGGGGCATAGGTTGCTTTCAAAAACTGTTAACAGTGATAATGTTAGTCCCTAGAGAGTTGATGAGATTTTATTAATCCATTTATGACTGAAATCTCTCTTAAAAGTTCCACCTCCTGACATGGCTACACTGAGAAATTAAACTTCCGTGTATGCTTTCATGGTGATAAACCATTACCACGCTTCTGACAGAGGCAAGTGAGTCTATTGGAAGCCAAGGACATTCATACAATTAGGCACCTGGAACAACTGCTTTGATCTCATTGATTCTGATATTTGCTGTATTTGGGGCCATTAACAGCCAGGATCCATAGAGTCCATGCCTGTTCCATGTGCCAGCTTCAGTTATACTGACTGTGATATAAACTGCTAGACAATAGGGAGAGCAAGAATGGAGATGGGCACAAAAATGGAGGTTTGACATTCTTCATGACAATTAACATTAATAGATTTATGTAGGTAAATCATTAGAAAGCTCAATGTCATTACACAATACTTACATGGAGCCATGTAATAACTACTACATAACCTGGAATGATACCTTTTAGAGCAGCCTGTTTACACAAAATACAGACACTCCTATGAACACAAAAGTTGGAAAAAACCCAAGTTCTGGCCTACAAAATTAATGATCAGCCTCAGAGTCAAAGCAGATACCCTAATAACATTACTCAATGGAATAGGAGAAACCCTAGGTCTCCTTGGCATAGGCAGAAATTTTCTTAATAGAGAACTAGAAACACAAAAAATCAAAGAACGGTTGCACGGGAGTGCATGAAAGTGCAGAGCTTCTGCATGACATTGGACATAGCTAGCAAAATCAATAAAAAGCCCATGGGTTAGGAGAAGATCTTCACTAGCCATACAACAGACAAATCAAAACCACATTGAGATTCAACTTTCCCCGGTGAGAATGGCTATAAATAAGAAAGTTAATAGCAACAGATGCTGTAGGGGATGTGGCCAAAAGGGAACTCTACTGCATTGTTGGTGGGAGTGTAAAACTTGTTCAGCCACTTTATAAAGCAGTATGGAGGTTCCTCAAAAGACTCCACATAGAGTTCCCCTATGACCCAGCAATCCGACTTTCAGGCATTTACACAAATGATCACTAACAAGGCCATACTAAAGCTACCAGCAAAATGCTGTTTCTTGCAGTATTATTTACCATAGATAAAATATGGAACCAACCCCGATGGCCCTAAGTAGATGAATGGATCAAGAAAGGTGATTATATATATATATATATATATATATATGTCTTTCCATTTCCTAACAAATGTGGCAATGTCATTCTTTTTGATGGAGGCATAGAATTCCATTTTGTATATATACTACATTTTCTTGATGCATTCATCTACTGAGGGGCATCTGGGTTGGTTCCATATCTTAGCTGTGGTAAATAATGCTGCAATAATCATAGTTGTGCTGGTAGCTTTGGTGTGGTCTTGTTTGAATATTTGGATAAATGCCCCAAAATGGGATTGCCGGGTCATAGGGGAGCTCTATGTGGATTCTTTTGAGGAACCTCCATATTACTTTCCAAAGTGGTTGAACAAGTTAACACTCCCACCAACAATGCAGTAAAGTTCCCTTCTGTCCACATCCCCTCCAGCATCTGTTGTTGTTACAGTTCTTGATTATAGCCATTCTAACTGGGGTGAGGTGGTGTCTCAATGTCGTTTTGATATGCATTTCTTTTATGGCTAGAGAGGTTGAGCATTTCTTCATGTGTCTATTGGCCATCCTTCTTTCCCCTTCAGAGAAGTTTCTCTATAAGTCTTATCCCACTTATTTATTGGGCAATTTTTTTTTGAAAATTTGTTGTTGGGAGATTTAATTTTTTGAGTTACAGGTATATTTTAGATATGAGACCCTTGTCAGGCTAGTGAAGATCTTCTCCCAATCTGTGGGTTTTCTATTGATATTGCTATGTCCTTTGCCATGTAGAAGCTCTGCAATTTCATGCAATCCCATTTGTCCAACCTTGCTTTGATTCGATGGGTTTCTAGGTTTCTATTAAGAAATTTCGACCTGTCCCCAGGAGACCCAGAATTTCTCCTATTCCATCTTGTAATGTCTGCTTTGACTCCGAGGTCTTTGGTCCGTTTGGAGTTGATTCTGGCACAGGGTGATATATATGGATCTTGCTTTAGTTTTCTACAAGTAGTTAACCAAGTTTGCCAGCACCATTTACTGAAGACACTGTCTTTCTTCGATTATATTTTTTTAGTTCCTTGATCAAAGATTAGATGGCTGTAGGTCTGTAAGTTCATTTCTGGGTTTTCAATTCTATTCCATTGGTCCTGAGGTCTGTTCTTGTGCCAGTACCAAGCTGTTTTGATTACATTGGCTTTATACTAGAGTTTGAAATTTGGTATTGATATTCTGCCAGCACTATTCTTTCTGTTGAGGAGCGTTTTTGCTATTCAAGGTCTTTTATTGTCCCATATGAATTATTGCATTGCCTATTCTATTAACTTGAAGAATGATTGTGGAATATTGATAGGTTTTGCATTGAATTTGTAGATAGCCTTGGGAAGTATTGCCATTTTCACGATATTGATCTTTCCAATCCAGGAGTACCGGAGTTTTTGTCACTTTCTAAGTTCTGTTTTGATTTCCTTTTTCAAGTTTTTAAATTTTTCATCTCCGATGTCCTTCACAACTTTGGATAACTTAATTCCTGGGTATTTTATTTTTTTCTGGAGATATTAGGAATGGAGCTGCTTTCCTAATTTCAGCTACCCTTTTTTCATTGTTGGAATGCATTGATTTTTGAGGGCTAATTTTATACCCTGCTACATTGCCAAAGTTTTGAATCAGCTTGAGTAATTTGGGAGTTAGGTCTATGGGATTATTGAAATAGAAGATCATGTCATATACAAAGAGGGAGAGTTTTACTTCTTCTTTCCCTATTTGGATACCTTTTATGTTTGCATATTGACTTATTGGTGTAGTTAGGCATTCTAATACTAGATTGAAAAGAAGTGGAGAGAGTGGACATCCTTGTCTCGTTTCTGAGTTAAGAGGAAATGACTTAAGTTTTTCACCATTAAGTATAATGCTGGCTGTAGGTTTGTCATAGACAGCCTTTATTTTATTGAGGAATGTTCCATGAATTCCTAATTTTTCAATTACCTTCATCATAAAGGGTGTTGGATGTTGTCAAATGCTTTTGCTGCATTTATTGAGGTAACTATGTGGTTCTTATCCTTGCTCCTGTTGATGTGATGAATTATATTAATTGATTTGCGTATATTGAACCAGCATTGCATCCCTGAAATCAATCCTGTTTGATCATGGTGTATAATTTTCTGGAAGAATTGTTGAAGTTGATTAGCCAAAAGTTTGTAGGGAAGTTTTGCATCAATATTCCTCAAAGAAATGGGTCTATAGTTCTGTTTCTTTGATGAGTTCCTGCCTGGTTTTGATAGCTTCATAGAATGTGTTTGGTAGTGAACTTTCTCTTCCAATTTCATTGAAGAGTTGGAGGAGTATTGGTGTGAGCTCTGCTTTAACGGCCTTGTAGAATTCTGCTGTAAAAGCAACTGGTCCTGGGCTTTTCTTACATGGGAAGTCTCTTATAGCTGTTTCTATTTCAATGCTTGATATGGGCCTGTTAAGCTGGTTTAATACATCTTGGTTTAGTTTTGGAATGTCAATATTAGCAAGGAATGGTCCATTTCTGCCAAGTTCTCAAAAATTAGCATAAAGTTTTGAGAAGTATTCCCTTATAATGTTTTGAACCTTGGTTGTTTCTGTTGTGATGTTTGCATTCTCATCTCTGAGTTTATTTATTTAGGTGTGTTCCCTTCTTTTTCTGATAAGATTTGCTAAGGGTCTGTCAATTTTTTTTAATGTTTTCGAAGAACCAATTCTTAATTTTGTTGATTCTTTTTATGTTTTTTTTGGATTCTAATTCATTTAATTCTGATTTAATTTTAACTATTTCTTTCCATCTACTGGATAGGGGTTTCTCTTGCTGTTCTTTTTCAAGGAGGCTCAGATGTCTCATTAAATTGTTGGTTGGAGATCTCTCCAATTTGTCAATGTAGGAACTCAGAGTTATAAAACTGGCCTCTGAGAACTGCCTTTGCTGTGTCCCAGAGGAGCTGGTAAATTATGTGTTCATTTTTGTTGAATGGCACGAACATTTGAATTTCCTTTCTAATCTCTTCCATGATCCACTGGTCATTCAAGAGTGTGTTGTTCAGCCTCCAGGTGTTACAGGATTTTCTTTGGTGGCTTTTAGTGTTGAGTTCTAATTTAATTCCATTGTGGTCTGAGAAAATGCAAGGTATAGCTTCAATGTTTCTGAATTTGGACAAGTTTGCTTTGTGGCCTAAAATGTGGTCTATTTTGGAAAATGTTCCATGTGCTGCTGAGAAAAACGTGTATTCTGACGCTGCAGGGTAAAATATTTGGTAGATGTCTGTTAAATCTAATTGATTTATGCAATTGCTTAGCTCTGCGGTTTCTCTGTTGAGTTTTTTCTAAGTTGATCTATCTAGTGGGGAAAGTGGTGTGTTAAAATCCCCAACAATTAATGTCTTTGGATCTTTGTGGGATTTGAGAGAAAGTAGTGCTTCTTGCATAAATTTGGGTGCTCCGTGGTTTGATGAATGGATATTTAGAATTGTAATATCCTCCTGAAGAGAGATCACTTAATTAGTATGGAGCGACCTTCTTTATCTCTTCTCACTAATTTTAATTTGAAGTCCATTTTATTTGATATTAGAATTGCAACTCCTGCCTGTTTATGGGGGCCGTTTGGTTGGTAGATTTTGTTCCAGCCTTTCACATTGAAAATGTATTTGTTTTTATGGGCAAGATGTGACTCCTGAAGGCAGCAGATAGAAGGATCTTGCTTTTTAATCCAACTAGACAGTCTATGTCGCTTAATTGGAGAGTTAAGTCCGTTAATGATGAGAGATAGTACTGAGAGGTATTTGGGAGTTCCTGACATTTTATCCACTTTCTTGGGGGCTGCAACAACTGTGTTCTTCCTATGATTGTTGGATTCTCAGTTTGGTTGCAGTTTCTTGTCCTTTATTGTGGTCTTGTTGGTTTTCTATGTGTAGGACATATTTAAGAATATTTTGTAGGGTTAGTTTGGTGGAGGTATATTGTTTCAACTTTTCTTTGCTATGGAAGATTTTATTTGACCTGGGGTTATGCAGGAATGGTTAGCTGGGTACAGAATTCTTGGTTAATAGTTGTTTGTTTTTAGGGCTTGGCATACGTCATTCCAGGCTCTTCTTGCTTTAATTGTCTCCTCTGAGAAATCTGAAGTGTTTCTAATTGGTTTCCCTTTGTAGGTGA
The DNA here is from genome assembly GCF_019054845.1 of Dipodomys spectabilis. Taxonomy (NCBI): domain Eukaryota; kingdom Metazoa; phylum Chordata; class Mammalia; order Rodentia; family Heteromyidae; genus Dipodomys; species Dipodomys spectabilis. Next base: position 199,611 of record NW_024871404.1, on the reverse strand, counting down.
TTGATCTTTTCTCCTTGACAGCTTTAAGGATCTTTTCCTTGGTCTGAATTGATCCAGTTTGGATTGTAATGTGACGGTGCATGTCCTTTTCTGGTCTGGTTTGTTTGGAGTTCTAAAAGCTTCTTGTATCTGAACAGACCTATCTTTTTGCATGTTTGGGAAGTTCACTGCTAGGATCCTGCTAAACAAATTTCCTAGACCATTAACTTCTGTCTCTAGGTGTTCCTCTACACCCATTATCCTCAGATTAGGCCTTCTGATGGTGTCTTCCAATGTTGAATAGATGTATCGTATTTCATGGAGTTGCCTTGTATGGTTGCTTGGTCTTTCTCTATAATATCTAGGCTGTATTCAATCCCCGAGATTCCATATTCTTCATGGTCTAACCTGCTGTCAAGACTTTCTACTTTGTTTTTTATTTCTTTTCTTCCTAGTTGGTCATCCTTGATGGCTTCAAATACTTTGTTTGAACTTTGTTTTAGATCTTGTATGAACTTCTTTAATTCCTTAATTTGATGTTCAGTTTTTATTCTCAAATCACTAAGTTGATTGGTTATGGTTTCCTTGGACTCCCATTTCTTCTGTTGTGTTCCATTCAGCATTCCCTTCGTGGTCTCTCTGATTTCTTTCAGTTTTCTGTTTATGGATTCCATGAATGTATTTGGTTATCCTTCTGTATTCTCATCTTGCTCTCTCAATTCCTCTATTACTCTGATTAGCTTCCTCACATTCACACAATTCCTGTAGTTCTCTTTGAGTGTTTTCAGCCTGCTCACACCATTCCTGACTTTCTCTACGACTGATCTCAACCTGCTTATGCCATTCCTTTATTTCTGTTTTACTTCTCAAGCTGCTCATGCAATTCCTGTATCAGTCTTTAAGTACCTTACTCACGCTCATGATATTCCTGCATTGACCTTTGTTTTACCTTCTCTCTCTCCCTATCACGCTCATATGGAGTCCTTTGCAGGTTTTCAATATTTTCATTTACCATGTTTCCCAGTAGTGCTTGTAGAGCTTTTGGGAACTCTCTTCTGGATTATTCATTATCTGCTCTGTCCCCTGATTTTCATGAGTGGGAGTTGAGATACCTGAACTTTCCATTTTTCTTTTGTTTTTCCAGGTTGCTCTGACCATTTAGGATGAAAGTAACACGTTTTGTGCTAGAAAACTATTTTAAGGCAAGCATCAACCAAAGTCTGTAGTTGCACAATCAAAAGTCTGCAGATACAATCTAGTTCAACAGATATATCTATTCAACATCAAGCAACTATGTATTAATGGGCTAAAAACCGCAAAGAAGAATTTGGCAAACAGAAATTATTAGGTTTAGGGAGAGATGTGGGTAAAAATAGGAATATAGGGATGTGGAAAGGCAGAGGGAGAGTTAACTAAGTCTTAATCTCAAAGCGGGAAATAGGTTGGATAGAATGATAGTAGGGAGAGAGAAAAAGGAATAAAGAGAAAGAAAAAAGACAAGAAAAAAATAGAAAAAGAAAAGTTATAAATGAAAAGTGCAACACTTTAAAATTATGCAAAATGAGAATGTAATATTCAGAGAAGAACATGAATAGAATAAGTGAAAGGGAGGTAGAGAAAGGAGATGTGAACAACTTAAAAATAAAAATGCTTAAAATATTATATAGGTATAAAAGATAGTCTTGTTATTAAGGAATTTAAGTCTAAGAGGTTTTAAATTGAGTAATAAATTTGTGGATTAATTGTGTTCACAATGGGGCTAAGGTCTAATAATCGATTCCGGGTATATCTGAGGATGAGCAGAACAACAATTAAGTCAAGCAAAAAAAGAACGAAAGAAAAGAAAAGGTGAAAAGAATGAGAAAGAAAAAGGATCAAAAGGCCAGTAGAGCTAAACAAAATACAATTTGAAAAAAGAAAAAAAATTATAAGAGGAAGAAAAAAAAGTTAATAGAAAAAAAATTTTAATCTTAAAAATTAAAAAAAAAATTGGAAAAAATTTTTATAAAAGGTACAAAAAAAGAGTTCTTTGATTTTTTTGGGTGGATGGGAAGATCTTGTATCTCACTTGTGTCCATAACCAGTGTCTTGTTGGAGTCTCTGGTCTGCTTATGGTGTTTGATTTTCCTGTGGCTTGGATGGTTTCTCAAGTCAGTTTGTTTGAGCAGGCAGAAAATGCTCTGCTTTACCCAGGATTTTGTGATCCTCCTCCCAGGCTAGTTCAATGGGAGGGAGATCTGCTTTGAGTATCACAAAAGAGGGAGATGGCCATTTCCTCTAGTTTGGAGATGCTGTGATGAGGCTAGGTTCTGGGTAGAGTTGAGGCCTTTCAGAAAACAATAGCTTTTCCCTGAGTATCTAGCTCCTGAGAAACTCACAGAGCCCAGCTTGGAGCCATTCTCAGAGTTTTTGTTTACTGAATTTCAATTGATTGTCAAGGCTGCTTAAGGGAGGGGCATCCTCTGGCTCTGTTTACCCGGTGAAGAAAGCTACTCCTGGGCCTGGCAGCCTGGGCTGGGTGACTTTTCCCTTGCTGTAGCTGAGCCTCGCAGGTCAAGTTAGGTTCCTTTGACCTGCTAAATGACTCTTGTTTTCTTACAAGGCCTGTGTTTGTGCTAGCTGCTCAGCCAGGCTTTTGTCACTATCAAAAATGGAGATCTTCTGTAGTGGTGGGGGAGGGGTGGCCTTCCTTCTTTTGCTCCCTGAGAATGAGTGAGGATGGCAGGCTTCTACTCATGCTATAGTCTTGGTTCCTGGGTCCTCTCTGGTCTGGGAACTGCATGATGAAGGTGTCTACTCCTTGTCAGTTCTTGCTGGTGTTGAGTAGAATCTGTTCGCCTGCCACATCTGGTGCCTTTGTACGGGACTCTCTGTGTTGCCGGTATGGTAGCAACAGCCACCGCTGCTGCTGCTGCTGCAACCGTGGCTGCAGGGAAGTGCTCAGATCTGTCTCTTTGCCTTGATTTTTCCTCTCTCGCCTAACTCTCTGTCCTGTGATGGCACACTTGGTGTGATTCTCTGGCTTAGGACTGTTCACTTGAACACTGAAACTGCTTTCTATGTGAGAACTTGTTTAACCTCCAGCTTCTCCTCAGCCATCTTCCAGGAACACCTCCCGTAATTTTTGTATAAAATAAATTTTGGAAATTTTACACTGAGTTAAGTGTTTTATGTTACATTCATCATTCTACTATCTTCAAGTTTTTAGTATTTCTTGGAAGTTAAAGACAGACTCTCTGCTGCATTTATTAGGAAATATTTTGCATGGTCCTGTTCTATAATCTTAGCTCCGAAGGAGGCTCAGATGAGGAGAATGTTGGCTTGAAGCAAAAGCAGAGAATTGAATGAAACTGCATCTCCAAAATTATGTATATTTATTAACATATAATTATATATAATATATTTAATATGTAATATTTTTGTGAGATATATACATATATACATACTATATATCTGCAGGAGATGGGCACACTGAAACAAAAGAAGGCACTGATTTAATTCTGCTGTCATTTTACTTTGACACTTTTTTAAATAAAAAAAATAGATGACCATGATTTCATTTAATATCCTGTCCAATATCATTTTGTTTATATCAGGCAGGCTGTACCTCATGTCACACATGAGTGCAAGAATAATAAGGGTTAGTGCATTACATAATGGCTCATTAGGACATAGGAAACATTCCTCAACTTAGTTGAGCCAATCTCCATTTTTTTTGGCTGTGGGGCCTGAACTCTGGGCCTGGACACTGTCCCTCAGCTCTTCAGCTCAAGGCTAGTGCTCTACCTCTTGAGCCACAGCACCACTTCCAGCTTTTTTTGCTTATGTGGTGCTGAGGAATCAAACCCAGGGTCTCATGCATGCAAGGCAAACATTCTACCACTGAGCTACCTTCACAGCCCCCAATGTCCATGTTTTGTTCTATACTGTGCCTCTGTTTGGGTATGCAGTTTACAGTTTCAAGATGATATTTTGTTCTTTTGGGTACAGATGAATGAAGAAATGCATGTGACCTCCAAGACAATTATCTGTATCTGGATAAAATTCATATATTCAAATGGAAAATTTGCGATCCCCATACAGTGTGAATGAGACTCCCAAGAACCAGATGTCTACTTTGCAGCCATTATAATTTTCATGCAGGAATATTTTATAGGGACAAAATTAAGGTACCATGTATGTCCTTCAGCAACTTACCCTAGGGAAATCATTACGCTCATGACAAAGTCATTGACCTTCACATTGCCTTTGTCATCCAACACGATGTTATTGGGTTTAATGTCTCAATGTTCATTTCTATATTAGTTAAAGTAATGCACAGTCCTCACAATCTGTCTAAACAATCTTCTGACTTCATTCTTGAATAGGTGGTATGATTTTCACATTTCTCGCAGGAGGTCTCTGGATGGCCAGTTCCACTGCCAGGTATTGGTGCTCTTCCTTCTCCCTCACCTGGAACGACCTGATCATGTGTGGGTGATGTGAAAATCATAATAATATCCATCTCATTTCAAAGGTTTTGTCGGTTCTGGGGCTTGAAATTTGGACCTGGGCACTGTCGCTGAGCTCTTCACTTAAAGGCTAGTGCTCTACCACTTGAGACACAGCATCACTTCTGGCTTTTTCTGTTCATTTGGTGCTGAGAAATTGAACTCAGTGCCTCATGCATGAAAGGCAACATCTAACACTGAGCTACCTTCACAGCCTGTCCATCTCATTTTTGATCTGACAATTGTTGAACTCTCCCTTCAGTATTATTTTCACTACCATCTTAGTGTCTATGAGGTGGTGCTAGGCCAACTTTACATATCCATAGCTACCATAGTCAATGATCTCCTCCTTCACACTGTATTGTTCAGGGAAAATCTCCTCCTGCATAGCCAATGATCTCCTTCATACTGTCTTGTTCAGTGAAAATCTCCTTCTCTGAAGATCTGGAGGATAATTCACTGTGTTCTCCCATCTTTTTGCTAGGATGGCAAGGAGTAAATCTACCTAAACTTAGCTAAGAAAATAAAAAAAAAAACAGAGCAATAACGAAAAGAAAATACCCAAACCCCAACAAAACTTAGCCCCCCTCCAAAAAAAACCACTCAAATTTGTCAACATAGGACTGAATCTAGTAGGTTAAGAGGAACACCCAGCACTGTAATGGACCACTCAGAATGGCTGGAATGGACCAATCACAGCTTGGCATGAACCGACTGGAGGACTGTTGACAAGATTTCCACATGGATGAGAGGTTCACAGAGTGATGCCACTGCTGCTGCCATTGTAGTGTTGCAGGAATTTCAAGTCCATAAGAAAGTGCGTTCTGTTCTTGGTGGCTTCCAGGTCCTAGTGTTTGCTACCAAAGATTTTGTCCTTTAGTACTATCCATGTCCTCATGTCTGCTTCTGCTAGAACCCTGGCCATGTGCAAGAGACAAATACACACCAACCAGTGGCTTCCATTCACCATTTGTGCATGTCTTGGAATTTGCTCCAACAATCTAAAAACAAAGTGGATTCTCATATATTTCTAGGTGCAGGAGGCACATGACAAAGAGTCCAATTGGAAATTTTCCCTAGAGTGGATCCATATTTTTTTAACTTGACAAGAATGAGAAAACTCAAAGAAGTAGTTAAGGCACAGCAGGTGTCCCTATTTGTTGAATTATAACTCCTTTGAACAACTGCTTAACATAAGCTTAAAGTCTTTATTAGTTATGGAGTTTATTTATTGTTGGCACCATACAATAGATCATTTCTGGTCTTTAAAAAGTTATAATATCCATATGCACTTTGGTGTTTTCTAAATGGAATCCAAGATGAGTCCCATAGCTCTTGAGTAGAACTAAAACAACAATTGCATGTGGTTGAAAGAAGGCAGGGAGTATCAGCCTACTGTATAGTGACTATTGCCAGGATGAATCCCCTGTAGAAATACTTGTTTTCCTTTTCAATATTTACTAATAAAACAGACCCATGTATTAATGGCAATACATTACTACTTTAATACAAATTAGGCATGTTCTCTATTCAACTCAGTGAATTTTGACAATTTAATTATATAATGCTATCTCCTTATAAAGTCAATAAGTTGGCACTTTTGTCATTTCCATTAAAATGGGAATAAATTAAGACCAACAAAGTTTTATACTTATGTTGGTCATGAAAGTGGCTGTTCCATCACTTGGAATTTAAATCCAGTAGGATACTTCATGGCAACCATAATCTGAAAAGCTGCTCTAACTTTTGGCTTTTAAAGACCTCATCAATTTATTCAAGATATTCAATGATTTTTTTCTTTAAATCTAGAATGACTGTTGTCAAAAAAATAGTGGTATCACTTCAGAATCATCTGATACTGTAGCAAAATACCTTGTGCCATACATCTCCATGAAGTGGGTTATTAACATCTATAGGTGTGAGAGAATAGAGAGAATCATCATTTCTCATGATAGTTTCTTATCAAAGAGTTTATATCAGAATCCTTGAAATCTAAGACAGTGTGTTGATATGTTCAAAGTGAAGAAAAAGTGCTGCAGTAGGGAAATATGTAGTAGAACCCCTGCCCAGAAAATTGGATTCTCTTAGTGCCAAATTCATCAGTCTTCCTTTAGAGAAAGAGGTATAGCTGTGTATTTGAATTCCATTGTGATTCTATAGCAAAATTCCTTAAGACCAGGTCCCAATAGCTTAGAGCAAGTGATTTGTACTCAACAGAAATTCCGAAGGACAAGATCTAGAACCTATAAAATTCAATGTACTGAGAGGTCAACTTCACCAGAGCTTTAATGTGCTCTCTTGTTGCATACTCACATGGTGGAAAGGCTAGAAACTTTCTAAAAGAAAAAAATACAGCTGACAGACTTCTTCCCACCATCCAGATGAAGTTTAATTTGTTTCAGATCTCTATTATTTCTTCTGTCATGTCCATCCTCCTCTTGATCTTTAGCTGACTGGCCTTGAACACTTGAAACGCCAAAGAATGGATGTTTGGATTCCAAGTATATATCACCAAAATCATCTGCTGCTACTTCTTTTTTGGAAGTAAACCACTTACTTGTCCCAAACCATGTGCTTTATTGTCCTTTTTGTATAATTTTTTTTAAAAAAAATTCTGGTCTGTTACGCATTTTGCAGCTGATTAACAAGGACCCTTCACAGATAATAGGCAAATACTCTACCACTAAGTTTCAAATTGCCGGCATAGACTTTTTTATTTTTTATTTTTAAATAAGTTTTTTTATTGTTAAAATAATGTACAGAGGGATTACAGTGCCATGAGCAAGGTAATGAGTACATTTCTTTTGCCTCCTCCTTTGTTTTATCCCTCCCATCCCTTCCCTCCCATCTCCACAACTACGCTCCCCCACCACCACCTAAATTGTAAAGTATGTTTGAGATGTACAAGATTTTTTTTATTTCTTTATTGTTTGACTTCATATTAAACTAACATACTGAAAACTTGTAACTATGTAAACCTGTAAACATTGTTGTATTTTTATGTAGACTACCATGCCATCTTGCTCACAAATTACAGTATTTTCCTTCCATTGCAATCTCTTTCTCCTCCTTCTCCTCCTCCCCTTCCTCCTCCTCCTCGTCCTTCCTCTTCCTCTTCCTCTTCCTCTTCCTCTTCCTCCTCCTCCTCCTCCTCCTCCTCCTCTTCTTCTTCTTCTTCTTCTTCTTCTTCTTCTTCTTCTTCTTCTTCTTCTTCTTCTTCTTCTTCTTCTTCTTCTTCTTCTTCTTCCCCCCTTCTTCTTCTTCTTCTTCTTCTTCTTCTTCTTCTTCTTCTTCTTCTTCTTCTTCTTCTTCTTCTTCTTCTTCTTCTTCTTCTTCTTCTTCTTCTTCTTCTTCTTCTTCTTCTTCTTCTTCTTCTTCTTCTTCTTCTTCTTCTTCTTCTTCTCCTTCTTCTTCTTCTCCTTCTCCTTTCTCTTTTTCAGTTAAAATATCAAATGTGTTGTCAAATTCCATCATTGATAACAAATTTCTCTCTTAATTGCATCAGAAATACCTCAGCTATTTTTTAAAGAATATCGCAGTTGCATGATAGATATTCTACATAAGCTAAAGATACTTTCCTTGTTTCAGAGTTTTCAGTAATATTAAAAATATTATTAAATGCTTCTGTGTAGGCATCTATTGAGATTATATGAGATTTCTTCTTTACTCAGTGTGATAAATTGCATTAGATTTTCTAAATTGTAACTATGTAAGTGGGGTTGCAGCTTGGTGGTAGAATAACTTGATTACCATGTGTGAAGCCTGTGTTAAATCTTCAGGAAAACACACACACACAGGAAAAAATGGAAAAAAATTAAATGTAAACTCCATTTTACTTCTCAAACATATTCTCTTTTGTTTAGGATTTTTTGCCTTTCTCTTCATAAGTAAAATTACTATAAATACATACTAATTTTGTCATGCAGCTTATGAAGTTAATTAGGAAGTGTTTCTTCCTTTTTAAAAATTTCTGGAGCAGTCAAATAAATACATTGTGTGAGATGGCATATACCAATTATTCCAAGTAAGCATGGCCTATCCCCACAAAAGAAAGAAAGGAAGGATGGAAAGAAGGAAGGAAGGAATAAAAGAAAGGAAGAAAGAAAGAAAGAAAGAAAAAAGAAAGAGAGAAAGAAGGAGAGAAAGAACAAGAAAGAAAGGAAGAAAGAAAGAAAGAAAGAAAGAAGGAAGGAAAGAAAGAAAGAAAGAAAGAAAGAAAGAAAGAAAGAAAGAAAGAAAGAAAGAAAGAAAGAAAGAAAGAAAGAAAGAAAGACTGCTAACCAAACGAACTGAAAAACACCATTTAAGTAAAAAGGCTTGGGGCATTACTCAAGTAGTAAAGGACTTGTATACAATGGGCAATTTTCCAGGTTTGACACCTAACAATAGGGAAAAAAAGAAATTATTTTCCTTGACAAAATTTCCCAGGAAATATTTGGTCAGAATTGTTTTTTCCCCTTTTATTTTTTATTTATTTTATTTCAGAGACATAGTTTTTCTATAATCTATATAACAACTTTCAATCCTCGCAGTTTAGCTCCTAAGAGTTGAGATTACAAGCATATATTTTCACACCTGAACTTGTTGGCATTTTTTAACAATAAATTGTGTTAGATACGTATAGTATACAGAAAAGTTTAAATGTTGTAAACAGTTTGTATGTCCCCTCATTTCCCTGTTAATGGAATGTAAAAGTGCTATATGTTTGTAAAATAAAAAAAGCAACATTGGTCTATTGCTATTAATTTAATTGCAACCCTTTACTTTATTTTGCCAATTTTTTTTTTTTTTTAGTCCAGTCGTGAGGCCTGAATTCTGGGTCTGGGCACTGTCCCTCAGCTCTTCAGCTCAAGGCTAGCGCTCTACTACTTGAGCCACAGCGCCACTTCCGGCTTTTTCCTTATGTGGTGCTTAGGAATCGAACCCAGGGCCTCAGGCATGCAAGGCAAGCGCTCTACCACTGAGCCACCTTCCCAGCCCCTTTGCCAATTTTTGTACTACTTTCCTTTCCTTTTCTAGTATCTACTACTGTTGCTTTTCCCTCTGCCTTTCTCCTTTTTTCATGTTATCTACTGAGCTGTTCCATCAATGAGGAAAATTAAAAGTAGGTTAAAAATCACCATTTGCCAGGCACCAGTAACTCATGATTGTAATCGAAGGTATTCAGGAAGCTGAGATCTGAGGATCACAGTCCAAAGCCAGCCTGGTCAAGAAAGTGGGAAACTCGTTAAAAAAACCGAAGAGCTGGAATGTGGCTTATTGGTAATGTGCTTGCCTAGAATGCATGAAGGCCTGAGTTTGATTCCTCAGTGCCAATTAAACAGAAAAAGCTGGAATTAGCGGTATGGCTTAAGTGGTAGAGTGATCACTAGCTTTGAGCAAAAGACCCTCAGGGACAGTGTCCAAGCTCTGAGCTGAAGCCCCAGGACTTGCAAAACAAACAAAGATGTAGTTTCCCCATTGTTTTCTATGTAGTGTTCCAAGTCCATGGTGCACATTATCCTTACAGCAAAACCAATACAACACCACAATTTACAGTGCTCAGCATTCTTATGTGGTCATTAGCTACCATATTGTACACAGATTTACAGAGTTAAGGAAGAAATATAAAGAAAGTCACTAGGAAAACCTATCTTGAGACTATACAAGAATAATATAGGTTCTAGACTATGCTTTGACTAGATGTGTGGCTTAAAGAATTTGAAAAAATATTAGATTTTGACCTTTCTACCTGTAAAACTGGGGCAACCATACCTGTCCATCACTAGGATTGAATTATAGAAAGGATTGTTCTGAAAGTGTAAGCCTTGCTAACTTTGGCTCCCACTGAACGGGAATATAGAGTTCACAATCAATAATGCCTGGACTCAAAGAAAGAATTCACAAATGGTATTGTGTCAAGCTAAGAAGTTTCTGCATGTCAAAGGATATCATTAGCAAACTAAAGAAAGCCTATGGAAGGACAGATATTTGCCAGGTCTACTTCAGAATATACAAAGAGCTCAATGAATTATACTAGCAAAGAATTAAAAACCCAATTAAAAAATGGGCAAACAAGCCAAGTAGAGACTACTCGAAGGAAATACAATTGGCCAGTAGTCACATAAAAATGTTCAACATCTCTGGCTATAAAGTAAATGCAAACCAAAACACTTGAGATGAGCTGGGAAGGTGACTCTCTGGTAGAGTGCTGGCCTTGCAATCATGAGGCCCTGGGTTTGATTCTCAGCACCACATACACAGAAAAAGCTGGAAGTTGTTCTGTAGCTCAAGTGGTAGTGTTCTATCCTGGAGCTGAAGAGTTGAACTTCAGTACCTAGGCTTAGAGTTCAGGTCCCATGACCAAACAAAAACAACAACAACAACAACAATACACAGCCACATGACTTGCTGCTCTTTTTCCATCTCACTTTAGGGTGATCAAAAACCATTGTTGGTGGGAATGTAAACTTTTTCAACTACACTGAAAAAAAAAACACAAAACAACTAGATCTACCTTGTGGTCCAGTGCTACCTTTCTTGAACATTTATGCAAAAGACTAAATATCAGGATAAAGTAAGGCCACCTACACAACTATGTTCATTGTCAAGGTATAGATATAGCACAAATGCCTTCAATAGATGAATGGATCAAGAAAATATCGTATTTTTGGATTTATTTATTTATTTTTAATTTAATTTAATTTATTTTTAATTTTTTTATTGTGAAAATACTGTACAGAGGGGTTACAATTCCATGGGCAAATAATGAGTACATTTCTTATCAAGCATTGTAGCCTCCTCCTTTGTTTCCCCTTCCCATCCCTTCCCATCCTCTCCCCGCCCTCCCACCCAATCCTCCCCGCTACTGCCAACCCCCACCACAAGTTGTAAAGTTCATTTTTTGATATAATGACTTGTACATCTCATTGTTGCAATGGGTCCAACTGTATCCCTATTTAAACGATTTGTTTTTCCCTTCCCCCTCCACAAATTATACCGACATCAAATAAAGTGAAAGCAGGTGTTATACTGTGGGGGAGGGACAGACAAAGCAACAAATAAATAATCTTATAAATGTGTTAGAAACAATCAATTGAAAGAAAAATACATTTGAACACATACCTTAGTGTTGGTGGGAGTGTAAATTTGTTCAACCACTTTGGAAAGTAGTATGGAGGTTCCTCAAAATACTCCACATAGAGCTCCCCTATGACCCAGCAATCACACTTTGGGGCATTTACCCAAATGTTTACAAACAAGGCCGCACTAAAGCTACAGCACGACTATGTTTATTGCAGCACTATTTACGATAGCTAAGATATGGAACCAAACCAGATGCCCCTCCGTAGATGAATGGATCAAGAAAATGTGGAATATATACACAATGGAATCCTATGCCTCCATCAGAAAGAATGACATTGCCCCATTTGTTAGGAAATAGAAAGGCTTGGAAAAAAATTATATTAAGTGAAGTAGCCAGGCCCAAAGAAACATAGGTCCCATGGTTTCCCTTATTTGCAATATCTAGTATATGTCTGAGTCAAGCAGAAAAGGTCAGATAAGGTGATGTTAGGGAAATGAACACAGAGTAATTTTTCTCATCCATTAGAATATTGCATCATTTTTAAAGAAATAGGTGGACCTGGAAAAAATTTTGTGAAGTCAGGATGTATCTTTTCTCTCATATGTGGAAGCTCGGTCTATATGTAAACATATAGAGTGTTGTATGCACATATACATATACATATACATATACATATATATATACATATATATATATTTCATGAAGTACAGTATATGTTGGAAAGAATTTAAATGGTGTAATCCTTTAGAAAATCTAACAGTACAATCAAACGTATATGAGGAAACTGACACTTGAAAAGCAGAAGGAGATGAATGAAATCACAATTTTCAACTCATACTCAATGAAACTAGAAAAATTGAAAGGAAGGAGTTGAGTTTCAGGGACGGGGGAGTTGATGAAAAAATGTCACTGATTAGTATTCATTGTACTTACGATTAAAAATGTAATTAAAATAATTATACCTGAGCCTACCACCTATGATTTCCGTATTCACACTTCTGAGTAGCCATCCCCCTTCTAAACAACCATGAACCAACTCATCTTACTTAGAAAGGGTACCACTTTGCTGTCTCTGTGAACCAAAGAATTGTAGGCAGATCAAATAAATGGTCTCCACATATGCCAAGCCATCAATATAAGGCCAGAAAACATGAAAATATTACAAAAAAGTGGCAGAGGAAACACCATGGCTCCTAGAACACAGCTCCAAAGTTTCTAACTAAAGATACAGAATCACAAGAAATCAAAGAAAAACTGGATAAACGGGATTGCATGAAACTTACAAGTTTCTGTCTGGCAAAGAACATAAGCTAAGTACAAAACCCACAGAATGGGTAAAGAATTTTGTGAGCTATTCATCAGACAAGGACCTAATAGAAAAAATATAAATAGAGCACAAAAGATTACCCCCAATAAATTCTCAAGTAACATCCCAATTGATAAATGAGGTCGTGCCCTAAAGACAGACTTCTCAGAGAAAGTACGAATGGCCAATCGACACATAAAGAAATGTTCAACATCTCTGAACATAAAGGAAATATAAACCATTCAACACTGTAATTCCACTTCACTGCAGTAAGGAAGGCTAATAAAAACATGTAAAAGTGATTAGTAAATAATACTGTCATGGGTGTGGCCAAAAGGGAACTCTATCACTGCTGGTGAGAATGTAAATTGTTCAATCATTCTGGAGACTGAGATGTGAGTATTGTGGTTTGAAGTCAACTTTTGCAGAAAAGTCCATGTGTTTTTCATCTCCAATTGGCCACTAAAAAGACACAAGTAGAGCTGTGGTGCAAATGAGTAAAGTGTTAGCTTTCATTTCAAAATCTCAGGGACATTAACTACATCCTGCGTTGAAGCTCCAGTATTAGCTCTGTGTGTGTGTTGTGTGTGTGTGTGTGTGTGTGTGTGATGTGCGTTCGTGGGTGCGCTAGTGATTTTTTGAATGCATCAAATGTTTTGGTGTTTTTAAATTATTAAGAAACAAGGTTTAAATGTCCTGTGGTTTTTTTGAGTGTTTCTGTGTTTGTATGTAAGTCTCTATCTGGGGTAGTTGTGGGCTTGGGTGTGCACATCTGTATGTGCACTTACTTTTTATTATGCTTGTTCTCCACCTGTTTTAACACAATTGTCAGGCTTGAAAGGTGGACACTACTGTTTAATATTATGACAGTTTTCCAAGCATTTTTTTCAACAAATGATTATTTGAATTCTTTGCTGAAGGACAGAGAGGGAGGAGAAAGAGAAGGGGAGAAAAATTGGAGTTCTAAATCTAAGACTGAAACAGCCCATATTCCAGAACAATGCTGCAGAACTAGGTATAAGCTAGATCCAGTGTTGTGCCATCGGTCATCTAGCTGTAAGAAAGCCCACATTTGGCCACAAATTGTAGGAAAAAAGAAATTTCAGTAAAAACATTCAAATAATCTGTAACACTTACACAAGTTCTGGACATCACTTCCTCTTGGGCTGCTGCTGTGCAGGCCCAATATTTGATCTGAAGCGAAACTTGCAAATACAATAGTTAAAACCCAAAGTCAATTAAACTCTAAAAGGCCTGTGCAACTCCTTAGTCCTCATACCTGATACTGTGACTTAGTCGGAAAGGCAGAGGGCAGATTTCAAGCTATTGCGGACTTCTTCCTTAATGAACAATGAGCTACCACCTTCAGTCATGTGGTTCCAGCACAGAATTGGCTCAGGTCTGTGAACCTGAGTATAGAAGTTTGAATCTCCATAGTGTGAATGAAAATTTGACCTCCTACTAAGATAGTAGTTTTGGGGACCATGGGTAGCTATGGGCAAGCCTGTCCTTTGTGCACATTTGTTTTAGATACAGGGATACATAACTAACTAGTAGCAGTGATCACCCCAGGGTAGAGCAAAAGTGAAATAGTAGAGGGAAAGAGATCAAATTCATGCCATCTTCCATTTTATATTGCTTGAATTAACATGTTCTTCATGTATTTTAGTAATTCATGAATAAAAATTACATGAGAATTTTAAATTGCCTCTTTGCTTCTGACAAAAATTAAAAATGAATTTAAATAGAAAGGCAGTATGGTAAGAGCAGGGAAGAGGAATGGAGCAATGATCATGGGCATCTCCTGAGTTCCAATCTGGAGGCTTTATTTACCAACATTGTGGAATAAAATGAAACTATGTAACAAGACAGGCCTGCATACTTTTTTTCAGCAACAAGGCAGCCCTGTCTGCTTTCCTTAGCAACATGACAGCCCTGCCTGTCTTTCCTAATTTATGCTAGTGCCAAAGGGCTCAGTAGAACATGACTAAAGGCGGAAGTTAGAGCTGTCTTTGTATGATGAAAAAGAACAATCCATGGATATGTCTAGAAACCGAGAAAGCCTCTGGAGCCTTGAACTGTTAGGCCTTTCAGGCACTGGTATTCCACAGAAACTAAACATTCAGAGAGAAAGCCAAGATGTGCTCTGAGTTATGTAGATTGCCATACTCAAAGAAAGACCTCCCAATGAATCAATCCTCCCTGCGTACACAGCCCTTCAGAGTGAGGCTCATGGAATAAAAGAAACACTAAACTTTTCTACCTGCCAGAAACCAGCCCAAACCCTCAGGGTACCAGGACAACAGGGAGGGAGGGCTCAGCCCTGTTGCAAACCAAGGATGAAGCTCAGAGGACCACATTTATTCTCATAATGTACTCAGACCTCCTAAAGCTCCACAAGCTTCCAGGAGGTGTCTGCAGCCCTTCAAAATGATCAAGCTGTGATGCCCAGCTCTAAAGCCCTAACTCTACACACAGTATTAGCCTTATTTATTGACATACAAGCCAAGTAGGGCTCTCTGATAAATTTCCTAAAACCACTGGGCTCCATGCCAGCATCCAGTCATTTGTCTCCTGGTGACAATGCCTCTTGATCATTCAAGACAGAAGCAGCCATGACCTCAACTCCACCTGCCATGGGCAGTTCAGCAAAACTTACTCTTTTGCTACTCAGCGATTGGTTTAATTTTGTGATAACTTCATCAACACTGTCTCCTAATATCACTGCCTCCAAGGGGTGAACTGCCCCACCCAACCAAACAGTCAAACAATCTGGAGTTGTTCTCTTTGAGCAGGACAGACCAGCCTTTCCATGAGCCCATTTCCAGGGGCTCCCCTTCCCCTAGATGCCTTGAAAGGGGCATCTGCTCTCTCCAGCAGCAGGCCTGCCACTCTTCCCAGACCCACACTAACCAAAACAGCCTCTTGCCAGCTGGACATTTCATGTCCAAGTTGGAACAGCTGCTGTCTCCAAGTTCTATGGTTGAGGAGATGCTAGGCAGGTTTTTGTGCCAGTAGGTTGGGGACTCTGCAAAGCCATCCAGCAAGGACTGGTTGCCCAGTGTGCAGCTGACCAACCCTGGTGTCTGCTTGGGCTCTGGCTTCCCTAGATCTGCAGTGTTAGGGAACCTTCAGATTCCCTCTGCCAGAGAAAGCATTTAATTGCTGACAAACAACACCAAATGATCCTGGTCCATCTACTGCAGTCTTTAGCAGTTTCCTCCCAACAGCATGGGACTCTCTGGTACAACCAGTTTCAGAGGGATATTTCTGGGTAGCAAGTAAATCTAGCTTTTCTTTTGGAAGCCAGCAGACTACTAATATAGGCTCATCATCTCCTCCCTGCCAACCTGGAAAAATTCTGCCCTTCCTAACTCCATTGCCCACCCTGTGTTTAGGGTCCTCCTAAGCTCACCTTCTCCTACTGGACCTGCCAATTTATTCTGAAAAGTCCCCAGAGAAAACTGTGGCATCTGTTGTGCCCCAGAAGCCAGGCTACAGTGAGGCTTCTGCAGCCGTAAGCTTTGCTCCAAGCATAGCCACCAACAGGGGGACACTCCCAAGCTCCACCGCAGACCTCCAATGGGTAAAAAAAAGAGGCTGTGCTTGTGCCGCCCACAGTCATCTTTCATCAGACCTGGAACAGTGGATCTGTTAAGGCCACCCCAGTAGGTTCAGGGACTCTGACATCAAGACAGAGGCAGGCAGGTGCACCCATGCAGGCTGACTTTGGAGCAGCCCCTCTTCCAGGTGCAGGCCTGGTGGCCATTGAAGCAGAACATGACATTGCAAAAGATAACAGCATACACTAGAACATAAGCAATGGCCCTGTGCTCAGAAACCTGAGAGAGTCAGGAAATCAGAGAGAGGGGGGGGGGTGGCTAGCTCTGCTTACTCTAACTCAGATGGAGTAGCTACGATCAATCTAAACTTCCTACCATAAATAATCACAAAACTGGGAGCTATGTGAAAATAAATATATATTTATAAATGTATGTATGATATAAATACGTAGGCATATATGTATATTCCATATACAATGTGAATATGTAATGTATGTATAATGTATAATGTTTATATGTATAATATAAACATTTATATTAATATTTATAATGTTTATACCTTTAATATAAACAGAGGAAAAAAGAAATACAGAATAATTGAAGGAATAATAACCAATACCTTCCTTCCCAATATTCATTGAAAGCATGAACCCTTCTATGCAGGAATCTACCTGCTCAAAATGTCAATTAACATAATTATACAGTTCCACACTAAGACACATTCTAATTAAACAAAGACAGAAAACCTCCCAAAGAGCAGAGACACAACTTATCACACACAAGTGATCTTCAATGATATTATGACAAATTTCTCATCAGAAACTAGATTAACTAGTAGACAGCAAGGATAGCAAATTTAAAGTGCTAAAAGGACATATCTAAAACCTACCTTTCTAACAAGTACACTTCCTCCAAATGTAAGAGATGAGCTAAGTACCTACCAATGGCCCAGGCCTATAATCCTAACTACTCAGGAAGGTGAATTGTGAGGATGGTGGCTCAAAGCCAGCCTGGAACTTGTCCCTTTAAAGGAAGTTGTAGGACACAGCTGACATTGACAAGGAGGGAGGCCTTTGTGCAGTGCCATTGCTGGAAAAAGATATAGGATAAGGTGGTCATCAAGAATGGAGGCTATTAGCTAGTGTCTCCAGAGAAGCAATTTAGAAGAAGTAAGATGCAGTAGTTCTCTAGAAAATCAGAGGATTTTGACCACTGTCCTAGTGGTTTCAGAAACGCCATGCTAATGACCAGAGCAACCTCAAGCCCACCTGGAGTCCTTTGAGGCTTAAGAGTTAGTGTCAAGGCTGGCAGGATATGATTGGTCAACTTTTTCTCTGACCTCAGACTCTGATTGGTCCATTTCCTCCATGATATCACTATGCCTGATTCTGATTTCTCCATTGGGTGATGTCATGCAGGATATATAGGAAGCCACTGTGTTCCAACCTATGCCAGTTAATAGAGTTGGGAGTTCTTGCTTGTTGACACGCTTGACTGAATCAAAGCTAAATGAATTTTTTGGTTACAGGGTCTGGTTGTCGTTTGGATTTTGGTATTTCTTTTTACATTTTCTGGTTTTTACATTATTTTATTTAGTTTATTTTAGGAAGATTTGCTACCTGCCATCAAAGCAGAATGATGAAAGAACACAAAGTATCATCCTCAAGCTCCTTGAAGGAGGAGATCATCAACCAATACCAGATAAAAGAGCTCATGACAAAGGTCCCTATGGACAAGTGAAACTGGCCCATCCCCACCTCACCGACAAGGATGTGGCATTAAAAATATTCTGGAAGTTAGAGTCCTCATCATCTGCTAAAGAATGAGGTGGACATTTTTAAGAAGGTATGGCAAAAACACATCATCAGATTGTACCAGGTTATGGAGAAGGAAGGGTATGTGTATTTCATCATGGAACTGGCCACTAGGTGATACCTCCTGGAGTGGATCTTAAAATCCTGCCACCTATATGAGGATGAAGCCAGGAGGCTCGTAACACAAAATTTAAGTGCTGTTCACACCAAAATAGAATCACACACCGAGACCTTAAGACTAACATCCTTTTGGACACCAAAGGCAATATCAAGGTCAGTGGATTTGTTGTAAGCATATGGTTCACCCCTGGGCAGTTGTTAATGAATGTATGTGCAGCTGTGCTATTCCATTCCCCTGAAATGTTCCTGGAAGAAAGAAATGATGGCCGGTTACAGGTGGCTCAGGCCTGTAATCCTAGCTATTCAGGAGACTGAATCTGAGGATCACGGTTCAAAGCCAGCCCAGGCTGGCTCTACCCTCTGAACAGACTCATAATGATACCAAAGACTAATTTGAGAAGGAGATAGAAGAGGATAAAGGTGGCTAGCAAAATAGCTACCACTCTTCTCAGAACAAGCTGCTGATTGTGGGCCCAGGAACAGATCAGTTCCAGACAAAGGGGAGGAGGGCCCTAGAGATATAAAAGATAACCTAACTTGAATACCAGAAGGCTGTTATTGGGAGAGATTTCTAGGGTGTCTACTAAAAAAAAAGAGTTGTAAGTGGTATCCACGAATGGAGATCAAAATACTGTTTGCCCAGGAATGCCCTCAGTCCAGCCCAGAAGACAGGTGCAACAACTGCCTTAGGTTGCCTCAAGAGGGATTCCAGCCAAGGGTCACCTAGTACTGCATTGATAAACTGACATTGTAGTTAATAAAGCATGTAATTTTTGTGCATTGTATCAGTTCCTTGCACATGCAAAACTGCTTTAATTACAATTGAACTACACCTTTTTTTTAAAATGTAGTTTGATTTATTTTATTCTATGTTATTCTTTAACATGCAGTCTCATTATGTAGCCAAGACTGATCTTAATTTCAAAATTCTACTGCCTAGTCTCCCAAGTGTTTGGATTACTGGTGTGTACCACCATGTCATACATCATACTATTATCTGCACCTTTCCTTATGTTTTAATACTTTATTTTATCCCTTGGCAGTACTGGGGTTTTGATTCAGAAGCTGGTACTTGGCAAGCAAGTGCTTTACCCCTTGAACCCTGCCCATAGTCTTTACTCTTCATTTTACTTGAGATGAGCTCTTATTGTATTATTTTGCTTCAGTCATTATCAGACTGTGATTGTAATGTATTTTTCTGCTGGGAAGCTGACATCTACCTTAGATAGTTCAAACCCGTTGGTCTTTTTATATTTTTTGTAAATATAATTTTTCTTATTATAAAGATGGTACACAGAATGGTTACAGTTTTATGTCATTTTAAAATTCAAAGTGTTATTTTAAAAGAGTTACCATGCATATAATAACTAAAATTTATCTCTAGGAAAAAAATTATTACCAGAATAAATATTTTTGGAGGCTAGATCAGGGGCATTTGGTATTGTTCTAACTTCAGCTCTAGACAATGCTACATACTTCCAGGACGGCATGGCCCAAATAAAACCAAGTTTAAGTTAAAAAATGATCCTTTACGGCACAGCTGTAGAAGATTTGAAATATTTTTGTACATTTTATTGAGCATTTGTACATTTTTTTGTTGATGAAAAGTGATATAGCAATTATGGTAGAATTTGACACATTCTTCTAACATAAGATAGCATTGCCACTTGACCCAGCAATTCCATTACTCATTGCATACCCAGAAGAAATGCAAACAAAAACTAATAGCTCATATGCTAATGATAACTTCAGCAATGTTCACAATAGGAGTTGGAAACACCTGGAGTGTCTATCAGATGAATAGGTTTATAAAATATAAGGTATGCATAAAATATGACTCATCCAAAAAAGGCTGCATTTAATATATGTCTGTCATGGATGGACACAAAAATAATCTATTTATGTGAAATATATTGACTAAACTATTTCATAAGAGAAAATGGAAGGTTAAAATTTTCTGGGGCAGGTCATTTGGGGTGATTATTACTCAATGATTGTGTGGATTCCATCAGTATTGAAAAGAATGTTCACAAACAGAGGTAATGGTTACAAAGTAGTATGGATATAATTAATGTAACTGAATTTTATACCTGCCGAGCAAGCATGAGGCCCTGCTTTCAACCCCCTGCATACAAAAAAAAAAAAAAACCCTAAATCTTCCTTCTGTTACCTACCTTGAGTGTTAGGTGCTCTTCTATTGTTATGATTGTATTCCTCAGAGGATCTCTGGTGGATCTCTGATGTTTCTTCATGCTTTTACACATAATCCATCATTTCAATATTGATGTTGAGTTTTAAAGGATAATTTGTGTATTAAAATGAGGGCAATCCATGCAGTTATAACTCAAGTCGCTAAAGTAGGAATATCCCTGCATAGAGAGGTCATTTCTAAATCGCCATACTATATGCTGAAAATGGAGGGCAATTGTGTGTTAACAATTACAAGTGAGAGATCTGAGTGAGAGATCACAGTAGATTTTGGTCATTTCAGTTTGTATTTAATATTTACATGAATTTATAAAATTTTCTTTTTCCCCTTACTCTCACTATGTCATTTTGAAACTTTGTAGTTTGTTTTGGCTTGCTGCATGTAAAAGAAACATAATTTTCCTTTGTATCATATTAAACATTTTTTTCTGTATTACAAATTATTATTTATTTTTGAAAATTTTTGTGTTTCTTTTTTCTCCAACTAGGGACTGGCCACTGTCTGAGATTTTGCTCCGTTCTGCCAGTTGAGCCACAGCTCAACATGCAGCTTCTTTCTTTTTTGTATAGTCTCATGCAAATCCCAGCAAACTAAGGAGGCTGAAATCTGAGGATCTTGGTTTGAAGCCAGTCTGAGCAGCAAAATCTGGGGTTCCTTTACTTTTTTTCTATTGGTTGTGGGACCTGAACTCTGGCACTGTCCCTCAGCATTCCAGCTTAAGGTTAGCACTCTATCGCTTGAGCTGCAAAACGATTTCTGGCTTTTTCTGCTTATGTGGTTCTGAGGAAACAAACCCAGGGCCTCATGCATCAAGGCAAACTCTCTACCACTAAGCCAACTTCCGAGCCCGAGTCTGGGATTCTTATCTCTATTTAATCACCAAAAAGCTGGGGGTGGTAGAACCCTAGCCTTGAGAAAAACTGGGCAAGTTCAAGCCCTACTGCTGGTAATTACACAATTACTGATTATTTCGCACAGCTACGACTGGCTTTGACTGCCGCCCTTAGAATTTGCCTCTTGGGCAACTAGGTTTACAGGCCTGAGCAACCAGCCTCTAACTTTTTTTAATATATTTAATCAGGTATTGTCTTCAACCGCAATGCTTTTTTATTGTGTTCAGTAGACCCTATCTCTGAGCCTCATTGCTATTTCTTACCTATTTTTAAGGAGGGTACGGGTTGAACTCCGGACCTGAATACTGTCTTTGAATTCTTCATCTTAAGGCCAATGCTGTACCATTTCACCCACTGTGTCACTTCTAGTTCTCTGGTGGTTAAATGGAGATAAGAGTCTCATGGACTTTCCTTCCCAGGATGGCTTTAAACCATGATCTTCATATCTCAGCCTCTTGAGTAGCTAGGATTACAGGCTAGAGCGACCAGTGCCCATCTATTTCTGAGCTTTTTGACACAACGTTGATGTTTTACAACTTCAACCACAGCTCCACTTCTAGTTTTTTCTGGCTTATTGGACCTAAGATTCTAATGTACTTTTCTGGTTAGTCTGGCTTCAAACCATGATCCTCAGATTTCAGCTTCCTTAGGTGCTCCAATTATACAGATGAACCACAAACCCATTGCTCATTTAAAATGTTAACATTTTCTTTTTTCCACTTTTTCTTTTTAAAAATGTACATGTTTTATATTTCTGTATATGTGTAGTCCTGGGGCTACAAATCAAGGCCTGTATGCAAAGCCAGAGTTTTTTCTTCAAAACTAGCGGCTTACAACATGAGCCAAATTATAGCTTTTGGCTATACTTGTTTTGTCTTGGTGCTTGAACTAAGGCCCTGGGTGATTTCCTAGAAAGTGATTGCCCAGTTTGCCACTTGAGTCACAGCTGAATTCCAGTTTTTTTTTTAATTCTTGGTAGTTAATAGGAGCTAAGACTCTTATGCCAAGCCGAGCATGAAACAGTTGGCTGAAATCTGAAGATCATGGTTCAAAGCCCCCCAGGGCAGGAAAGTCCATAAGACTCTTAGCTCCAATTAATCAATGAAAACCTGGGAGAGGTGGAGCTCTATCCTGAAAAAAACAGCACACAGATGCACACAAAGAGAAAGCCTCATGGACTTTCTTCTATGGGCTAGCTTTGAACCATGTTCCTCAGATTTCAGCCTCTATTCATCCTCTCTCCTTTGAAAATTTTATTGGTCCTGTGGCTTGACCTCTGACTCTGGGGCCTATATCTTAACTTTCACACTTAAGGCTGGTGCTATTACCACCTCAGCCACAGCTCAAGGTTTTGTGCTTTGTAGCTGGAGATAAGAGGCTCAAGCATGTTCCTGCCCAGACTGACTTGACACTACAATCATCAGATGTCAGCCTCTTGTATAATTAGGATTACACACATGACAAGCAACATTTGGGTCATTTAAAAATTTAATATGTGCTTGTTTCCACATTCTTTTCTTCTTTTTCATTTTTTCTTGTCCTGTGAGTAGAAATTGAAGCTCATCTCAGGGCACACATGGAACTAACCATAACATATGGCTTTTGGGGAGAGGTTAATTGAAGACAAGAGAATCATGTAGAGCTAGGCTAGATTCAGGAGGCTGAAAATTGAGAAAAGTTCTTAACAACCTTTTATCCAATTAACCACTAAAAATCTGAGAGTAGTATATCATTGAGCAAAATAGTGCAAGGTCAAGCTCCAGGATTCACAGAGAGAGAGAGAGACAGAGACAGAGACAGACAGAGACAGATACAGAGACAGCAAGATTTTATAAACTCACATACCTGAGCTGAGAGTTAAACAGTATCCTCAAATTTCAGCCTGAGTATCTAGAATTACAGATATGAGCCACCAATATTTGGTTCACTGAAACCTCTGTTATTGCCTCTTTCTTCTCTTCTACCCTTCTTTTCATTTATTTCATTCTTTGTGTGTGTGTTGGTCCTGGAACCTAAACTCATGCAAGGCCTCACCTGATTCAGGAAGGTGAAAATCTGTCCATCATAGTTTGAAAGCAGCCTGAGCAGGAAAGTCCATGAAACACTTATCTCCATTCAATAAACAAAACCTATCCCCAGTGTGGCCACCACATGCAAAACAGTCTCCTGGAATTTCTTGACTGGGTTTGCCTTTACACTGGATCTTATATTTCAGCCTCCTGTATTTCTAGAATTACAGACATGAGCCAACAGTTCCAGGTTCTCTGCTTCTAACCATTTAATTTTTTTATTGTGATCTTAAGGCTGGATCTCTGAGCAAGGGCACTCTTTCATACTTTTTTTCGCTCAAGGGTGGTGTTTTACGACTACAACCACAGCTTCATATCTGGCTTTTTTTGTTGGTTAATTGGAGACTTATGTACATCTCTGCCCAGGCTGGCTATGAACAACAAACTTCAGATTTCAGCGTTCTGAGTCACTAGCACCCACCAAAAATTCAGGGCTCATTTTGAAATTTTAATTGGATTTTCTCACAACATTTTTTCTTCTTTTTCCTAGTCCTGGGGCTTGACCTCAGGGCGTGGGTACTGTCCTGAACTTACTTTACTCAAGGAGAGAACTCTACTACTTGAGCCACAGTGCCACTTTCAGCTTTTTCTACTTGTGAGCTACTGAGGAAACAAACCCAGGGATTCAAACATGCTAGGCAAGCACTCTATCACTAAGCCATATTCCTAGCAATTCTTATACTTTTTTATTTGTATTTTTATTTCCTTGTGTATGGTGATCCTGGGTCTACAAATTAGCCCAGGTGCTGTTCTGCTGTTGTTTAATCATGATTAGCACACTAAGTCATGAGCCATAGCAAAACTTGTGGCTATTCTTTTGATGTTGTTTTGTTTTAACTAGCTATTTAGAGTTGAGTATATGAATTCTCCTACCTGGGCTGGCTTTCAACTGTGATCCTCATATTTGAACCTCATGAGTAGCTACCATCACAGGTGTGTGCCTCCTATGATTGGCTCATTTTAAACTCTGAAATTGACTCTTTATTCTCCCACACTTCTCTATATTTATTTATTTTATTCTTTGTAAGTGTGTTAGTCCTGAAGTTAATATCAAAGTCTGGGTGCTGTCCCAGAAATTATTTTCTCATTTCTGCCACTGGAGCCACAGCTCAATCACCAGGTTTCATTCTTCTTCCTTTTGATGGTTAATTGTAAAGCCCAGCAAGACTCAAGAGGCTGAAATCTGAGTATCAAGTGTGAAGCCACCATGGGCAAGAAAATCCTTGAGACTTTCATCAACTAATATGAAGTTGGGAGTGGTAGAGCTTCTAAACCAATTCAAGTCCCAGGTTTCCACACATACAGAAAACAAGTCCCATGGACTTTTCTGATCAGTCTGGCCTTTAAATAGTATCTTCAGACTTCAGCCTCCTGAAAGCTAAAATTATAAGCATGAACCACCAGCCCCAAGCTTATTTTTGAATATCAAATGGTCATTTCTTTTCTCCTTTCAGTTTTCTTTTTGGTCGACTTTGGGCTGAATTATGGACCAGGGAACTGTTTCCCAGGTTTTTCACCAAATTTCAGTACTTTACAACTACGATCACACCTTCATTTCCAGCTTTTGCTGGGTAGTTGGAGATAAGAATTTCAATCCCTTGTGTGTGTGTGTGTGTGTGTGTGTGTGTGTGTGTGTGGCGTGCACGTGCGTGCACGTGTGTGTATATGTGTGTGTGTGTGTGTGTGTGTGTGTGTGTATTCACGGAAATTGGTCATGGTGGTTTCTTTAGTACTGAGGGTGAATCTTCCTGGATAATCTGTATTCTTAATTCCTTTCACTCAAAAATAATTGCTTCTCTAGGTGCTAGTGAGTTACAGCTGTAATCCTAGCTCCTGAGAATGCTGAGATTTGAGGATCATATTTTGAAGCCAGGTGAACCAGGCAAAGTCCATGACACTCTTATCTTCCTTTAAACACCAAAAAATTAGAAGTGGAACTGTGGCTTAAGTAATAGAGTACTAGCCTTGAGGAAAACAAATAGGAATAACAACTGGGCTCTGATCAAGTTTCAGGACCAGCCCTCACACAAAATCTCCAGATAGCACGTGTGCTATTGCAAGACACAATTATACTTAATGAATTATCTCTACAGGACAGTTGCACTAAAAAGTTTAGGTATTACTTCATAGGATATGTTCTTTCTAGATCACCTTTTTCCCCCTTTGGTTCTCTGAGAATGATGTCTTGATTATGAAATAGAGGAGGAAAAATTGAGTGATGAATTTGACCTCTGGATCCCTCCCTCATTCATTATTGACATGTTCTCTCTTTATATTTTTTGGCAGTCCTGAGGAATGAACCAAGGGCCTGGGCACTGTTACTGAGCTTCTTTTTTCTCAAGGCTATCACCCTCACACTTGAGCCACAACACCACTTCCAGCCTTTTCTGTTCATTTAGTACTGAGTAATTGAACCCTGGACTTCATGCATGCTAGGCAAGTACTCTACCACTAAGCCACATTCCCAGCCACATGTTCTCTTTTAAAAATATGTGTAACCTATTTACCTCTGTCCCATCTCTGAAGTCACTGCCAGTGCTCTTGAATCCATTTGTTAACTCCCAATTGCCTTTCATTCACTCTAACTGGCAAATTATTTTCTACTCTATGCAAAGAATTATCTTTCATTTTCTTAAACTGCACACTTGATCAGCTAAACTCAAACAATTCAATACTACAAGTTTCTGAAATTGAGGCCACTTACAATATTAAATAGCTAATAATAAATAGCTAATAATCTACCTAAGTCAATGCATAACAACCCAGACACTTGGAAAGTCTTTTATTTTCCAATATGAGTAGCATCTAACCCCACAATATGCTCTGGTAGATAACAAAATTAAAGTCTACAGATGTAATTATTTCACACAAGAGTTGGATATGAGATACTTCTAAGGAGTGAGTGCAAATTAAGGTCTTTCTAGAAGTCAGTAACACAAACAGAGTGAATGAAACAGTAAGGAAGTTATGTTTGTCACAGAAATATGGGAGTATCTAGGAGCTGACAACAGTGGATGTATGATAGATGACTAGACAGCAGAAACCACAGTCTTACAGCTAGAGGACCTAAATCCTACCAGGCATCCTTTAAGTTTGGAAGAGGTCTACATATTTCCTGAGAGACTATAGCCTGGTGGCCCCCTGCTAGAAACTGAGCAACTGCTACAGACAAGCCACACCCAAACTATTAGCCCAACCTTGTAGCGTACAACAGTTGGCATTCAGTGAGCAAACATTAAATTTCCGATAATTTGCCACACAACATGACAAAAGTTCTCTCAGAACGCTGGTGGCTCACCTCTGTAATCCCAGCTACATAGGAGTCTGAGATGTAAGGATCTAAATTCAAAGGGATCTCAAGCAGCAATCTCTGTGATACTCATATTGCCAATAAATAGAAAAAAAAAACGAAATTTTGGTATGGCAAAATACCCTAAGTTGAAGCCTTTCTACCATCACACACACATATACACACACTCACATATTGAAAAATGAAAACATTTGTTGAAAACAACCTGGTATTTTCTTTGCTGTGTGTAAAACTCTAACATGTCATAAACTTTTCCTTGTGCTTGAAGAAATTCATTAAAATTCTATAACTACAAAACTACCTAGCTGCACAAATGTGTTGGCTACAAACTTTTTAAATATCATGTTGCAATTGTTACTGCTAACAGAGGACCTTTACTACTAATTTAATCTAATTATTGGCAGAAACTGAATCTCATATCTTGGTATTTCTCACAATACCTTAGTTGAAATTAAACATAAAGTTCTTAATTAATCAAAAGGCAAAACTTACACTATATCTTTAGGTACATTCCTTTCTGTCATTTTTCCTCCAAATGAAATTAATTGATTGCAGCACTTAAAAATCTTTTATGCCAAATTAGTACAACATTCTGATTAAAACTGAAAAATTTGAAGTGCTCTCAATTTCTGTCTTTCGTTTTCCATAAATATTTCGTATCCTTTGGTTTTCCATAAATATATCGTATCCAAAATTTCATCTATTCTGTAGAAATAAGTTCACTATAGGCTACCTATAAATTAACATAAATGTTTCTCAATTCACTAGAGCAAAAGGACCATAAATTCTGACCTACATCTATAAATATCCCAGGAAAATTTCTAAAACATTCCATATTTCTCAGAACAATGAAGTCTTCCAACATAATGACTAATAGTGAGAGAAGAAAATAGAGCAAGTTTGTGATGGCTGACATTTTTCAAAGTCCTTATTCACATATGGGTACAAACACAAAGCCATACAAGGTTCAGGTTTACCTGATAAGGAAAGGAACTTACCCCCCTGAGAGAGAATGACCCTTGGTAGGAGGAAGATTGACTGAAGAATTACCTGAATGCATATCTTCTCACATGTTTCCATCCATTTACTTCATGGAGCTTTCCTGGGGTCCCATTGCTCACTAAGTCAGACCTCAGTCATCTCAGCAGAACCAGTGGCACCCAGGACTCAAGTAACACCATTACTCTGCTCTTCCTGTGTAGAAATCACCAACTAAATGAAAAAGAAAACAAAGTGGATTTCAGGGTAAAGAACACACACACACACACACACAGAAACCACATGCTTTGGGGAGAAAGAAAACGTGTGTGTGTGTGTGTGTGTGTGTGTGTGTGTGTGTGTGTGTGTGTGTTTGTGTGTGTGTGTTGGTAGTGGTACTTAAACCCAGAACTTGGGAACTATCCTGTAGGTACTACTTTTAGCTTCTTTGTTCACGGCCAGTGCTCTACCACTTGAAACACACTCCACTATTAGCTTTATAGTAATGAATTACAGTAATGAATATCATAATATTTCCTGCCCAGGCTGGCTTTGAACCTTGATCCTTAGATCCTCCTGAGTAGCCAGAATTACAGGCATGATCATTAATGACCGGCATTTGTGACAGACTAAGGTATTAATTTCAAGCCCCAATACCAGCACAAAAAACAAAAGCAAAACCAAACTTTATACCATTTAAATATACTGATAGCATATTAAACCAATATAATGAAATGTGGAGATCTTGGTGAAGGATATCAGAGAATGATTATCATTATTAGCTTTTCTGCTTTAAAAAACCTAAAATTACTTTCATAAAATGTAAAATACAGAAACCCCTGGTACCAAGCTGTATGTTTCAAATAAGACACCTGTTGAGAACAAACTGAAAATGCAGAGAAAAACAAAGAATTTTAGAATTGATTGCTACACAAGAAATATACCTGATCATCAGTACCTTCAAACTCTTTCAAGTAGGCTACAGTAATGGTACAAAAACTACTTTTCTTCTCATTAATACTCCTCATTTAAAAAACAGGTCTACTTTATTCTCTTTAGGAATGTTATGAATATTTGACTCACTTTTCCCAAAATGACACATAAGAAAGTCAATCTTTCAACCACTCCAAATTTTTTTTTATCATAGTACCTAAATAAGTACATCCTGTATCTTCTTTGAGTTGGGAGTATCAGAACAACTTTTAACTTGTTCTTTTACCTTTGCGGTTGGAAAGGTGTATTTTCACAAAATAAGACAGGGAAACACTCAGTAGATCACCTGATTTAAAGGTAAGTGGCTAAAGCTACTGCACAACTATGTTTATGGCAGCATTTTTTTTTACCATAACTAAGATATGGAACCAACCCAGTTGCCCCTCAGTAGATGAACTGATCAAGAAAATGTAATATATATATATATATATATATATATATATATATATATATATGCATATATCTATATATAATGGAATTCTATGCCTCCATCAGAAATAATAATATTGCCCCATTTGTTAGGAAATGGAAAGACTTGGAAAAATTATATTAAGTGATGTAAGCCAGGTGCTAAGGAACATAGGTCTCATGTTTTCCCTTATTTGCAATAGCTAATATTTATGTAGGATAAGCAGAAGAAGTCAAAAGCTATGCACATATGACCATGTAAGATGATGTTAAGCAAGATAGGTACACACGTGTTTTTTTTTCTTGGTATGGGTTTAAACGTATTTATAATGTAGTCTGTGGTTTTATTTCTTTGGCATGTTCTTCCCCCACAGTATAACCCCTGTTCTCACTGTATTGATTCTGGTGCCCTGCATCTTATATATACATTTTTCTAATTTGGGGAGGGAAAGGGAAAAAACAAAATGCTTAAATAGGGATACAGATTAACCCATTATAACAATGAGATGTACAAGACACTATGTTGAATACAAACTTTACAACTGTGGGCGTGGGAGAGGGGTAGGTGGAGAGGGAAGGGATGGTAGGGGAAAAACAAAGGAGGGGGTAACAATGCTCCATAGGAAATGTAGTCATTTCCTTACTAATATAACTGTAATCCCTGTTTACAATATCTTTACAATAAAAGTATATGGTAATAAAACGAAAACAATAAATGTAAGTGGTAACTTACTTAAGCGGCTGAGATCTGAAGAACATGGTTTAAAACCAGCTCAGGCAGGAAATAGAGAGACTAATCTCCAACTGAAAACCAAAAATCTCGAAGATGTGACTCAAGTGGGAAAGTGCTAGCCTTGAACAAGCAAAAAACGGGAGTAGGGACAGAGGACAGCACCCAGGGCCTAACTTCAAACGTAATGACCACCACACATACACAATAAAATCTAGCTAACAACAATTCATATATACATCATCTGAACTGCCTAATTGGAAATATGCATAAGAATTTAAAAATATTTCTATTTTTAAGAAATACATTTTAATACGTTTTTATTGTAAAAAATACTGTATATAGGTGTTACAGTTACATGAGCAAGGTAATAAGTACATTTAATATCAAGCATTGTTGTCTCCTCCTTTGTTTTTCGCCTACCATCCCTTCCCTCCCACCTCTACAACTACACTCCTCCTCCCTCCACTACCTAAATTGCAAAGTTTGTTTTTCAACATAGTGTCTTGAATATCTCATTGTTACAATGGGTCAACCTGAATCCCTATTTAAGCATTTTGTTTTTGCCCTCCCCCTCCCCAATTTAGAGAAGTGTATATAAAGATGCAAGGAACTGACATCAAATACAGTGAAAATAGGGGTTATGCTGTGGGGGAGGAACATACAAAGAAACAAAGAAATCACATGGTACGTTATAAATACGTTAAAAACAATGACAAGGTAAAAAAAAAAAAAGCACAACCTGTGTCTCTATCTTGAGGTTCATTTGACTTAACACATCTTATCTGGTCATAAGAAATACATTTAAAACAAGAAATACATTAACACTTTTTTATATTTGCAAAATCCATTATTACTTGGAAACATTACATAGTGTTTGAAAACTAAGCAAATAAAGGTTGGTCCAAATATATATATATATATATACCTCTTTTAATTGTACACTTATAATTTTCCCTTGGATTTTAAGAACAAGATAGTGTTGTTTTCATCCTAAAGCAAACCAGATGACACAACTAGTCACAAACACATCAAGATAACAAACAAGTAATGTGTAAGAACTATTTTTTTTGGAATCCTTGCAGAATGGTCTAATTTTTTATTTCATTGTAATTTCCCTTTCAGTACAATATGTAATTGGGAATTACAGATATCCAACCTGTAAGTTTAATGTTTGGGATTTTGTGTTTCTCTCTCTGTCTCTCTGTCTCCTGTCTCCCTGCCTCTCTCTTTCTCTCTCTCTCTCTTTAGAATTGCCCATAAATACTAAAGCATTATTTATATAGTTTTGTAATTACGTATATATATACATATATATGTTTCTGAATTGAAAAATTAATAATCTATGTTCAATAAGAGATCCAAATGAGTTTTGTTATGTATTTGATCACCAAAGACTTCAATTGTGCAAAAATATTTGGTATATTACATATATTTATACCCATCTAATTACTGCTGCTTGTAAGTATTCTGTAGTTTTTCCCAACATTTTCAATCATGGTTAAAAATTGCACATATTTGCCAAACACCAGTGGGTCACGCCTATAATCCTAGCTACTCATGAGGTTGAGATAAAAAGTTTGTGGTTCAAAACCATCCCATGCAGGAAAGTTTCTTATCTGCAATTAACTCTTATCTGCAATTAACCACCTGAAAACCAGAAGTGGCACTATGGTTCAAATGGTAGGGCACCAGCCTTAAGCTGAATCACTGAGAAGCTGAATCGCTGAGGGACAGTGCCTAGGCCGAGTTCAAGCCCCATGACCATAAAAAAACAAAAACAAAAACAAAACTTTTTAACATGGTCTAAACACAAATAACTATTCTGGGAATATATTAGCTGGCATAATTAATTCTTCCTTAAGCAAAAGTATTTTGTGTTTGCATTTAGAAACCCTATTAGAGGATCGTTTTTGCCATAGCATCATTTTGGTGCAAGTGAAACTGTTTAGCCTAAAAAAAGAGGCTTTGTGGTCACGTTATGAAAATTTGTTGTAAATCATCACTGAAACCGAAGAGTAATCTCTTTTTTGATGCAGTTCTTCACATGACTCAATGATGTGCTCATCTAAGATGACATAAACATTCATTCACAACCTTTCAATAAATCTAAACAGTCAGACTGTGCATCGTGGATATTGCTATTATGGAATGTAGTATGCAAGATGGAATCCCAGGAACCTGAGAGGAGGCTTCAGACTACAGCAACTCACTTGGGTTGAAATCATGTCCCTGAGGAATTGATGTTGAAGGCCTCACCACTAAGTTTCCAGGGTTATGCTGCAGGACAATCCCTTCCCCTCAACAGCTGTATAGTGAGGAAAAGCCTGTCTTATCAAGTCCTACCAATATATTTGTTTCTAGACTATGACTATATATAACTAGATTAATCAAAACCTAAAATCTGAAACATTCCAATATACTGGAATAAACTTTTCTTTCCATCATACATTCAGATATATGGAGAATTTAAAAAGATGTTCTGTGGCTGGGTTGTAGTTCAGTGAGAGTATTTGCCTAGCTAATGAAACATCCTGGGTTCAATACTCATTAACTCCAAAGAAGAGACAAAATCAGATAGGTGGCAAATCCCAGAAAGTGGAAAGTAATTCAAGTAAAACTCCTGAAATGCGGAGAGACTCTCCTGGTATGTGTCAGGAAAGTTAGAAGAAGAAAGGCCACCCGCTGCACCTGCCATAGCTACCTAGTGTGTTAGAATTGGACCAATCAAACTTCAGGCAATCAACACTGAAGAAACAAAACCATAAAGGCTGTGGTTTGCTGCAGGGTATAGAGGGAGGTGGGAGGGAGAATTGGGAGAGGAAAACTGGGAATGCCAGCAGCAACATAAGTAAAATGTTCAGTGACATTATCTTGTGTAGAACTTGGAGAGATGCACATGGGACACAGGAGCAATTACGTTGACATACAGCTGCTGTACCAGTTAAAATGAACCTTTACAAGCTAACATCTCAGTTGATGGACATATACCTTCAGTCATAATGTATGTACGGATATATGCACATAGTTCTTAAGTGCACACACCTCAGATCCAAAAGTAGGAAGAAAGTAATACCACAGTGGATAAACAGTTCAACCTGAGCAATGTGTTGGTACCAGATAATAGACCAGAATGCTGATTCTTTCCCTCCCTTCCTTGCATTCTTTGGATATGGTTATAATGTTTATGGTTTGGAAGTGAACTAAAGATAGCTGGTGCTGGGAAGAGGAGCTTTATTTTTTTTTTTATCATGGCAGCTTGCAATTTTTATAACGTAAATGGATTGAGCACAATCAAAGTACCATAGTAACTGATCTCCTCTTCCTGGATGAATGAGCAAATATTAATGATTAAATATTAATGACAGCATCCTTAAACATATGCAAATGGACACTCCCTGGCTGTTTTGGCATCTTCCTCTCTGGAACTCTCACCATTCAAATATAACAGATTTGGTAAAATATTGTTAGGTTGTGTTTTACTTTCATTCAGTCATCCAGTGATTGTGGGATATGTTTTTTGTTTAATTGTTTGGGTTTTTTTTCTTTTCCTGCTCCAGTGTCTACATTTTCAAAGAATTTATAGCTGAAGTTCAATAAGAGAATGAGTACTTAGAACTGCCCCACTGATGAAAGTAAATATTCATGTGAATGTATACACAAAAGCACAAAACCCTTAATCCTCCTTTTGGTTCCTCCATGGAGAAGGCTGTTGGGGACATACTTGCCTTGAAGAGGGCATCTGGCCATGGTACCTGCACCTGGACTGACAGGGACCAAGAAGACAGAGGTCTAGGAGGTGAAAAACAATAGGCACTTGGGCAGGGAATTTTTGGAGCACCTAGAAGCTGTGTTCAAGCCCCAGCACTGGAAGAAGAAAGAGGTAAAGCAAAGGAAGGCGAAAAAAGAACTATTGTTTAAGTGCATTTATATATTAACTGTGCCTCATGGATAAGGGTGATATGAATCTAGTACCCCAGAGGTAGCCCATTCTACCATCCTGTCTTCACAATAAACCTCTTCCCAGGTGCCAGAGAATTATGCCCCTGCCAGGTGAATAGTTAGATGGTGTTCCTTTACTGTATTCTAGATTGTGGGGCATGGGAACTCTAACCTGCTGGGCTTAACCCCAACAGAGCACAGACGAGCATAGTACATAGAGAGAGCCATACTGGGTAGCCCTGTTTCCAGTTAAGTGTGCACAACCCTTCTTCTTAATCCCCTATTAACTCTTCTAGGTTCCCTGTCCCATACCTCCCCCCTATCAGCCCACCTCCTGCCACCACCCGCTGGACCATGGTCACCCCATGTTTCCTCTTCCCGCCACCATGCTATGTGTCCTACTCTCACTTTTTGGACTGTACTGCTTCTTGAGGCCAGATACTCACTCTGGGCTGCACACATTCTCCTGACAACCACTCTCACAGCCACAATGTTACCTCCACCCCCACTTTTCTGGCCCACCCTTTCCAGCCCCACAACTTCTGGCTCCAATGCTTTCCCTTCACTGCCTAGTCCAGCCCCTCCCGTGGGAACATATGTGTGGGGTGGGGAGGGATATACAAAGCAATAAATAAATCATCTTATAAAATGTTAGAAACAATAGTAAGAAAGAAAAACCATTTGAGTCTTTATCTTGGAGTTCATTTCCCTTAACATCAACTTATCTGACCGTTTCGGCTTGTCTCAGACATATACTAGGTATTTCAAATAAGGGAATCCATGGGACCTATGTTTATTTGGGCCTGGCTTACTTTACTTAATATAATTTTTTCCAAGTCTTTCCATGACCATACAAATGGGGCAATGTCATTCTTTATGATGGAGGCATAGAATTCCATTGTGTAAGGGGAAATAAAAAGGTGGTAAAAATGTTTGAAAAGAAATGTACTCATTATCTTGCCTATGTACTTGTAACCCCGCTGTACAGTATTTTCACAATAAAAAAATAAAGTAAAATAAAAAAGACTTTCAGAGAAACTTCTCTGAAGAGGAAAGAAGGATGGCCAATAGACACATGAAGAAATGCTCAACTTCCCTAACCATAAATGAAATGTAAATCAAAACAACATTGACAATCCACCTCACCCTATTTAGAATGGCTATAATCAAGAACTCTAATAACAATAGATGCTGGAGGGGATTTGGACAGAAAGAAACCCTACTACATTTTTGGTGGGAGTGTAAACTTGTTCAACCACTTTGGAAAGCAGTATGGAGTTTCCTCAAAAGACTCCACATAGAGTTCCCCTATGACCTAGCATTCCCACTTTGGGGCATTTACCCAAATGATCACAACCAAGACCATACTAAAGCTACCAGCACAACTATATTTACTGCAACATTATGTACCATAGCTAAGATAATGTAACCAACCCAGATGCCCCTCAGTAGATAAATGGATAAATCCCTCATTTTGCATGCAGTTAACATCTTAAGGAAAGAGTCTGCTTCTACATCTTTCACTCTATATGACAAACCCTTATTTTTTGTTTCTCTGTTTGCTGAATAAATGTATTCCTGTGAATTGGATATTCACAGCAAATCTGGGTTTAAATTTCATTTTTTATATTTCAAATATAAACTTTGTTTTGACTAGTCATTTTCTAAAAATGAGTGATATTCATGAACACTAATATTTTGGTGGCTTTAAGTAAATTGAGATTGATGTGGTAGTTCTTGTGTTTAATTGACTTAACCATTAGATTATTCATTTATAAACATGTGCATTGCAGTTTTTATTTATTATTTTTTGTCAGGTGTGGGGCTTGAACTATGGGCTTAGGAGCTATGCCTCAGCTCTTCAGAACAACTTGAGCACTCGACTGATTTAGCCACAGCACCACTTCCAGTTTTCCAGTGGTCTATTGGAGATAAGACTCACAGACTCTCCTGCACTGGCTAGCTTTGATCTCAGCCTATTGAGTAGTTAGGATCACAGGCGTGAGCCACCTACACCCGGCTTTCCTTTTCTTTGTATAAAAAATAGTTCCCAAGGATTTACTTCAAAGTGATAATGGGAGGGTTTGTCTTCCTGTTCCAAACTTTTTATTTATTTCAGGAAAAGTACTAGAAATACTTGATGTTTACTTGAGCAACATAAAAGATGGGAACATATTTCTATATTGAATGGATTTATTGATTAAAACATAGAAAAGAGTAAAATTATCAGGTTTCTTGCTTGGTACTACATAAATTACATATGAATGTAGTTCAAGACAGGACTCAGAAATAAATTCTTATTAATATTACTGAGATTAATATCACAATATAAGCAATATAGGTATTTCAAAGAATTGGTCATTCAAAGCCTTAGATATCTAATGGATGAAGAATGTAATTCAAAATAGTAGAGGTAAACAATTCAATATGCAGCTATTATGATTTTATAATACTAATATGAAAGAAATGGAGCTTTTGCCTTTCTGAAGAAGAATGTTTAGCCAATAATTTCAATGTAAGGCATCAGTTGTAATGAGACTAGTCTTTTCCTCCAAGATATCCAAGAGTACTATACTCATCATCTGAAGAGTAAATAAGTAATTATTTTAATTAACTTTGCTTAATATTAATTTACTTGTAGCAAATAGGTTAAAATGACTGCTCTCTTTCTTTGAATGTAGTAACATACATTTCATGTTGTTTCTGTCTCTTCATATAAGCCTGAAATCAGTATTTCCAAGTAACAGAAAAAGAAAAACAAAAATAATCTGATACAGGGCTGGGAAGGTGGCTCAGTGGTAAAGCACTTACCTTGCATGCTCGAGGCCCTGGGTTCAATTCCTCAGCACCACATAAGAAAAAAGCTGGAAGTGGCGCTGTGGCTCA
Source organism: Dipodomys spectabilis (assembly GCF_019054845.1). Taxonomy (NCBI): domain Eukaryota; kingdom Metazoa; phylum Chordata; class Mammalia; order Rodentia; family Heteromyidae; genus Dipodomys; species Dipodomys spectabilis. Next base: position 162,855 of record NW_024871404.1, on the reverse strand, counting down.
AGTGGTAGAGTGCTAGCCTTGAGCTGAAGAGCTGAGGGACAGCACCCAGGCCCAGAGTTCAGGCCCCACGACCGGACCCAAAAAAAAAATAATCTGATACAATAATCACACATCCTAAATTATGTGAAAAAGTCCACAATATAAAAAATGAACCTGAGGAAGAGGAAAAACAATGACAGAATAACAACTGACAATTACCATCACTCACTCTAGTGAAACAGAGATTTAGAGTCCTAGCAGATACTCCTCTTCTAGAGGGTCCCACCAAGTCAAGTATAATTATATATAGATACACAATTCAAAAGATTGTATACTGTCTTCACAAGAAAACAGAAATCTATTAAAAGGTGCTTAGCCAGGCAGGTGACTGCTCTGAATGTGTGGGCCAACATATTCAAAATCACGGCTGCAGTGTGGAAATGAAAGGACTACATGTGAAAAGAGCAGGAATAATTTATATATCAGAGACAGTCACATCCAAATACATAGACAATTCAACATACCACTGGACAGCCTGAACTGTCACTGGAACCACAATATTAACATCACAACATCTCCCCACAACTGGTTTCTACTGCTACACTTAATCCTCTAGACAAAAACCTAATTCCAGGGGGGAATATGGAAGAGGAGAAGCTGGAGACCTCACATAGAAAGCAGATTAGTATTCCAGTGTACAGTCTGAGTCTAGAGAAGCAAACCAAGTGTGCTATCCCAGTACAGAGAGTTTGGCCAGAGAGAGAGAATCCAGGTAGAATGACAGATCTGAGCATTTGCCAGTAGACGCTACAGCGGTGGTTGCGGCGGCAATGTGGTGGGCATAGCCACCATACCTACAGTGAGAGTCCAGGACAAAGAAACCAGATGCAGTGGGCGAGCTGACTCTACCAACACCAGCAAGAACTGACAATGAGTAGATGTCTTCATACTGCAGATCGCAGACCAGAGACGACCCATGAACCAACACTCCAGCATGAGTAGAACCCTGACATCCTCACTCCTTCTCAGGGAGCAGAGGAGGGAAAGCCACCCCTCCCCTACCACCAGAGATCTCCATTTTGATACTGACAAAGGCCTGGCTGAGCAGCTAGCTCCAACTCAGGCCTTGGAAGAAAACAAAAGAGTCATTTAGCAGGTCATAGGAACCTGGCCTGAACTGCCAGGCACAACCCCACTCAGGAGAAAGTCACCCTGGGCAGGCAGGGGGAACTCTGCGCCTAGGGTAAACAGAGCCAGAAGTCTGACCCTCCCTAAAGCAGTCTACAAAGCTAGCCCCTCATGGAAAAGATACTGTTTAGTGAAAAGCCTCAACCCTCCCCAGAACCTAGCCCCATCACAGACAAAACAAAGGGAAGAGCCATCTCCCTCTTTTGTGATACTCAAAGCAGATCTCCCTCCCACTGAGCTACCTGGGAGGAGGATTACAAAATACTGGATAACGCAGAGCATTTTTCTGCCTGTTCAAACAAACAGAATTAAGAATCCAATCAAGCCACAAGAAAACCAAACACCGTAAGCAGACCAAAGTCTCCACAAAGAGACTGGTTATGGTCCCGAGGGAAATACGTGATCTACCCATTCCTCCCCCCCCAAAAAATTAAAAAACTCTTTTTTGTACTTTTATTATTTTTTTTTATTTTTTTAAAGAATTGTTTTCTTTTAATCCTTTTTTCCTTATAATTGTTATTTTAGGTGTATATGTATGTGTGTGCTTTTTAAAAAAAATGTTAACTTCAGACTGTTTGGTCCTTTTTTTTATTCTTTTCATTTTTTTTCTTTCTCCCTTGTGTTACTGAATTGTAGTTCCGCTCATCCCCAGATATATACCCGTCTTCAATTATTAGACCTTATCCCCCATTATATACATACTTAATCCAGATATTTAATACTCTATTCACTGAAAGATTAAAAATTAGAGTTACATTTTACAATTGCTAACTGCTGGTTTTGCTTCTGTAAACTTGCTTGCGCTAGCACTGACCCTTCCCCTCCCTGGAGATAGGGGCAGGATACGTGCAGGCCGCTAACCAGGAAACAAAACCTCGGGCCTCTGAGTCACCGCCTGCAGACCCTAGCATGACCTTAGTACATGCCTTAAAACCAGGCATTCCGGTAAAATAGCCGACCACCACATTCCTTCCCGTAAAACTTAGCCTTAATGCTAGGGTGAGGCAGGATGTGATAAATCACCTGTCAAAACTAGGGAACAAACAGTTTCGGTGCATAGCGACCAGCACAGGCATGTCAGGGCAAGTACCGACACGTCAGCTTTCCCCAACCCCACCTACCCCATCTGGCCAGCTTAACCTGACCAATCCTCACCCTGAGCGTAATTTGAAATTAACCAATCATCCCCTTGTAACCACGCATCTCGCTTCTGTAACCTCGCTTCTGCTGTCCATAAAAAGAGGGTGCTTTCAAGCACTCGGCGCGCAAGTCTCCCGATAGACTTTGTCGCCCCGGGTACCCGTGTAACCGGTTCTCAGACACTCAACCCGAACCTTGTGGATCTCGAGGTTGAGTGCACCTGGGAGCCGAGGGCTTGCCCGAATAAACCTCTTGCTGTTTGCATCCGCACAAGTGGTCTCGTTGTTCCTTGGGGAAGGGTATCTTCAGATTGAAGGACACCCCACGCCGCCGGGGGTCTTTCACACAACCTCTTAGGATTAACTTCTTTAAGAGCTGTATTATCACTTTATACTTATATAATTTTCAAGTAACTAATTTTAAGAAGTATTTTTTAGTTTTTCATGCCTCTTTTCTACCCTCCCTTCCTTTCAACCAATCCTCTCTTCTCTCAATATCAATTCTTTGAATTTACATAATTTTTAAGGATGTCACTTTTAAAATTTAAATTTAGGTTTTTTCCATTTTCTCTTGTTTTTTTTTTTAAATGTCTCTCCTAATATTCTGTCCTAATCATTTCTGTCCCTGAAATAAGGACTTGTTTAAATTCACTCTCCTTTTACCTCTCCACATCCCTCAAATCATGTTTTTCCCATTTCTCCTAAAACCTAATAATTTCTGGTTTGACAAATTCTTCTTTCCTGTTCTTAGCCCATTAATCCATTGATGTTGAATAGATTGTATCTGTTGAAATAGATTGTATCTGCAGACATTTTGACTGTGCTACTACAGGAGTCTGGATGATGCTTGCCTTAAAATATTGTTCTAGCAAAAAAATGGTGTTTCTTTCATACCAAATGGGCAGAACAAGCCGGAAAAACACCAGAAAAATGGGAAGTCCGTGTATCTCAAATCCACTCATTATAATCAGGTGACAGAACAGTTATCATTATAATCAGGTGACAGAACAGTTAATGATTAATCCAGAGGAGAGTTACCAAAAAGCTCTACAAACATTACTGGTAAACATGGTGAATGATAAGATTGAAAACCTACAAAAGACGCGGTGTGAGGGTGATAAGGAGAAAGAGGAGGCAAACCAAAGATTAATATAGGAATCTCGTGAGCATGAGGAAAGTACTCAAAATTAATACAGGAATTGCATGAGCAGGCAGAGAACAGTAAAAGAGAAATAAAGCAATTGTGTGAGCAGGCTGAGAACAGTCAAAGAACTACAGGAAATGCATGAAGTGAGGAAGCTAATCAAAGAGTAATACAAGAATTGTGAGAGAGGGATGAGAATAGACGAAGATCAATAGAGGCATTCATGGAATACATAAACAGACAGCTGAAAGAAATCAGGGAGAACACAAAGGGAATGCTGAATGGATCCTGACAGAAAGAATGAGTTACCAAGGAAACAATAAAAAATCAACTAAATGATTTGAGAATAAATACTGAACACCAAATTAAGGAAGTAAAGAAGTTCATACAAGATCTAAAATAATGTTCCAACAAAGAATTTGAAGCCATCAAAGTCGACCGATTAGAAGGAACGAAATAAAAAACAAATTAGAAAATCTTGACAGTAAGTTAGACCATGCAGAAGATTGAATCTTGTAGATTGAAGATAGCCTAGATATTATAGAGAAAGAACATACAACTATCAAAGACAAATCCAATTCATATGATAGATCTATTCAATATTTGGAAGACACGATCAGAAGGCCTAATCTGATGATAATGGGTGTAGAGGAGCACCTAGAGACAGATGTTAATGGTTTAGGAAATTTGTTTAACAGTATGTTAGCAGAGAGCTTCCCAAACATGCAAAAAGATAGGCTTATTCAGATACAAGAAGCTTTTAGAACCCAAATAGACCAGACCAGAATAAGACATCCCAGCCTGACATTATAATCCACACAGGATCAATGTAGACCTAGGAAAAGATCCTTAAACCTGTCAAGGAGAATAGATCAATCACTTATAAAGGTAAACCAATTAGAATCAACTCAGATTTCTAAGCATAGACAAATTAAATTCAGAAGAGCCTGGAATGATGTGTGCCATGCCCTAAAGACAAATACCTATCAACCAAGGACACTGTACCCAGCTAAACACTCTTTCTTGAACGAAGGTCAAATAAAAATTTCCATAGCAAAGAAAAACTGAAACAATATATCTCCACCAATCCAGTCCTATAAAAGATACTTAATGATGTCCTATATATAGAAAACCAAAAAGACCACAATAAAGGCCAAGAAACTACACCCAAACTGAGAATTCAAAAAGCATAGGAAGAACCCAGTTGTCGCAGGCCCAAGAAGGTGGATAACCTGATAGGAACTAACAAACACCTCTCCGTCTTATCTATCCACAATAACAGACTTAACTCACCAATTAAGTGACATAGACTCTCTATTTGGATTAAAAAGCAGAATCCTTTTATCTGCTGCTTTCAGGAGTCACACCTTGCCCATAAAAGCAAACACATTTTGAAAGTGAAAGCCTGAAACAAAATCTACCAACCAAACGGCCCCCATAAACAGGCCGGAGTTGCAATCCTAATATCAGAGAAAATAGACTCCAAATTAAAATTTGTGAGAAGAAATAAAGAAGGCCCCTACATACTAATTAAGAGATCTCTCCTTCAGGAGTACATTACAATTCTCAATATCTATTAGCTTATCAACGAAGCACCCAAATTTATCCGAGAAACACTACTTAGCATTAAATCTCACATAGATCCCAAGACAATAATTGTTGGGGACTTTAATAGAGCACTATACCCACTAGATAGATCAACTCTGCAAAAACTCAAAAATAATACACAGATCTAAACAAATGCATAGATCAACTAGATTTAACACCCAGCAGCATTAGAATACACTTTTTTTTCCCATCAAAACACGGAACTTCTTCCAAAATCGAAAACATTTCAGGTCACAAAGCACACTTGTCGAAATTCAGAATCATTGAAGTTATACCTTGCATTCTCTCAGACCACAAGGGAAAAAATTATAATTCAACAACAAAAGCCATAAAAGAAAGTCCTGTACAAATGGGGGCGGAACAACATACTCTTGAATCACCAGTGGGTCATGGAAAAGGTTAGAAGGGAAATTCAAATGTTCATGATATTCAACAAATTTGGAACACACAAATTGCCAGATCCTCAGGGATAGAGCAAGGCAGTACTCAGAGGCCAGTTTATAGCTCTGAGTTCCTACAACAACAAATTGAAGAGATATGAAAAGAACAATTTAATGAGACATCTGAATCTCCTTGAAAAAAAGCAGCAAGTTAAACCCCAATCCAGTAGATGGAAATAAATAATTAACACTAAATCAGAATTACATGAATTAGAATCCAAAAGAAACATAGAATCAACAAACAAATAGTTGGTTCTTCGAAAAAATTAACAAAATTGATATTCGCCTAGGAATTCTTATTAGAAAAAGAAAAAAAAAACAAAATAAATAAACTCATAGTTGAGAATGGAAACATCACCATAGAAACAACCAATATTCAGAACATTATAAAGGAATATTTCTCAAACCTTTATGCTAATAAGTTTGAGAACTAGGCAGAAGTGAAACTTTTCCTAGCAAATATAGACATGTTGAAACTAAACCAAGATGAGTTAAACCATATTAACAGGCCCATATCAAGGATGAAATAGAAACAGCAATAAGAGATCTCCCATCTAAAAAGGCCCAGGACCAGATGGATTTACAGCAGAATTTTACAAGGTCTTCAAAGCAGAGCTGACACCAATATTCCTCCAACTCCTCAATGAAATTGAAAGAGAAAGTTCACGACTGAATTAATTCTATAAAGCCATCATAACCCTCATTCCAAAACCAGGCAGGAACTCATCAAAAAAGAGAACTATAGATCCATTTCTTTGATGTGCATTGATGCAAAACTTCTCAACAACATTTTGGCCAATCAACTTCAATAATTCATCCAAAAATTCATACACCACAATCAAAGAAGATTTATTTCAGGGATGCAAAGCTGGTTCAATATATGCAAATAAATTAATATAATTTATCACATTAACAAGAGCAAGGATAAGAACCACATAGTTATCTCAATACATGCAGAAAAAGCATTTGACAACATCCAACATCCCTTTATGATGAAGGTTCTGGAAAAACTGGGAATCCTGGGAACATTCCACATCGTGAAAATTGCAATACATCCCAAGGTTATCTATAAATTCAAAACGTTACCTATCAATATTCCAACCTCATTCTTCAAGGAAATAGAAGAGGAAATCCAAAAATTCTTATGGAACAATAAAAAAAACCGAAATAGCAAAAAGGATCCTTAACAGAAAGAACAGTGCTGGAAGAATATCAATACTGAATTTGAAACCCTACTACCAAGCCATAGTAATCGAAACAGCCTGGTACTGACACAAGAACAAACTTCAGAACTAATAGAATTGAACTGAAAACCCAGAAATGAACCCACAGATCTATAGCCATCTAATCTTTGATTATGGAGCAAAAAAATAGAATGGAAGAAAGACAGCTTCTTCAGTAAATGGTGCTGGCAAAATTGGTTAAACACTTGTATAACACTAAAGGTAGATCCTTATATTTCACCCTGCACCAAAATCAACTCCAAATGGATCAAAGACCTTGGAGTTAAAGCAGACACTCTGAAATCATTACAGGATGGAATAGGAGAAATCCTTGTTCTCCTTGGCACAGGCCAAACTTTTCTTAAAAGAGACCCAGAAACTCAAAAAGCAAAGAAAGGATGGACAAATGGGATTGCATGAAAAGGAAGAGCTTCGGCATGGCAAAGGACATTGCTAGAAAGATCAATAGAAAGCCCATGGATTGGGAGAACATCTTCCCTAGCCATATAACGGACAAGGGTCTCATATCTAATATATACCTGGATATCAAAAAATTAAATCCCCAAACAACAAAGTCTCAAAGAAACAACTGCACAATAAATAAGTGGGCTAAACTTAAAGAGAAACTTCTCTGAAGAGGAAAGAAGGATGGCCAATAGACACACGAAGAAATGCTCAACCTCCCTATCCATAAAAGAAATGCAAATCAAAACGACATTGAGATACCACCTCACTCCAGTTAGAATGGCTATAATCAAGAACTCTAATAATAATAGATGCTGGAGGGGATGTGGACAGAAGGGAACCCTACTGCATTGTTGGTGGGAGTGTAAACTTTTTCAAACACTTTGGAAAGTAATATGGGGGTTCTTCTAAAGACGCCACATAGAGCTCCCCTATGACCCAGAAATCCCACTTTGGGGCATTTATCCGATGGTCACAAACAAGACTGTACTCCAGCTATTAGCACAAGTGTGTTTATTGCAGCATTATTTACCATAACTATGATATGGAACCAACCCAGAAATGGAAAGACTTGGGAAAGTTTTTATTAAGTGAATTAAGCCAGTCCCAAAGAAACATAGGTCCCATGGCTTCCCGCATATTCAATAACTAGTATATGTTTGAGACAAGGAGAAAAGGTCAGATAAGTTGATGTTAGGTGAAATGAACCCCAAGCAAAAGATTCAAATGTGTTTTCTTTCATGCAATTGTTTCTAACATATTTATAAGTTGAATTCTTTGTTACTTTGTATATCCCTCCCCCATGGTATAACCTCTGCTTTCACTGTATTTGATATTGGTATAATTTGTGGACGGGAAGGGCAAAAACAAATCCCAGCATTATTTATGATAATTAAGATATGGAACCTACCCAGATACCCCTCAGTGGATGAATGGATCAAGAAAATGTGGTATATATACACAATGGAATTCTATGCCTCCATCAGAAAGAATGAAATTGCCCCATTTGTTTAGGAAATGGAAAGTCTTGGAAAAAACTATGTTAAGTGAAGTAATTCAGGCACAAAGAAACATAGGTCCCATGGTTTCCCTTATTTGCAATAACTAGTATATGTCTGAGACAAACAGAAAAGGTCAGATAAGTTGATGTTAGGGGAAATGAACTCTATGTTAAAGACTCAATTTATTTTCTTTCTTAGTATTGTGTCTAACACATTTATAAGGTAATTCTTTGTTGCTTTGTATGCCCCCCCCCCGCATTACCCCTTTTTTCATTGTATTTGATATTGGTATAAATTGTGGAGGGAAAGGGAAGAAATGATTCTTTATATAGCGATGCAGGTGGATGGATCCATTGCAGCAATGAGACGTACAAGATGTTATGTCAAAAATGAATTTTACAACTTTGGTTCAGGTGGGGGATGGGAAGAGATGGGAAGGGTAAACAGAGGAATAGGCAAAAATTCTTGATAAGAATGCACTCATTATGTTGCCCATGTAATTGTAACCACTCTGTACGATATTTTTACAATAAAAAAAACTTAAAAAAGAAACCTAATTCTAGAAAAACAAATCGCAAGAGAAGATCAAACCAACACCTGGCAAATCAACAAAGAGAGTTACCTATTAAGATCATAGGTCCTCCAAATGAAAGCCAAGTAATACTCCAAAAGAACAAGACAAATCAGAAAAATACAAGAAAAGTGATATCAAGGTAGTATAATTCATACAAAAAATAACCAGGCATTAGAGCAGACAATCAAGGACCTAGAAGATACATTTCAAAATACATTACAAATACTGATCAAAAATGTGATTAATGAAGCAATACAAAACTTCTACCAGGAAATTTGAGAACAAAATGAGTCCAGCCAAATATTAGCAAAAAAATTCATGGGGAGACTACAAACAAAAAGATGAATTCTAAGAAGGCCAAGGAGTCGAAGAAAAAAATAGATGTCTAGTTAAAAGATATGATTGAAGGCACAGATAAAATAAACCTCCCACCCAAAGATAAGATTTAAAGATAGTCCAAACAAAACCTAAAACAAAGCTTTAATAAAGGAAAAAGGCCCTAAAAATGACCAATTTGAAGACAGAGAAATCAAAAACAAAGTAGAAAGTCTGAAGAGCAAATAGATGATATAGAAGAAAATCTCAGGGATGAAGGGAATGAGGAGATAATCATTTAGAACCAATCCAAGAAATAAGAAACCATCTTGCGGGAACTTCAAGCATCAGTTAGAAGATCAAATTTGCAGAACATAGTTATCAAGAAGGGGAAGAGCAGGGTACCAAATGGATGGCAAACATATGACAGAATTCCAGGAAAGATCATTCCAAACATCCAAAAAGATAGGCTCATTCAGAGAAGAGAAACCTTTAGAACACCAGAGAATATCATAACAGAACAACCCACCACCACTTCATAATCTATTAGAGGATCATTAGAGATCAATGAAAGCATTCTTAAAGCTGTCATAGAAAAAAGATTATTATTTATAAAGGACATACAATCAGAATAAATACAGATTTCTTAGATGATATGGTAAAAAGGAGAGGCTGGCATTTTATGACAAATATTAAAGGCAAATAACTGCCAACCGTGAATATGGTCCCAAGCCAAACTCTCCTTTACCTTTAAAGGATATATAAAAATATTTCGTGACAAAGAAAACTTGAAACAATGTATCTCGACCAAATCAGCAGGATAGTAGTTCATGAAATGTATCCTACATAGAGAAGATCAAGAAGAACAGGAACTGGTTATATAAAATACTCCCTACCATAGAACAAGGTAAATATATTATAAGAAGATGAGGCACAGATCCTAAAAGCAGGTGTATTGATGGAGCCTGCCGGCAATCAAAGGGATTCCTGATTTAGGGGGTGAGGATGAGAAAAAAAAGACACAAGGCAAAGGATGGGGTTGGGTGGTCTGCAGCTCAAGACTGCAGCACTGTTTATTTTTAACTTTCCCTAATATATACTGTTAGAAGTCAAGAAGCAGCATAAGGTTACTATAGTCCAGAGAAACAAGGAAAATTTCTGTAAAACAGTGCAGTAAAAAACAAGACAATGTCAACTGGTTGAAAGTAAAACAAACTCTGTAGACATAGCAAAGCAATCCCAGGCATCTGGTGTTTTTCAAGTAAGCCAGTTCCTTGTACATGCCTTCATTTGAACACAGGGGTCAAGATGACATTTGAGCTGTACTTTCAGCTCCCAACCATGTATAACATAGCAGAACTCATCAGATATTTCATAATCTTAACTCTCAATATCAATGGACTAACTTTCCAATTAGAAGACAGATTAGATAGAATGAAAAAACAAGAGGCATCTATCTGGTATCTACAAGAGACACATTTTATTGACCAAAACAAACACGTACTCCAACTGAAGGGCTGGAAGGAAAATTTTCAAACAGATGGACATCATAAACATGCCACAGTAGAATCACTACCATAAGATAAAATAGAATTCAAATTAAAATTAGTGGGAAGAGATATTACATATTAGTAAAGGCAATTCTCCATTAGGAGGATATAACAAGTCTAAATATCAATGTCCCGACTCCTGGAGCACCCCACTTCATCAACCAAATACTACTTAACATAAAATCACATCTCAACACATCATTGTGATCCATGGATACGGCAACCAGGAAAAACTCAACCAAGAAGCTGTAGATCTAAATAACTACATTGACCACCTATTCCTAACAGACAACTAAAGAATATACATTCAGTGTCAGAATATACATTCTTCACAGCAACTCATAGAAGACTCTTCAAAATAGACTATATCCTATGTCACACAGAAATTCTGTCCAAATTGAAAGAAAAATAAATTGACATCCCATATCCTGTCTGACCACAACAGAATAAATTTAGAATCAAAAAACTAAAGCAAAAAATAATTCTCAAACCCATGAAGACTGAACAACACGTTGATGAATGACCAGTGGGACACTGAAGAGATTAGAATGGAAATCTGAAAGTTTCTGGAATTTAACAAAAATGAACACATAAAATACCAGCACCTCTGGGACACGGTAAATGCAGTATTTAGAGAAAAATTTATAGCTCTGAGTGCCTACATCAAGCAATTAGGGAAATCTCAAACCAATATTTTAATTATGTACCTCAAGCTCCTTGAAAAGAGGACAAGCTCAAAGCAGTGGACAGAAAGAAATAAAAATAATAAATTGGAAATAACTAAAGACTAAAAAAACATAGAATCAACAAAAGAGTTGATTCCTTGAATAAACAGACTTGACAAACTCTTACCAAATCAGACTAAGTAGAGAAATTATATAGATGCAAAGATAATTAGAAAGCTCACAGATTGGGAGAAGATCTTTATTTGCTATGCAACAGGCAATGGCATCTAATCTCAAATATACTTAGAGGACCAAAAGTTAACACCACAAAAGTATATCCTCAAAGAAACAACAACCCTAATAGTAAGTTTGTTAAAGATTTGAAGAGAGACCTCTCTGAAGAAGAAAACTGAATGGCCAATAGACAAATCAAAGCAACATTGAGATTCCACCTCATCCCAGTTAGAATGACCATTATGAAGAAAATTAATTATAACAGATGTTGGGCTGGTGGGGATGTGGCCAAAAATGAACAGTACTACACTATTGGGGGAAATGTAAACATTCAAATACTCTGTAAAGAAGTACAGACATTCCTCAAAAGTGCTCCCCTATGACCCGGCAATTCCACTCTGGGCATTTACCCAAATGACCACAAAGAAGCCAACTAAAACTACCATCACCACTATGTCCATTGTAGCATTATTTACAATAGGTAAGATATGGAACCAACCCCAATGCTCCTCAGTAGATGAATGGATCAAGAAAATGTCATATATATTCTCAACAAAATTCTATGCTTCTGTCACAAAGAATGACATTGCCCCATTTGTAAGGAAATGGAAAGACTTAGTAAACACAATAAGTCAAACAAGCCAGACCAAAGGAATCATAGGCTACATGTTTTCACTCATTTGGAAAAACTAGAATATGTCTAGGATATTCTTAGAAAAGATCACAATAGCTCAATAGCTATATGCATATCACCATATAAAATGATGCTTATCGAAATGAGCTCCAAGAAATGGTTACAAGATGATTTATAGTGAGCTGTTTTTAGTTATTTTTATTTACTTTCTCCCCTTTGGTTTATTCCCTGTAGTCACCATTTTTGATTTCCGTACCTTTTGTCTTATACATAAATTAATCTGATTTGGGGAAGGGAAGAGAAATCACAGAAATGGTGCAGCAAAGATTAACCAAAGCAACAGTAATATACAGTAGACACTATGTTAGAAATGAATTTTACAAAATTGGGGGAGTGGGATGTCAAGATTGGAGAAAGCAGGAGAAAATGAGAAAGGTGTAACCCAGTTCAAAAAAAAATGTAGTCATTACTTATGTAACTGTAACCTACTTCTGTAAATCAACTTCATAATAAAAAAAATCAAAAAACAATAAAAGAACTCACCCAAATATATAAAATTGGAGACAAAAAATGAGACATCACAACAGAAATAAGGACAACTTAGAATCTTCAAAGAAAGCACTTTGAAAACCTTATGCGAATCACCTGGAGTATCCTGGAGAAATTGATGATTTCCTATACTCGAAGTGAACAAAGAAGTGATGCATCAGAAGTAATGAAAATGAAATGTCAATAAACAATTCCCATACCAGAAAAATATGGGACTCAATGGATTTACCATGAAATTAAGGCCTGCAAAAAACTTACAATACTCAGATCAAACTCTTCAATGGAATAGAAAGGGAAAGGGAATTATCAAACACATTCTTAGAAGCTAGAATTAGACTATTCCCCAAAGGGTAGTAAGGGGAAACAAAGGAGGAAGCAACAATGCTTGATAAGAAATGTACTCATTATCTTGCCCATGTAATTGTAACTGCTCTACATGATATTTGCATAATTTAAAAAATTCAAAAAAAATCTATTCCCCAAATCATATAGTGACTCCTCAAAGAAAGAGAACTATAACCCCAACTCATTGATAAGCATTGATGCAGAATTTCTAAATAAAATTCTTACAACCAATTTTAACAACTAACAAAAAATATGCTATGATGAAGCAGGATTGATCCTAGTATACAATTGGATTCAATATACTTGTCAATAAAAATAATACAAACCATCAGCAGAAGCAGGGACAAGAAACACATCATCGTCGATATAGATGAAGAAATAGCTTTTAGCAAATTCCAATACCCCTTTATGATTAAAAGGTCTGAGAAGCTAGGAATGCATGGAACTTTCCTCAATATAATAAAGAGTGTGTATATGACAAAGAGATATTTAGCATGTACCTAACGGTGGACGCATGAAATCATTAAAATTAGGAATGAGCCAAGGATGTCATACTCTCTACTATTCTTCAATATAGTAGTGGACTTTCTAGCAAGAGCAATAGACAAGAGAAAAACATGAAGGGGACCCACATAGGGAAGAAGTAAATCTATCCCTTTTTATAGATGAAATGATCCTGTATTTAAAGGACCCTATAACTTTCTCTCTCATGTTAGTAAAGGTGATACCAATCTTCAGCAATATAGCAGGGTATAAAACCCACAAGAATCAGTAGGTTTCCTGTGTTGCAAACAATGGGAAGATCCATGCTGAAATCCAAGAAACAACCTCATATGTATTAGCTCAAAATCATATCATATTAAACAAAACAAAATAACATCAACAATACTAGGAATTAATTAAACTAAAAATGTGAATGACCTCTGCTGTTAAAACTTTAAAAATCTAAAAAGGGAAATTGGAGGAGATTCAAGGAAATGGAAAGTCTTTCAATGCTCCTAGATGGAAGAATTAACATTGTGAAAACTGCAATACTGCCCCCAAACAATTGACAAAGCAATATCCATGAAAATCTCAACAATATTCTTCAATTCAGTAGAGAAAGCAATCCAAATTCAATATGGAATTGCAAAATTACAGATGAAACAGAAGGCTCAGAAATGAACTCATGGGCCTATAGTCATCTTTCACACACACACACACACACACACACACACACACACACACACACACACAATGGAATTCAGTGGAATTCACCCATCAGAAAGGATTATTTTTCACCAGTCTTGAGGAAAATGAAAGGCTTGGGAAAATTATATTAACAGAAAGGAAGGCAAACTCATAGAAATTTAGGTTTCATGGATTCATTCATTTCTGGTAGCTAGAAGGTGCCTACAAATCTTCAAGTAAACAAGACAGATTGTACCTCACCCCAGATAGAATGGCCATTATCAAGAAAACTAACAATAGCAATTACTGGCGTAGATATAGCCAATAGGGACCTTTATTATGCTGTTGGTGGGAAATTAAACTTGTTCAACCACTCTGGAATGCATTATGGAGATTCGTCAAAAGACTAAGCATAGATCTCCCTTATGCCCCAGTAATTCCCCGCATGGGCAGTAATCCAATAAATAATAAAAACGCTCACACTAAAGCTATAGCATAAGCATGTTCAGGGCTCAGGTCCCAAGTTCAAAGACTGGAAAAAAAGGTCACCACTGCTGGTATTTGTTTCCACAAATATGAATCTTTTGACATAAGATACCAAATCATTCTATTTGCAGTAGCTAGGATAGGACTTAAATGAATGGGTGATAAAATGGCTTCTTTGTTGAATGTTAGGAAAAAATGTAGGCAGTCCACGAAAAGAGGGATTTAGTTTTTGTTGTTGTTGGTCAAGGTGCTTGAAGTCTGGGATTAGGCTCTGTCCCTGAGCTCTTCAACTCATGGTGAGTGTTCTACCATTTGAGCCATAGTGGCACTTCTGGTTTTCTGGTTGTTAAATGGAGATAATAGTCTCAGGGACTTTCCTGCCCAGGCTGGATTTGAACAGCAGTCCTCAGATCTCAGCTTCCTGAGTAGCTTGGATTACAGCTGTGAGCCACTGGCACCAGGCTAAAAATTGTTTTTTTGTTTTTTTTTTAAAAGTAGAAAATCCACCTCTTCATCTGGGTCTAATGCTCAGATATCACTATTAGAACACTTCACACTCAGCTCATTTCATCACACATTTGTAAATTTTCTCTTTTCTTTCATGTGCGCATACTGCAGTCAATATCATCTCAGCTGTGAGTCTAGACCAATTGTATGGTAACTGCTAGTACCTAAATGAACAGCTGTTACATCAAAACAAATGAAACCCTCAACTGGAATAATTATTTGTCTCTTTTTATTACAAGTCATTTTTTCCTAATGTGATATCGAACCTCCTAACAGAGTAATAACATTTTCTTTGTCTTCAGCAATTGGTCTTCTCCCACATATGACCAAATATTTAAGAATTCAAAGATTACCATGATAATTCATTAACCTGTCCTCTAAGAAAATGTCTGGAAAATTTCTGGAATTTGGTCTGCTGTCTTATTCTTACATGCACGGGCTTTCTATGATTTATTTGTTCTACATGTAATTCTACTTTCCAAACTTTGACCAATTTTAATCTGTCTGATTAGTCATTCTGACCCTCTCTTTAGAGTTTCATTTCAGTCTGACTCATAAAAAATATAATAGTTATCAGCTAAATGACTCTCAGCTTCTGTTTTCTGCCTGTCTTCATGTAGGATGTGAGAGCAGCCCTGACTGGCTGTGCTTTCTGGAGTTTTTTTGTTTGTTTGTTTTGTTTTGTATTTTAGAGGTCTAGCATTACTATTCAAGGTAGTAGCTTCTCTGGGCCCCAGTGATCCCCTGGCCTAGCGTCAATGGGATTTTCCCCTAAAGATACAAACAATACCTGACTAAATTCCTTCTTTAGTTGTTTCAAAATGAGGCAATCTGGCATCCTTGCAAAGCCATGAATAATCCTCTGTAACCACTTACAAAAATGGTCTATCAAGATGGCTTTTCAAGGTCGACTGTGAAAAATGTTCATTTCCAAGTCACCACCCTAAAACAGATCACATTCCTGAGAACTGACTTTTAGAAGGAATGATCCCCTTCCTTCCTTCTCTTATGATAGATCAAACTATAATATTCTTCAGTTGTGGTCAGCCTGGAGTACATTTTCCCATGAATATTCTGTAGTGTAACAGAGGACCAACTATCAAAATAAACGGGGAAATACCTGTCTACAGACTTGATCTATCTTGCTTATATCTTTTCTTACTTTCATTACTTTAAAAACACGGATAATTTATACTTGGGATTAGACAGATTTATTTTGCTTATATCTGTTGTTATTTTCATTACTGCAAACATATGGATAATATGTATTTGGGATTAGACAAGTGCTAAAGGATTAATGAAATAAACATTCAGTTTACTTTCATATATCCAATATAATACACTTAACCTTTTATGGAAAATTTAATCAAACCATAGAAACAATGTCAGAAAGATAAAATAAACCTCAATATGTATAATCAGGCACACATGCACCATCATCTACTCAAAAATTCAGCCTTTCCATAAATATTTATTTGGCACAAAATTATAAAATTTTAATGAATGAATATGACTTTTAATTATCATCTGAAATACTCCTCCTATATATAATTGTATGTAATTATATGGAGGTCACCTAGGCAGGAATTTAACATGCATGTAGTAATCAAATTTCCACAATTTAAGCTAGACGAGAGGAGTTATACCCTCACATACTGCCAGGAGGATGTGTGGTGTGAATTTTACCACAGTGCTGAACCCTTCCACCTAGTACCAAGAGTCGTGAGCAATAATTTATTCGTTGATGTTAAGATTAGTGTTAAGTGCATAATACACTTTGAATTGTTGCATTAATTCACAGAAATGAAATGATGATTAATTATTGAAATAATGATATAGTTTTTGTTTAAGTTCTAATGATTCTTAATTTTACAATTAATGAAATACATTATTAAAATTAGTTTCACTTTCTCTTTTCAATTGCTACTAAAATTAAAATTTTATATTAAACGTTCAGTATTAAGAAATCAGTAATAAGTACCAATTATTTAAATGATATTCTATTAATCTGTGATTTGAATTATAATTCTAACTAATTGTGATGTAAAAATCATTTAATAGAATTATGGGTAATATTTTTTAAACTTACAAGCTTGTTATTTGTTTACAAATTGTGTAATTTGTTATTTTTGGTCCAAATCATTTCTTCACCATAATTGTTTAATTTTCTATTTTATCTCTATTGGTTTACTGATTGTGCAATTTGTTTTCCCTTTTTAGTGACTGACAGGAGGCAGAAAATCTGTACGCTAGTTTACTACTACCTATGTTAAAGTAAAATTACTGCTTTCCACAGCTATTCTAGTTTTCTCGTATAGTGCACTATTTTCCCCATTCCCATATTCCCATATCCTGTATTGCTGATCTCATGTATTTGATTTTATCTTTTATTTAAATTTTATTGTCAAGGTAACGTACAGAGGGCTTATAGTTACGTAAGTAAGGTAGTGAATTCATTTCTTTCTAACTTGTTACTCCTTCCCCTATTTTCTCCCTCTTCCCTCCCAGCACCCCAAGATTATTTCCAACATATTGGTTGTGAGTGTCACTATTGCATAGGTTCCCCCTTTGTCCTTTGTCTCACCATTTTCTCTTTTTCCTTTCCCTTCCATAGTTCAGATCAACATATTTACAGTAATCAAGGTATAAAAATCAAGTACAGTGACTACAGGGGGAAAACCATAGGTGGGGAAAACACAAAAGATAAAAAGAAACCACGTAGTACATTAAAAACAACAACAACAAAAAACATGTCTTGGAGTTCATTTCACTTGGAATCACCTTACACGGTCATATGTACATAGCTATTGAGCTATTCTGCTCATCTACCAAGATTATCCTTGATGTACACAATAATGCTTTCCTATTACCCAGTAATCCCACTTCTGGACATTTGCCCTAGTGACCACATACAAGGCTACACTAAAGCTAACAGCACAATTATGTTTATCACAGTATATTTCCCATAGCTAAGATATGGAATCAACCCAGTTGCCCCTAGTAGATGAATGGATCAAGAAAATGTCACACACACACATACCAGAAAGAATGACACCATCTCACTTGTAATGAAATGGAAGATCTTGGAAAAAATCATATCAATTGAAGCAGGCCAGACTTAAAGAAACATAGGTCCCATGGTTTCCCTTATTTGTAATAATTAGGTTATATAATGGAAAATCTCATGTATTTTAATTTGACAATTTGTTCTATGTTGAGCATTTATTATTGTTGATTGTTATTATTTCTGTACACAGGCAGGTATATTTAAAGAATTACGTTCATTTCATCCATTACTGAAGGAAGAACAACTAAAAGAGCCACTCCTACTAGGAAGAACATCTACTAATTTAACTTCATTCTTATGTAAGGACAGACTTGTCCCCTTTAACATCATGTTGTACATTACAACTCTATTCTTGGTCATACTGCATATATACTATTTTCTACATTGTGACATAAATTGCCTAGTAATTCCAGTTTGCTTTACTTTTAAAAAAAAATTCTCTTAAAGTTTGAGGTTGGTGTGTGTGTGTGTGTGTGTGTGTGTGTGTGTGTGTGTGTGTGTGTGTGTGGTATTACAAAGATCAGAAGACAACATTTTTCTTTTAGAATACATCTTTCTGATCATAGTAAGTTGTGGCTAATGGGAGAACTTTCTTGCTATTTTAAGGATGAAAAAGAAAAATACATTTGTGCATGTACCACAGTTGCTTTGTTAGTCTGTAGTTGAAAACTAAACTTCAAGCTATTTCTTGGCCATTGTTATGAATAATGTGAATAACAATGAACTACAGATATATTTCTGAGTTACCCAGAGAGAAATAATCACATGATTGGTGGGTCAGATGACATTTCAACTTTGCATTTCTTTAGAAAACTGTGTACTACTTTCTACAATGAGAATACTAACCGGCATTTTGACCAAGAGTATAGAAAATTTCCTTTTCTCAATATTCTCACCAACATTATCACCTTGAGTTTTTTTAAAGGACAGGTTTTTACTATGTGCAGTACCCCAGACTGGCCTTAGTCTCAAATCCTCTTACTCCAACCTCTTAAATGCTTGGAATTACAAGCCTTTACCACCACATCTGTTTCTTTTGATTTTTTGATGAGTTATAATAGTTGTGAAGTAGTATCATAATAATTTTGAATTGCATTTCTCTAAAGACTTCTGTTCACAAAGCATTAAGCCAGCATAGAAGTGGTATTAAACACAACTTTGTAAACCCACTGGCGATTTTCAGGGCTTTTTGGAAAGCGTGTCTATTCAGAACTTTTGTCCATTTTTAATCAAGGTTCTTGTTAGTCTCATCTTTAATATCTCTATAGAAAATCAATAATTAATTCAATGTATTAGAAAGGAAAAAATTAAGCAAATCTAACATTTTTCAATTTTCAATAACGTATTGTTTAAATCATTTTCTGTCTATGCTTGAGACTATATAACTCAATTTAGTTAGACCTTTTACAAGACTAAATGTATTTTATTTATTTTACGTTGATTGCTCTTTCTAAAGCCTGTGTGTCTAATTTTCCTTGGTTTCTTTCAGTCTTATGTACTTCAAATTTCTAAATGAAGAATAAATGGAAGCAAACAAAAAGTACAGTTCCTCTCGTCTGATGATGCCTCTACAAGAATAAGGGAAGAGTTCGTTCATCCTTCTAAGGACCTATGATAGGGTGTCACAAAGAGAATTCATGCTTCGAGGCATTTCCTATCTTTGCAATGTAACTTAAATGATGTAAAACACAACATACTGCTCGGATACATTTTCACTTTATCAAGTTTTGCGCATTTTCATATGGACTTCACCTAAGTCTACAACATTCATTCATTATTCTGTCCCTGATATTTTTACACTATCAAAACATAAGATAACCTGTTTGTTTTACAGCATGAGAACTTACCCAGCTCGCTTCCTTGGAAGCAGAGCATAGTCAATAGATAACATTATTTCTGGTTGCTCACTACATGTAATGGTTTCTGTAATACATATCGCATTCTATTTAGTATTTTAAAAAACTGCTGTCTAAACTCAAAGCTCATTCATAGAAGTTTATGATAAGTATTTCACAAGTGTTATGTATCTTAATTCTTAAGATAAAATTTGCTATAATGGTAATGTAATATCATTTTACTGTTGGGAAAAATTGTAACTAAAGGCACTAAGTTAATGGCCCAAAGACATAGTGAGGAAGGAAACGAGTCAAAGTTTCCAAAATTCTTTCGCCGATACAAAAAGGTAGGTAAAATCTCTCCGTTCTCTTGCACTCTCAATTCAATATTCATATTGTCCAAGAAATAATAGCATAGCAATTATTGCCCATGGTAATTGTTTTTTGTCACATTTTGTCTTCAACACAGGCTGTGTTGGTGACATTGGGTTATCATGCACAGAGCAGAGCTTATAAAGTGAGGTCCAAAGAGAGCCAAATTTCTTCTGTCCCACAGTTCCAGTTTCCTTTTTAAAAGGACTAAAACTTTAAGTATCATCACTTACTGTCTTTAAGAATCCAAAAACAAAATAAATTTACATATAATCACTCCAAAATGCTTTATAAGTAAGAGATGATAAAACAGGCACCCATGAAGTAAATTTTCTTCTACTTTTAAAATTACTCTGAAAGCCTTGTGCTGGTTGGTCACACCGGTAACTATTTGGAAGGTCATAAAACTTTTCTATAAAGTTATTAAGACATATGGTAGCAGAAATATACTATAAGTAAGTACATTTCAGGGGTAGAAACTTTACTGAGAAGTTGCAAGGTCTGTGTAAAGAAGCAGAATGAAGAGTTAAGACTTTGTTAACTACACAGTTTCGGTTAAAACTTTAGGGCTTCATTACTTTATATGTTAGCAACGAACAAATAATGATATAAGCCATATACAAATAAAGAGATGAGCCATAAATAGTAATCTTAGTTGGAATCTTTAAAGACTACTCAGAGCCAATAAAAGTCCTGTTGAACATCATAATATTAGCCAGTTTTAAAAGTACAGGGATATGAGAAAATAGTAAAATAAAAAGCCAGGTGCTGATGCCTCATGCTTATAATCCTAGCTACTCAGGAGGCTGAGATCTGAGGATCATGGTTCAAAGCGAAAACCAGAAGTGGCACTGTGGCTCAAGCGGAAGAGTGCTCACCTTGAGCTGAAGAATTGAAGGACAACGCCCAAGCCCAGAGTTCAAGCCCCATGAGCGACAAAAAACAAATGTAAAATTTAATATGTAGTACACATTGAATTCTGAAAACACTGGTAATTGTTTTGGTTTTAATTTTATTAATCATTAATGTTTAATTATTGGTATTCTTTATTTGTAGCATTGTTTTACTTGTTGTAATATAATACAACATTTTGTAAATCATCATTAGGAAGTACTTTGAGAATGTTACTGGGAAGGCCAAACCATTTTTTATAGTTGCTTATGAATTTACAATGAGCAAAATTAAGAACAAAATATTGATTAAAAATTTTCTCAAGTAGACTCTGAATCTAGAGTGTTGATATGTGTCCACAGCTAAAATCTTAGCCCTATGCTGATGCAGCAGTATTACAAAGTTGAGGCCACAAAAGTGAGAGAGTGTTTAGTTTCTTGTATTTGATATTGTGGTAATGGGTCTTGAACTCTGGGTCCTAGGTGCTGTCCCTTAGGTCAAGTCTAGTGCTAACACTTGAGCCACAACACCACTTCCATCTTTTTCTGCTTATGTAGTGCTGAGAAATGAAACCTAGGGCCTCAAGCATGCAAGGCAAGCACTCTACTACTAATCCACTTTCCCAGCACCTGCGAGACTGTGTTATAAAATATCATCACAACAACATTTGCTTTCTGCTTTGGGTTATATAATGAAATATATGAATATCTTTTTATGTCTTTGTGAATTGTCATACTTCTGAATTTATACTAACTTCAGCCACTTTATCCTTTTCAAAGTTATGAAATATGTCTGAGAGTTTGATTTTGTGAAGAGTGTTTTTGCATTTATAATTTTTTCTGAGTCATTTTTATTTTTTATCAAAATCACTGTATATTTTATGTTGATGGTTTATCATACATCAAATACCTTCAAATATATATGTAGAGTCTAGTATATGTCTGAGCTAAGCATAAACAGTCACAATAGTTGATATTAGGCTAAATGGACTCCAAGGTAAGGATTTAAATGTTTTTTTTTCTTT
This sequence comes from Dipodomys spectabilis, assembly GCF_019054845.1. Classification (NCBI taxonomy): domain Eukaryota; kingdom Metazoa; phylum Chordata; class Mammalia; order Rodentia; family Heteromyidae; genus Dipodomys; species Dipodomys spectabilis. Next base: position 140,450 of record NW_024871404.1, on the reverse strand, counting down.
CTTGAGATTGTAGCACATTTTTAAAATGATTTCTTTGTTGATTTGTAGGTCCCTCCCCCATGGTATAACCACTGCTTTCACTATGTTTGATATTGGTATAATTTGTGGAGGGGAAGGGCAAAAACAAACCATTTAAATAGGGATACAGTTGGACCCATTGCACCAATGAGATGTACAAGTCGTTATGTGGAAAAAAAAACTTTACAACTTTGGCCCGGTTGGGGGGAGGGTGTGGGGGAGAAATGAGATGGGAAGGGATAGGAAGGGGAAACAAAGGAGGAGGCAACAATGCTTGATAAGAAATGTACTCATTATGTTGCCCATGTAATTGTAACTCCTCTGTACGATATTTTCACAATTAAAAAAAAAAAAACAAACACCAAAAGCAGACCAGAGACTCCACCCAGTGACTGCTTATGAACACAGTGGAGAAACAGGATCTTCCCATCCACCCCCCAAGAAAAAAAATGAATGTTTAAGGTCTGAACAGGGACACCTCTCTCCCTCTTGGCTAAGTTCCTGCCCAGCATCTGTTACCTAAGTAACTAGTAGACCTGGAAGCAGTCACCTTCCCCTCATGCTAGGTCACATCCTGGGCCACGTCTAGTCACATGCCTCCCATCTGACCTTAGGAGGGTCCCAGACTCTGAGGTCACATCCGGATCCAGTGTTGCCACACCTGTTCCAGATCCTGGCTTAGATAAATTCTCACCCAGCGGTGGCCATCCCCCCTTTCAGTTTCAGCTATGCTTCTCAGTTATACATTGCAGGGGCAGAAGTTCAGGAAATAAATTTCTTTTCCTGCCTGAATAGCACGTGGTGTTCTCTTCATTGGCTGCCTAAGGAAACCTACTTATTTAATATGCCTTACATATTGTTCTGTGACTCGGATGGGGATTTTGAGTTGTGAATGTTAGAATTTCCTAACTACCCCTTTTCTGTGAACCAAACTTCCTAGAGATATCATGCGAGACTTTTCACCAATACCTTGCTGGCCTTCACATCCACACCCATACCACTTCTCTACTCTCGTGACTGAAAGTACTCTCTACAGTTTTCTGTTGGTCAATCTCTGTCCAGATGTGGCACCTTGCCAGAGAGCTCTTATGGCTTTTAGCTGAAAGGCCAGTCACCTCTGAAATCAAGGACATTGGGTCAGGGACTTGGCCATTTATCTCTACAGGGTTCAGGGGGGAAGTTGGGACGCCACTTCTGCCTGGTCAGCTCTCCTTCAATCACCAGATTGATTCTCCTATACATTTAATGGGGTGCTGCGAATCAAGCTGAGCTGTGAAACCCCTTTGAAATGCTTCCTGTGCTCTCTGGAAAGCCAGAGCGCCTAATTTTTATGCCGTTCTCAGATATAGACAGTTTTTTTTGCCACTGCAATAGTAAATGGTCAGAAGTCTGTTTACTTTCAGCCTCTTTGCTCTCTCTCTGCCAATCATGTCTAACTTTCCTTATTTCTCCCTTTCTCTTTTCTACAACATTTTTGCTTGTGCCCTGAAAAATGCAATATAGGCTGGGTCCCAGGACACCCCCTCGAGGTTCCCTCTCAAAGGCTAGCCATTCTACGTTTGAAAATTGTCAGAGTTTCCATTTGTTTAGGTTGTCTTTGTGGTTTTTCAGAAATTCACAATCTTGAGTTCGCCATCTTGGCCACATGGTGGGTTAAGGGTTTATTCTCATCTGACTCTTAACTTTCCACCAAGCTTACTATTACACCCACTTTTGCAGCCTCCCCCATGAATCACAGTATTTGCGTCCTCCTCAGTTAGGTATACCCAAATTTGTGGCCTCTCCTGTGAGGCCATTCCCTCTTTTGCAGCCTCCCAAACAAGGTGCACCCTCCATTTGTGGTCCCCCCAGCAAGACCCCTGTTTGGCAGCCTCCGCCATGAGGCACCCCCTCTATTGCTACCTCCCCTGCAAGGTAATCCCTCCTTTGGGGCTTCCCGTGTGAGACCATTCCTGTGGCCTCTCCTGCAAGGCTTCCTCCCCTGCAGAACCCCTCCTCTTCCTTTGTACTATGGGTGGAACCTGAAGATCCATGTGTTCTGGAAGCAATGCACCCTCACATTCAAAATCTTTAGCTCTCGGGTTGGGAAGGTGGCATACTGGTAGAGTGCTTGCCTTGCATGCATGAGGCCCTGGGTTCAATTCCTTAGCACCACATAGAAAAAAGAAAAAAGCCAGAAGTGGTGCTGTCGCTCAAGTTGTAGAGCGCTAGCCATGAGTTGAAGAGCTGAGGGACAGCACCCAGACCCAGAGTTCAGTCCCCATGACCTGACCCCAAAAAATATCTTTAGCTCTCTCTAGTATTGACCATGTAGCAGATGCACCATCTTGGCATCTTGGGAGCTCAGCTGCTATTTTGCACCAACTCAATTTTGCCCTGACCTCAACTTGATTCTGTGTGTATATTCCTATGTGTCTATGTCTGTGTCTGTGTAAACTTGTTATCTGGCATTGCAACCAAGTTATTTGGCTTAAATCATCTGAGATTCCTGAAGTTTGTTCAGTTTGGTTTCGTAGTTCAGTGCTAGCCAGTCTATATGCAGTCCAGATCCAGTCCATCTCTTCCAACCTGGAAGACAGACCTCACTCCTGTGTATACCATCCTACCTCCACCATGGTAAAAGTAGACTGGAGTCTTCCTTGGCTCCATCACATGCAGCTGATTAGCTGGTGAAATTTTGCTTTTGATTTGTCAAAGCTAAGGCTTTTTATGTAACTTTGGTTAACTTAAGCACTGGTAGGGGTACCATAAAGAAAATAATACTATATCTGTGCTAAAATTCTCATCACATTTAATGAGTTTTGTCTTTTCAGAATATTTGTTGGTCAATTCTTGATAAGAACCAGGTAAACTCTACTTGTTCTACTTGATCTCCTTGTTGCTTTAATTGAAAATAATACTGGGCTTCAGTGGCAAAGATTGCAGTTCAAAGCCATCCCAGGCTGAAAAATCCCTAACACTCCATCTCCCAAGTAACTTGCATAGAGCCAGTCTAGAAGCAAGGATCAAGACGCTCATTTCTAACAAACCAAACACTGGAAGTGGTACTGTAACTCAATGTGGTAAAGCAATAGCCTTGAGCAGAAGTGCTTAGGGACAGTGTCCAGGCCTTGAGTTCAAACCTCCTTGAATACCACCTGGGACAAACCATCATAGCAACAAGCACCTAGACTCAGCCAGTCTGGGGAACAAAGGACCACAGAAAAGAGTAAGAGGAAATGATGTCACATCAGCCACTTTGTACCTGCCCTTTAACCAGAGCCAGGAGTTCAATAGAAGTAAGTAGCCTGCCTGTCTAATGTCTGTACCTGTCTACCTTTCAACTGGATAGAAATTTATATTCTTGCCTGTGTTACCTGACTTCTCCTCTACCTAGTCGCCAGATGTCAGAAGTAGCTAGGGACATTTCTACCAACGTTTTCAGCCCCAAGCCCTTCCACCTGCCATTTATTTGCTCTTTAGTATTTTTTTAGCCCATCAATGCATGAGACTTCTCCAGACTTCACCTACGAACTCATGCCCACCAAGTGACAGCTGTTACCTGCTGTCTTCCCTCAGAGGAACACCTTTCAGCCTTTTACCCCTACTGTCAACGTCCCTTGCAAGCAGGAAATAGCCAGAGAGAATTTTTACCCATTTTCATAATTATCAAAATGCTGGCATGTAAGGTCTGAACAGGGACACCTCCCTTCCTCTTGGCTAAGTTTCCACCCAGTATCTGTTACCTATGTAACTGGCAGACCTGGAAGCTGTCACCTTCCCTTCCTGCTAGCTCATATCCTAGGCCACCTCTGGTCACATGCCTCCTATCAGACCTTAGGTGGGTCCCAGTCCCAGAGGTCACACTCGGATCCAGTGTGGCTATACCTATTCCTGTCCCTGACCTAGATAAGTTCTGGCCGAGGGGTGGGTCATAAACCATTTCCTTTGCAGGCTTGTTTTTCCAGGATGCATGGCGGGGGCAGCAGTTTCATAATTTTTTTTTTCTTGCCTGAATAGCACGTGGGGTTCTATTCATCATCTACCTAATGAGACCTACCTATTGAATATACCTTACACAAAGAACTCTTTCTTGTAACTTTTAAAAAAAAAATAAATTTTTTTCTATTAATCTTTTTTTTTCCTCATAATTTTTATTTTAGGTGTATATGTAAGTGTGTGTACTTCTTTATTTAATTTTTTTAACCTTTTCGTCCTTAATTTTATTCTTTTCATTATTTTTTATCTCTTTCTTTTATTTTTGCGTTGCTTAATTGCTGTTCAGCTCATCCCCAGATGTATACCCCTTGTCGATTATTACACATTATCTTCCATTGTGTACCTACTTAATCCAGAAATTTATTACTCAATTCACTGCATCTTAGGCTTAACTGCTTTAATATAGTATTATTTCTTTATAACCTATATAATTTTCAATTAACTACTTTTGTTTTTGTTTTTTTTTTGGTCTGGTCGTGGGGCCTGAACTTTGGGCCTGGGCACTGTCCCTCAGCTCTTCAGCTCAAGGCTAGGGCTCTACCATTTGAGACACAGTACCACATCCGGCTTTTTTCTCTTTGCTTATGTGGTGCTGAGGAATCGAACCCAGGGCCTCATGCATGCAAGGCATGCACTCTACCACTGAGCCACCTTCTCAGCCCTCAATTAACTACTTTTAAGGATTTTTAATTACTTTTTTAATTTTATTATTTGTTTTATTGTAAAAATACTGTATAGAGGGGTTAAAGTTATATGAACAAGGTAATGAGTACATTTCTTATCAAGCATTATTATCTCCTTCTTTGTTTTCCCCCTCCCATCCCTTCCCTCCCATCTCCACAACTACATGCCCCCCACTCCCCTTTGCCTAAATTGTAAAGTTCGTTTTTCGTTTTTTTCCTTTTTTATTTTATTTTATTTTTATTGTGAAAATACTGTACAGAGGGGTTACAATTACATAGGCAAGATAATGAGTATATTTCTTATCAAACATTGCAGCTTCCTCCTTTGTTTCCCCTTCCCATCCTTTTCCATCCTCCCCTCGCCCCCCATCCAGTCCTCCCCCCCTCCCCACCCCTCCACTCCCCCTCCAAACGAAAGTTGTAAAGTTCATTTTTCGGCATAATGGCTTGTACATCTCATTGTTGCAATGGGTCTACCTGTATAGTATGGAGGTTCCTCAAAAGACTCCACATAGAGCTCCCCTATGACCCAGCAGTCCCACTTTTGGCCATTTACCCAAATGTTTAAAAACAAGACCAAACTAAAGCTCCCAACACAAATATGTTTATTGCAGCACTATTTACTATAGCTAAGATATGGAACCAACCCAAATGCCCCTCAGTAGATGAATGATTCAAGAAAATGGGGTATATATACACAATAGAATTCTTTGCCTCCATCAGAAAGAATGACATTGATCCATTTGTTAGGAAATGGAAAGGCTTGGAAAAAATTATATTAAGTGAAGTAAGCCAGGCCCAAAGAAACACAGGTCCCATGGTTTCCCTTATTTGAAATATCTAATATATGTCTGAGTCAAGCAAAAAATGTCAGATAAGGTAATGTTAGGGAAATGAACCCTAAGATATGTATTCTAATGTTTGTTTTTTCTTTCATGCGATTGTCTCTAATACATTTATAAGATTATTTCTTGGTTGCTTTTTATATCCCTCCCACACAGTATAACTACTGCTTTCACTGTATTTGATGTAGGCATAATTTGTGGAGGGGAAGGGGAAAAACAAATAATTTTAAGGATTTTTATTTTTTGGTTTATCATGTTTCCTTTCTATCCTTTTCTTCTCTAAATATCATTTCTTTTTACTTACATAATTTTTAAGTGTTTAACTTTTTAAATTTAAATTATTGTGTTTACATTTTTTATTTTTTTTTTTCTTTTATCTCTCTCCTATCATCTGTCCAATCCATTTCCCTCTCTGAGATTATCCTTGGTTAAATTCACTCTCCTGTAAACTCTCTGGATCCCACTAATCCTATTTTCCCTACATTTATCCCTAAACATAATAATTTCTGGCTTGCCAAATCCTTCTTTGCTGTTTTTAGCCCATTAATCCATAGTTGTTGATTTTGAATAGATTGTATCTGTTCAACAAGATTGTACCTGCAGCCATTTTGACCGTGCGACTACAGGACTCCAGTTAATGCTTGACTTAAAATAGTGTTCTAGCACAAAATTAGTGTTACTTTCATACCAAATTGGGAGAGCAAGATGGAAAAACACAAGACAAATGGCAAGTCCGTGTACCTCAACTCCCACTCTTGATAATCAGGTGACAGATCAGTTAATGAATAATCCAGAGGAGAGTTCCCAGAAAGCTGTACAAACACTTTTGGTAAACATGATGAATGAAAAGATTGAAAACCTGCAAAGGACTCAGTGTGAATGTGATATGGAAGGAGAGGAGGCAAACCAAAGATTAATACAGGAGTCTGGTGATTGTGAGGAAGCTGCGCAAAGATTAATACACTAATTGGGTGAGCAAGTTGAGAAGAGTCAAAGAGAAATACAGGAATTGTTAAGCAGTCTGAAAATTAACAAAGAGAAAGAGAGGAATTGCGTGAGCAGGGGGAGAACAGTCAAAGAGAATTACAGGAATTGAGAGAACGATAGGAAACTAATCAAAGGCAAATACATGAATTGCGAGAGAGGGATGACAATAGAAAAAGATCAATAGAGAAAATTATAGAAACCATAAGGAGACAGCTGATAGAATTCAGGGAGACCACAACGGAATGCTGAATGGAGCCCAACAGAAGGAATGGGAGTGCAAAAAACCATAATCAATCAACTGAGTTATTTGAGAATAAGCACTGAACATCAAATTAAGGAAGTAAAGAAGTTCATAAAAGATCTAAAACAAGGCTCCAAAAAGAATTTGAAGCCATCAAAGCTGACCAATTAGGAGGAAAAGAAATAAAAAAACAAAGTAGAAATTCTTGACAGTAGGTTAGATGATGCAGGAAATCGAATCTCGGGGGTTGAAGACAGCCTAGATATTATGGAGAAAGAACACAATTTTACAAGAAAAATCCAAGAAATATGATAGATCTATTAAATATTTGAAAGGCACCTTCAGAAGTCCTAATCTGAGAATTATGGGTGTAGAGGAGCACCTAGAAACAGAAGTTAAGGATCTAGGAAATTTGTTTAACAGGATCCTAGCAGAGAACTTCCCAAACATGGAAAAAGTTAGGCCTATTCATATACAAAAAGCTTTCAGTACTCCAAATAGACCAGATCAGAATAGGACATCCCACCGTCACATTATAATCCACACGGGATCAACTCAGACCAAGGAAATGATCCTTAAAGCTGTCAAGGAGAACAGATCAATCACCTATGAAGGGAAAACAATTAGAAAAACTTCAGATTTCTCAGCAACGACAATTAAACCAAGAAGAGCCTGGAATGATGTATGCCATGAACTAAAGAAAAACAACTATCAACCAAGAATACTGTACCCAGCTAAACTCTCCCAGCAAAACTATGGGAGACTGCTCTCCAATTAACTATCAAAAATAGCTGGTAGTGGAGGTGTGGCTTTACTGGTACAATATTAGCCCTTAGCAAAAGAAGCTAATGGTTAATGCCCAGGCCTTAAGTTTAAGAAGGAGGAGTAGAATTCCGGGAAGATGGCAGAGGAGAAGCTGGAATCTGAACAAGCTCTTGCATAGAAAACAGTTTCAGAGTTCCAGTGAACAGTCCCAAGCCAGAGAATCACACCAAGTGTGCCATCACAGGACAGAGAGTTAGTCAAGAGAGGGGAAGCCAAGCAGACACATCTGAGCGCCTGCCAGCAGCTGCTGCTGCGGCGGCAGGGTCGCGGCGGCGAAAACCACCTCGGGGGCATACCTGAGACACAGTCCGGGACAAAGGAGCCAGACTCAGCAAACGAGCGGATTCTACTCAACACCAGCAAGAACCGACAAGGAGAGGACAACTTCATCCTGCAGTTTGCAGACCAGAGACGACCCAGGATCCAAGACTCGGTGTGAGTAGAAGCCCGACTTCCTCACTCCTTCTCAGGGAGCAGAGGAGGGAAGGGGACCCTTCCCCCCACCCCCCAGCACTGGTGATCTCCACCTTGGATACCAACAAAGCCCGGAGGAGCGGCTAGCTCCAGCTCAGGCCTTGGAATAAAACGAGTCATTTAGCAGGTCACAAGAACTTAACGGTGAAGTGACCTCACAGACTCAGTTCCATCTAGGGAAAAGTCACCCAGCTCAGGCGCCAGCCATTGGAGGGGCTCTCCTCACCGGGTAACCAGAGCCAGAGGCTGCCCCTCCCTCTAGCAGCCACCACAATCAATTGAAAAACAGAAACCCAGAGAATGGCTCCAGGCTGGGTGCTGTGAGTTTTAATCACAAAATAGCCCCAGGGAAAAGCTACTGTTTGTTGAAAGGCCTCAACTCTACCCCGAACCTAGCCTCATCACTGCATCCCGCTCTTTTGTGATTCTCAAAGCAGATCACCCTGCCAGTAAACTAACCTGGGAGGGGGATCTCAAAATCTTGGGTAAAGCAGAGCATTTTTCTGCCTGTTCCAACAAACTGACTTAAGAAACCAATCAAGCCACAGGACCTCAAGCTGACCAGAGACTCCAACCACACTCTGGTTACAGACAAAAGGGAGATACAGGACTCTTCCCACCCCTCCCCCCCAAAAAAAAATCAAAGAACTTTTTTTTTTCTTCTTCTTCTTTTCTTTTTTTCTTTTTTTTTGTTTTTTTTTTCGTTTTTTGTTCCCTTATATATATAAAATTTTTTTTTTTGCTTTTCTAAAACTTTTATTAATCTTTAATTTTTGCCTCTTCTGAAAAAATAATTGTTTTCCATTAACTTTTTTTTTTTCTCCTCATAATTTTTATTTTAGGAATACGTGAATGTGTGTTTTCCTTTCTTTTCTTGTCTTCTTTCTCTTTTTCTTTCATTCTTAATTATCTTTTTGTTATTTGTCTAGCTCTACTGAACTTCTGATCTTTTCTTCTCACTTTCCTATCCTTTCCATCTTTTCCTCTTTGTTCTTCTTTATGTGACTTAACTCTTGTCCTGCACATCCTCAGATAAACCCGTAGTTAACCAGTAGACCCTATCCCCCATTGTGTACACACTTAATCCACAAACTTATTACTCAATTCAAAACCTCTGAGACTTAAATTCATTAATAGCAGTACTACCTCTTTATACCTATATAATATTTTAAGCATTTTTTTTAAAGTTTTTCACATCTCCTCTATGTCCCTCACTTTCTCTGAACATATTCATATTCCTCTATAAATAGGTGGTCTTTTAATCTCGAAAATAACATTAATGTTTACGTTTCTATTTTTTTTCTGGTCTCTTTTCATTCCCCTTTCCCTTTCTTCTTTTTCTCTCTCTCTCTACTTGCATCCTACCCAACCTATTTCCTGCATTGTGATTAGGACGTAGTTAACTCTCCCTGTGCCTCCCCACACCAATCTATTCCTATTTTTTACCCACATCTCTCCCTAATCCTAATAATTTCTGGTTTTCCAAATTCTTCTCTGCGGTTCGAAGCCCTTTAACATATAGTTGTTTGATGTCGAATAGATGTATCTGTTGAACTAGATTGTATCTGTAGACTATTGACTGTACAAATGCAAACTTTGGTTGATGGTTGCCTTAAGATAGTGGTCTAGCACAAAACTGGTGCTATTCATCTCAAATGGGCAGAGTAAGCCGGAAAAACACAAGAAAAATGGCAAATTCGGGTATCTCAATTCCCAATCTTGATAATCAGGGGTTAGAACAGATAATGAATAATCCAGAGGAGAGTTACCAAACAGCTCTACAAACACTGCTGGCAAACATGATAAATGAAAAGTTTGACAACGTACAAAGGACTCCGTATGAGCGTGATAGGGAGAGAGAGGAGGCATCCCAGAAATTTATACAGGAATATCATAAGCGTGAGGAAGCTACTCAAAAACTGATACAGGATTTGCGTGAACAACTTGAGAATACTCAAAGAGAAAGGGAGGAATGGCGTGAGCAGGCTGAGAACACTCAAAGAGATCTGTAGGAATCCCACGAACGGGAGGAAGCTAATCAAAGAGTAATACAGGAATTGAAAGACCAGGTAGAGAACACACAAAGATCACTAAAGGCATTCACGGAATCCATTAACAAAGAGCTGAAGGAAGTCAGGGAGACCACAAAGGGAATGCTGAATGGAACCCAACAGAAGGAATGGGAGCCCAAAGAAACCATAACCAATCAACTAAGTGATTTGAGGACAAACACTGAACACCAAATTAAGGAAGTAAAGAAATTCATACAAGACTTAAACAGAGCTTCAACAAAGAACTTGAAGCCATCAAAGCTGACGAACTAGAAGGAAAAGAGATAAAAAACAAAGTAGAGAGTGTTGACAGCAGGTTAGACCATGCAGAAGATCAAATCTCAGGGATTGAAGACAGCCTAGATATTATAGAGAAAGAACATACAACCATCCAAGACAAGTCCAAGAAATATGATAGATCTATCCAACACCTGGAAGACCGCAGATCTAAACTGCTGCATAGATCAACTAGACTTAACAGACATCTACTGAACATTTCACCCAGCAGCATCAGAATACACGTTTTTCTCAGCAGCACATGGAACGTTTTCTAAAATAGACCACATTTTAGGCCACAAAGCAAACATGTCTAAATTCAGAAACATTGAAGTTATACCTTGCATTCTCTCTGACTACAAGGGAATAAAATTAGAACTCAACACCAAAAGCCACCAAAGAAAGTCCAGTATCATATGGAGGCTGAACAACACACTGCTGAATCATGAGTGGGTCATGGAAGAGATTAGAAAGGAAATTCAAATGTTAATGCTATTCAACAAAAATGAACACACAAAATACCAGCTCCTCTGGGACACAGCAAAGGCAGTACTCAGAGGCAAGTTTATAGCTCTGAGCTCCTACATCAACAAATTGGAGAGATCTGAAACTAACAATTTAATGACACATCTAAACCTCCTTGAAAAAGAGAAGCAAGATAAACCCCAATCCAGTAGACGGAAAGAAATAATCAAAATTAAATCAGAATTAAATGAATTAGAATCCAAAAAAAACTATAGAAAGAATCAACAAAACAAAGAGTTGGTTCTTCGAAAAACTTAACAAAATTGACAGACCCTTAGCAAATCTTATCAGAAAAAGAAGAGAACACACCCAAATTAATAAACTCAGAGATGAGAATGGAAACATCACCACGGAAACAACCAAGATTCAGAACATTATAAGGGAATACTTCTCAAAATTTTATGCTAATAAATTTGAGAACTTGACAGAAATGGACCTCTTCCTAGCAAATATTGACATGCCAAAACTAAACCAAAATGAATTAAACTATCTTAACAGGCCCATATCAAGCATTGAAATAGAAACAGCAATAAGAGACCTCCCAGCTAAGAAAAGTCCAGGACCAGATGGTTTTACAGAGGAATTTTACAAGGCCTTCAAAGCAGAGCTCACACCAATTCTCCTCCAACTCTTCAATGAAATTGAAAGAGAAAGCTCACTACCGAACACATTCTATGAAGCCATCATAACCCTCATCCCAAAACCAGGCAGGGACTCATCAAAGAAAGAGAACTATAGACCCATTTCTTTGATGAACATTGATGCAAAACTTCTCAACAAAATTTTGGCCAACCGACTTCAACAATTCATCCAAAAAATCATACACCACGATCAAACAGGATTCATTTCACGGATGCAAAGCTGGTTCAATATACGCAAATCTATTAATATTATTCATCACATCAACAGGAGCAAGGATAAGAACCACATGGTTATCTCAATAGACTCAGAAAAAGCATTCGGCAAGAACCAACACCCCTTCCTGATGAAGGTTTTGGAAAAATTAGGAATCCATGGAACATTCCTCAATACAATAAAGGCTGTATATGACAAACCTACAGCCAGCATTATACTCAATGATGAAAAACTAAAGCCATTTCCTCTTAACTCAGGAACAAGACAAGGATGTCCACTCTCTCCACTTCTCTTCAATCTACTATTAGAATGCCTAGCTACAGCAATAAGACAAGATGCAGACATAAAGGGGATCCAAATAGGGAAAGAAGAAATAAAACTCTCCCTCTTTGCAGATGACATGATCTTGTATTTAAAGAATCCCATAGACTCCACTCCCAAATTACTCAAGCTGATTCAAATCTTTGGCAAAGTAGCAGGTTATAAAATTAACCCCCAAAAATCAATGGCTTTTCTGTATGCCAACAATGAGAAAAGTGTGGCTGAAATTAGGAAAGCAACCCATTTGTAATAGCCCCACAAAAAATAAAATACCTAGGAATTAACTTAACTAAAGAAGTGAAGGACCTCTATGATGAAAACTTTAAAATCTTGAAAAAGGAAATCAACACAGAACTTAAAAAATGGCAAAACCTCCCATGCTCCTGGATTGGAAAGATTAACATCGTGAAAATGGCAATACTTCCCAAGGCTATCTACAAATTCAACGCAATACCTATCAAAATTCCACCCTCATTCTTCAAGGAAATAGAAGAGGCAATCCAAAAATTCATATGGAATAATAAAAGACCCCGAATAGCAAAAACGCTCCTCAACAGAAAGAACACTGCTGGAGGAATATCAATACCAAATTTCAAACTCTACTATAAAGCCATAGTAATCAAAACAGCTTGGTATTGGCATAAGAACAGACCTCAGGACCAATGGAATAGAATTGAAAACCCAGAAATGAACCTACAGACCTATAGCCATCTAATCTTCGATAAGGGAGCTAAAACAATAGAATGGAAGAAAGACAGCCTCTTCAGTAAATGGTGCTGGCAAAACTGGTTAACTACATGTAGAAAACTAAAGCTAGATCCTTATATATCACCCTGCACCAGAATCAACTCCAAATGGATCAAAGACCTTGAACTCAAAGCAGACACTCTGAAAACATTACAGGATGGCATAGGAGAAACCCTGGGTCTCCTTGGCTCAGGCCGAAATTTTCTGAATAGAGACCCGGAAACACAACAAATCAAAGAAAGGTTGGACAAATGGGATTGTATAAGGTTGCAGAGCTTCTGCAGGGCAAATGACATAGCTAGCAAGATCAATAGAAAGCCCACGGACTGGGAGAAGATCTTTACTAGCCATACAACGGACAAGGGTCTCATATCTAAAATATACTTGGAACTCAAAAAATTAAACCACCCAACAACAAATCCTCAAAGAAACAACTGCCCAATAAGTAAGTGGGCGAAAGACTTAAAGAGAAGCTTCACTGAAGAAGAAAGAAGGATGGCCAATAGACACATGAAGAAATGTTCAACATCCCTAGCCACAAAAGAAATGCAAATCAAAACAACATTGAGATATCACCTCACTCCAGTTAGAACAGCAAAAATCAAGAACTCTAACAACAACAGATGCTGGAGGGGATGTGGACAGAAAGGAACCTTACTTCATTGTTGGTGGGAATGTAACCTTGTTCAACCACTTTGGAAAGCAGTATGGAGGTTCCTCAAAAGACTCCACATAGAGCTCCCCAATGACCCAGAAATCCCACTTTTGGGCATTTACCCAAATGATCACAAACAAGGCCACACTAAAGCTACCAGCACAACTATGTTTATTGCAGTATTATTTACCATAGCTAAGATATGGAACCAACCCAGATGCCCCTCAGTAGATGAATGGATCAAGAAGATGTGGTAATATATACACAATGGAATTCTATGCCTCCATCAGAAAGAATGACATTTCCCCATTTGTTAGGAAATGGAAAGGCTTGGAAAAAATTATATTAAGTGAAGTAAGCCAGGCCCAAAGAAACATAGGTCCCATGGTTTCCCTTATTTGCAATATCTAGTATAGGTATGAGTCAAGCGGAAAAAGTCAGAGAATGTGATGTTAGGAAAATGAACCCTCAAATATGTATTTTAATGTTTTTGTTTCTTTCATGCATGTGTTTCTTACGCATTTATAAGATTATTTCTTTGTTCCTTTGTATGTCCCTCCCCCACAGTGTAACCCTAGCTTTCACTATATTTGATGTCAGTATAACATATGGAGGAGACGGGGACAAACAAGTCGTTTAAGGATTCAGGTGGACCTGTTGCAACAATGAGAAGTACAAAATTTCATGTCAAAACCAGCTTTACAATGTCGGTGGGGGGGGGGAGGGGGGGTATGATTGGTTGGGGGGGAGGGGGGAGGCTGGGAAGGGAGGTGAAGGGTAAACAAAGGAGGAGGCTGCAATGCTTGGTAAGAAATGTATGCATTATCCTGCCCATGTAATTGTAACCCCTCTGTACAGTATGTTCCTAAATAAAATAAAATAAAATTAAAAAAAAAAAAAAAGATATTCAACTTCAACTCAGGCTGGACCATGTCAATTGTTTTTAGTATTAATTCACTTAGGAGAATATGCAGTGTAAAGCTTGCTTGTACCAATGTCTGCCATCTAATTATTTCTTGGTGTAGGCCTCTAAGTTGGGTAGTGTATGATTTCAGTTCTTCAGTTTCACAGTGATTAGAATACTAGTAGAGTTAAAAGTGTGTTTTCTAAAAAAATCCTTAGTGATGTTTGAGGTCTAAAAATGTCATAGCATGAATTAAATCTTTGGTGTTTATGGATTTTTTGTCTACACTTATTATAATTTATTTGTTATTAACAATTTTAATGTCTATTACAAAGGTAATATATGTAGGATTTAGTTACATTTGACTGATAGATTTAGTGATCCTTTACCTATGGAAGGAGTCACAATCCAGAGACCCTTGACATAGATGATAATCCTAGGAGTAGCAATAGGTCAACTGCAATAATTACAAGAAACTGCATTTATTTTTGTGTTGGTCCTAGGCATTAATCAAGGCCTGAGTAGTGTCCTAGAATTTTTTTTATTGTAACTAAGACTATTACCTGATGATTTTAGCACATAAGAAAACATATGCTCATGTGGCTGAGATACAACGACTTATTATTGGTCCCCGTATGGCCTTGAAAATGCATCGGACACTTCTTTCCCCAAAAGAGATGGAAGTGGTTCTGTGTCTCAAGTGGTAGAGCAACAGCCTTGAGAGAAGAAGCAAAAGCATCGTGCCAATTCACTTAGTTCAAGTCTCCGTATTGTTATACATACACCAGTGTGTGTGTATAACACACACACACACACACTCACACACACACACACACACACACACACACACACACACAAGAGAAAAAAGAAAAGGAAAAAACCCTGATAAGGTAATTAAGACACCTAATGTAATAAAGAGGAGGCAACTTGAGGATTATTTTCTGTATTATTAGATTATTAAACCACAATCTACAGGTGATTTAAAGTAGCTGGGTCACCAGAGTTTCATTCTTGTTAATCTGTGTGTGTGTGTGTGTGTGTGTGTGTGTGTGTGTGTATGTGTGTGTGTGTGTGTGTGTGTGTGTGCATGTGTGTGCTCACATACCTTAGTACTATCACTTGAATTCAAGCCCTTATTCTCTTCCTTAGCTTTTTCTCTCAAGGTTGATTATTACTCACTTAAGCTATATCTCCAGTCTGGCTTGCTTGTAACTCTAGCTACTTAGGAGACTGAAACCTAGAAGACTGTAGTTTGAAGCTCCCTAAAGCAGAAAAGTTGTAAGATTCTATCTCCAATTAACCAGAAAAAATAATGAGACCAGAGTCATGGCTCAGTAATTTTTCTGAGGTAACCGTGGACCTTTCCTTCCTTTTTCAAGTGCTTATGTAACATACAGAGTCATATAGCTGTGTAATACACTCAACTTATAGACACATATGAGTATGTATATATTTTCATAATATGTACATTAAAAGAAATGCATGTTTTTGTTTCTATGATCAGGCCACACATCTCCTAGAAGGTGTTGAGTTCATCTAGCACCCACTGTTGTGCATATGGTATTATTCTAGAACGAGCAAGTAGTAGAAAAAGGCAGGATTTGTAGCACATAATTATCAGAATATCTTTCTTGCTGTATAATCTATATGTGTCCACATGCACGTTGTGTACATAGATTAAATTCGTTTCCTTGCACATGTTAGAGAAGTGTTAGCTAGACCCGTTTTTAGCAGTTACTTTTGAATGAATATCATGAGTTCCATAGGTTGTGTTAGAACGCAGGGTTAGAATGCCTCTCATTACATACCTACATACCTGGAAGCACAAATGCTTACTTATTGATTGAGAATGGGATTGTTTTTGTTTTTTTTCCAGTTGTAGTGCTTGAACTCAGAATTGAGCCCTGTCCCTTAGTTTCTTTTGCTCAAGGTTAGTGCTCTTCCACTTGAGCCGCCTTTTCTGTTTATTTGGTACTGAGGAATCACACCCAGGGCTTCATGCATACTAGGCAAGCATTCTACCACTAAACTGCATTTCCAGCTGAGAAGGGGATCTTGATAATTGTTTCCTATGCAATCTTGGACTCTGCTTTCCAAGTAAGCATTTTATAGGGGTGAGGACTACACTAATAGTAATTTTTAAATTTTTATATATTTCATTTTTCCCCTTTTTTATTGGTAGTACTGCGCCTAAAAGTGGTTCATCCTGTGTATCAGGATGTGTGGAGTGATGGAGGAGATGAGTCTCATAAAGATACATTGTTTGAATATACGAAAATTTCATAATCAAATCCCTTGGAAGAATGTGTGCTAATCAAAAAGTGAGAAAAAAATTACTACAGCTTTATGTGGTATTTTCTTAGCTCATATGCTAGTAGGTGTTTTTTTTTAATTTTGAAAATAACAGATTTTTGGTTGTATATAAATGTCATAATTCAAATCTATGGTTTAAATTTTTCTCCCCAATCCATCTGCACAACCATATACCCCATTCCCCAAAGAATTCCATTGTTAGATATATATTGCCAGAACCTTTCCCATGCATATACAAATATCTATGTCCATGAGTATAAAATACACACATTACCGATTATATCATATATAGGTTGCTTCTCACTTGATAGAGCATCCTGTGGTGTTCAATGTATTTGTCATATTGTACTGAATTAATCAGCCTGTACATGATCAGCAGCAATTTCAATGGTTTTATATTATTTTAGACACATCTCATTCCTCCCAATGTTTTTCCACTAGTGAAGTACAAAAATATCATTGAAGCATAAAGTAAGTGGCTAGTTTCCCATGCCCTCCCTTCCCCCGCCATTCTACTTTGTGATTGAGACTGCCAAAGAAGTATGGCTATAAATTCTTTTTAAAAATTAAGGACATTCTGCAAAAAAGCTACTCTCTTTTAAGAGAATGTGAAATTCAGTAGGAGTTAACATTTGTGAGCATTAAATATTGACATATGACTGTGTTTTCTAATATATAATTAACGTTGTGTGTGTGTGTGTGTGTGTGTGTGTGTGTGTGTGTGTGTGTATGTACCGAACCTGAGGGTGAATTCAGTGCCTGAGTGCTGTCCTGGAGCCTTTGTACTTGAACCACACCTCCATTTCCTATTTGTGGTGTTTAACTTGAGATTAGTTTCTCAGGGACTTTCCTGCTTGTCCTGACTTGGATAATCACATCTCAGGCTCCTGAGTAATTAGAATTACAAGCCTGAGCCACAGATGGTTAGCCATTATAATCCTCTGGTTCTCAGAATGACACTTCTCTTTTTTTGCTCCAAAAACTGGCAGTGGCTACTTGATTGGCCTGGATAGGAGCATCTTCAGGGATTGTGGTCGGAGCTTTAGAATAGAATGCAAGTAATACCTTCCCCAGCAGCTAATCTCCATCCTCATTACTGTCTAAATAAAACTTATAAATTGAGAAATTTGCTTTCAAAATTGAATTTCTATTAAACATATTGCCTTATTATTGCACAAAATAATGGACTCCATTATATTTTCATATATTTTGATAATATTCACTTTCATCATCCACTTTTGCCTGTCTCCTCCCATTGTTCCCCCGTTTTTACGTTTTTCCCTGTCTCCTTCTCTCTCTCTTGCCCTTTCTCTCTTTTTCTCCCTCTCTCTTTTTCTCTCTCATTCTCTGCCTGCCTCTCTGCTAGTATTTGCTTTTCACTTTTTGCATTCCACCTTTTAAGCAAAGCCTCAAGTTCTGGCTTTATGCAGGTGAATTGGAATTAAGATTTTTAGCCAGGCACCGGTGGCCCTCACCTGTAATACTAGCTACACAATATGCTGAGATCTGAGGTTCTGGCTTCAAAGCCAGCCCAGGCAGGCAAGTCCATGAGACTCTTATTTCTAATTAATCACCAGAAAACCAGAAATGGCTTTGTGGCTCAAGTGGTAGAGTGCTTGCCTTGAGCTGAAGAGCTGATTTGTAGTGCCCAAGTCCAGGGTTCAAGCCCCATGACTGACCAAATAATAAATAAATAAAACATTTTCATAGATTTTTCTGTCAAAACATGATCATAAATTAAATTTATTCACAAAGATACTATAGGAATTTAATTTTGTTGGGTAATTAACAACTATTTAAATTATTTTTGACAAATTATAATGAATCATGCTTTATGAATCTCATCTTATTCTGAAATATTATAAAAACAGTAGAGTTCTTCTACAGGATTCCAACCTAAAGGGAAGCCCTGTTCCATATCAGAAGTATATATCAACCATTTCTTTCTCCTGTACTCACCTTACCTTACATCTATTCATTTATTATTTTTATTTGTCAATTATCTTTAAGCAGTTGTACAAAAGAAGTGCCATGTAACAAAGCAGTTTATGAAGACAGTGCATATTGATCCATGCCATCCTTACAACATTCAACCCCCCCTGACACATCCCTTCCATTACTTTTCTTAGTTTTGTGGTATATGCAATGAATTCCTTTTTAGAAAAGTAATTTAGTTTATAATTATTATAAAGAAGTTGTGTAGACGGATTTCAATTTCATGAGGCAGATAAATACATTCCCTTTCATACAGCATCTTCTGTTCCCTCACTCTCATCCAATGAGCTCATTTACATTCTGTCCCTTCCTCCCTTCATTTGTCTACCCTTTCCATACCCTCCTCTTTAATGCACCCAATTCTTGGTATTGATATTTTCAGGCTTTGACCTAGTCTTTCTAAAGGTTATAGTATTTGGGCCACATTGGCAGCAGCGATGGTGGGGCAGGAAGGCTCCCAGAATGAAGACAACAATCACATGCAAGGTAAACTGCGTCAAGGGCACGCCAGAAGTACTGGACCCTCTTTTTCAGGTACATGACCCAAAGTAAGCCCTCTGGGGCTCAGGAGTTCATGTGCTCAGGAGCACACTCCTGTTCTTCCCTCATGGCCAGCAAAAGAGCACAGCAGCACTGTCCATGTTGGTGTTGGAGTCCCCAAAGAAGGCAGAAGTGGATGTAGTGTCTGGCTAGGATGTTCAGTTTGATGGACCCCACTGATCCAGAGCCTTGAAGTGTTTCAGTTGGGGTTCCTGGAAACAGGGCCACCCCTGGTTCCATTTGCTTTGGGCATTGACTCTGTGGAAAGCAAGAACTACTGGGAACCTTGATACTACTTTCTACACTCCACAGACAGTGTTGGCTCTGCCAACATGCTGGTGGAGGACTCCATGGCCCAAAGCTTCCCAGGCAAGTGGACATGCTCGTGCCCCAGGCAGTGCTGCAGTTTCTCTATTGGAAAAACAAAAGCACGTCTGTGGTCATCATGTATGCATAGAAGTACCATCCAACAAACACGGGCCACCCTCTGTCCAATCCCTGCTCCACTTCATCTGGTTTCTGCTGCGAGCAATGGATGGCGCCAAGCTGACTGTATTCATGGTGCTGTATTAGTAGTGCCAGCCCTCCCTGTTCAGGCACCTGATGCATGACAAGTATCTCAACAGGACAGGACAGGACAGGACAGTTCTCCCTTAGGGTGCACCCAAGCTTTCGTCTTCCTATGGTGGTGCTAGGCCACCTCCTAGCCTCCATTATTTACTCTATCACCTAAAATGTTCTTTCTTATTTATGCTCTATGCATTAAAAATTTCTTCAAAGACAAGATAAACTGTTCATGGCTTTCATACTCACTGCTCTAAATCCTGAGATGCTTACATTATGCCATTCTGCTTTGAGTAAAGACCCTCTAAATGGATTTTATAGAATCTTTCAAATGTTATACAAAAAATAAGGACTAAGTAAATGATGAATAAAGTACTTAATGGTTAGAAGACTCAATGTCCTGAAAAGATTTGCCTTAATTGCTCAGTACATGGAATATAATTCCAGACAAAATTCAGCTCGGTATTTTTTTAAAGAAACTTTTAAGGGCTGGCAAGGTGGCTCAGTGGTAGAGTGCTTGCCTTGCATGCATGAGGCCCTGGGTTCGATTTCTCAGCACCACATAAGCAGTTGAAAATATCTGGAAGTGGCGCTGTGGCTCAAGTGGGCGCTAGCCTTGAGCCTAAGAGCTGAGGGACAGCGCCCAGGCCCAGAGTTCAGGCCTACGACTGGACCAAAAAAAAAAAAAAAAGAAACTTTTAAGAGGGCAGCTACTATTTCTTACCTTCCTAAAGAAGTATTTTTGTAGAATCAAAATGATCTCTTCAAAGTTTTAGGAAAAGTCAATAATAAATTCATCAATGCCTAGAGCTTTCTTGATTGGAATGCATTTAAAAGTACATTAACGAAATATGTGTAGATTCTGTTTGTTTTTCTCTTTCTTCTGTAAGTAGGTTTGATACATTTCATTTTAGCTAGTACTCTACCCCCTAAGCTATGCCTTTAATGCATAATTTCGGGTTACTTAATATGCCAGAAAAGATAATAGTGATAATAATGCTATTAAGACCTTCACCCATCTAGATACCCATATTTTGTTTGTTTTGGTTTGTATTCTATCAGTATATTTGTATGTCATAAGGTTTGTTTTTGTTTTTGTGCTGTTCCTTGAGCTTGAAATCAGTACCTTGCCCTCTCCTTGAAACTGGACATTGTTAGCACACACCGGTAATTCTAGATACTCAGAGAGCTGATATCTGAGAATCCCGGTTTCAATCCAGCCCAAGAAGGAAAGACAAAGAGTTTCTTATCTCTAAATAATCCCCCCAAAAAATTTCCAGCATTTTGGGTGTTAATTGGAGATAGGAGTCTCACAGATTTTTCTCCACTGGTTGGCTCTGAAACAAAATCTTCATCTCTTTGCCTCCTGCGTAGCTACGATTTCAAGCCTGAACTTATACTCTTTTATTCTTCTATTGTCTTCTATTCTTCTTTTGCTCCCCTATGAATATTTAAGAATCACCTAATTAAGAGGTTTAAAAATCCTGCTTTTGAACACGGCAGAGAACATCAATGAAAAGAAAAGCTATGTCTGCTCAAGGGTAAAACACCGCCCTTGAAGGAAAATGCATAAGTGAGAAGGCAAGGTCCTGAGTTTAAACCCCAATATCAGCACTCAAAAACGTTGTTTTCCTTGAGCTTTATATTAAATTGCTCAGCAAAACAGCATTGTAGTAATATTTAGCATTACTATTACAATCATCAGGTATATTTATTGATGTTATTCCTTTATTTTCCTAAATTTTACTTACACATTTATATCCAGTAATGGATATTATATGGACAAGATTACTGTTTCACAAGTATTTATGGCAGTTGAATATATGGATGAGAGGTGCATAAAAGTAGTTTGGATTGAAAATAGACATTTGCAAGCTCTTCACATAAGGAAATGATAATTGAAGAAGCTGTGAGCATGTATGAAATAAGCTACAGAAACCAGCAAGGAAAGATAAGGCATGATTCTGGAGAGCAAACAATTTTGGAAGAATAGAAAACAAGGGAAGTATTTAGCTTTTGGTAAGAACTTTGTAACCCACCTACACAGTAGACACATTTGATCCCTTATTACTAGTAAAAGGCATTTCAGTTAACTTTATTTTACAAAGTTAAACATGATTAACATTCAATTTTAACTCTTTCAGTTAAACAATTAGTGTAGCCATGTGCCAGTAGCTCATGCTTATAATTCTAGCTATTCAGAGGGCTGAGATTTCCAGATCCTAGCTCAAAGTCAGGTTGGACAGGAAAGTCAGTGGGATTCTTCTCTTCAATTAACCACAAGAAAATTAGAAATGGTACTATGGTTCAATGTGACAGCAATAGCCTTGCTATTAATCTCAGAGATAGAACCCAGGCCCTGAGTTCAAGCTTTCTGAAATTATTCTTAAAATACTTGTTCTCAGTAATTCTTTAACTTTTCTAGAAGAAGGTTTTAAACTTTGGGATTTTTTATTTCATGTTGTCAGCATGGTTTTTTAAGATATGCAGAGAAAAAAATATTATTTATATTCATGTGGAGTACATGGGCAGCAAAGATGGCGCTGAGAGGGAGTTGAGTGGACAGTGGAAATCAAAACGAAGGTGAAGGTTACCCCCTCTGACTCAGGTGTCCCTGACTCTCCTAGGCCCCTCCCTATTCCTCTGCTTCAGAGGGGGGAGGTATGGCGCCCTCTGTGACCTGCAAGAGAGACCTGTAAGACTCAGACCCCTACCAACCTCCCATGGAGAGGCCGAGGGCTGGGGAAGTAACCTACTCGGAGGCCTGCCCTTTAATGAAGTGCCACTTGGGAGCCTGGACCCTAGGCCACAGGATTCACTTCCCCAAACACATCCAGTCAATCTGGCACCTGGAGCTAACAGGCCATTGGAATGGTATCCAGGGCAAGCTAAGGACCTTAAAGAGTTCTGCAAGGCAGTGGTGGAGGATGGCCCAAACTCCCCTTGGGCCCTTACCCTATTATAGGACGTTGATTATCACCTGTGTGTCCCTAAGGACTGGCTAGATGTTGCCAAAGCTGTCCTCAATAGTTCTCAGTTTATTAAATGGTGTGCTTTCTTTAAGGAGGAATGCAGAGTGCGAGCAGAGAATAACCGGCAGGCTGAACCCATGATACCTATTACTTTTGCCATGTTAACAGGGACAGGGGAAGGATACTCCACTGGCCTCCAAAAGGCCACAATACCTGGCCTGTACCATGACCAGGTGAGGCAGGCTGGACTGGCTGTTTGGTATAAACTGGATGATGGCCCACTGAGACCCCCATAGCAGGAGTGAGACAATAACCTGGTGCGCCTCTAGCTGAGTTTGTAGACTGATTCCAAAAGAGTATAAACCGCAAGCTGCCCACAGGGAACCTATGAGATCAGTTTGTAAAGCTGCTGGTCTGGGAAAGAATGAATGCAGACCACCGCATGGACTGCGCAAGATTGAGAAAGAGTACCCTGAGCAGATGGGTGGTGGCCTCTCAGGATGTGGGAATGAAACAGCACCATTCCCAATCACTAGCTTTAGCCTTACTGGCTTAGCCATCTGCAATGAGGCTATTACCCAGGCATTGGCAGCCCGGACCAAGAAACCCTAATACCATTGGGGAGAGAACTTGTTTTAAATGCAGGCAGGAGGGGCACTTTAAGAGGGACTGTTTAAAACAATCCCCTGCCAACCGGCATGGGGGGGGGGGGGGGGAATTGCTCCCTACACACTGCCCCAGGGGCAGGAAGGGATTCCATTCGAAAAAAGTATTGTCAATGCAAGTTTGATTTAGATGGCCAGCCTTATCTAGGGGGAGCAGTGGCCATTGACCAAACCTAAACTTGTAGCTCTCCACCTTTTGGTGGTGGAACAGATAAATGTTGGGCACATATGCCCTTCTATGAGTCCTTAGAACACTCCTGTATTTATTATTCAAAAAGACTTTGGGGCTTGGCATATGCTCCAAGATCTATGTAAGGTAAATGAAAGAATGGAGCTAGTAGGAACGCCCCTAAGAGGCATGCCCTGGACTCCTGCTATATGTTCAGAATATACCTCGGTTGTCAATGATATTAAAGATAGTTTTTTTCTATCCCCCTACATCCAGATGACTGCAAAAGTTTGCTTTCTCCATCCTTTTTCTTAATTTTTCCCAGCCTGATCGGAGGTTTCAATGGATAGTGCTGCCACAGGGAATGGCCAATAGCCCGACCTTTTGCCAACAATACTTGTCCACACTTTTAGGGCCTGTGCTGGGTTCAGATACCTCCCTTGCTTATGCCTACATGGATAATATAATCTTGGAGCACCAAGACCTGGGAAGCCTGGAGGGCCTTCTGGCCCAGGTTCTCACCATGTTGAAAATGGGGGGTTTTACCATAGCCCTCAATAAAATTCAAAAGGTATCTCCTTTTAAGGTGCTCAGAACCCACCATATCTTGATTCAGGCCAGCCCCCTTAAGCATTTGCTGGATTTTCCAGTCTCGCTAACCTTAACCCAACTTCAGAGTCTTTTAGGGGGAATCAATTGTCTGTTGCCATGGGTTCCCGTCCCTACAGATAGTCTTGTGCCCTTATTTGCCCTACTAAAAGACAGAACACCCCAAGAAGTTATTACAATTATAGACAGTCATCGGGCAATACTTTTGTAGTTCCAAAAAGCCCTGGATGAAATTTCCCTGAGGAGGTATTCTATTTTTGAACCCATTTCCTTTTGGTTGTTTGCAGGTGTCACATTAATTTCTGCAGTTTTAACTCAAAGGGGGGAGCCATTAGAGTGGGTTCACACTCCCCTGGGGGGCACACCTCAGGTGTACTCTCAGGCAGACCAACTTGCTATTGTCAAGGGAAGGACCCAAGCCCAAAGGCATTATGGCCTTCACCATCACTCCATTGTTTTTTCTTTTCAGATGGCAGACATTGAGTTGTTCACTCGAACCAATGCTCATCTTGCTCTCTCATTGGAGGGATTTCTAGGCCAAATTGACCGCCATTATGGGCCATCCAAATGGACTGTAATGTTATGGCAACTTCCTCTAAAATGCCATCTCTATTTTCTCATACGCCTATTCCTGGCACTCTCCATGCTTTTACTGATGGAAGTAAAGCAGGCTCTGTGTATGCAGCCTTTGAGTAATAACAAAACACCCGAAGCCAACAAAGATTTAAACTTTGCAAAGGGACAGCACAATATAAAAATGCTCGCTGTAATTATGGCACTTCAGGACATTCAAATATAATACCCTTTAGTTTTTATTCTGATGACCTATATATGATTAACTTGCTCCCTCATTTTCCCCAAGCATATATTAAGCTGCATGAAAACCTTATTTCTCCTCTTATGTTTACTCTTAAGGGGCTATTAGAAGGATGTGGAGCCCCTATTCATATTCAACATTTGAGAGGGCATTCAAAACTTCCTGTTTTTTTTATCCCTAGGCAATAATTGGTTAGACCAGTTAGCTACTGGTCCACAAGCATTAATGTTACAAGAGGCTACCTGTTTGCATGATTTAACCCACATTAATTGGAGAGGTCGTCAACATAGATTTCCTTAGATTCCTGTAAAGGACCTCAAAAGAATTGTACATACCTGTAAAACATGCCAGCTCTTCTTAAAAGTATCCCCATTACAACCACCAGGGGTAAATCCCAGAAGCCTTAAACCTAACGTCCTCTGGCAAACGGATGTTACTCATTTCCTAGCCTTTGGTAAGTTTCAATATATCTTTGTATCTATAAATACCTACTCAGGAGCATGCTGGGTCACAGCACATACACATCTTCAATGCTTTGCCACCTTGGGTCTACCAGCACAAGTTAAAACAGAAAATGGACCCTGTTTTGTTAGTAAAGCAATGTCAGAATTTTTTTTTAACAAATGGAATATTAATCGTCCTACAGGAACTCCCTATAATTCCCAAAGTCCAAGTAGTTATAGATAGAAATCTCCAGTGTCTTTAAGAGCAATTATTAAAACAAAAAAGGGAGTTATCCCCATATGTAGTTATAGGTATCTTTGTTTACCATTACCATTTTAAACTTTTCAAAAAGGGCAACTGAATCCAGATTTCAGGAGCACTGAAGACCACCAAACCTTAAGGAAAGTCAGGTGGAAGGATCCCCTGCCCTGACACAACAATGGAGAGGACCTGACCCCCTAGTTACCATGAGCAGGGCCTTTGGATGCGTTTTTCCCATAGGGGAGACAGCCTCCATTTGGATCCCTGCCAGGAACCTTAACTATTTACCCATTTTCTCTATACAGGAGGATGCCCAAATAAACTAACCAACAAAGAAAGTAAAACAGCTATGGTGGCCGAGGCTTGTGTATAAAAGAGGGAAAGCAAAAAAGATAATTACTAACCATCCCCAAGGGCAACCAGCCCTTGAGAAGATCTTGTGTTCTCTAACAATTGCAGATGGTGATACTCCAGCTGTTGGCTGTCCTGACCTTCACAGTCCCAGCAATGGCCCTACCGAATCTGCATCGACCTCAACGGGTGACCTGTGCAGTGATCAGTGCTGGCAATGCAGAAATAATCAAATAAATTGTCTTTAGAACTTTTTCAAACCCACAGGCAAATACCCGGATTAGAACAAGCCCCACCTCTGGACTCTGAAGAGGCAAAGATTGCTATCCCATCCCTGACTAATGTTAAAGGACTGCTAATGATATTGCTTGGCCTGGTAATGCTTTTGCTGATGGATTTTCTATGCCTCCTTGCATTATATGTGCACTGCAAAACTCTTCCGAGCTTATCCAGCCAGTTACATAAGATCAAGATCAAAGTGAATGAATTTCCCCCGAGAGGAATCGCAGCCAGAGCGGATGTCAGTCTAACCAACCTAAGACAGGGCCTTTAGCTTTGCTCCCGATGGTGGGTAAGGCAGACAAGGCAATCTACCCAACCTATGACAGGTGGGTTCTCTTCTTTAAACAAAGACAGGGTGTTGGGAACTGACAGTAAAGCTCAAAGGTCATCTTGACCCCTGTGCTCACTTAAAGGCACATACAAAGAACTGGCTTACTTAAACCACACCAGGTGACTGGAACTGCTTTGCTATGTCTGCAGTTTCTTTTAAATTTTCCTTGTTTTTCTGCACTATAGTAGAATGGCCTGAGTGTAGGAGCCCACGAGAATGCACCTTGCCGCATGTATGGAACTCCCAATACCCAGGCTGCTCCCATGTTCTGAAGAGGACAACCTTATGAGATATTGACTTTTATATATGTTCAGGAATTAATTGAACTGTTTCGGATATTTCTAACTGTGGTGGAGCTGATGTTTATTACTGTGCTAGGTGGGGATGTGATGTAACAGGGACAAGCTCTTGGATCATGCACAAGGGCCCTCCCTATCCTTGTCTGCCAAATCTCGCCCACCAGACTTGCCTCAAACCTCCTGCATGGCCAATGCTATTCTTTCCAATGTAATCCTGTTAAAATAACCTTTACAGTAGAAGGAAAAGGATTACTAACTGGGAGGTGGGTCTGCCATTAAAATAAATAAAGGGGAATCTGTGGAGCACGTGGGCAGCAAAGATGGCACTGAGAGGGAGTTGAGTAGGCAGAACCCAATTTGCTGTAGAGCACATGGGCAGCAAAGATGGCATTGAGAGGGGTTGAATGGGCAGAGCCCCATTGGCTTTACCTTCAGTGCATAACCAGCCCGTGGAAGCTTAGGTACATGATAGGGTGTGAACTTTACAGTAATTGGTTCCTTTTCCTTCCCTCCCATGCCACTGAGTCTTTTTTGCTTTAAAAAGTGCTTACTGTGTGTTAATAAACGAGTTTTCCTACTTGACTTGACTCCCTGCTGCTTCTGATTGTCTCCCACACTAAGCATGGCTGGGGAATGGGCGAGCGACCACATTCACCATTCTTCAGACCCTGTCCATCTTTTGTGGGATGGACAAAGACCCAACATAGTCATAATTGGTTTGGTTTCCTTTGTATTACAGATTGCCTCTACACCCAGAGATCAGCTGTAAAGCAGATGGCCAAATCCTGGCTCTTGGCAATGAAGATGGATTTGTGTTTCGTTTATCAAAGAAACAAACTTATGAAATGGTAGCCTTTATATATAACACCTTAATAGTAACCATAAAATTATTATTATTATTATTATTATTATTATTATTATTATTAAGTTTTGTCAGTTGTTGTACTTGAATTGCGGGCCTGGGCGCTGTCCCTCAGCTCTTCAGCTCAAGGCTAGTGTTACCACTTGAGCAACAGTGACACTTTACATTTTCTGAACCTTTAATTGGAGATAAGAGTCTCACAGACGCTTAGTTCTCAGCCTCCTTAGTATCTGGGATTACAGGTGTGAGCCACTGGTGCCTGGCAGTAAAATTCTTTTGGAAAAGAGAAACCCCATGATTGTACCTTTAAAATATCACAATTTGGCAAGTGTATATGTAACATAAGTTGTATCAAGAAATCATAGGCAACTATCAGTTTTAGATCTACTATGTCTTGTCGAATGCCAGATATTATTTCATTAATTTATTTTACTTTGTCCTACAAAGTTCATTATGAATGTCCAACAGCACAATTTTCTAGTGAGTATAAAGAACTCTTCAACATATTTATTCCAACAAACAGCATTTTGCACCATTTTTTTAACTTTGACGATCCTAGAGCTTGAAATCAGGGCCTGGGCAATCTCTCTGAGCTTCTTTTGCTCAAGGTTATCATTCTACTAACTGAGCCACAGCACTACTTCCAGTTTTTCTGCTTATGTCATACTGAGGAATCAAATAAAATGTTTTGTGCATGCTAGGCAAGCATTCTAATACTAACCATATTTCCAGTCGTTGGGACTTTTGTTGTTGTTGTTGTTGTTTTAAGATAGAGTTTTTCTATGTGTCTTTCTGTTGACCTAAAACTTCGGCTGGTCTCAAGCTAACTTCTAAATCAGCCTCTCAAGTTCGGAGATTACAAACATGGACCACCATATTCAGCTCAGGATTCCTTGTGAGAGAATAGTGTTTTCAGAAATAGAGTTATTCTGTCTTCCTTGGACTGAATATCTTTTTGTATTTGGCCCTATTATCACATTTCTTGTCCTGATGTTTCTCCTTCTAGATCAATAGAAATAGTTCAGGTTCCCATCTTGAAACTGAGCTGTGTCATCCAGCAACATCACAATCTTGTGAATAGCAGTAGCTGGCATCATGAGTATGGCAGCCAGTTGGAGCTCAGTTATTTGATGTCCTTGGGCTCCGACAATTCAATCATTTGTGTGCACAGTCTGGAAACTGTCATAGGTAATTTTGATTTATTCCATCCTGTTCTCAGCTACTTGCCATTCTCAGCTTTGTATGTTTTAAATTCTGTTAAACATTAATTACTATTACCTGCCATTTTCAAAAGTAACATATATGTCTTACTTTAAAATTCATTCAAACATGTCAAAAATGTTAATATAGCTGCTGTCCACCAGTGGCTCATATTTTACCTCTCAGCTACTGAAGAGGCCAAAAACGGAGGATCCTGGTTTAAAGCAGAATAAGCAGAGATAGGTCTCCAATTAAGAAACCAAAATCCTAATCTCAAAGCAGGAAATAGGTTGGATAGGATGAAAGTAGAGAGAGAAAAAAAAGAAGAAAGAGAAAGGTAACAAAAAGAGAACAGAAAAAATAGAAAGGTAAAAATTAAAAATATTGTACAGAATCGAAAACAAACTATTCAGAGAAGAACATGAATATAATGAGAGAAGGGAAGGGATATAAAGGAGATGTGAAAAACTTAAAAATTAAAATACTTAAAATATTATATAGGTATAAAGAGATAGTACTGCTATTAAGGAATTTAAGTCTAAGAGGTTTTGAATTGAGTAATAAATTTGTGGATTAAGTGTGTACACAATGGGGAATAAGGTCTAATAATCGACTACAGGTATATCTGAGGATGTGCAGAACAGCAATTAAGTCACATAAAGAAGAACAAAAAAGAACAGGTAAAAAGGATAAGAAAGAAAGAAAAAAGATCAGAAGTTCTGTAGAGCTAAACAAGAAACATAACAAAACAAAACAAAAAACAAAAAAAGAAAGAAAAACGCACACACACTTATACTCCTAAAATAAAATTCTAAGAGGAAAGAAAATTACTAGAAAAAATTTTTTTAAAAAAGGTAAAGATTAAAAAAATTTTTTATAAAAAAACAAATTTAATAAAAGGTACAAGAAAAAAAAAGTTCTTTGATTTTTTTGGGAGGGGTGGGAAAAATCCTGTGCCTCCCTGTTGTCCATAACCAGCCTCTTGTTGGAGTCTCTGGTCTGCTTATGTTCCTGTGGCTTGGTTGGTTACTTAAGTCACTTTCTTTGAACAGGCAGAAAAATGCTCTGCCATCCTCTTCCCAGGTTAGTTCAATGGGAGAGAGATCTGCTTTGAGATGGAATAGGAGAAACCCTAGGTCTCCTTGGCACAGGCCAAAATTTTCTCAATAGAGACCCGGAAACACAACAAATCAAAGAAAGGTTGGACAAATGGGATTGTATAAGGTTGCAGAGCTTCTGCAGGGCAAATGACATAGCTAGCAAGATCAATAGAAAGCCCACGGACTGGGAGAAGATCTTTACTAGCCATACAACGGACAAGGGTCTCATATCTAAAATATACTTGGAACTCAAAAAATTAAACCACCCAACAACAAATCCTCAAAGAAACAACTGCCCAATAATAAGTGGGCGAAAGACTTAAAGAGAAGCTTCACTGAAGAAGAAAGAAGGATGGCCAATAGACACATGAAGAAATGTTCAACATCCCTAGCCATAAAAGAAATGCAAATCAAAACAACATTGAGATATCACCTCACTCCAGTTAGAACAGCAAAAATCAAGAACTCTAACAACAACAGATGCTGGAGGGGATGTGGACAGAAAGGAACCTTACTTCATTGTTGGTGGGAATGTAAACTTGTTCAAACACTTTGGAAAGCAGTATGGAGGTTCCTCAAAAGACTCCACATAGAGCTCCCCAATGACCCAGAAATCCCACTTTTGGGCATTTACCCAAATGATCACAAACAAGGCCACACTAAAGCTACCAGCACAACTATGTTTATTGCAGTATTATTTACCATAGCTAAGATATGGAACCAACCCAGATGCCCCTCAGTAGATGAATGGATCAAGAAGATGTGGTAATATATACACAATGGAATTCTATGCCTCCATCAGAAAGAATGACATTTCCCCATTTGTTAGGAAATGGAAAGGCTTGGAAAAAATTATATTAAGTGAAGTAAGCCAGGCCCAAAGAAACATAGGTCCCATGGTTTCCCTTATTTGCAATATCTAGTATAGGTATGAGTCAAGCGGAAAAAGTCAGAGAATGTGATGTTAGGAAAATGAACCCTCAAATATGTATTTTAATGTTTTTGTTTCTTTCATGCATGTGTTTCTTACGCATTTATAAGATTATTTCTTTGTTCCTTTGTATGTCCCTCCCCCACAGTGTAACCCTAGCTTTCACTATATTTGATGTCAGTATAACATATGGAGGAGACGGGGACAAACAAGTCGTTTAAGGATTCAGGTGGACCT
Source organism: Dipodomys spectabilis (assembly GCF_019054845.1). NCBI lineage: Eukaryota > Metazoa > Chordata > Mammalia > Rodentia > Heteromyidae > Dipodomys > Dipodomys spectabilis. Next base: position 109,123 of record NW_024871404.1, on the reverse strand, counting down.
GTTGCAACAATGAGAAGTACAAAATTTCATGTCAAAACCAGCTTTACAATGTCGGTGGGGGGGGGGGAGGGGGGGTATGATTGGTTGGGGGGGAGGGGGGAGGCTGGGAAGGGAGGTGAAGGGTAAACAAAGGAGGAGGCTGCAATGCTTGGTAAGAAATGTATGCATTATCCTGCCCATGTAATTGTAACCCCTCTGTACAGTATGTTCCTAAATAAAATAAAATAAAATTTAAAAAAAAAAAAAAGATATTCAACTTCAACTCAGGCTGGACCATGTCAATTGTTTTTAGTATTAATTCACTTAGGAGAATATGCAGTGTAAAGCTTGCTTGTACCAATGTCTGCCATCTAATTATTTCTTGGTGTAGGCCTCTAAGTTGGGTAGTGTATGATTTCAGTTCTTCAGTTTCACAGTGATTAGAATACTAGTAGAGTTAAAAGTGTGTTTTCTAAAAAAATCCTTAGTGATGTTTGAGGTCTAAAAATGTCATAGCATGAATTAAATCTTTGGTGTTTATGGATTTTTTGTCTACACTTATTATAATTTATTTGTTATTAACAATTTTAATGTCTATTACAAAGGTAATATATGTAGGATTTAGTTACATTTGACTGATAGATTTAGTGATCCTTTACCTATGGAAGGAGTCACAATCCAGAGACCCTTGACATAGATGATAATCCTAGGAGTAGCAATAGGTCAACTGCAATAATTACAAGAAACTGCATTTATTTTTGTGTTGGTCCTAGGCATTAATCAAGGCCTGAGTAGTGTCCTAGAATTTTTTTTATTGTAACTAAGACTATTACCTGATGATTTTAGCACATAAGAAAAAATATGCTCATGTGGCTGAGATACAACGACTTATTATTGGTCCCCGTATGGCCTTGAAAATGCATCGGACACTTCTTTCCCCAAAAGAGATGGAAGTGGTTCTGTGTCTCAAGTGGTAGAGCAACAGCCTTGAGAGAAGAAGCAAAAGCATCGTGCCAATTCACTTAGTTCAAGTCTCCGTATTGTTATACATACACCAGTGTGTGTGTATAACACACACACACACACTCACACACACACACACACACACACACACACACACACAAGAGAAAAAAGAAAAGGAAAAAACCCTGATAAGGTAATTAAGACACCTAATGTAATAAAGAGGAGGCAACTTGAGGATTATTTTCTGTATTATTAGATTATTAAACCACAATCTACAGGTGATTTAAAGTAGCTGGGTCACCAGAGTTTCATTCTTGTTAATCTGTGTGTGTGTGTGTGTGTGTGTGTGTGTGTGTGTGTATGTGTGTGTGTGTGTGTGTGTGTGTGTGCATGTGTGTGCTCACATACCTTAGTACTATCACTTGAATTCAAGCCCTTATTCTCTTCCTTAGCTTTTTCTCTCAAGGTTGATTATTACTCACTTAAGCTATATCTCCAGTCTGGCTTGCTTGTAACTCTAGCTACTTAGGAGACTGAAACCTAGAAGACTGTAGTTTGAAGCTCCCTAAAGCAGAAAAGTTGTAAGATTCTATCTCCAATTAACCAGAAAAAATAATGAGACCAGAGTCATGGCTCAGTAATTTTTCTGAGGTAACCGTGGACCTTTCCTTCCTTTTTCAAGTGCTTATGTAACATACAGAGTCATATAGCTGTGTAATACACTCAACTTATAGACACATATGAGTATGTATATATTTTCATAATATGTACATTAAAAGAAATGCATGTTTTTGTTTCTATGATCAGGCCACACATCTCCTAGAAGGTGTTGAGTTCATCTAGCACCCACTGTTGTGCATATGGTATTATTCTAGAACGAGCAAGTAGTAGAAAAAGGCAGGATTTGTAGCACATAATTATCAGAATATCTTTCTTGCTGTATAATCTATATGTGTCCACATGCACGTTGTGTACATAGATTAAATTCGTTTCCTTGCACATGTTAGAGAAGTGTTAGCTAGACCCGTTTTTAGCAGTTACTTTTGAATGAATATCATGAGTTCCATAGGTTGTGTTAGAACGCAGGGTTAGAATGCCTCTCATTACATACCTACATACCTGGAAGCACAAATGCTTACTTATTGATTGAGAATGGGATTGTTTTTGTTTTTTTTCCAGTTGTAGTGCTTGAACTCAGAATTGAGCCCTGTCCCTTAGTTTCTTTTGCTCAAGGTTAGTGCTCTTCCACTTGAGCCGCCTTTTCTGTTTATTTGGTACTGAGGAATCACACCCAGGGCTTCATGCATACTAGGCAAGCATTCTACCACTAAACTGCATTTCCAGCTGAGAAGGGGATCTTGATAATTGTTTCCTATGCAATCTTGGACTCTGCTTTCCAAGTAAGCATTTTATAGGGGTGAGGACTACACTAATAGTAATTTTTAAATTTTTATATATTTCATTTTTCCCCTTTTTTATTGGTAGTACTGCGCCTAAAAGTGGTTCATCCTGTGTATCAGGATGTGTGGAGTGATGGAGGAGATGAGTCTCATAAAGATACATTGTTTGAATATACGAAAATTTCATAATCAAATCCCTTGGAAGAATGTGTGCTAATCAAAAAGTGAGAAAAAAATTACTACAGCTTTATGTGGTATTTTCTTAGCTCATATGCTAGTAGGTGTTTTTTTTTAATTTTGAAAATAACAGATTTTTGGTTGTATATAAATGTCATAATTCAAATCTATGGTTTAAATTTTTCTCCCCAATCCATCTGCACAACCATATACCCCATTCCCCAAAGAATTCCATTGTTAGATATATATTGCCAGAACCTTTCCCATGCATATACAAATATCTATGTCCATGAGTATAAAATACACACATTACCGATTATATCATATATAGGTTGCTTCTCACTTGATAGAGCATCCTGTGGTGTTCAATGTATTTGTCATATTGTACTGAATTAATCAGCCTGTACATGATCAGCAGCAATTTCAATGGTTTTATATTATTTTAGACACATCTCATTCCTCCCAATGTTTTTCCACTAGTGAAGTACAAAAATATCATTGAAGCATAAAGTAAGTGGCTAGTTTCCCATGCCCTCCCTTCCCCCGCCATTCTACTTTGTGATTGAGACTGCCAAAGAAGTATGGCTATAAATTCTTTTTAAAAATTAAGGACATTCTGCAAAAAAGCTACTCTCTTTTAAGAGAATGTGAAATTCAGTAGGAGTTAACATTTGTGAGCATTAAATATTGACATATGACTGTGTTTTCTAATATATAATTAACGTTGTGTGTGTGTGTGTGTGTGTGTGTGTGTGTGTGTGTGTGTGTGTGTATGTACCGAACCTGAGGGTGAATTCAGTGCCTGAGTGCTGTCCTGGAGCCTTTGTACTTGAACCACACCTCCATTTCCTATTTGTGGTGTTTAACTTGAGATTAGTTTCTCAGGGACTTTCCTGCTTGTCCTGACTTGGATAATCACATCTCAGGCTCCTGAGTAATTAGAATTACAAGCCTGAGCCACAGATGGCTAGCCATTATAATCCTCTGGTTCTCAGAATGACACTTCTCTTTTTTTGCTCCAAAAACTGGCAGTGGCTACTTGATTGGCCTGGATAGGAGCATCTTCAGGGATTGTGGTCGGAGCTTTAGAATAGAATGCAAGTAATACCTTCCCCAGCAGCTAATCTCCATCCTCATTACTGTCTAAATAAAACTTATAAATTGAGAAATTTGCTTTCAAAATTGAATTTCTATTAAACATATTGCCTTATTATTGCACAAAATAATGGACTCCATTATATTTTCATATATTTTGATAATATTCACTTTCATCATCCACTTTTGCCTGTCTCCTCCCATTGTTCCCCCGTTTTTACGTTTTTCCCTGTCTCCTTCTCTCTCTCTTGCCCTTTCTCTCTTTTTCTCCCTCTCTCTTTTTCTCTCTCATTCTCTGCCTGCCTCTCTGCTAGTATTTGCTTTTCACTTTTTGCATTCCACCTTTTAAGCAAAGCCTCAAGTTCTGGCTTTATGCAGGTGAATTGGAATTAAGATTTTTAGCCAGGCACCGGTGGCCCTCACCTGTAATACTAGCTACACAATATGCTGAGATCTGAGGTTCTGGCTTCAAAGCCAGCCCAGGCAGGCAAGTCCATGAGACTCTTATTTCTAATTAATCACCAGAAAACCAGAAATGGCTTTGTGGCTCAAGTGGTAGAGTGCTTGCCTTGAGCTGAAGAGCTGATTTGTAGTGCCCAAGTCCAGGGTTCAAGCCCCATGACTGACCAAATAATAAATAAATAAAACATTTTCATAGATTTTTCTGTCAAAACATGATCATAAATTAAATTTATTCACAAAGATACTATAGGAATTTAATTTTGTTGGGTAATTAACAACTATTTAAATTATTTTTGACAAATTATAATGAATCATGCTTTATGAATCTCATCTTATTCTGAAATATTATAAAAACAGTAGAGATCTTCTACAGGATTCCAACCTAAAGGGAAGCCCTGTTCCATATCAGAAGTATATATCAACCATTTCTTTCTCCTGTACTCACCTTACCTTACATCTATTCATTTATTATTTTTATTTGTCAATTATCTTTAAGCAGTTGTACAAAAGAAGTGCCATGTAACAAAGCAGTTTATGAAGACAGTGCATATTGATCCATGCCATCCTTACAACATTCAACCCCCCCTGACACATCCCTTCCATTACTTTTCTTAGTTTTGTGGTATATGCAATGAATTCCTTTTTAGAAAAGTAATTTAGTTTATAATTATTATAAAGAAGTTGTGTAGACGGATTTCAATTTCATGAGGCAGATAAATACATTCCCTTTCATACAGCATCTTCTGTTCCCTCACTCTCATCCAATGAGCTCATTTACATTCTGTCCCTTCCTCCCTTCATTTGTCTACCCTTTCCATACCCTCCTCTTTAATGCACCCAATTCTTGGTATTGATATTTTCAGGCTTTGACCTAGTCTTTCTAAAGGTTATAGTATTTGGGCCACATTGGCAGCAGCGATGGTGGGGCAGGAAGGCTCCCAGAATGAAGACAACAATCACATGCAAGGTAAACTGCGTCAAGGGCACGCCAGAAGTACTGGACCCTCTTTTTCAGGTACATGACCCAAAGTAAGCCCTCTGGGGCTCAGGAGTTCATGTGCTCAGGAGCACACTCCTGTTCTTCCCTCATGGCCAGCAAAAGAGCACAGCAGCACTGTCCATGTTGGTGTTGGAGTCCCCAAAGAAGGCAGAAGTGGATGTAGTGTCTGGCTAGGATGTTCAGTTTGATGGACCCCACTGATCCAGAGCCTTGAAGTGTTTCAGTTGGGGTTCCTGGAAACAGGGCCACCCCTGGTTCCATTTGCTTTGGGCATTGACTCTGTGGAAAGCAAGAACTACTGGGAACCTTGATACTACTTTCTACACTCCACAGACAGTGTTGGCTCTGCCAACATGCTGGTGGAGGACTCCATGGCCCAAAGCTTCCCAGGCAAGTGGACATGCTCGTGCCCCAGGCAGTGCTGCAGTTTCTCTATTGGAAAAACAAAAGCACGTCTGTGGTCATCATGTATGCATAGAAGTACCATCCAACAAACACGGGCCACCCTCTGTCCAATCCCTGCTCCACTTCATCTGGTTTCTGCTGCGAGCAATGGATGGCGCCAAGCTGACTGTATTCATGGTGCTGTATTAGTAGTGCCAGCCCTCCCTGTTCAGGCACCTGATGCATGACAAGTATCTCAACAGGACAGGACAGGACAGGACAGTTCTCCCTTAGGGTGCACCCAAGCTTTCGTCTTCCTATGGTGGTGCTAGGCCACCTCCTAGCCTCCATTATTTACTCTATCACCTAAAATGTTCTTTCTTATTTATGCTCTATGCATTAAAAATTTCTTCAAAGACAAGATAAACTGTTCATGGCTTTCATACTCACTGCTCTAAATCCTGAGATGCTTACATTATGCCATTCTGCTTTGAGTAAAGACCCTCTAAATGGATTTTATAGAATCTTTCAAATGTTATACAAAAAATAAGGACTAAGTAAATGATGATTAAAGTACTTAATGGTTAGAAGACTCAATGTCCTGAAAAGATTTGCCTTAATTGCTCAGTACATGGAATATAATTCCAGACAAAATTCAGCTCGGTATTTTTTTAAAGAAACTTTTAAGGGCTGGCAAGGTGGCTCAGTGGTAGAGTGCTTGCCTTGCATGCATGAGGCCCTGGGTTCGATTTCTCAGCACCACATAAGCAGTTGAAAATATCTGGAAGTGGCGCTGTGGCTCAAGTGGGCGCTAGCCTTGAGCCTAAGAGCTGAGGGACAGCGCCCAGGCCCAGAGTTCAGGCCTACGACTGGACCAAAAAAAAAAAAAAAAGAAACTTTTAAGAGGGCAGCTACTATTTCTTACCTTCCTAAAGAAGTATTTTTGTAGAATCAAAATGATCTCTTCAAAGTTTTAGGAAAAGTCAATAATAAATTCATCAATGCCTAGAGCTTTCTTGATTGGAATGCATTTAAAAGTACATTAACGAAATATGTGTAGATTCTGTTTGTTTTTCTCTTTCTTCTGTAAGTAGGTTTGATACATTTCATTTTAGCTAGTACTCTACCCCCTAAGCTATGCCTTTAATGCATAATTTCGGGTTACTTAATATGCCAGAAAAGATAATAGTGATAATAATGCTATTAAGACCTTCACCCATCTAGATACCCATATTTTGTTTGTTTTGGTTTGTATTCTATCAGTATATTTGTATGTCATAAGGTTTGTTTTTGTTTTTGTGCTGTTCCTTGAGCTTGAAATCAGTACCTTGCCCTCTCCTTGAAACTGGACATTGTTAGCACACACCGGTAATTCTAGATACTCAGAGAGCTGATATCTGAGAATCCCGGTTTCAATCCAGCCCAAGAAGGAAAGACAAAGAGTTTCTTATCTCTAAATAATCCCCCCAAAAAATTTCCAGCATTTTGGGTGTTAATTGGAGATAGGAGTCTCACAGATTTTTCTCCACTGGTTGGCTCTGAAACAAAATCTTCATCTCTTTGCCTCCTGCGTAGCTACGATTTCAAGCCTGAACTTATACTCTTTTATTCTTCTATTGTCTTCTATTCTTCTTTTGCTCCCCTATGAATATTTAAGAATCACCTAATTAAGAGGTTTAAAAATCCTGCTTTTGAACACGGCAGAGAACATCAATGAAAAGAAAAGCTATGTCTGCTCAAGGGTAAAACACCGCCCTTGAAGGAAAATGCATAAGTGAGAAGGCAAGGTCCTGAGTTTAAACCCCAATATCAGCACTCAAAAACGTTGTTTTCCTTGAGCTTTATATTAAATTGCTCAGCAAAACAGCATTGTAGTAATATTTAGCATTACTATTACAATCATCAGGTATATTTATTGATGTTATTCCTTTATTTTCCTAAATTTTACTTACACATTTATATCCAGTAATGGATATTATATGGACAAGATTACTGTTTCACAAGTATTTATGGCAGTTGAATATATGGATGAGAGGTGCATAAAAGTAGTTTGGATTGAAAATAGACATTTGCAAGCTCTTCACATAAGGAAATGATAATTGAAGAAGCTGTGAGCATGTATGAAATAAGCTACAGAAACCAGCAAGGAAAGATAAGGCATGATTCTGGAGAGCAAACAATTTTGGAAGAATAGAAAACAAGGGAAGTATTTAGCTTTTGGTAAGAACTTTGTAACCCACCTACACAGTAGACACATTTGATCCCTTATTACTAGTAAAAGGCATTTCAGTTAACTTTATTTTACAAAGTTAAACATGATTAACATTCAATTTTAACTCTTTCAGTTAAACAATTAGTGTAGCCATGTGCCAGTAGCTCATGCTTATAATTCTAGCTATTCAGAGGGCTGAGATTTCCAGATCCTAGCTCAAAGTCAGGTTGGACAGGAAAGTCAGTGGGATTCTTCTCTTCAATTAACCACAAGAAAATTAGAAATGGTACTATGGTTCAATGTGACAGCAATAGCCTTGCTATTAATCTCAGAGATAGAACCCAGGCCCTGAGTTCAAGCTTTCTGAAATTATTCTTAAAATACTTGTTCTCAGTAATTCTTTAACTTTTCTAGAAGAAGGTTTTAAACTTTGGGATTTTTTATTTCATGTTGTCAGCATGGTTTTTTAAGATATGCAGAGAAAAAAATATTATTTATATTCATGTGGAGTACATGGGCAGCAAAGATGGCGCTGAGAGGGAGTTGAGTGGACAGTGGAAATCAAAACGAAGGTGAAGGTTACCCCCTCTGACTCAGGTGTCCCTGACTCTCCTAGGCCCCTCCCTATTCCTCTGCTTCAGAGGGGGGAGGTATGGCGCCCTCTGTGACCTGCAAGAGAGACCTGTAAGACTCAGACCCCTACCAACCTCCCATGGAGAGGCCGAGGGCTGGGGAAGTAACCTACTCGGAGGCCTGCCCTTTAATGAAGTGCCACTTGGGAGCCTGGACCCTAGGCCACAGGATTCACTTCCCCAAACACATCCAGTCAATCTGGCACCTGGAGCTAACAGGCCATTGGAATGGTATCCAGGGCAAGCTAAGGACCTTAAAGAGTTCTGCAAGGCAGTGGTGGAGGATGGCCCAAACTCCCCTTGGGCCCTTACCCTATTATAGGACGTTGATTATCACCTGTGTGTCCCTAAGGACTGGCTAGATGTTGCCAAAGCTGTCCTCAATAGTTCTCAGTTTATTAAATGGTGTGCTTTCTTTAAGGAGGAATGCAGAGTGCGAGCAGAGAATAACCGGCAGGCTGAACCCATGATACCTATTACTTTTGCCATGTTAACAGGGACAGGGGAAGGATACTCCACTGGCCTCCAAAAGGCCACAATACCTGGCCTGTACCATGACCAGGTGAGGCAGGCTGGACTGGCTGTTTGGTATAAACTGGATGATGGCCCACTGAGACCCCCATAGCAGGAGTGAGACAATAACCTGGTGCGCCTCTAGCTGAGTTTGTAGACTGATTCCAAAAGAGTATAAACCGCAAGCTGCCCACAGGGAACCTATGAGATCAGTTTGTAAAGCTGCTGGTCTGGGAAAGAATGAATGCAGACCACCGCATGGACTGCGCAAGATTGAGAAAGAGTACCCTGAGCAGATGGGTGGTGGCCTCTCAGGATGTGGGAATGAAACAGCACCATTCCCAATCACTAGCTTTAGCCTTACTGGCTTAGCCATCTGCAATGAGGCTATTACCCAGGCATTGGCAGCCCGGACCAAGAAACCCTAATACCATTGGGGAGAGAACTTGTTTTAAATGCAGGCAGGAGGGGCACTTTAAGAGGGACTGTTTAAAACAATCCCCTGCCAACCGGCATGGGGGGGGGGGGGGAATTGCTCCCTACACACTGCCCCAGGGGCAGGAAGGGATTCCATTCGAAAAAAGTATTGTCAATGCAAGTTTGATTTAGATGGCCAGCCTTATCTAGGGGGAGCAGTGGCCATTGACCAAACCTAAACTTGTAGCTCTCCACCTTTTGGTGGTGGAACAGATAAATGTTGGGCACATACGCCCTTCTATGAGTCCTTAGAACACTCCTGTATTTATTATTCAAAAAGACTTTGGGGCTTGGCATATGCTCCAAGATCTATGTAAGGTAAATGAAAGAATGGAGCTAGTAGGAACGCCCCTAAGAGGCATGCCCTGGACTCCTGCTATATGTTCAGAATATACCTCGGTTGTCAATGATATTAAAGATAGTTTTTTTCTATCCCCCTACATCCAGATGACTGCAAAAGTTTGCTTTCTCCATCCTTTTTCTTAATTTTTCCCAGCCTGATCGGAGGTTTCAATGGATAGTGCTGCCACAGGGAATGGCCAATAGCCCGACCTTTTGCCAACAATACTTGTCCACACTTTTAGGGCCTGTGCTGGGTTCAGATACCTCCCTTGCTTATGCCTACATGGATAATATAATCTTGGAGCACCAAGACCTGGGAAGCCTGGAGGGCCTTCTGGCCCAGGTTCTCACCATGTTGAAAATGGGGGGTTTTACCATAGCCCTCAATAAAATTCAAAAGGTATCTCCTTTTAAGGTGCTCAGAACCCACCATATCTTGATTCAGGCCAGCCCCCTTAAGCATTTGCTGGATTTTCCAGTCTCGCTAACCTTAACCCAACTTCAGAGTCTTTTAGGGGGAATCAATTGTCTGTTGCCATGGGTTCCCGTCCCTACAGATAGTCTTGTGCCCTTATTTGCCCTACTAAAAGACAGAACACCCCAAGAAGTTATTACAATTATAGACAGTCATCGGGCAATACTTTTGTAGTTCCAAAAAGCCCTGGATGAAATTTCCCTGAGGAGGTATTCTATTTTTGAACCCATTTCCTTTTGGTTGTTTGCAGGTGTCACATTAATTTCTGCAGTTTTAACTCAAAGGGGGGAGCCATTAGAGTGGGTTCACACTCCCCTGGGGGGCACACCTCAGGTGTACTCTCAGGCAGACCAACTTGCTATTGTCAAGGGAAGGACCCAAGCCCAAAGGCATTATGGCCTTCACCATCACTCCATTGTTTTTTCTTTTCAGATGGCAGACATTGAGTTGTTCACTCGAACCAATGCTCATCTTGCTCTCTCATTGGAGGGATTTCTAGGCCAAATTGACCGCCATTATGGGCCATCCAAATGGACTGTAATGTTATGGCAACTTCCTCTAAAATGCCATCTCTATTTTCTCATACGCCTATTCCTGGCACTCTCCATGCTTTTACTGATGGAAGTAAAGCAGGCTCTGTGTATGCAGCCTTTGAGTAATAACAAAACACCCGAAGCCAACAAAGATTTAAACTTTGCAAAGGGACAGCACAATATAAAAATGCTCGCTGTAATTATGGCACTTCAGGACATTCAAATATAATACCCTTTAGTTTTTATTCTGATGACCTATATATGATTAACTTGCTCCCTCATTTTCCCCAAGCATATATTAAGCTGCATGAAAACCTTATTTCTCCTCTTATGTTTACTCTTAAGGGGCTATTAGAAGGATGTGGAGCCCCTATTCATATTCAACATTTGAGAGGGCATTCAAAACTTCCTGTTTTTTTTATCCCTAGGCAATAATTGGTTAGACCAGTTAGCTACTGGTCCACAAGCATTAATGTTACAAGAGGCTACCTGTTTGCATGATTTAACCCACATTAATTGGAGAGGTCGTCAACATAGATTTCCTTAGATTCCTGTAAAGGACCTCAAAAGAATTGTACATACCTGTAAAACATGCCAGCTCTTCTTAAAAGTATCCCCATTACAACCACCAGGGGTAAATCCCAGAAGCCTTAAACCTAACGTCCTCTGGCAAACGGATGTTACTCATTTCCTAGCCTTTGGTAAGTTTCAATATATCTTTGTATCTATAAATACCTACTCAGGAGCATGCTGGGTCACAGCACATACACATCTTCAATGCTTTGCCACCTTGGGTCTACCAGCACAAGTTAAAACAGAAAATGGACCCTGTTTTGTTAGTAAAGCAATGTCAGAATTTTTTTTTAACAAATGGAATATTAATCGTCCTACAGGAACTCCCTATAATTCCCAAAGTCCAAGTAGTTATAGATAGAAATCTCCAGTGTCTTTAAGAGCAATTATTAAAACAAAAAAGGGAGTTATCCCCATATGTAGTTATAGGTATCTTTGTTTACCATTACCATTTTAAACTTTTCAAAAAGGGCAACTGAATCCAGATTTCAGGAGCACTGAAGACCACCAAACCTTAAGGAAAGTCAGGTGGAAGGATCCCCTGCCCTGACACAACAATGGAGAGGACCTGACCCCCTAGTTACCATGAGCAGGGCCTTTGGATGCGTTTTTCCCATAGGGGAGACAGCCTCCATTTGGATCCCTGCCAGGAACCTTAACTATTTACCCATTTTCTCTATACAGGAGGATGCCCAAATAAACTAACCAACAAAGAAAGTAAAACAGCTATGGTGGCCGAGGCTTGTGTATAAAAGAGGGAAAGCAAAAAAGATAATTACTAACCATCCCCAAGGGCAACCAGCCCTTGAGAAGATCTTGTGTTCTCTAACAATTGCAGATGGTGATACTCCAGCTGTTGGCTGTCCTGACCTTCACAGTCCCAGCAATGGCCCTACCGAATCTGCATCGACCTCAACGGGTGACCTGTGCAGTGATCAGTGCTGGCAATGCAGAAATAATCAAATAAATTGTCTTTAGAACTTTTTCAAACCCACAGGCAAATACCCGGATTAGAACAAGCCCCACCTCTGGACTCTGAAGAGGCAAAGATTGCTATCCCATCCCTGACTAATGTTAAAGGACTGCTAATGATATTGCTTGGCCTGGTAATGCTTTTGCTGATGGATTTTCTATGCCTCCTTGCATTATATGTGCACTGCAAAACTCTTCCGAGCTTATCCAGCCAGTTACATAAGATCAAGATCAAAGTGAATGAATTTCCCCCGAGAGGAATCGCAGCCAGAGCGGATGTCAGTCTAACCAACCTAAGACAGGGCCTTTAGCTTTGCTCCCGATGGTGGGTAAGGCAGACAAGGCAATCTACCCAACCTATGACAGGTGGGTTCTCTTCTTTAAACAAAGACAGGGTGTTGGGAACTGACAGTAAAGCTCAAAGGTCATCTTGACCCCTGTGCTCACTTAAAGGCACATACAAAGAACTGGCTTACTTAAACCACACCAGGTGACTGGAACTGCTTTGCTATGTCTGCAGTTTCTTTTAAATTTTCCTTGTTTTTCTGCACTATAGTAGAATGGCCTGAGTGTAGGAGCCCACGAGAATGCACCTTGCCGCATGTATGGAACTCCCAATACCCAGGCTGCTCCCATGTTCTGAAGAGGACAACCTTATGAGATATTGACTTTTATATATGTTCAGGAATTAATTGAACTGTTTCGGATATTTCTAACTGTGGTGGAGCTGATGTTTATTACTGTGCTAGGTGGGGATGTGATGTAACAGGGACAAGCTCTTGGATCATGCACAAGGGCCCTCCCTATCCTTGTCTGCCAAATCTCGCCCACCAGACTTGCCTCAAACCTCCTGCATGGCCAATGCTATTCTTTCCAATGTAATCCTGTTAAAATAACCTTTACAGTAGAAGGAAAAGGATTACTAACTGGGAGGTGGGTCTGCCATTAAAATAAATAAAGGGGAATCTGTGGAGCACGTGGGCAGCAAAGATGGCACTGAGAGGGAGTTGAGTAGGCAGAACCCAATTTGCTGTAGAGCACATGGGCAGCAAAGATGGCATTGAGAGGGGTTGAATGGGCAGAGCCCCATTGGCTTTACCTTCAGTGCATAACCAGCCCGTGGAAGCTTAGGTACATGATAGGGTGTGAACTTTACAGTAATTGGTTCCTTTTCCTTCCCTCCCATGCCACTGAGTCTTTTTTGCTTTAAAAAGTGCTTACTGTGTGTTAATAAACGAGTTTTCCTACTTGACTTGACTCCCTGCTGCTTCTGATTGTCTCCCACACTAAGCATGGCTGGGGAATGGGCGAGCGACCACATTCACCATTCTTCAGACCCTGTCCATCTTTTGTGGGATGGACAAAGACCCAACATAGTCATAATTGGTTTGGTTTCCTTTGTATTACAGATTGTCTCTACACCCAGAGATCAGCTGTAAAGCAGATGGCCAAATCCTGGCTCTTGGCAATGAAGATGGATTTGTGTTTCGTTTATCAAAGAAACAAACTTATGAAATGGTAGCCTTTATATATAACACCTTAATAGTAACCATAAAATTATTATTATTATTATTATTATTATTATTATTATTAAGTTTTGTCAGTTGTTGTACTTGAATTGCGGGCCTGGGCGCTGTCCCTCAGCTCTTCAGCTCAAGGCTAGTGTTACCACTTGAGCAACAGTGACACTTTACATTTTCTGAACCTTTAATTGGAGATAAGAGTCTCACAGACGCTTAGTTCTCAGCCTCCTTAGTATCTGGGATTACAGGTGTGAGCCACTGGTGCCTGGCAGTAAAATTCTTTTGGAAAAGAGAAACCCCATGATTGTACCTTTAAAATATCACAATTTGGCAAGTGTATATGTAACATAAGCTGTATCAAGAAATCATAGGCAACTATCAGTTTTAGATCTACTATGTCTTGTCGAATGCCAGATATTATTTCATTAATTTATTTTACTTTGTCCTACAAAGTTCATTATGAATGTCCAACAGCACAATTTTCTAGTGAGTATAAAGAACTCTTCAACATATTTATTCCAACAAACAGCATTTTGCACCATTTTTTTAACTTTGACGATCCTAGAGCTTGAAATCAGGGCCTGGGCAATCTCTCTGAGCTTCTTTTGCTCAAGGTTATCATTCTACTAACTGAGCCACAGCACTACTTCCAGTTTTTCTGCTTATGTCATACTGAGGAATCAAATAAAATGTTTTGTGCATGCTAGGCAAGCATTCTAATACTAACCATATTTCCAGTCGTTGGGACTTTTGTTGTTGTTGTTGTTGTTTTAAGATAGAGTTTTTCTATGTGTCTTTCTGTTGACCTAAAACTTCGGCTGGTCTCAAGCTAACTTCTAAATCAGCCTCTCAAGTTCGGAGATTACAAACATGGACCACCATATTCAGCTCAGGATTCCTTGTGAGAGAATAGTGTTTTCAGAAATAGAGTTATTCTGTCTTCCTTGGACTGAATATCTTTTTGTATTTGGCCCTATTATCACATTTCTTGTCCTGATGTTTCTCCTTCTAGATCAATAGAAATAGTTCAGGTTCCCATCTTGAAACTGAGCTGTGTCATCCAGCAACATCACAATCTTGTGAATAGCAGTAGCTGGCATCATGAGTATGGCAGCCAGTTGGAGCTCAGTTATTTGATGTCCTTGGGCTCCGACAATTCAATCATTTGTGTGCACAGTCTGGAAACTGTCATAGGTAATTTTGATTTATTCCATCCTGTTCTCAGCTACTTGCCATTCTCAGCTTTGTATGTTTTAAATTCTGTTAAACATTAATTACTATTACCTGCCATTTTCAAAAGTAACATATATGTCTTACTTTAAAATTCATTCAAACATGTCAAAAATGTTAATATAGCTGCTGTCCACCAGTGGCTCATATTTTACCTCTCAGCTACTGAAGAGGCCAAAAACGGAGGATCCTGGTTTAAAGCAGAATAAGCAGAGATAGGTCTCCAATTAAGAAACCAAAATCCTAATCTCAAAGCAGGAAATAGGTTGGATAGGATGAAAGTAGAGAGAGAAAAAAAAGAAGAAAGAGAAAGGTAACAAAAAGAGAACAGAAAAAATAGAAAGGTAAAAATTAAAAATATTGTACAGAATCGAAAACAAACTATTCAGAGAAGAACATGAATATAATGAGAGAAGGGAAGGGATATAAAGGAGATGTGAAAAACTTAAAAATTAAAATACTTAAAATATTATATAGGTATAAAGAGATAGTACTGCTATTAAGGAATTTAAGTCTAAGAGGTTTTGAATTGAGTAATAAATTTGTGGATTAAGTGTGTACACAATGGGGAATAAGGTCTAATAATCGACTACAGGTATATCTGAGGATGTGCAGAACAGCAATTAAGTCACATAAAGAAGAACAAAAAAGAACAGGTAAAAAGGATAAGAAAGAAAGAAAAAAGATCAGAAGTTCTGTAGAGCTAAACAAGAAACATAACAAAACAAAACAAAAAACAAAAAAAGAAAGAAAAACGCACACACACTTATACTCCTAAAATAAAATTCTAAGAGGAAAGAAAATTACTAGAAAAAATTTTTTTAAAAAAGGTAAAGATTAAAAAAATTTTTTATAAAAAAACAAATTTAATAAAAGGTACAAGAAAAAAAAAGTTCTTTGATTTTTTTGGGAGGGGTGGGAAAAATCCTGTGCCTCCCTGTTGTCCATAACCAGCCTCTTGTTGGAGTCTCTGGTCTGCTTATGTTCCTGTGGCTTGGTTGGTTACTTAAGTCACTTTCTTTGAACAGGCAGAAAAATGCTCTGCCATCCTCTTCCCAGGTTAGTTCAATGGGAGAGAGATCTGCTTTGAGATGGAATAGGAGAAACCCTAGGTCTCCTTGGCACAGGCCAAAATTTTCTCAATAGAGACCCGGAAACACAACAAATCAAAGAAAGGTTGGACAAATGGGATTGTATAAGGTTGCAGAGCTTCTGCAGG
Source organism: Dipodomys spectabilis (assembly GCF_019054845.1). Taxonomy (NCBI): domain Eukaryota; kingdom Metazoa; phylum Chordata; class Mammalia; order Rodentia; family Heteromyidae; genus Dipodomys; species Dipodomys spectabilis. The sequence continues at coordinate 92,962 of NW_024871404.1, read as the reverse complement.
GCAAATGACATAGCTAGCAAGATCAATAGAAAGCCCACGGACTGGGAGAAGATCTTTACTAGCCATACAACGGACAAGGGTCTCATATCTAAAATATACTTGGAACTCAAAAAATTAAATCCCCCAACAACAATTCCTCAAAGAAACAACTGCCCAATAAATAAGTGGGCTAATGACTTAAAGAGAAACTTCTCTGATGAAGAAAGAAGGATGGCCAATAGACACATGAAGTAATGCTCAACCTCCCTAGCCATAAAAGAAATGCAAATCAAAACAACATTGAGATACCACCTCACCCCAGTTAGAATGGCAAAAATCAAGAACTCTAATAACAACAGATGCTGGAGGGGATGTGGACAGAAGGGAACCTTACTTCATTGTTGGTGGGAGTGAGTGTAAACTTGTTCAACCACTTTGGAAAATAGTATGAAGGTTCCTCAAAGACTCCACATAGAGCTCCCCTATGACCCAGCAGTCCCACTTTTGGGCATTTACCCAAATGTTTACAAACAAGACCACACTGAAGCTACCAGCACAACTATGTTTATTGCAGCATTATTTACCATAGCTAAGATGTGGATCCAATCCAGATGCCCCTCAGTAGATGAATGGATCAAGAAAATGTGGTATATATGCACAATGGAATTCTATGCCTCCATCAGAAAGTATGACATTGCCCCATTTGTTAGGAAATGGAAAGACTTGGAAAAAATTATATTAAGTGAAGTTAGCCAAGCCCAAAGAAACATAGGTCCCATGATTTCTCTTATTTGCAATATCTAGTATATGTATGAGTCAAGCAAAAGGTCAGATAAGGTGATGTTAGGAAAATGAATCCTAAGACATGTATTTTAAGTGTTTTTTTCTTTCATGCATTTGTTTCTAACGCAGTGATAAGATTATTTCTTTGTTGCTTTGTATGTTCCTCCCCCACAGTATAACCCCTGCTTTCACTGTATTTGATGTCGGTATAATTTGTGGAGGGGAAGGGGAAAAACAAGTGGTTTAAATAAGGATACAGGTGGACCTGTTGCAACAATGAGAAGTACAAGTTGTCATGTCAAAAACGAACTTTACAACTTGGGTAGGAGGATTGGGTGTGGGGGAGGGAGGATGGGAAGGGATGGGAAGGGTAAACAAAGGAGGAGACTACAATGCTTATAAGAAATGTACTCACTATCTTGCCCATGTAATTGTAACCCCTCTGTACAGTATTTTCACAAGAAATAAAAATAAAAATTTAAAAAATAAGAAACCAAATCCAAGCTGTGGCTCACTCCTGTAAACCTAGCTGCTCAGGTGGCTGAGATGTAAGGATCACGATTCAAAGCTAGCCTGAGCAGGAAAGTCTGTGAAACTCTTATCTCCAATAACCCACAAGAAAACTGAAAGTGGCGTTGTGGCTCAAGTGGTAGAGTGCTCGCCTTGAGCTGAAGAGCTGAGGGATAGTGCCCAAGAGCAGAGTTCAAGCCCCACAACCCACCAAAAAAAAGAAAAAGGAAAAAGAAAAAAAGAAACCAAAACCAGAAGTGGAGATGTGGCTCAAGTAGTAGAATGGCAGCTTTGAGCCAAAAGTTTAAGTAAGAGTAATAGGTGTATTTCAGACTCCATTATTTGCTCACGGAACACACACACACACACACACACACACACACACACACACACACACACACACACACACACACACAAATCTACATTCTCTTATACTTTTATTCTTCAGCAGAATTCCACGCCATTAACTTAATGCATATTTTCCCTACATCATTATGTTAGGGATTAAACTACTTTTGTACATATTATAATGCAATATTTGTATTTTTTGTTTTGCAATTTTTTTGTACATATGTGAGAAAAGAGCAGTGTGTGAACGCTAAGTAGAAATCAGTGTATCAGTAAGTAGGTGAATGACAGGTAGACTGACAGATGCAGATAATACCACTTGAAAATTTTCTTCTCTAAATTTAAATACACACACACACACACACACACACACACACACACACACACACACACATATGTATGGATTTAAAATTTCTGCCAAGATTTCATTTCCATTACAATGATCTATTTCTTCCATTATATAAATTTAACATATTGTATGTTTCACAGTAGATTACTATTTATACAATTTTCTTTCCTTTGGAGACAAAGTTCTACAGTGTAGACCAGCCTTACCTCAACCCCTTATTCTCCTGTGTCAGGTTCTTGAGTATTGGCTGGAATTACCATGTGGTAGCATAGTACCATATCTACCTATATTATTTACATTTCATACACTTGAAAATTAGTGTGAACATCTTTAGGACATAGTATCATCATGAATTTAAATGAATTTCTTGCAGAAAAATGTTATAAGTAGAGTTCCTGAGTGAAGTCAACTATGGTAGACATACCTGTAATCCCAGTACCCAGGAGGATTTTAAGTTTAAGAGCAGCCCGAGCTACACAGCAAGTCTCTGTCAACACCACCACCACCAACAACTGGTGGGATTGAAAGAGAAAATGTATTGTTTAAGTGGGGTAATAGGAAGATACAAAATTGTGTGTGTGTGTGTGTGCGCGCGCGTGTGTGTGTGTGTGTGTGTGTGTTTGTGTGTGTGTGTGCTGACCCTAGGGCTTGAACTCAGAGCCTGGGAACTGTTCCTGACGTTTATGCTCAAGTCTAACACTCTACCACTTGAACCATCGCTCCACCTCCAGCCTTTTTAGAGGTCATTGGAGATGAGTTTCATTTACTTTCTTCTCAGGCTGACTTAGAACCTAGATCCTCAGGTGTCAGACTGTTTTGTAAGTAGGATTACAATTGTGAGCCTGTAGTGGTTGTATTACTGTTAAGTAATTCGGTAAACATCATGCCAATTCATACTCCCCCCAGCAATGAGTGTTGCACACACATCTAAGTCACAACCCACACCATGTTTGATAACATTATCTCACATAATCCTGTGAGATAATTATTGTTATGCTCACTTTACCTATGAAGAATTTCAGGTACAGAGACTTTAGTTAACTTTAAATCCCCAGTTAGTATACAATGAAGCCTGTATTCAAACTCAACTAGGTTTGTTTATTTCAGAAAACATGGAGTCAGCATGTGTTCTAGTCAACATGTGTTCTAGCAAGTACTGCTCTTTACAGGCATGTTCTCTGCCTAATAGATTAATTTTCTCCTCTATGTATGACTTATTCCTCACTCTAACTGTTTGCACCCCTTCTCATAAGCTAGGGAAAGTACACGTGATGAGAAGTGCCATTTTTGAAGGGGAAATTGATAATGGAGTTTGAACTTGGCATCCCATATTAGTCTAATCTTCTTCCATTTGTTTTATGCCTCCAGCGCTATATTTCTGTTTTTTTCTTTTATATTGTTATTATAAAGGTGATCTACACAGAGGTTATAGTCATCTAAGTTAGATATTTCTTTTTGGAAATGTCAGCCCGTCACTTGCTCTCTCAGTTTTTCTCTCTCACTGATTTTTTTTTAAAATAAATTCATTATTATTATTATTATTTTATTATTATTGTGATGTAGAGGGTTTTGTTACATAAGTGTGTTAATGACTACATTTCTTTTGTCCCTGTTTTTGTTATAGTCAGTCATGAGGCTTAACCCAGGGCCTGGGCACTGTACCTGAGCCCTTTTGCTGAAGAATGGCACTCATCTTGAGCCACTGCTCTACTTCCATGAGTGCGTTTCTTCTTGGGCAATATCACACTTCCCTTCGTCTCTTCCAGTTTTCCTTTCCTTCCCGACCAACAAGTTTCATATTGCACTTTCAACATACTCTCGACTGAGTACCACTGCTGCATATGTTCATCTTTTGTCCCTCCATTTCTATGCCCCCATTAACTTTCTAAATAGAGATAAATGAAAAAAATAACAAAAATGAAAAAAAATAAAGAAAAATATTAATTTGTTTCTGTTTCCTGGTCAGTGGCTATTTTTAGATAGGGTGTGTGTGTGTGTGTGTGTGTGTGTGTGTGTGTGTGTGTGTGTGTGTGTGTGTGTGTGTCTATACTGGGAGTTGAACTCAAGGAAGTGACCTTTAGCTTTTTTACTCAAGGCTGACACACTACAACTTGAACCAAACTTCCACTTCTGTATTTTGAACTGTTAATTGGAGATAAAAGTTTCACAGATTTTCCTGCCTTGCGTAGCTACAACCCACTTTCCTAAGTTATCAGCCTTCTAAACAGCTAGAGTTACAGCTAGATGTGAGCCACTGGTGGTGCTTGGCCTACCTTCTTTTTATTAAGTAGTTGAAATGTAAAAGAAAGTTGCAACAGTAGAACAAAAGAAATCAACTTAACTTACGCAGCTTCATTAAGTTTTAATAATTTGACACATTTGACATGTAGAGAACAACATTTTCTGTAAATTCCCCTGAAATTTGGTTTACATTTGGGTTTTTCCTCATCATGAACTTGATTTAATAACTTTTTAACTAATAAATATTGATGAGACTATGTCCAGAGGGTATTAATGTTGGCTTTCATTCTTGCCCATATAATTGTAACCCCTCTGTACAGTATTTTCACAATAAAAAAACTAAATGGTGCAAGCTAACACTTAAAATAAATTTGTGTGCTGGACTCTGATGATATATTCACATTCTTAGTCAGAAGGCATTAGTGCCTGTTACAAATCACCTAAGTCTGACAAAACCCAGACTCAGGCCTTGTGACTACTTTCCTCTATGTCATTCTCTTAGAGAGCAATCCCGAGTCTCCAGTGACCATGACAGAGCTCTCCTGGACCCTCTCAGGCACAGTCAATATCACCACTCAGGTGTGTCACCTATAGAGTGATGTGATAGTGGTGTCTGCTTCCTTTGATAGAACAGCACAGGAATTGTTAGGTCCTTAACCTGTCCTCTGTACTGAGGGTTCCTCATTGAGCATTGAAAGCTAAGAATTAAGGAGACATTTAACTCTCTCTTCCTTCTGCAGGTTGTGGCTCAGGTTTCCTTCTGTTGCTGTCATTTTCTGTGGAAAGAAATTATCTAAGCTCTAGAAGCCATTTTGCTTATTCTAGGCCCTTAGAGTAAGTCTGGGATTTATACTTAAACAAAAAGATATGTAGTGATAAAAAAATTAGCAAACAACGTTTTTTCTATTCTATTTATTATCAAATATGTTTTCAAATTCTAACTTTTTTTATTCTGAATATGTCGTACAGATGGGTTAGAATTACATGGGCAAGGTAATGAGTGCATTTCATATGAAGCATTGTTTCTTCCTCTTTTGTTTCCCCTTACCATCCCATCCCATCTCCCACCCACCCCCAACCCCAGCCATAGTTGTAAGGTCATATTTCGACATAGCAACTCGTACATTTCATTGTTGCAATGGGTCCACCTGTATCCCTAACTAAACTATTTTTTCCCATTCCACTCCACAAATTATAGCAACATCAAATACAGTGAAATCAGGGGTTATACCATGGAGGAGGGACATACAAAACAACAAGGAAATCATCTTATAAATATGTTAGAAACCATCACAAGAAAGAAAAAGCATTTGAATCCTTATCTTCAGGTTCATTTCATCTAACATAAACTTTTCTGACCTTTTCTTCTTGTCTCAAAAATATACTAGTTATTGCAAATAAGGGAAACCATGGGACTTATTCCTTTGGGCCTGGCTTACTTCACTTAACATAATTTTTTCCAAGTCTTTCCATTTCCTAACAAATGGGGCAATGTCATTCTTTTTGATGGAGGCAAAGTATTCCATTGTGTATATACCACATTTTCTTGATCCATTCATCTACCGAGGAGCATCAGGTTTGGTCCCATATCTTAGCTATGGTAAATAATGCTGCAATAAACATAGATGTGCTGGTAGCTTTAGTCTGTCTACCAATAATTCTTATTAGTAAGAGGCACTTAATTAGCAGTCACTTTCTCAAACTCCTAACTTCATCAATGAGCTGTGTGAGAGAAGCCACAGCAAATGTCCTGGAAACTCCCCCCCCCCATCTAACTTCTTGCCCAGAAATGAGCGACTCTCTCCTAGGCCACCAATTTGAACAAAGAATACTGATTATATCTCAGATTAAATACCAAAGCTATATACCAAAGAAAGATAAGGACAAGAGATTAGTTTGACTTGGGAACAATGCAGATCACAAAGAGGAGTGCTAAGTTAACAGAAACAAAAATAAATTTTCCTTCATTCATATAGTACAATAAAAAGAGCTACTTTTCTCATTTTCACTTAATTTTGGGTATATATACTTAGTACTAGATTCTTGAAACTCCTTGAAAACTCTTTGACATGAACTCAGAAGTTCTGTTGGTGTCAGCTTGACATTTTATGTAAAAAATTTTTAATTTTTATATTTTTAAAAATCTGTTTTATTCAAAGATGCTATGCAGAGGGGTTATATTTACATGAGTAAGTTATATTTCTCATTAAAAAATTGTTACCCACTCCATTGTTGTTCTCCCTCTATCTCTTCCCTCCGCTCTTCCTCCCCAAACACCCACAAGGTGGTAAAGTTCACTCCCGCCATAGTGTACCCTGAGTATCATTGATGCAATGGGTCATCTTTAGTACTTCTTTCAACATTTTGTTATTTCCCTTCCCTTTCCCCAATCAGATACATACATATATAGAATGGAGGGTACTAGAATCAAAGACAGGAATTGCCAGGGATAAAACAAATTTGAAAAGAAAAAATGAAATAAAGTAAGAAGAAAGAACTAGCTACAGTACATGGGCTACATCAAGGTTGACAACTAAACAAAAGAAGACCTGCTGTTTCAATATCTTGGCATTCAATTAGCATCATTTTGCATGGTCATACATATGTTTATAGTGTTTGAACTATTATAATCCTCTGTCAGGACTAACAGACTAATACTAATTGTTGCAAATGAAGGAAATCATAGAGCCTATGTTTCTTTGTCCTAGGCTTACTTCACGTAATATGATTTTTTCCAAGTCTTTGCAATTACTCATGAAAGTGACAATGTCATTCTTTCTGACAGAAGCATAAAGTTCTATTGTTTAAATATACCATGTTTTCTTGATCCACTCATCTATTGAAGGGCAACTGGGTTGGTTCCATATCTTAGCTATGGTAAACAATGCTGCAGTGAACATAGTTGTGCTGGTATCTTTTTGTGGTCTAGTTTGAGATTATTTGGTTGAAGGCTGAGAAGTGGGATTGTTGGATTTTAGGGTAGTTTTATGTTTAGTCTTTTGAGGAACCTCCATACTGCCCTCCATTCCCACCAACAGTGTAGTAGTGTTCCCATTTAGACACATCCCGGTCAAAATCTGTTATTATTTGTTCTCTTGATAATGGCTATTCTAACTGGGGTAAGGTGGAATCTCAATGTTGTTTTGATTTGCATTTCTTTTATGACCAGTGATGCTGAGCATCCCCCTTATCCTTTATAGAAGCAACATGATTACAGGTTTGTAGTGTCTCACTAGAGGCATAGAAACGTGTAATGTTGTGTGCTTTTAATTTTACATTCACTTTCTTGGAGCTCACACTGACAATAAAGGTTTATACTATTTCACTTACTGAAAAATAACTTATTTTCAAAAAGCATAAAAAACTCTTAGTCAGGGGTCCCAGTGAATACTAAGGAAAATTCTTTTTTTTAAATTGTAAATAGACAAATCTAAACATACATCGCACAAAGTTAGATATATAGATGGCAAATAAATATACAAAAATGCTCAGAATCATATTTGTCATCAGAAAAATACTAAATCAAAAATCAATATGAATGAAATCTCAAACAGAATAAAAAATACCATTGAGAATATGAGGCAACAGGAATTCTATTTTTCATGTGAAAATACTGCACAGAGGGGGTGGGGGGGCAGGAGGAAAATTCTTTACTGAGAAATTTTTATTTGGTTTTATGTCACAAACATTTGTTGGATTTGTGCTTTTACCACCAAATATTCAACAAACCAAAAGCTATGTTGCCTCATTGGATTTTGCTTCGAAACTTAAAAAAATATTGTGACATAATTTTGGTTTAGTCTTTCAGGGGTTTTTGGCTTTTGGAATGTTAGTGGGCCAGTACTCTGGATTGAGCTGAGGGTCTGGAAATCTTGCTTCGATTATTTTACTCAATGCTGTCATTGTGCCACTTGAACCACATCTCCAATTCTTGCTACTTAATTGAAGATAAGAATCTTGAGGATGTATTAGCTTGGGTTGGCATCAAATTGTGATCCTCAGATCCCACCCTCCTGAGTAGCTAAGATTACAAGAATGAGCCAGACCCTGGATATATTGTGATCTCTATGAAACCTAAACAATGGCAAAAAATTCTGAATCATAAGTGTATGGTTATCTATTTCAAAATTTATAGAAAAATACAGACTTTTCTCTGTGTGTGTATGTCATAAATGTGCAGATGGAAATGAGGATGAATCTGCTGGTTTTGAGGAAAGATTTCACCTAAGGCTTTTCTCAGACTGGGCTATGCTGTACAGAATGTTTGAGACTAAAATTGAGGTAAATGCTGTTATCAACCCATTCATCTACATCCCTTGCTAACATATGCATATCCTGTGGTGTTGTCATGGTTTCTTTTGTGTATGAGAGCCAGTACTGAGCTTGAATTCAGGGCCTGGATGTCCCTTAGCTTTGTATGCGATGCTAGTACTCTACCATTTGAAGCACAACTCCGCTTTCTGCCTTTTACTGGTTAACTGAAGGTAAGAGGTTTTTTTTTCTCTCAAGTTCGCTTTGAGCTGAGATCCTCATATCTCAGGGTTCTGAGTAGCTAGTTTTACATGCCTGAGCTTACAGTGCCTAGCTTTTCATTATTGCTTTTACAAGCTAAGTGCTCACACACATTCCTTGCATTCAACAATCTCACATTTCACGCTATCTGACAATATGTGAAGAAAGATCCTTGAGTGCGTTTTACCAAATGGGCTTTTAGCCCCATTATCATCATTCTGGTCGGTAACTTACCCTTCAGTCATTGAGTATATATTTCCTCTTTCACTCTGCCTTTTTTTTTTTACTGGAACTCAGAGAAATATTTTTGATACATCTTTCAAATATTATCTCCCAAATAGTATATATTATTCGAATGTGTTTGATAATATTTTAGGTGGGGGTGGTCTTGTGTGTCTGGATGTCTGTGGGCAGAGGCTGTCCTGCTGGGCTTCAGGCACAGAGCTGATGCTTCCTGTCTGCTGGTTGCAAAGAGGAAAGTTTTCTTCCTGACCAGGCTTTCTGTTGAGATCTTTTCATCTTAGACTTTTAATTAGCTAGGGTAGCAAGAATGAACTACCACCAACTGGCTCGTTTTAGAAGTATTAGTTGCATTTCATTCATTGTTTTTATTTTTCCTGGAAAGTTGATCTAGGCATCCTGGTTGTACCTCATGATAATGTGATTTGTATAAGAACTTTTACCTCTGCCATTTCTGAAAATCATTTCTTCAGTACTAGATAAATGAAAACCTTACTCCTTGAGAGTATTATAGTTAGAAGGCATCATGTGCAAACTTTCTTATAGTCTCTGCTTTTGTAAATATGTTTTTTAATTGTAAAAGTACTGTACATTGGCTACAGTTACATGAGCAAGGTAATGAGTATATTTCCTATCAAGCATTGTTACCTCCTCCTTTGTTTTTCCCCTACCATCCATTCCCTCCCACCTCCAGTACTACACTTCTTCCACTTCCCCTTTCCCCCTCTCTGCCTAAATTGTAAAGTTCGTTTTTCAACATAGTGTCTTGTACATCTCATTGCTACAATGGGTCAACAACCTTCATCTATAATTAAGCATTTGGTTTTTTTCCCACAAGATTGAGGACACCAACATAAAATACAGTGAAAACAGGGGTTATACCATGGGGGAGGAAGATACAAAGAAACAAAAAAATCACATAACTCACGTTACGAGATTGGGTGGGAAAATGATGACTATTAAATTAATTGCCTAACTATTCTTTAGTTTTTAATCATTAAGGTTTATTAACTCAAAGTGGGATTAAAAATATTCAGAATAGTGGACTTTCTCTTTCAAATTCATTGACGTGTTGGAGCAGTATTGGTGTGATCTCTGTTTTGAAGGCCTTTTAGAATTCTGCTGTAATCCATCTGGTCCTTGGCTTTTCTTAGATGGAAGGTCTCTTATTGCTCTTTCTATTTCAATGCTTCATATGGGCCTGCTAAGTTTGTTTTACTCATCTTGGTTTAGTTTTGGCATGTCGATATTTGCTAGGAAAAGGTCCATTTCTGCCAAGTTCTCAAACTTATTAGAATAAAGGTTTGAGAAGTATTCCAATAAATGTTCTGAATTTTGACTTTTTCTGTGGTAATGTTTCCATTCTAATATATGAGTTTAATTATTTGGATGTGTTCTCTTATTTTGCTGATAAGATTTGCTAGGGGTCTGTCAATTTTGTTAATTTTTCGAAGAACCAACTCTTTGTTTTGTTGATTCTTTCTATTTTTTTATTCTAATTCGTTTAATTCTGATTTAATTTTAATTATTTCTTCTGTCTACTGTATTAGGATTTATCTTGCTGCTCTTTTTCAAGGAGGATCAGATGTCTCATTAAATTGTTGATTTCAGCTATTTTCAATTTGTTGATGTAGGGAATAGAAAGACTTGGAAAAATTGTATTAAGTAAAGTAAGCCAGGCCCAAAGAAACATAGGTCCCAAGCTTTCCATTATTTGCAATAACTAGTATATGTCTGAAAAAAGCAGAAATGGTCAGATAAGTCGATGTTAGGTGAAATGAACCCCAATATAAGGACTCAAATGGTTTTTCTTTCTTGCTATTGTTTCTAAAGTATTGATATGATGATTTCTTTGTTGTTTGTATGTCCCTCCCCCACGGTTTAACCCCTGTTTTCACTGTTCTTAATGTTGGTATAATTTGTGGAGAAGGGAAAAAGTAAATTGTTTAAATAGGGGTAAAGGTGGACCCATTGCAACAATGAGTTATACAAGATCTTATATTGAAAAATGAACTTTACAACTTTGTTGCGGGGCAGGGGGAAAGGGGAGGTTGGAGGGGGAGATGGGAAGGAATGGGAAAGGGAAACAAAAGAGGACACAACACTGCTTGGGATGGCTTCAAACTTGATCCTCAGGTATCAGCCTCTTTAGTAGCTAGCATTCCAGTTATGAGCCACCAGAGCCCGGCTAGAACCACATTTTAAAAGTATTCTCTAAGTGAATCAGATGTGTCTACCTACTATTTGAGCACTTTCGATCCAGTGGGACATCAGATTTAGAATAACATCAGAAATTTTCTTCTTGTAACCCACAGCATCCCATACCTATCTAATTTATTCATATCTTCATTTTTAATCTTTTTTTTTCATTGTACTTTTCTATTTTTACTTCACAAGGAAGCATGTCAGTGCTGTTTACCTTTTCTGAAGCAAGTGACATCCATTCCCATCAATAGGATTGTACTTGCTGATCTTACTGCCTGGAGTACCTGCTTCTAGATAATTGCATAGATGATGGCTCTCAGGTTAACTATCTCAGCCGCAGGAAAGTTGTTGCTACAAATCCACAAATGTCATGTCTGTGATTTGTAGAAATTATCATTATGATTTCTGGTTTCCTTTTCAGCATGGAATTGGTGAGGAGAGAGCCACATTCACTTCTGTTTCTCCAACACATGTAATAGTGTCTGGTACTTAGTGCTCAGGAGCCTTCCATGTAGATAAGCCTTCTCCAGCTGAATTTATCCTAGCTTCTTTTTAGGACAGCTCTTCAAGCTGAAGTCAGGTGGCTAGCAGCCATTCTTTCTCATTCTTTGTGCCTTTCTGTGTCTCTGAGTCCACTTCAGGGCAAGATCAGTGCCTGACACCTATTTGCTGCTGTGGAAAGGTGGCTATAACATCATAGAAGTTATTACCAATATTTAAGCTTTGTGAGAACACCCATCCCCACCCAATTTCTCCAAGCCAGGTGTCTCCAATGCCCTGGAGTGCATTCCACGATTCGGCAACCAAACTATCACCCACTCCCTGCTGCACTGTGTATATTTCCATTTCCTTTAAAAAAATCAGACATATATATATATATATATATATATATGTATATATATATATATATATGTGTGTGTGTGTGTGTGTGTGTGTGTGTGTGTGTGTGTGTGTGTGTGTGTGTGTGTGTAATTATATATAATTTTATGTATCTGTAAGTCTTTGTCCATCTCACTTAAGCCCTTGCATATTTCTATGTATTTGCAGCTTTGGAAGGGAAATAAGTTTGAATTCAACATACTTAGAAACACTTTTGGAGGGAACGCCAACTTTCAATCTAATGTTCTACAGATGGTCATCTTGGTACAGGAACTGAGTAGACCGTCATAGAATAACAGGCTTGTCCTGATTTGTACTGACTTTCCTCTGGGGTTAGGGAGTATGATCCCACTGCATATGTGGCTCTGTTACACCGCAGGGCTAGGCCTCCTCTCAAAATCTAATGCCATGGGGGTAAGAGAGAATAAAACTCAGAACCCAGCTTCCCAAATCACTAAGATTAGAGTCCTGAGTCTCATGTACTTAATTCAAAGCTGCTTGAGTATATATAATGTAGTGAGTTTCATTATATTTACTTCATAGACAGATATACAAATATCTTTATATATTAATTCATCTATTTATAATGTTATATCTAGAAACATACAAATACATTTTCATATAATTATAATCTGTTATATTACCACTTTCTCCAATAATGGCTTACAGTAATGTTTTGTGAAAAACATTAGTGAAAATGTTAAATGATCTTGTAGTATGAAAAATCATATTCAATCTTATATATCATATAATATACTATATATAATATAAAGAACATAACATGTATTTACATATAACTGATTTAATTATGGTTTTTCCTTCCTGATTTTGTCCATCGATATAAGCCTTCTTTCTTCTATTGATGATGGCTTTTACTTTCCACACAGGTATTTCCCATGTATTTTGACAAATACTTTCCATCCTAATTAGATTTTTGATATTATTGGAGCCAAATGTTTCTATATTTCCCAAAGCATAATGAATATGTATACAGACTTGAACTCACTGTTGGAAGGGAGTTTCACATACCACTATAAGCATTGTAGCATTTTTCCCAATTGACAGACAGCTTTCTAGGACATCTGATCTCTTAAGTCTAGAGATTTTTTTTTGATGAAAAAATTTTTATTGTGAAAATACTGTACAGAGGGGTTACAATTACATGGGCAAGATAATGAGTACATTTCTTATCAAGCATTGTAACCTCCTCCTTTGTTTCCACTTCCCATCCCTTATCTTCCTCCCCCTGTCCTAGAGCTTTTGCAGCCACCTTATCTCCCCATGCAGGTATGCCCTGGCTTCCTTGCCACTCCCTGTGCATTTAACAGTTCCCATTATATTCAGTAGGCTCTCTTGTACAGCCCCCTGTCACTCTGTGTTTTCCCACACACAGAACACATATGTATGGTGCTTTAGATTGTAGGTTGAAAAAAAAACAAAATTAGGGTTCCAATGGGAGGTGAAGGGTAAACAAAGGAGGAGGCTGCAATGCTTGTTAAGAAATGTATGCATTATCTTGCCCATGTAATTGTATCCCTTCTGTACAGTATGTTCACAAATAAAATAAAATTTAAAAAATTGTATAACATAAACGTTGACATTTTAATAACATTAGAAATATAAATAGAATGAACATCTTACAACACTCAGAAACAAAAAGAAAAATAAAGATTTCCCAGGAAGAGGGGAAGGAATCTCTAAATCTAGAATGGCCTCTAAGTTATCTTCAGGCAGAAATTCTGCCTCAGAGTCCTCAAAGGAATCTCATTAAAGAGAGGATTTTCTTCCTTAGTGGAAGGAGGGACAGATATTAATTTCTCAATTGGAAATTTTATCCCCTGCATCAGGACAGATTGGTCTGGATATTCTGTGAGGATAGATTCCCTTTCCTCAACTGAATTTAGATTTTGTACCTCACTTATTGGTTTTCCTGAACATAGACTGGGATCATTTCCATTAACACACATTTATTCTGCACACTAAGACCAGTGTTTTTTGACTGGTTTGGAGGCGATCTAGGTGAATTGTGAACATCAGTGGAAGACATCTTCTTCTTCGGTGGTATGTGCAGGTACACCTGCATCACATATGGGGATCAGAACCAGTGGAATGTCCACAAGACTGAAAACCTGTTTTGGCCTTTCTACAAATTGAAACAACCCTCTATGTTCACATGCTCTCTGGAATCCAGTGATGGCTTCCAATCTCCATCAGTCACTATAAGCAACATCTCTGGTGGGTTCTTTACCTGTATTTCAGCAGGAACTCCTCTACGGTAACGCAAACCTGAGAATGGAAATAGGTACAGGAACCATAGAGTGGACTCTAGAAGTTAAGGTATGACTAAACTTCTATGAATATCTAATGGGGGAAGCTGTAGAACTTGAGTATGGACTGAATACTGATGAGAGGCTATCTCCTAATGAGTGGCTTCGTCCAATTTCTTTCAAAATGAGAAAAGACATTACCTAGCAGAGATTATCCATAAAAGAACATTTTGCCAAGCTGGGTAATACTAAGGACTCTTGGCCAATCAAGCCCATCCCTAGAGACCCAAGTGTCATCCCTACTAACGAGCTCTGAGACATCTAAACAAGGACTTCTTGCTCTTTTTCTTGGTCTCACGGGTCATGCGTTGCTCCAGTGGGTCCAGAAGAATATGTAAGTGGAAGAGGAGGTCTGAAATCATCAGGCTAGAAGTCCATCCACATAGTGAAGATGGAACAAACGATTGCTGACAAGGAAAATAAGAGTCTGCCTTCCCCATCCTATGACTTCTACCATGGACCCTTTCTGTCAGAACTTGCAATTTGGCAGGACTTGCATGTTGGGAAGTGGAAGAGACTCCTGCAAGAAAGATGTTCCTCAAAACCAAAGGGTGGCATTGCCCCATTTGTTATGAAATGAAAAGACTTGGAAAAAATTATATTAAGTGAAGTAAGCCAGGCCCAAAGAAACATAGGTACCACGGTTTCCCTCATTTGTATTAACTAGTATATGTCTGAGACAAGCAGAAAAGTTCAGATAAGTTGATGTTAGGCAAAATGAACGCCAAGATAAGGAATCAAATAGTTTTTTTTTTCTTGCTATTATTCTAACATATTTATAAGATGATTTCTTGTTGTTTGTATGTTTCTCCCTCCATGATATAACCTGTCTTTTCACTGTATTTATTGTTGGTATAATATCTGGAGGGAAAGGAAAAAAAAATTGTTTAATTAGGGATACAGGTGGAACCATTACAACAATGAGTTGTACAAGACGTTGTGTCGAAAAACGGACTTTAAAACTTTCGCATGGGATAACAGGGGTGGGAGAGATGGGAAGGGATGGTAAGTGGAAACAAAAGAGGAGGCAACAATGCTGGATAAGAAATGTACTCATTACCTTGCTCATGTAATTGTAACTCCTCTGTACGGAATTTTCACAAAAGAAGTAGTTTCTCAAATATAATCCTCCAAAACTCTCCCTGTGATAGGCAAAGGTTTTTCCCCACTGGATCTGACTTGCTACACACAATCCTCCCTGTCATCCATGAGAGTCCAAAACCACAACCACATCCACTACTGTGTAATCTGCTATCCACTAAAGTGCCAAGCCTCAACCTCCTGGTGAAAATCACAACTGGTGTACAAAGCTGACTTTGATTCAGAAAACTGAAAGATACTCATTTTTCAAGGACAGAACTTCTCTTCGTGCCAATGTCTACTTACTTTTTCATTTGTTCATCTTCCTCTCAGTTATGGTAGATGTATCTGTACCAATGGGACGAGAGAAGGAAGTTAACTCTATGCTTCTCCTTTTATGAACAGGACATACATGGGACTAGCTAAGTCCCACATGGTAATGTAAACATGACAGACAAAAAGTGGAGATACATCTATAGAGTTTCATGGAAATTCTGTGAAGAGGCTTATATGCACCTTTCCAAATATATACAAAATGGCTTATGCCTGAAATCCTACTAATCAGGAGGGTGAGATCTGAGGATCACAGTTTCAACCAGTCTAGTCAGTAAAATTCTAAAGACACATATTCAATTAACCAGCCAAAGGCCAGAACTGGATCTGGGGCTCAAATGGTAGAGTGCTATCTCTGAGCACCCATGGGACAGCACTCAGGCCCCAAACTCAAGTTCAAGTTTTGTCCTTTCTTTCAATTCCTTAAAAGGCCTCCAAGATAGTGATTTCCTAGGCGAGGGTGGATGTTGGGTGCCACTGGCTCATGCATTTAGTCTTAGCCTTAGCAAACTGTTAAGGCTCCACTAGCTTCTGAGGAAAATGGAATATTCTGGCAGCCCAGTCCTAAGAAATTAGCCAGGGTGTGCACTTCTTTGTCTCAAGCCAAGCTCCTGTGATAAGTCCCCAGTGAAACAGTCTCAGAGAGGTGCCAAGTATTCCAATAATCTGCCAGGGGGTCTCATCAGCTGTGGGTTTGAGGGAGGAACACTTACTTTTTAAACAAAAAAATCCAGCACCTGTCTATAGTGGTGGAGGAGTTTCCAACATAGAAGAGATCACCTTTCTGGTAGGCACGGACCAGGTCCATCACTAGCATTTTCAACAAGCCTGAGTCCAGACTCCATATATTATAAGGAATATACAGGGTCTCGGCTGACTCCTTGTCACATTAAGGTGGTAAAAAGAATGAATCTTTCAAAAATGGAAATGGAAGTACACTTCAAATTGAGTAATTGTAATAGAGTGGATTGAAAACTACACAGTAAATATTTTCTCAGTATATACATATAAAAGCACACAAGGAGAATGTTCTAGTATATGCTAGGACGAGATTAAATAGGTTTCCTGTGATGGTTATACCTTACCTGAGTTGCCTTGTGCTTCCCTTGGTTTCTTCTTATAACAAGGGCTTGGACACTGGATTTGTGGTTTGGCACTGATCCAATGTCTGCAGCTTCAAGTGAGGCACTCACACCTCTCATGCCTGAGACCTGAGTTTCTTGAACTTCGAAAACAATTCTTGTTCTTGAGCCACAGGCCAAGTGACTGTCTTGAGCTGACTGTCATTTAACAGTTACCTGGTTCTCAGGACTCTATATTCTATCCATTGTGAGGGAGCTAGTGGCTAGTGTCATCTCTCAGGGCCCAATGATCTAAGCTGCTTGCTTACATAAGACCATCCCAAAGATAAAGTGGAGACTTAAATCTCTCTTCCCACATCACTATATACGTATGTGGACATTGTCAAATCCCAACAACCTCAGCTAGGACTAGGAACCGGCATGATTTTATCTCAAGGAGACTTTCCTAGGTCAGATCCATGCCTTATTTGTCACTATTCCTCTCATCCTGCACAAATCATTTTGCCTTTCAGGACCCTCTCAGCCTTCCATGTGCTTCTTGCATGTATTTTTGACATCTACTTTCTAGGACATTGTTAGGGTTTTGAATCCTAATCTTCTGTGCTCCTGAAGCCCCTGTGTGATGTCATCTGGCAAAAAGGCAAGTACTTAGCGGTGGGAAAATAGAACAAGTATTGAAAAACAAACGTTACACATACAATCAGACATTTTTACAGGTGTACATTCTTGTAAGATAAAAGAATACTTTTGATACTTTTGTAATATTTTATGAGAGAGTGGAAGGGGAGAGGAGAAGAGGTCCTGCATTGTCTTCTCATAATTCAGTGATTATTATTATTTTTTTGGGTCCGGTCGTGGGGCCTGAACTCTGGGCCTGGGCACTGTCCCTCAGCTCTTCAGCTCAAGGCTAGCGCTCTACCAGTTGAGCCACAGCACCACTTCTGGCTTTTTTTCTTTTTGCTTACGTGGTGCTGAGGAATCGAACCCAGGGCCTCGAGCATGCAAGGCAAGCTCTCTACCACTGAGCCACCTTCCCAGCCCAATTCAGTGATTATTATTTAAAAATACTATAGTTTTAGGAATGTAATATTTAAAGATAAAAACTGTGCTCCTTATCTTTTTATAAGCTAAGCATTTATAAAATATTCCTCACTAAAGTCGTGTTGACTATGTATCAAGAACTATCCTCCTTTTTCAAAATAATCAAGGAAAAAACTTCAAAAATCAGTGAGCTGTTTCCAATCTCTGGATAAGAATTGAAGATACAGCATTGCCTGCGATTTTGTGCATATATAATGCGTGTGGGAGTGTCTGTATGTGTGTGAATGTGTGTCTGTGTATATGTGTGTTTTAGGGCTTGAACTCAGGGGTATATGACAATCCCGAGCATTTTTCCCTTGAATTTAGTGCTCTACCAATTGTGCCACAGTTCCACTACAAGCTTTTTGTACTGAACGGGAGAGGGGAGACTCATAAAATTTCCTGTGCAGGCTTTCTGAATTAAATCTCAGGTCTCAGCCTCGTGATTACCTAGAGTTATAATTATGAGCCTCCAGAACCCAGTGATAAATCATTTTTACAGGAGACAGTGGGGTGATAAAGCATTTTTACTGGAGCAAGTTTCAGTCCAGCTTCACAACACTCTATATCAAAAAACAGCAACAGTAAAACCTTATATAAAAGTATAATAATAAGATATAATTAGAATAAAATTTAGTGATATACTCTCCTAGCATAACTTTCAGGAAACCGTGGTCTTAATGATTTAGCATCACAAAATCAAACAAAATGAGATAATTTTAGTAGCCTATAATTTTTTAATTCCATCTTATAATAATTTCAAAACATTAAAAGCAAAAGGAAAAACATTCATATTTATAAGGAGAATGAAAAGAAGATAAAAGATAGCAGATTA
Organism: Dipodomys spectabilis; assembly: GCF_019054845.1. Taxonomy (NCBI): domain Eukaryota; kingdom Metazoa; phylum Chordata; class Mammalia; order Rodentia; family Heteromyidae; genus Dipodomys; species Dipodomys spectabilis. Next base: position 74,179 of record NW_024871404.1, on the reverse strand, counting down.
TGAAATGGAAAATTCTACATTGCAGGAAAATTATTGTCTGGTATTGTCATGATGAATATATGATAGTGTTCTTCAGAGCGGCAATACATAAATATATATTTACTACAAATAGTCAAGCTTGTCCCTATCTCTATCAACTTCCAATCCTCTAGTACATATTATCAATGTACTCATGTTTATGGTATATTCCAAAATAACTACCAGAGTCAGGAGGTTACCAATGTACATTAGCATTCAATGTTTTAATAGACAAACGTGCTAATTTTTTATATTGGTCTGATTACTCTATATACTAAACGAGTAGTATGTTATCATTGTACTCCCTAAGTATGTACAAACACTACTTCAAAGTGAAACAGAATACAACCAGATTTTTGAAGGCATATGCTTGTAAAGCTAGCTATTTGGGACATCAGTTCAAGACTAGTGTAGTTTTACCTGCAATGATCCTCAATCTGACTATGTGTGATGGAATACATCTATCATCCAAGGTCCATGGGGAGGCTGACAGCAAGAGGATTTCAATTTCATGCCATTCTAGGCAAGAATTTCCACATGGCTTCATCTCAACCAAAGGTTCAACATTGCATAGCACCTATCAACCCCACCTTGGGGAAAATAAACATAACAGCGTTGTGGAATCAGAAATAAACAATATTAAATCATGTCAATACAAACCATCATAAACAACACACATTTAGTGTTGTTTCTAATACCCATAATCCTAAATACTGGTAGGATTATATATGTGAGCCAGAGGCACTAAGCAGTTCATGATTTTAAAAATGACAATTTGAAGCCAGGTGCCAGTGGCTCATGCCTGTTATCCCAGATACTGATGAGGCTGAGATCTGAGGATTACTGTTCAAAGCCAGCCCAGTAAGAAAAGTCCCCACAAGACTCTTATCTACAATTAACAACTCAAAAATGAGAAGTGGCCCTGTGAGTCAAGTGGTAGAGTGCTAACTAATTTGAGCACAGAGTCTCAGTGAGAGTGCCCAGGCCCTGAGAACAAGCTCCACCACCAATAAAAGTAAATAAACATTTAAATATCTGAATTCATTGTGAATTAATCAAATGACACCTGTGGTATACAATTCTACAGACGACTACAAATTTCATTATATTTGTAGTTAGAACAGTAGCAACACTTCAATAAAGGACACTTTTTCAGAAACTAGGACAGATGGGTCTCTAAATAGAAGAAATTGCTGGACTCATATCTACTACTTTTTGGTTGGTTTTTGTTTTGTTTTATGAACAGGATGAGAAAACATCTCTGCCAATGCCCATTTGGATACGTATAACATCATTCACAGGCCATTCAGAATTAACAATAAAGACAGACAGGACACAGTCAACTGGCAATAAATTTACATGTCTCTATGCCATGTACCAAATGATTTTGTTTATCTTATATGTCCCTATGGCCCATAATTTCCTATTCTTGCCTTCCTCAAAATACAAACATGTTCCACCAATTCAGATTTGAGTCCGGCAATGTGTAGTATTGTCGAGGAAAATTGTGACACAACAGGAAGCATGAAACCAACATTTTAGTAGGTGTACACTGGAGGCTCAGGCCTATAATCCTAGCTTCTCAGGAGGCTGATGATCACAGTTCATAGCCAGCTGGAATGAGAAAGTTTGTGAGACTCTTCTCTCCAATTAACAACCATCAAGGGAGCTGGGGCTCAAGAGGTAGAGTAGCCTGGATTACAAAAACTCAGGGGCAGCACCCAAGCCCTGAGATCAATCTGAAGGTCATGCACATAAACAAAAACAATCATCAACAACAACAAAAAACAGAAACTGGGAGAAACCTGAAGAAAGGGTGGCATTGTCTACAAGACAAATGTACACATTACATGAATTGTGAAATAGTCACCTCGCTGTACACACCTTAGTAACAATTTCACTTAAAAAAATAAGAAATCAAAAAGCCATGGTACATGATAAGGTGCATCTGCTTTCCAGAATTTGAAAGTGCCATCATCTGAGTTGGTGGCACACAGGTTGTATTGTCCACCGTGATGAGAAAATATGAAGCCAGAGATCCTTTCAGATTGTCCCACCAACTCTTCTATGACTTTAAGCAAAAAAACAAAACAAAGCAAACAAATAGACTTTAAGGTTAATTAAAGATTAAGGTTAACTACAGATTTCCAGGTAGAATTATATTGTTAAATAATGAATGAGTACATATTCTTTGTAGATACTGAAGTCACATGTGTCACAAAATTATCCACCGGAAGAAATATCTACAGATTCATAACTAGAAACTCCTAAGTGTCAGGTATATTAATTAGATAGGTTTCATTAGGTAGTGGATGAAGAGAATAACACAGTGTATTCAATCAGGTAATGTATTTTATTTACCAAACTGCTGCCCCTCCCATGCACGGTGGAGAGACATGGTCAGAAAAAGGGATGACTCAACCTCATGCCAGGACTTATCTAGGCTAGGGACTAGACGAGTTGTGGCCAGGTGGGGGAAAAGTGTGGCCACACTGAATCTGGATATGACCTCAGGGCGTGGAACCCTCAGGGCGTGGTCAGATGGGAGGTGTGACAAGAGGCATCCCAGTTTGTGACCTAGTAGGAGAGGAATGTGGCTGCCTCCAGGTGGGCCAGATACCTAGGTAACACAGATAAATTGTGAAAAGTTAGCCAAGATGTACGGAGGGCCTCAGTGGCTACAGGCAGACCTATTACCAAATACAGATACTACCTCTGCCACATGACTCCTGAATCCAAACCATTCATTCTCAATAATTTTCTTTTTCTTTCTTCTTTCTTATCTTTCTTTTTCTTTCTCTCTTTCTTTCTTTCTTTTCTTTTCTTTCTTTCTTTCTTTCTTTCTTTCTTTCTTTCTTTCTTTCTTTCTTTCTTTCTTTCTTTCTTTCTTTCTTTCTTTCTTTCTTTCTCTCTCTCTCTCTCTCCCTTTCTTTCTTTCTTTCTTTCTTCCTTTCTTCCTTCTTTTCTTTCTTTCTTTCTTTCTTTCTTTCTTTCTTTCTTTCTTTCTTTCTTTCTTTCTTTCTTTCTTTCTTTCTTTCTTTCTTTCTTTCTCTCTCTCTCTCTCTCCCTTTCTTTCTTTCTTTCTTTCTTCCTTTCTTCCTTCTTTTCTTTCTTTCTTTCTTTCTTTCTTTCTTTCTTTCTTTCTTTCTTTCTTTCTTTCTTTCTTTCTTTCTTTCTTTCTTTCTTTCTTTCTTTCTTTCTTTCTTTCTCTTTCAGTCTTTCTTTCTGGGAAGAGACTTAGCCTTTTGTGTTGCTGAGATTAATGGCATGTTTCACCATGATCTACTTATTTGTTGAGACTGAGACTTCCTAAATTTTTGGTTAGGATATGTTGAAATTGTGATCTATTTATTTCTGATTTCTGTCAGTGACTATAGATGTGAGCCAGCACACCAGACCATTCAAAGTCCTTTATCCCAAAGGCAAGACATAGTTTATTTTCCCAAATCAAATACAAGTTGATAAACAGCAAAAGTAAGCCTTTAATTCTGGTTAAGAGTTGTTTTTAATGTGAAACAAAATTACTAATCAAGATATCCAACTAGAGTAATTATACTTTCAAACGTACCCTATATTTTAATGTCAAATCACCTATATTAGCATTTATGCCAGTGATTAACTCAAATCGCCGTGAATCATTTATTTGTGCCATACATTCTAGAAGTAGGCAGAACTGGAGCTCACAACAATAAGTAAAGAAGTATAAATTGAAAGCATCTCAGTTCAGAATCAGTCTAGGAAGGAAAGTATAGCCCATATTACCTTACTAGCTAGGGATATTGGAATGCAATGATGATCCAGGCTACATGGCAGACACAGGTAATTAAGAGTATAATCTCTATTGGGCAGGGTGCAAAAATTGTTAATCTATGAATAAAGTAACTCAAACAAAAAGGATTGGTGGAGTGACTTAAGTGGTGGAGTACCTGTCTGGCAAACACAACATCAAAATGTAGATCAACTTCCAAAAGTTAAAATAAGAAAAGGAAAGAAAGAACAACTCATAATGAGCACGTGTTCAATATAAAGACTTACACTACATTATTGTAGTAATAAATGCCATCATTGATCTCTGGGAACAGGCACATTTTGTGTCAAGCCGAAATGAAATTATAACACTCTATATACAAAACTTTAATAAAACAGAGGTCTGTTTTACACTGGTGAACACTTAAGTTTGCACGTGCAGTAGTTTTGCAGCTGTGTGGAGGTTTGTAGAAGTCCATTCGTCTGATGAACTTGCCATGAGGAAATTGCCTAACCATGCAGTTCACTGGACAGATCCTGCTGATATATACACATGCATATATATATATATACATATGTATATATGAATATATATACATATGTATATATGTATATACATATATACATGCATGTTTACATACATATATAAATATGTATATTTAGTGACATGTAAAGAAAAATTAAATTTACAATGAATAAATTTAATAAACAGAAAGTTTTCCCAAAGAATTATTTTACCAGAATCAATTCATTTCTTAAAGTCTCCAATGCTAAACACACTTAACGTAGTTGGTGATCCTGTTCAACATATTATGATATTGTGGGTTTTTTTGTTTTTCAGATGAAAAAGCCCTGCCATTAAAATAATTTTATGAAATTCCTTTCTTTAGAAAATGAAAGGCAGATTGTGTCTTCCTGTGTCATCAATTTTTTTATTTTTTCAATTATATATTCTCTCTTAGACTTATATCTGTAGATCTCACTCATTCTCTTTCAAGAGTGCCTTATGGGAAGGGGAAAATGAAGGATCAGTCTGCTACTTTGGGAGCTTCTGTTATTAGCCAATGCAATAAGAATTATGAAAATGGAACTCAAATTATTTAGAGAGATGATTTGAAAGTTACCTTTCTAAACATTCATGCTCCTCATTCAACTAAATCACAGAATTTAAAATAAGTAACATTTTAGCTGGGTGCCAGTGGCCCATGTCTGTAATCCTAGGTTGTCAGGAGGCTAAGATCTGAGGATGGTGGATCAAAACTGAGCCTGGTAAAAAATTAGTGAGACTCTTACCTCCAATTAACCACTAGAAAACCAGAAATAGCACTGTGGCTCAAATGGTAAAGCACTAGACTTGATCTGAAGAGCTCAGGGACAGGGCCAAAGCCCAGAGTTCAAGATCCATGACTGACAAAAATAAAAAGGGGAAAATTTGGGGAAAAGTATCATTTTAAGGCTATTATTCACTTGTACACAAAATTGCCTAGAAATATATCTATACCTTATAATATCTTACCAAGCTGATAATGTGAATAATTATTTGCCGTGTAAGGCAGCAACTTCACACATTTTCACACAACATATATGTGCTAGTAGCATAATCCCAAACCAGGCTAACAAATCTAATATCTGCTACCATATTTTAAATTCCTTTGCCTAATACTGTTTATTTGCCTTGGTAATTAGTATGACATCTATGACAAATATAAAATTTTGGATAAAACATTAACCAGGAAGGGGGCTGGGAAGGTAGCTTAGTAGTAGAGTGCTTGCCTTGCATGCACGAGGCCCTGGGTTCCATTCCTCAGCACCACATAAGCAAAAAGAAAAAAAAAGCCGGAAATGGCACTATGGCTGAAGTTGTACAAAGCTAGCCTTGAGGAGAAGAGTTGAGGGACAGCGGACAGTCACAGAGTTCAGTCCCCATGACCTGTGGCAAAAACATACAAAAAAAAAAACAATAAACATTTACCAGGAACATGCATTTACTGAGGGGCATCTGGGTTGGTTCCATATCTTAGCTATTGTAAATAATGCTGCAATACACATACTTTTGCTAGTAGCTTTAATATGGTTTTGTTTGTGATAATTCAGGTAAATGCGCAAAAGTGGGATTGCTGGGTCATAGGGGAGCTCTATGTGGAGTCTTTTGAGGATCCTCCATACTACTTTCCAAAGTGGTGAACAAGTTTATACTCCCACCAAAAATGCAGTAAGTTTCCTCTGTCCACATCTCCTTCAGCATCTGTTGTTATTAGAGTTCTTGAGTATAGCCATTCTATCTCGGGTGAGGTGGTATCTCAATGTTGTTTTGATTTGCATTTCTTTTATGGCTAGGGAGGTTAAGCATTTCTTCATGTGTCTATTGGCCATCCTTCTTTCCTCCTCAGAAAAGTTTCTCTTTAAGTCTTTAGCCCACTTATTTATTGGGCAGTTGTTTCTTTGAGGATTTGTTTTTTGGGGGATTTAATTTTTTGAGTTACAGATATATTTTAGATATGAGTCCCTTGTCCGTTGTATGGGTAGTGAAGATCTTCTCCCAATCTGTAGGTTATCTATTGATCTTGATACCTATGTCCTTTGCCATGCAGAAGATCTGCAATTTCATGCAAACCCATTCGTCCAACCTTTCTTTGATTTGTTTTGTTTCTGAGTCTCTTTTAAGACAATTTTGGCTTGTGCCAAGGAGACCTAGGATTTCTCCTATTCCATCCTGTAATGTTTTCAGAGTGTCTGCTTTGACTCCCAGGTCTTTGATTCATTTGGAGCTGATTCTGGTGCAGGGTGATATATATGGATCTAGCTTTCGTTTTCTACAAGTGATTAACCAATTTTTTCAGCACCATTTACTGAAGAGGCTGTGTCTCCTCCATTTTATTTTTTAGCTCCCTTATCGAAGATTAGAAGGTTATAGGTCTGTGGGTTCATTTCTGGGTTTTCAATTCTATTCCATTGGTCTTCAGGTCTGTTCTTGTTCCAGTACCAAGCTGTTTTGATGACTGTGGCTTGTTTGAAATTTGGTATTGATATTCCTCCAGCTCTGTTCTTTCTGTTAAGGATCATTTTTGCTATTCATTGTCTTTTATTGATCCATATGAATTTTTGGATTGCCTCTTCTATTTCATTGAAGAATGAGGTTGGAATATTGATAGGTAGCATATTGAATTTGTAAATAGCTTTGGGATGTATAATAAAACAGTAGCATTTTCTTTCAACATACGTTTAAAATAACTTAAGGATTGTATTAAACTAATTAGAATGAACTTTTCATTCCTGTTGAGCATGAATAAAACCAATGGTTCATGTCATGTTCAGAATCACAGAATTTATATGGACATAGGAATCATTCTATTTGATCCAAGAGCTGTCTATAAACAATACTAGGGCTAGGAAGGTGGCTCAATGTAGAAGTCATTGGACATGAGTGTCATCCACTTTCTGTCCAGGCTGACTTAGAACCTAGATCGTCAGGTCTCAGCCTCTTTTGTAAGTAGGATTACAGGTGTCAGCCAGTAGTAGTTGCTGTATTACTGTTAAGTAATATGGTAAACATTATCCAGTTTATATTCCCTCCCCCAGCAGTGTTTGAGTGTTGCACACATGCCTAAGACACAACCTGCTCCATGTTTGATGACATCCAGGTCTCATAATCCTGTGAAATAAGTATTGTTATTTTCACTTTACCTATGAACAATTTGAGTCCAGAGACTTTAGTTAACTTTCAATCCCCTGCTAGTGTACAGTGCAGCCTGTATTCAAATTCAACTAGTTTTTTTTTTTTTTATTTCAGAAAACATGGCGTCAGCATGTGTTCTAGTCAACATGTATTCTAGCAAGTACTGTTCTTTACAGGTACTGTTCTCTGCCTGATAGATTAAATTTCTCCTGTATATATGACCTATTCCTCACTCTTTAAAGGTTTGCACCCCCTCTCATAAGTTAGGGAAATAAAAGTGACGAGAAGAACCATTTTTGAATGGGAAATTGATAATGGGGTTTGAAAATGCTATCACATATTAGTCTGATCTTCTTCCATTTGAGTTATTCCTCCAGCACTATTTCTGTTTTTTTTTCCCTTTATATTGTTATTATAAAGGTGATTTAAACAGAGGATATAGTCATATAATTTAGGTATGAGTATATTTCTTTTTGGAAATGTCAGCCCCTCCCTTGCTTTCTCAGTTTTTCCGTCTCAAAGGTTTGTTTTTATTAACTTCCTTATTATTATAATTTTATTATTATTGTGATGTAGAGGGTTTTGTTACATAAGTGTGGTAATGACTACATTTCTTTTTTTGTTAATTTAATTTAATTTTATTTGTGAACATACTGTACAGAGGAGTTACAGTTACATGGGCAGGATAATGCGTACATTTCTTACCAAGCATTGCAGCCTCCTCCTTTGTTTATCCTTCACATCCCTTCCCAGCCTCCCCCCTCCCCCCCTAATCCCAATCCTTCTCCTTCCCCCCCCCCCCCCTCCAGCACCAACGTTGTAAAGCTCGTTTTGGACATGACAACTTGTACTTCTCATTGTTGCAACAGGACCACCTGTATCCTTAAACAACTGGTTTTTCCCCATCTCCTCCACAAGTTATACTTACATCAAATATAGTGAAAGCAGGGGTTATACTGTGGAGGAGGGACATACAAAGCAACAAAGAGATAATCTTATAAATGTGTTAGAAACACATGCATGAAAGAAAAAAAAAACATTAAAATACACATCTAAGGGTTCATTTTCCTGACATCACATTATCTGAACTTTTCCGCTTGACTCACATATACTAGATATTACAAATAAGGGAAACCATGGGACCTACGTTTCTTTGGGCCTGGCTTACTTCACTTAATATAATTTTTTCCAAGTTTTTCCATTTCCTAACAAATGGGGCAATGTCATTCTTTCTGATGGAGGCATAGAATTCCATTGTGTATATATACCACATTTTCTTGATCCATTCATCTACTGAGGGGCATCTGGGTTGGTTCCATATCTTAGCTATGGTAAATAATGCTGCAATAAACATAGTTGTGCTGGTAGCTTTAGTGTGGTCTTGTTTGTAAACATTAGGGTAAATGCCCAAAAGTGGGATTCCTGGGTCATAGGGGAGCTCTATGTGAACTCTTTTAAGGAACCTCCATACTGCTTTCCAAAGTGGTTGAACAAGTTTACATTCCCACCAACAATGAAGTAAGGTTCCTTTCTGTCCACATCCCCTCCAGCATCTGTTGTTGTTAGAGTTCTTGATTTTTGCCGTTCTAACTGGAGTGAGGTGATATCTCAATGTTGTTTTGATTTGCATTTCTTTTGTGGCTAGGGATGTTGAACATTTCTTCATGTGTCTATTGGCCATCCTTCTTTCTGCTTCAGTGAAGCTTCTCTTTAAGTCTTTCGCCCACTTACTTATTGGGCAGTTGTTTCTTTGAGGATTTGTTGTTGGGTGGTTTAATTTTTTGAGTTCCAAGTATATTTTAGATATGAGACCCTTGTCCGTTGTATGGCTAGTAAAGATCTTCTCCCAGTCCGTGGGCTTTCTATTGATCTTGCTAGCTATGTCATTTGCCCTGCAGAAGCTCTGCAACCTTATACAATCCCATTTGTCCAACCTTTCTTTGATTTGTTTTGTTTCCGGGTCTCTATTCAGAAAATTTCGGCCTGAGCCAAGGAGACCCAGGGTTTCTCCTATTCCATCCTGTAATGTTTTCAGAGTGTCTGCTTTGAGTTCAAGGTCTTTGATCCATTTGGAGTTGATTCTGGTGCAGGGTGATATATAAGGATCTAGCTTTAGTTTTCTACATGTAGTTAACCAGTTTTGCCAGCACCATTTACTGAAGAGGCTGTCTGTCTTCCATTCTATTGTTTTACCTCCCTTATCGAAGATTAGATGGCTATAGGTCTGTAGGTTCATTTCTGGGTTTTCAATTCTATTCCATTGGTCCTGAGGTCTGTTCTTATGCCAATACCAAGCTGTTTTGATTACTATGGCTTTATAGTAGAGTTTGAAATTTGGTATTGATATTCCTCCAACAGTGTTCTTTCCGTTGAGGAGTGTTTTTGCTATTCGGGGTCTTTTATTGTTCCATATGAATTTTTGGATTGCCTCTTCTATTTCCTTGAAGAATGAGGGTGGAATTTTGATAGGTATTGCGTTGAATTTGTAGATGGCCTTGGGAAGTATTGCAATTTTCACGATGTTAATCTTTCCAATCCAGGAGCATGGGAGGTTTTGCCATTTTTTAAGTTCTGTGTTGATTTCCTTTTTCAAGATTTTAAAGTTTTCATCATAGAGGTCCTTCACTTCTTTAGTTAAGATAATTCCGAGGTATTTTATTTTTTGTGGGGCTATTACAAATGGAGTTGCTTTCCTAATTTCAGCCACACTTTTCTCATTGTTGGCATACAGAAAAGCCATTGATTTTTGGGGGTTAATTTTATAACCTGCTACTTTGCCAAAGTTTTGAATCAGCTTGAGTAGTTTGGGAGTGGAGTCTATGGGATTCTTTAAATACAAGATCATGTCATCTGCAAAGAGGGAGAGTTTTATTTCTTCTTTCCCTATTTGGATCCCCTTTATGTCTGCATCTTGTCTTATTGCTGTCGCTAGGCATTCTAATACTAGATTGAAGAGAAGTGGAGAGAGTGGGCATCCTTGCCTTGTTCCTGAGTTAAGAGGAAATGGCTTTAGTTTTTCACCATTGAGTATAATGCTGGCTGTAGGTTTGTCATATACAGCCTTTATTGTATTGAGGAATGTTCCATGGATTCCTAATTTTTCCAAAACCTTCATCATAAAGGGGTGTTGGATCTTGTCAAATGCTTTTTCTGCGTCTATTGAGATAACCATGTGGTTCTTATTCTTGCTCCTGTTGATGTGATGAATAATATTAATTGATTTGCGTATATTGAACCAGCTTTGCATCCCTGAAATGAATCCTGTTTGATCGTGGTGTATGATTTTTTGGATGAATTGTTGAAGTCGATTGGCCAAAATTTTGTTGAGAAGTTTTGCATCAATGTTCATCAAAGAAATGGGTCTATAGTTCTCTTTCTTTGATGAGTCCCTGCCTGGTTTTGGGATGAGGGTTATGATGGCTTCATAGAATGTGTTTGGTAGTGAGCTTTGTCTTTCAATTTCATTGAAGAGTTGGAGGAGTATTGGTGTGAGCTCTGCTTTGAAGGCCTTGTAAAATTCCTCTGTAAAACCATCTGGTCCTGGACTTTTCTTAGCTGGGAGGTCTCTTATTGCTGTTTCTATTTCAGTGCTTGATATGGGCCTGTTAAGCTGGTTTAACTCATCTTGGTTTAGTTTTGGCATGTCAATATTTGCTAGGAAAAGGTCCATTTCTGTCAAGTTCTCAAACTTATTAGCATAAAGTTTTGAGAAGTATTCCCTTATAATGTTCTGAATCTTGGTTGTTTCCGTGGTGATGTTTCTATTCTCATCTCTGAGTTTATTAATTTGGGTGTGTTCTCTTCTTTTTCTGATAAGATTTGCTAAGGCTCTGTCAATTTTGTTAAGTTTTTCGAAGAACCAACTCTTTGTTTTGTTGATTCTTTCTATAGTTTTTTTGGATTCTAGTTCATTTAATTCTGATTTAATTTTGATTATTTCTTTCCGTCTACTGGATTGGGGTTTATCTTGCTGCTCTTTTTCAAGGAGGTTTAGATGTGTCATTAAATTGTTAATTTCAGATCTCTCCAATTTGTTGATGTAGGAGCTCAGAGCTATAAACTTGCCTCTGAGTACTGCCTTTGCTGTGTCCCAGAGGAGCTGGTAATTTGTGTGTTCATTTTTGTTGAATAGCATGAACATTTGAATTTCCTTTCTAATCTCTTCCATGACCCACTCTTGATTCAGCAGTGTGTTGTTCAGCCTCCATGTGATACTGGACTTTCTTTGGTGGCTTTTGGTGTTGAGTTCTAATTTTATTCCCTTGTGGTCAGAGAGAATGCAAGGTATAACTTCAATGTTTCTGAATTTAGACAAGTTTGCTTTGTGGCCTAAAATGTGGTCTATTTTAGAAAACGTTCCATGTGCTGCTGAGAAATACGTGTATTCTGATGCTGCTGGGTGAAATGTTCGGTAGATGTCTGTTAAGTCTAGATGATCTATGCAGCTGTTTAGATCTGCGGTTTCTCTGTTGAGTTTTTGCCGAGTTGATCTATCTAGTGGGGAGAGTGGTGTGTTAAAATCCCCAACAATTTATGTCTTTGGATCTATATGGGATTTGAGGGAAAGTAGTGTTTCTTTGATAAATTTGGGTGCTCCATTGTTTGGCGAATAGATATTTAGAATTGTAATATCCTCCTGAAGGAGAGATCCATTAATTAGTATGTAGAGACCTTCTTTATCTCTTCTCACGAATTTTAATTTGAAGTCTATTTTATCTGATATTAAGATTGCAACTCCCGCCTGTTTATGGGGTCCGTTTGCTTGGTAGATTTTGTTCCAGCCTTTAACATTGAAAATGTGTTTGTTTTTACGGGCAAGATGTGACTCCTGCATGCAGCAGAAAGAAGGGTCTTCTTTTTTAATCCAACTAGACAGTCTATGTCGCTTAATTGGAGAGTTCAGTCCGTTAACATTAAGAGATAGGACTGAGAGGTATTTGGGAGTTCCTGCCATGTTATACACCTTCTTGGGGGCTGCGAAAACTGGGTTCTTCCTATGGTTCTTGGATTCTCAGTTTGGGTGCAGTTTCTTGGCCTTTGTTGCGGTCTTGTTGGTTTTCTATGTGTAGGACATCTTTAAGAATCTTTTGTAGGGCTGGTTTCGTGGAGATGTATTGTTTCAATTTTTCTTTGCTATGGAAGGTTTTTATTTGGCCTTCAGTTATGAAGGAGAGTTTAGCTGGGTGCAGTATTCTTGGTTGATAGTTGTTTGTTTTTAGGGCATGGCATACATCATTCCAGGCTCTTCTTGCTTTGATTGTCTCTGCTGAGAAATCTGAGGTGATTCTAATTGGTTTCCCTTTATAGGTGATTACCCTTTTCTCCTTGACAGCTTTAAGGATCTTTTCCTTTGTCATTCTTTTTATTATACTCAGTCATGAGGCTTAAACCCAGGGCCTGGGCACTGTCCCTGAGCCCTTTTGCGGAAGAATGGCACTCATCTTGAGCCACAGCTCTATTTCCATGAGTGCATTGCTTTGTGGACAATGTCACCCTTCCCTTTTGTCTTTTCCAGTTTTCCTCTCCTTCCTTACCAACAAGTTTCATAGTGCACTTTCAACATAGTCTCAACTGAGGACCACTGCTGCATATGTTTATCTTTTGTGCCTCCATTTCTAGGCCCCTTTACATTCCCAAAGAGAGATAAATGAAAAAAATGACAAATATGTCTGAGACAAGCAAAAAAGGTCAGATAAGTTGATGTTAGGTGAAATGAACCCCAAGATAAGCTCCAACTGTTTTTGCTTTCATGCAATTGTTTCTTACATAAGATGATTTCTTTGTTGTTTTGTATGTCCCTCTCCCATGGTATAAGCCCTGTTTTCACTGTATTTGATGTTGGTATAATTTGTGGAGGGAAAGGGGAAAAAAACAATCGTTTAAATAGGGATACAGGTGGGCCCATTGTAACAATGAGATGTACAAATCGTTATGTCGAAAAGGAACTTTACAACTTCGGCTGGGGGGGATGCTTAGTGAGAGGGGGGAAAGGTATGGGAAGGGGAAACAAAAGAGGAGGAAAAAAATGAAAGAAAATAAAGAAAATTATTATCTTGTTTCTGTTTCCTGGTCTCTGGTTATTTTTGAGATATGTTGTGTGTGTGTGTGTGTGTGTGTGTGTGTGTGTGTGTGTGTGTGTGTGTGTGTGTCTATACTGGGACTTGAACTCAAGGAGCTGACCTTTAGCATTTTTTACTCACGGCTGACACTCTACAACTTAAATCAAACTTCCACTTCTGGATTTTGAATTGTTAATTGGAGATAAAAGTTTCACAGATTTTCCTACCTGGGGTAACTTCAATCCACTTTCCTCAGGTCTCATCTTTCTAAATAGCTAGAGTTACAGCTAGATGTGAGCCACTGGTAGTGCTTGGCCTACCTTCTTTTTATTAAGTAGTTGAAATGTAAAAGAAAGTTGCAATATTAGAAAAAAAGTAATCAATTTAACTTATGCAGATTCATTAATTTTTAATTTGTCACTTTTGATATGTAGAGAACAACATTTTTTGTAAATGCCCCTGAAATTTTGTTTTTATCTGGGTTTTTTCCTCGTCATGAACTTGATTTTATAACTTTTTAACTAATAAATATTGATGAGAATATGTCCAGAGGGCATTATATTTTGTTGGCTTTCATTAGGAAATTGTGCAAGCTAACACATGTCATGATAAATTTTTGGCCTGGAACCTGATAATATATTTCCATTGTTAGTCAGAAGGCATTAGTGCCTGTAACAAATCACCTAAACCTGACAAAACACGGACTGAGGCCTTGTAACCACTTTCCTCTATGTCATTGTCTTAGAGAGCAATCCTGAATCTCCAGTGACCATGACAGAGCCCTCCTGGACCCTCTCAGAACCCAGCCAAGATAATCACTCAGTCGTGATGGGAGACTGGAGTCTGCTTCCTATGAAGAACAGCACAGGAACTGTTAGGCCCTTAACCTGTCCTCTGTACTGAGGGTTCCTCATTGAGCATTGAAACCTAAGAATTAAGGAGACATTAAACCCTCTCTTCCTTCTGCAGTTTGTGGACCGGTTTTCTTTCTGCTGCTCTCATCTTCTGTGGAAAGAAATAATCTAAGCTCTAGAAGCCATTTTGCTTATTCTAGGCCCTTAGCTTAAGTCTGGGATTTATACTTAGACAAAAAGATATGCAGTGATAAAAAATAGCGAACTTAATATTTTTTTCTATTCTATTTATTACTCAAATATATTTTCAAATTCTACCAAATAATTCTTTGTTTTATTGTGAAAATACCGTACAGAGGGGTTACAATTACATGGGCAATGTAATGAGTACATTTCTTATCAAGCACTGCTGCCTCCTCCTTTGTTTCCAATTTCCATCCCTTCCCATTCCCCCCTCCCCCATGCTATCCTTTCCACTGCACTCTGCCGTCTGAGACAAAAGTTCTTTTTATTAGAGAAACGATTGTATTCATAATATTAGCTAAATAAGGTCAAGTTGTTTCCCAGCATATTGACAACAAAAGCATAAAACATAGAGAATCTCCCAGGTGCTGCTTACACTTGCATATAATCCTAGCTATTCAGAATTGAATTGTGAAGCAAGCCTGGATGAAAGATCACAAGGCTCTCACCTGCAATTCATCAGCTAAAAGCCTCAAACAGAGTTGTGGTTCAAGTGGTAGAATGCAGACTTTGAATGAAAAATGTTAAGGAAGTGTGCAAGGCCCTGAATGCCAATGCCAGAAGGAGCATAAAAAATAAAAACAAAACCACAACATAAAACACATAGAAACACAGAAATACAAAAGCTATGCAAACTTAAATGCTACATCATTGAGGGATCAATCACACTAAATACAAGAAATGAGATTTAGTCATTTTCACTTAGTTGAATAATAAATCAGGAAAAGTTGGTATATATGCACAATGGAATTATACCCATCCATTAGAAAGTATGACACTCCATCATTTTAAAGAAATGGTAAGACCTCTTAAAAACCAGATTAAGTGAAGTAAATTAAGCCAAGGGAAACTAAGAATATATGTTTACCCTCAAATGAGAAAGATATAGTTAATCTATAAATATACAGAAACTAAGAATACATGTTTAACCTCAAATGAGAAAGATATAGTTAATCTATAAATATATAATATACAATTGTGTACATTTGTTGTACACAAGTGTGAGAACTAAAATATCTTTTTTAAGTTCTAGTAGAACTTAAAAGATGTAATTTTTTAGAAAAGCTAACTCACAGCCCAACAAAATAAGCACCCAGAATTGAGTATTCATATGTGGGGGTGGAATCAAGTCCTGAAAGGCACATTAATGAGCAAATAAAGGGTGGAGAAATGCAGTTATAAAATCAAATTCATAATTAAAATGAATGAATATGTTATTTTTAAAATGCATTTAATTTTACATGCATTTAGTTTTATAACTAATGTTTACATGCCTCTTGTCTTTTGTACTTTTAGGTTAACTTTCAATCTCTCTTATGTAGGCAATGCATGGACCATGTTACTCGTACCTATGCATCTTGTGTTGCTGAGATTAATGGTATGAGTCTTCATGCTTCACTTGTTGTTGAGATTGGTATGCATACATTTTTGGCGAGGCTATGTTCACATTGTGATGCTGTAGATCTCTGACTTCTGACAAACAGTGATCATAGATGTGAGATAGCATATCAGGCCATTCAAAGTCTTTTATCCCTTTTGCAAAAAATAAAGTTTATTTTCAAAAATTACATACAAAATGACAAACAGCAAAAGTAAGTCCTTAAATCTGGTAGAGATATTTATAATGAGAATCAAATTACTTTCCAAAATATCTGATTAGTGAAACTATATTTTCAAACTTACTTACCCTATATTTTAAAAGCAACAAACCTATTTTAATAATTATGCCAGTGAGTAAACTCAAGTTGTAGGCATGCAAAAGTGCCTTACATCTGTAACTCTCGTTATTTGGGATGCTGAGATTTGAGCATAATTATTCAAACCCAGCCTGAGCAGGAAAGTCTGTGAGTGTCTTGTTCCCAAATAATCACATAAAAAAAAAACAAGAAATGTCACTGTCGCTCAAGTGCCTTGAGCCAAAACATCGTAGCGACAGAAAGTTCCAAAGTTCAAGCCATAGGACTGGCAAAAAAGAGATTAAAATCAAACTGCCTTCAATCACTCATTTAGACAATCTATAGTGAGGGCAGGCTACTGGAGTTCACATCATTAACTGAAGAGATAGAATTTTGAGATGATCACAGTTCAGAATCAGTCAGCAAGTAAAGTAATAATATCTCCACATCGAAAGCCAGGCATGTTAGAATGCACAGGTGATCCCTCCAATTGGCAGACAGAGGTGAGGAATTTAGACTCTGTTTGGCCCTCAGCAAAACTGATAAACTATGAGCAAAGTAAATCAAAAAAGGAATGCTGTTTAGAAAACAAAATATGTAAATTCATAGTCATGTGCTAAAGAAGGAAAAGAAAAAGAACGAAGAAAAAGAAAGAAAAGAAAGGAGGGAGGGAGGAAAATAAGAGGGAGGGAAAAAAGAAAGGGAGAAAGAAAGGTATAAATAAAAATCTCAGCATGTGTTAGATGTTAATAATGACACTAATCATTTTAACTATTTTACCATCATTTATTTATTTGGCAGAAACATTTTGTGTGAAGCCTAAATAAACCCCAAACAAGACTTAGACATCTAATAGCTATCTCATTTTTATGTTTCCTGTTTGCAATACTGCTATTTTATCCTATTGATTAGTGTGAATTCTATGACCAATATAAAATCACATTTGGAATAAAACAGTTACTAGGTGACCTTCCTGGATGAGGTTGTGTAGGGATCTTGGTGGAGCCCTGTCAGGTTCTCTGGAGAAGCTATTATTTACAAAGGCTCTGTGGTGGAACTGGGCAGGGCTTTGAGGGTAGAGGCCAGTACGAGTAGGGCTATGAGACAGTAGGGAGGGGACAAGAAAGACTAGACTTGTTAGGGGTGGGGTTTCCAGGGGAACAGGGCAGGGCTTTAGGAAGAAGGCTGACAGGGGGTCTGGTTTTCAGAGTAAGAAGGCAGGGCAACAGGGGGGCTTGTTTTTTGCAGACAGGACTTTGAAATGGAAGAACAAGGAAGGCTATAGGGGAGGAGGGTTTTTGGTGGAGCACTGTGACCCTCTACTGGATAGGCAGGGTGGGGTTTCCCGTGGAGCAGGGTGGGGAATTGAGGGAAGAGCCTGACAGAAGGTGGTGTTTCTGGTGGAGGAAGGCAGGGCTATCAGTGAGAGGCTTTTTGGGGGTGTGGCTTTGGGAGGGAAGAGCGGTGCTAGGAAGGAGTAAGCTAGTAAGGGGCAGGGTTTCTGGTAGAGCATGGTAGGACTTTGAGGCATGTGGTAAGGTGGAAGTGATGTTTCTATGGAGCAGGATGAGGTAACAGTTGACAAGCCTTTTTAGGACCAGGGCTTTGTGTGACCAGGGAGAGAATCCAATGGATTAGACTAGTTAGGACAAGTTTTTCAGTAAACCCAGCCACAACTTCCAGACAGGGAGCACAGTTGGGTGGGGATTTCGGTATTGCAAGGCAATACCAAGCCTACTGTGGCTGGGTTTCCAGTAGGGCAAGGCAACCTTAAAAGAAGGGACTAGGGAGGGACAGGGGTTTCCAGTTGAAACTGGCATGGATTCCAGAGGGAAGCCAACTGGTGCAGTGGTTTCAGGTGGAGCAATATGGGTGTTGAGAGATGGGATAGGGTAATGGGTGTTTTCTGTTGGAGCAGGGCAGGGCTTGAAGCATTGGGGCAAGCTGGAGATGGGAATTTGGGAAGGAGTGGAAGGGCTACAAGGGTACAGGATAATTATGGGCAGGACACCTGATAGAGCAGAGTGTGGATCTGAGGGAGCGGCTCCAAAGGCGGTTTGTCTGGGGAGCAAGGCAGGGCATAGAGGGAGTGGATGTGGGAGGTGGAGAGGCATGTGGTGGAGCTGGAGGAGCTTTCCAGGGAGGTGGTGAGCTCTGCATAATAGCTAAAATGATTTAGTGTCATTATTAACATCTAACACATGCTGAGATTTTTATTTATACCTTTCTTTCTCCCTTTCTTTTTTCCCTCCCTCTTATTTTCCTCCCTCCCTCCTTTCTTTTCTTTCTTTTTCTTCGTTCTTTTTCTTTTCCTTCTTTAGCACATGACTATGAATTTACATATTTTGTTTTCTAAACAACATTCCTTTTTTGATTTACTTTGCTCATAGTTTATCAGTTTTGCTGAGGGCCAAACAGAGTCTAAATTCCTCACCTCTGTCTGCCGATTGGAGGGATCACCTGTGCATTCTAACATGCCTGGCTTTCGATGTGGAGATATTATTACTTTCCTTGCTGACTGATTCTGAACTAACTTACTCTCTGGTAGCCCTTCTATAAATTCTCAGAGTAAGTTAGTTAAAGGTGGGCGTTCTAAGGAAGAAGCTGACTGGAAGGGCATTTCCAGTGGATCAAGTCAAGTTTCCTGGGAGGGGAGGATAGGAAACAGGCAAGACATTGACAGTGAAGAGAAGGGCTAGAAAAAAATAGTTACTACTAATAAATGCAACATAAGACTACCATTTTCTGTCAGTGTAGAATTAAATTACTTTTATGTATGAGAGAGATACTGGATAAACTAACCAAGTAATTCCTTCCTTGTGAACTTTTTCTATAAAACCACAGATCACATCAGGCTCAGAGGAACAAAGTAGATTAAGACATATGAAACACTGGACTTGATTCCCCACCACCACCTTTGTAACACGAAAACTATAAACTATAAAACTATAAACTATATTTAGTCATAATGGACACTCTATTTTCCTCAAATTGTGAATTAATAGAATTTTTCCTCTGAATATTTTAGAAATACTAAAACCAAGCAAATAGTAACTCTATGCTTCTATATTGGAACCTAAACTAAAACTAAATACTTAGCAAAATATAAAATATACAGAATGTTTAATCTTCCAGCATTAATTTTAATCTAGAAGAATTTAAAACTTGAAAATTGACGTATGGTGAGATTGCAGTATGGTTTTCTTTTCGATCATCCAAATGGTGACTTGAGCAATTATCATTGGATGCATCGATACTTAAAACGTATCCAAGAATGTGAAGCACTACTATGCAGACCCTGAAGAAACTCAGAGGGTATCATAAAATAATTATGGAATAAAATTAATGACTGCTTACACTAGGAATTGATCTTCATGAGGCCCACAAATATTTTCCAGAAGACAGGTCTACACTGAAAAATAATGTAAAGGAATCAGGCAGGCAGACCATGAAGTAAACATTATCCATTGAACAACATCTACTGAGGCATGATTGTATTCCTTCATTTACCTAGGGTACAATTACTGAGCTATGTTCTTCCCTGAAGGCAAATAACAGGCAAAGCCGTGGAAATTCAGTAATCATTATCAAAACATTAAAATGTTCAGAATGAACTCAATGAATGTATTGTTAGAAAGTAAAGATATATGTCTGAAATAAAGAGTAAATTAAATATTACCAATATCTGGCCCTCTGCTGTGAGAGGTATACAGGCCAAGTCACAAAGAGAATGGAGTGAATAAAATAGTAAATATCAGTAGTTCCCAAGATACAACGATGAAAGCAACAGGGGAGAAAATCAACATGACCATCACAGGACTTACAACAATGAAAATCCAAGGAGAATTACAAAGGATGCCCTTGCATATTTGGCATAACAATGAACTCATATGAGTTCAGAAAAGTGTCTGGCAGTGACTTCTAAAACATGTGGAGTGATTACAGGAAACTACCTGGTACTCACACGGTGCCCCAAGAAAGACATTGAATAATCATAAAAGACTTGCTTCAGTAGTACAGAGTTAATCTTTAATAAACTGCTTTGAAACAACTAACACATTATAAACCAAGACAAGGAAAATTATATATATATATATATAACTCGACTGTGTGAAACAATAGAATTCAAGAAATCAAATTGCATAATGTACATGCCAAGTAATAAAAGTCATGCAGAAGAATAACATAATTAAGGTAATCTTTCAACAACATATATTTTATTTGAAGAGCCCTGTTTATGAAAAATTTGCTTTCCTTACATATTTTGAATGGACAAAAACAACAGCAAGAAACAAAACAAAACAAAAATACTTGATAATAAAGGTGGATGCCAGTATTCTATCAATATTCCTATATAAACAGGCTAAGATTGAAATATCAAGGTTCACAGCTGTTTGCAGTAGTAATCCATGAGACGTTTATGTTCACTTGTGCAGTCAAAGGCAGAGTGAAACCTTGGCTCAAGTAGTATAGCCTCAGTCATGAGTGAAAAAACCAAGCAAGAGTTTGAGGCTTGGAGACTAATTTCATTACCACACACACACACACACACACACACACACACACACACAGAGTTTGAGGCTTGGAGTATCTCATTACTAGAGAGAATATAGAGAAAGAGGGGAAGGAGAGAGAGAAGGAAAGGAAGAGGGAGAGAGAGGCAGAGGGAGAGCAAGGGAATATTAAGTTTATTAAGTGAATCTATTCTAGAAAAAATATCATTTTCAAAATAATACATCTGTAAGCATACATGTGATGATTTCTACAGTTGAGTCATGAGACCTGGAAAGGGATAAGAGATAGAAAAGCCATCTCAAACAGCACTCAGAAGGCTGAAAGCTATGCCCTGGAAAGGGCAAACAGTCAAGTGATGACAGGCACATAATTTTCTGCCTTAAATTTATTTAAGTTAAAGCTGTTAGGACACTAAAAGATTAAGACCTTGGAGATAATATTGTTGTCTGTGTTATGGTTGATATGCTTATTGCTCCCTTCTGCACCCTAACCTTAAGGGAGTTAATTGTCACGATGTATACAAACAATAGTTCATGTTAATGACTAGATTGATGCCATAGTTTGTGCACATACCTGTAACCATTGACCAAAACCCTGTATTAAAATGAATATAAAGCATATTAAGAAGGATTTGGGGATCCAGAAAAATGAGCCTTCTGGTCCCCTGGTGTCTTCTTTCCTATCCCTCTCAGTTCTTTGTCCAGGTATCCCATCATCTGTGCTGTTCTATTGTTGCAGTTAGTGACAGTACTGATATTCGGAACACCTCAAAACAAACTGTGGAAACACACTTTCCTAACTTTTCCAAAGAAGATCCTCAACAGTACTGATATGAACACCTCTAAAAAATCTGTTGATACACTTTTTCCCAAAGAAGATACATAAAATAACAAGAGCATCTGGAAAGACACGAAAGCAGTCATCCTGTGATACACTAGCAAGGAAGTACATTTCTGCAGTATCTTTATTTCTGCTAATATAAGAGATGGATAGTTGTCCCTTTTGTATATTTGGTATGCGGTATTGCATAAATTTTCACAAACATATATACATTGTGAAATAATATGATTTATTTCATAGGTCACAAACCACATGACACGAGTGGATGACCCTAAAGTCTTATATCAATTTCCTGACTCAGGCTTAGATTAGTCGGAATTACCTAATTATGAATATTTCTCCATGAAACTCAACAACATAGAATGAAGTGTGAGGGTCATGTCATCCCCTACCTCTAAGGTTTTTATGTGTATTATAGTAATACACACCTACATTGCTCGCTGCTCACACTCATTGCACACAGATGTGTTATAATTGTCTTCAGATCAGAAATATGCTAGAGCCTAAAGTAAAATGAGATGGGCTGTACATTCTCAACGCAAGAGTGAGGATCACCCCTGCAATTTTTCTCAGTGGAGAAACTTTCCTATTATACCTTTTACTGACTTAGCTTCTCCTCTGTACATTACCATTATTAGGGAGGGTCACACTAAATCTGCAGCAACAATACTGCAGCAACTTAGCTGCCTTTGAATTGTACCTCCAATGTTGAGACCAAGGACAATTCTGAAATTTAATCACATATTTATTGACATCTGATCTTTTCAAGCCCTGGTTTAAAATCCAGGTATCAATGCTCTTGCCAGTGTGAAATATCTCACTCCTTTAGGTTTTATGTGTATCTTCTTGTATTTCAGATACTGCATTAGATGTTGGTTTTTGAAATCGAGCTTTTATTTGCATTTGATTTGTGGAGGTGTTAGGGATTCCAGTTGAATGCACATATTGTAATGTAAATAATTTGATGTTTTGACATATGAATTTAATTTCTGCAATTGAGGAAGTGAATACACATCACTCACAAATGTTGCATTATGTGTGTTGGTATTGCTTTATTATGAACTTCCTTAAAGGCAGTCATGGCAGCACATATCCTTAATCCCATCACTTCTGTCACTGAGACAAGGCTTGAAAGGTCTAGATCATTTGTCACTTCATAGTGAGAACCTTTCTACAAAGAAGGGAGAGAGAATAGCAAAAAGAGCAAATTAACCTACCATTGGTTTTGTTACATATTACACTTTGCCATTAAGCCCACCATTATAATATTTTTTATTATTTCTTATAATACTCTTTCCCTGTTCTGAGCTGTCCTTTATGGGTGTAAGAGAAATCAGAAATATATTTCAGGAAAATATTAGCATATAATTGTCTTGTTATTGAAATGACACGTATTTTTTATTCTGGTAACAAAGATTATGAACTAAGTTACAATTGTATTCCAGATGGTACACAGACTAGAAACATGAAAGGCAGCACTAAAGAACGCTACTGTTACCATTTATATAGTAAATGAAATTTAGGCAAAACTCCTTTAGAATAAAAGCCACAGGACAGCCCTAAAATTACTTTCATTGTTTCATGCGAAGAATAGAACTTTTTTTTAGTAAAAATCAAATTTTCACAGATATCACCATCAATTGGGTAGATATTTCTGAAGGCCTTCAGGAAGGATGCTGTGATCATGGTGATAGAAGAAGATTTATCTGGGAGCTATTACACAATGTGCAGACATCATTCCAAGCACTGCACTTGCACTAGAATAGTTTTATTGCTCATGACAGTTCTGCAATTTAGGAAAGGAATTCAATATTTCACTAAAAAAGACCTAGCCAACAAGGCCAAGCAAATTTCCAAGTACCTAAGACTGACCAGTTCAAATCCAGTTTTCCACCAGGAATATCTGAGGATATTCTGTAAATGTCACATTCATTACCTTTTAAGAACTATGGAAAAGATGAATTCACATTATCTTCTACATTATGGTTATAATGGCAACAAAATTGCGACAGAATATAAATATTTTTAAATGAAAAGGGTATGGGTAATGACTTTGTATCAAATAATTTTTGTATCAAATAAAGATCGGTTTAATTTCTAAAGAAATAGCTGAATGAACATCATAAAGCTTCCACTGTTTGTGGAAGTAATTGGAGTAATTGTTTAAGGATTAATAAATCCATGTCAACAACACCTGTGCTTATGAACACAGGCTTTTATCATTAAGTACCTTAAATACACATGAAATACTTTGTTAGTGCCATATAATCCAAAAGGAATAGTTTTTTGTGATTAGGTACTTTGTTGTACTAAAGAAATCTATTCCCTATTCTAAAACATATATCAATTTAGTGGATAGTATTGTTATTACTATAATCTATGTATAATATATGTAATGTCATTATAACATATAAATGATATATGTATATGTATAATTACTGATATTCTATGACTACTATAAATTATGTACGTATAAAATTGGTTTTGTCATTATACTGTGAAGGATACAAGGAATGGCTTTATTTAAATAATTATATTTGTATGTTTTAGTTGCATAAGTTATTTTTGTGCCAGTACTGAGGTTTGAACTATGGCCTGGTGTTTTCCTTGAGCCATTTTGCTCAGGGCTAGAAGTTTACAACTTGAACCCCAGAACAACTTCATACTTTTTTCTTGGCTAATTGTTGGTATGAGTCTCAGAGTTATTTTGTTTGGGCTAGCTTCAAACATCTATTTTCAGATCTCTACCTACTAAGTAGCTGTGATTGTCCTTGACATGTTCTTAAGTCATTATAATTGAGTATTCGATAATATTATAATATTTCATTTCTAAACTAATTCAGAATAAACAAATACTTATTGGGTAAAACTTTATGTTGCAATATAAATTATAAGGACCCTTACTTTACTATCAATTTTCAAAGGTATTGCTAGTCTAATTCCTTGTCTTACAAGCAGAAAAATTACATAAACATCCCTATCTTAACTGTCTCATTTTCAACAGTATACAAACTACAATATAAACATTCATCTTCAAGAAATCACACCTCTCTAATCACATATTCACCTTTGATTATTCTCCACATCATTATGAAGATCCTGTAAGAAAGGCTACATTTATCCACTAGAGTCAGCCTACCACAGCTAACACTTTGTGATACTTCCTGGATAAAGTTGCTTTTCCTCATCCTCATCAGACTTGCAGCAACTTCAGTGAAGAGCATTTTCTCCTGCTTTGCTTGTAG
Organism: Dipodomys spectabilis; assembly: GCF_019054845.1. Taxonomy (NCBI): domain Eukaryota; kingdom Metazoa; phylum Chordata; class Mammalia; order Rodentia; family Heteromyidae; genus Dipodomys; species Dipodomys spectabilis. The sequence goes on along the minus strand of NW_024871404.1, from coordinate 49,306 downwards.
ACAACATCATCCTGTTCTATTTTCCAGCAAAGGAACTGTGGATAGCACGCTTGAGAATTGTTAAATTCAGAGGTTCTTTAGTTTGTTTTTTTTCCTTTAGAATTTTTCCTTTTCTTTCTTGGTAAGAGAGTTGGAATAAGAAAAAAATATTAAGCAATGTATTTTAGTTTAAATGAGAAGACATTTATTTAAAAATACTACAACTTATTGTTCTTTAAATTTATTTTTAATTCAAATAGAATAGGGTTGGTTTTAGTGCTGATTGCCTTTAAACCTATTTAGCAGGCTGAAATCTGAGGATCATAGTTTCAAGAGAGACAAGGTAAAATGGACCATGGTACTCACAGACAAGACAAAATGGACCATGATACACTTATCTTCAACTAAGAACCAAAAAGCTAAAGGTGGAGGTATGGCTCAAATGGAAGAATGCCAACCTTGAGCAAAAAAGAAAAGCAAAAAACCTAGGCACTGAATTTAAGTCCTAGTACTAGCACAAAGATACTATATATATACTATATGTACATATACATATACATATATGTGTATCAATATGTAAATTATATATGTATATGTATGTATATATAATTATATAATAAATTATTTGCAAGTGTCAACTACATACAAGCAAGCATTTAGTCTTGCTTTCTAAAACAGAATCATATACAGTTATGAACCCCTGTGATTTATAGGAGCCGACATACATAGAAATGTAAATGACCAGACTAGGAAATTATAGAGTGATTTTTGTTACAGAATAGACTGTATGCACAGGATTAGGCAAATGATACTAAGTTGTTTCCAAAAACCTTGAAAGCAAAAGCATAATATTACAAGAAATCACATTTAGATATGGACTATTCCAATCAGTAGACAGGTAGTTTAGGAAAATATGATCGCTATATTCATATTTATATGCATATATATGAATATGCTATATGCACATAAATATGCATATATGTGTATATATTTATATATTTGCATATATACATACACATTTACATGCACAGTGGAATTTTACTTATCCATTAAAAAGAATGATAATGCATCATTTGCAAAGAAAGGAAAGAAATTGGGGAAAATTATGTTAAGTGAAGTAAGGAAAGAAAGTCAAACCCAGGGAGATATGTTTTCTGATATTTAGGAAGGTAGACATGATCTGGATCAACACAATATGCACACTTTAGGGTGGAATCCAAGTATACCCCTAGGTATGAACTGAAATATGGTTGGTTAAGAGAATAATTCAAATAATGTAATTCCTTAGACTAGTTAACTCACATTCCAACAAAATAAACACTAGGAATCCAGTACTCAGATGTAGGGCTGGGATCAAGGTGGGGAGAAATAGACAAATGAGGCAACAAAGTGGGGAGAATTGCAATGATCTAACTTAATGGATATCCTACCAAATGAAGAAATTGAGGAAAAGGTGGTAATGAGAGCATTGGGGAAAATTATGAAAGAGGTGACGTTGATCAAGATCCAGTGTACTCATGTACGCACTTATTAAATGCCAATTCCTATGTACAAGTTGAAATTAAAATAAAATTACAAAACCCAATATTTGGTATGCTCTTGGGAGTATTACAGTGATGGTGGTTCTCTGAATAACTAACCAAGAATGAAGAGTTCAAGAAAATAGCAGAAAGGGAAATCATGTTCAGCTGGGGAAGAGGTTTAAGGAAAGAGAAGGCAGATTAATGAAAAGAGGAAGGGATGGCAAATACAATTATTATATTAATGATTGATATATAAAAATGGAGCCAGATAAGTTGGAGGATGGCTAGGGTTGGGAAAGATAGGTAGATGAAAGGAACATAATCAAAATTCATTTTACTAATAAAAAAATTGTGTAATTGAAGCCTCTTTGCACACAACTTCATGATAAATGCAAATAAGTAAAAACAAGGAAAAGAATTAAATTTGTGCTCCATTTCTTGTAGCACAAGTTATACATAGTAAGCTTTAATTTGGACAAAAAGTAAAATTAAATAACATACATGACAAAATAAGAAACTGGAAATGTCTTGTGGGCTACATTGCCTTTGGAAATATACATGATTCCTAATATACATTTCAAAATATCAATATTCTGATTACTTTGATTTTCGTTTGAAAATAAAGTGATCTGTAAACTTTGAAACACTCTTATCATAACGCTAATGATACACAATTTATCTAGATTTGCTAAGAAAACCATTGTTATTTATCTTATATTGTAAAGTATAAGGAACTGTTTGTTAGGACACAGATACTGAAGTTTCACTCTTAAATCACTCCACAGGAGAATGTTACATATAAGCTGCTACAAGTTCCAAAATCCAAAATATTACTTAGAAGGAAATGATAGGAGGACAATTCTTATCTTACACAATCAATATCAGCCTTGGACTTCCTGAAAGAGAGTCAGTCAGAGACAAATGTGTTTGTTTCACCAGGCCTCTACTGCCAAACAAGAAGTGTTGGAAAAACCCATCATGGCAACCTACTATTCAAAGTCAGACCACTAGATAGTCAGATCCTCCAAGACTCCTACATGGAAACTATCTCTGATCCACATGCTCTTCTTTCTACCAAAGAAACAATGCCTTTAGTAATTTATGTTTTTTGAATTTAGATAAATGAATGAACATTTTTCACACATATGAAGTTTGAAATACTTTTAATCTATTTTCCCATGATTAAAACTATCCATACAATAAATAATAGTAGCCACAATTTGGAACTTTTCTGTATCAATGGAAAAACAATCTGGAGAAACTAGATTCTGGAAAGAACCAAAGAAATCCAGAGATGCATCTATTTTCCACACAAGTGTTCAAGTGGAAGGAAGGCAAACATAGTTTCTTTAAAGTAAGAATTAGTCTAAGGTCTGCACACCCACACTTAATAAATATTTGTTGTAAACTTGCTGATTGTACTCTAGGTAGACTTTGTAGACTTGGTTATTGTTGACAGGCAAAAAATCTACTCAAGTGAGAAACAGGAACCTTAAGTAAGACTTACAGATAAAGCACATAGTGTGTTAGAATAGGAAACCAAAGTAGAAAAATGAAACTTACATTTTGTTGGTCACAGGGCATGAACTCATGGCCTGAGTACGGTCCCTCAGCTCTTTGGTTCAAAGCTAGACCTCTACCACTTTGGTACAGAGTACCACTTCTGGTTTTTTGTTAGGTAAGTAGAGAGAAATCTCATAGACTTTCTTCTCAGGCTAGCTTATAACCTCCATCCTCAAATCTCAGCCTCCTGACTAGGTAGGATTGTAGGTATGAGCCACTTGTATCCACCCTCCCCCCAAACTGAAACTTTTGAGATTCTAGTAAGTTCAATTTTCAGTGGAAACCTCACAAATTGTGGCCAGGAAAGACTCCTAGAATGTTGCTTGCTACCAAAGAATTGAAAGTACACAATGAGCACCCAGGAAGTTATCTATTAGTGAAGATGCAAGTATACAAGGGTGCTATTAATTCAGTTACTTTTTTTTAATATGATTGATCTTTAGTAAAAATCTGAGCTTCTCAGAATGCATCTAATTCTTGGCATGAGCTGAGCCTGGGCCTATTCTACCTCAAATGCAAGAGACGCAAAAGAAGAGCCTATAGTATGCCCGCCTAGGATCAGGATAAATAGTTGAATGCCTGAAAGAAGCAATGTATTCCTGGAATGGGAAGATGTGGGAGAGACAACAGCCTAGGGAGCAAACTGGTGGTCACAGCATTTAACCTCTTCTCCTTTGAGGAAACTGACCTCCCACAAAGTGGCAATGACTTAATTCATGTAGTACATTTTCTGATATGAAGGAGGCATCATGTCTAATTAACTCACTGGAAGTCAAAGAAAGGAAAATTCTTTTGTGTGCCCCTTAGGCCCAGTCTCAGTTTATCTCCATCTTAGCCTTTGTCCAGACTCTAATCCTAGCAGATGGTCCCTGATGAGGAGGGAAGTGTGATCTCCTGGCTTCTGACTGGCCCTGTGGGGATTGAGATCACTTTCAGATTTGAATCTGTTCTTCCTGCCAAAGCAGTGGCTGGTGGTGAGAAAGCTCATTCTCTGAATTGTACCCTATTACCAAATCTTTTTAGAGAAGTCAAGGAATGACAGATTCTGCCTGTGGGAGTGAATTTCCCCATTTACAAAGAGGTCAATTAATATCTGATTCTGAGGCCCAGGTGGAGGTCCTTCACTAGATCCTCTAAGATTTAGTGGGAGTTAGCTCAGACTCCAGGCCATCCTCACATTTCTCCAGCTCTTTCTCATGAACCAAAAGGTCACAGGAGTTTAGTTGAGAAACAAGGAGAAATGGGAGTAGCAGAAGAATCATTGGCAGGGGGAGCAATTAGAAACTCTGGGTGAAAATGAGCTCAGAATATCTACTAGGACCACTCATATCATTTGGGAGTTACATCATAATATTAGGGAATAAAAATAATGAATTACTACCTAAATTAGTAACTTCATTGCTCTTATTGCAAGTGTTCTGTCAAAATGTAGGTGTCCTAGCTCTATGTTGATGAGGAAAAGAGAGCAAATTCTTTACCCTCAGAGTTCTACTGAGTACCTTCATCCACCACTCAGGTTGTTCTTACTCTACTTCTCTGTGACTTTCCTTTGCTGGTTCTAGCAATGACATTTGAAAGTGTTAACATCTTCAGATATAATTACACTTTATTTTAATCCATTTGTTAACAAATAAAACAAATTTTGGGGAAAATCTGTACATGGTACATTTTCTTCCATGGCATATTTATTTGATGATATTAAGTGTTATTTTTATAGTTTCATCTTTAAAAGTTGAACAAAACGTTTTGTTAAATTAGCACTAATTAATTGCACATTTTTCCTATTTTTCCATCTCTGTATATGTGTAAAATATATCTTGACAACATTATTCTCTCTCCCTCACATTTCTGATCCTCCAGTGAATTCTTGCTATTACATATACTCAAGAAAGATCCTGCTCTATCCTCTCATAAATATTTTAGGTGTATTTTATGTTTTTGAATACGTTTCATCAGTGTACAACAAATATGCATATACTTCAGTCGAATTGACCATGCAAATGAATCTGTTTTTCTATACTTCATCCATCTTCTATCATGTAACAACTTTTGATGAATCTCATTTTATACCTCTTTATTCAACTTTTCAAGATAATTTGTTATTAAGCATCTAACATTGTCTTTTTGCCCAATTATTTCTTTCTTAAAATTGCTTCAAATTATAAACTATATATGTTGGTGCTGTATGTGTTCACTGATATATTTAAATTTCGGTCTACAATCCACATATTATGGGATACCTTTAACCTGTTGTAACTGCTCTGAAAATCATTATGGAGGTTCCTCACAAAAGCAAAAACACAATGCCATAAAACCTAGTGAAATTAGGAATAGGTGTATATCCAAAAATATTCTGAAGTCAAAGAGGAGAAGCATTTACTTCTCTTATATCCCAGTATATGTTAATAGCTATGAATATCACATTTTCTTTATTCCCTCTTTCTGGTACACCTAGGTTGACTGCAGAGTTTGGTTGCTATGAATACTCATGTCATGAACATGGACATCCATGTTGAATCATATTCCTTCAATATGTATCCAAATTGCTATAAATGTCAGTAAAATATGTCTTTTCTGGCATTGTGTAAACTTCCATTCTGAGCTCCATATGGGTTGCACTAGTTTATAATGCCATACAGCTAAATATAGTTCCTGATTTATTTCAACTTCTCCAGCATTTGTTTTTTATTTGTTTGAGTTGTGATAACTATTCTGATGTGTAAGATGGAATCTCAATGATTTTTGATATATATTTTTTGTGGATAAGAATTTCAATAATTCCATTTATTTATTAAACTTTTATATTCGTGCTTCATTCCTAATCAGTGTCTTTCTTTTATGTTATTTGATCAATTTTTAACTTTTATAATTTGTGTTTTTTTTCTATTCCAACTACTCACATTAATAAACAAAAATCACTACATTCGTGCACAATTTACTAAAATCAACTGATTGTACATTTATAACACATTTTTTTTACAACCAGGCAATTATTTCAATAAAGATGCTGAACTTCTTTCTCTACAAAGATTAGATAGTTTCTCATATTAGCCCTAAGCTAATCTCAGAATTAACAGACACAGCCGAGGCTCCAAGAGTTGGGCTAAGTAAAACGCACTAACACAGTAAAACTGCATTTAAAATGATCAAAAGGCTTCATAAGCTTTTTTAAAAAGGCACCACCTTCAACAAGCTAATGGTGAAGTTCACAAGCAGACAATAGGAATCTGAGCATCAAGAAGATCAAAAGAGAAATGTATAGAGAAGGACAACTTTAGAACGTTGACTCAGAATTTGGTGGTGAGGAAAACCACTAGATACCAAAACTCAATGCTGAAGGGAAGAAGTGTTTTAACCCAAACCTCAGCTATATCTGAAACTCTCAAAGGACACAGACGCACACAGACACACAGACACACACTCACACACTCACACACACCCCTCATGTACACAGAACCACAGGGGCAGTTGTATCTAGGACAATGAAGCTTTTCCCCCTTCCTTTTAGATAATCAAATGTGATGTTGTGGTTGGCTCCACAACCTCAACACACCTGAGCAGAAGGAGGGAAAGAATGCCTTTGACTGCAGGATGGCCTTGTGTGCCCCTGGCTTCCTGTGTAAGAATTCAGTTCGTGGTTCCCTAGGCAGGTGTGGCCAAGCTGAAATGGGGGTATGCTTTGCCTGGAGGATGGCTCCCCAGAGCCCTGCAAAAATGGTGAACTGGCCTGGGAAGCCCTGTGAGCATCTCTGGGATGGCCTCTCAGCGGTGTGGAGAAGTTGACACCTGTAGTTGACATGGCAGGAGGCAGGAGGACAGCGGGAATCCTGAAGACAGGAGAGGCACAGGAGTGAATGAGACTTTCCGTGGAGAAGCCTAGGCCATGCTAAGGAAGTTCCCAGGCCGCACAAGGCAGCCACTGCACAAGTCCCCAGATGTCCCATCGGTCTTGTCCACAAAGCCTGGTCCTGATCCAGAGGTGGAACCTCCCCAGCTACCCTGGGATCAGTGCAGCAGGAGCAGTGAACTCCAGGCATACTTCCAACACCTGGCTATTGTAACACAATGATTATGGTCACATTTCTTCTTTGTCTGGTATCATAGTCTCTGCTATTCTTTTCTACTACCCATAATTAATAGTACCATGGCTCCAGCCACCTGATCCCTGACACCCCTGACACTGATACCCCATTACCTAAAAAAACAAGGACAGAGTGGGCACAACCAGTCGACTTGGGTACTGCTGTCCTCTTGTAGGCACATTGGGACAAGTTATTCCTCAGATATTCAACATGAGTGACTAACTGGAGGTGGAAAGGAAAGAGGTTATACAGAGGTGAATAAAATGTAGGGTCATCAACGTATCATTGGTTGCTAGGAAAAGAAGGCCCTAAGGTAAAAGTTAATGAGAAAAGAAAATTTTACCAAGAATATTGGGGATGATGCAATAGGTTTAGCTTAGTCTCTTATGCTAGTGATCTGAATTATTTTATGACATAGATATGTAACTGTTTTGCATTTTAAAAATTATATGAAGATACACATATGTGATAGTTATATTAAGTTATGGAATAGTTGCATATAATTAATGCTATTCAATATTTTATGCTCTATGATAGTTAACCCATGAGTCTACCATTGTCAATATCAATTGAGCTATCAACAACTGAAATTTCACTGTCAAATACTACAAGTAATTTACTGATACTAGTACCAAAATGAAAGCTAGAACAGTAAAACTGAATAAAGCTACATGTTTGAAATGAGGGGTTCAGTGTTAAGGGCTTCTTCACCATGGAATCTTGGAACAACAGAATGTGTTTTGTTGAATTACTAGTTTTTTTAAACCTTGTTAGAAATCAAACATTATTATTTATTTTTGCTTTTTTGGACCTCTTTAGTGAATGGTTTACAAAAATTTATCAAAATGACATAGAAAATTCACTGATGTGAATTATCAGATTAATATTATCTGCAAAGCTGTCCTGAGATGCAGGCAGGCTGGATTCCTTTTCTATTAAATTAATGAAATAAGCTTAGATTTGAATGGATGGACAGTCCATGACATTTGTTCCAAAACAAGAAAAGATACTGGAGAAAATAAAAGAGGAAGGAGACCCAAGTCTCCTGAAATTAGCAGAAATATATTGAAATAAAATTTTAAAATTCACGGTCCAAAGCAAACCCTGGCAGGAAAGTCTGTGAGACTCTTACCTCCAGATAACCACCAAAAAAGAAGAAGTGTTGCTGGTAGAGTGTTCCCCTTGATCTGAGGTGCTCAGGAACATGTTAACACTCAGGCCTAAAGTTCAAGCCACACAACTGACAAAAAGAATTTTTTTTTAAAAAAGTAAAGCATCAAACAACCTGAAGAAATTGTCCAGAATGAAGAGTGTGGCATTACGCATTTACATGACTTAGTCATTTGCAACCTCCAGAGGAGGGTGGGTGAGTTGTGTGTGTGCCAAAACCTGAAAAATTATTTTGCACTTTACCAAGGAAGGAAGAATTGGAGGAAGGGGAAAGGAGTTTTGTGGCCTGTCCTTTTGGTTCAGTGATAGTTTTCTGGAGTCAAATTCAGAGAAATTCCTGGTAATCCTACTTGCATAGGGAACTAAGGAGCCATGCCCTGGAAGTGGTCTTTTTCCTGTCCTTGGCTTGGTTCCAACTGCTACTGCATAACCCAAGACCCACTTCAGGACCAAGATGCCATAAAGAAAACCTTAGGTCCACCGGGTAGGTGGACCTAACCATAGCCAGAAAAGGCAAAAAGTGCCATGTCAAGGACAGCACGTGAGAACTAGACCAGACAGAGTTTTTTTGTCATTCTCATTTTGGATTACCACTTTGATTCTACAAAATAAGTATTGATTTTAACTCCTCCCTCCCGCCTTTGAATGAAGCTCACAAAAATCCTGCCTCTAGCTCCCAGGACACATAACTATTAGGTTTGGACAATCATTTCCATGATAGAGTATGACTTAATTGTATTTTGAACACAAAGCATGCTAATAAAACTTGTCCATTTTTTATTGTGAAAATACCGTACAGAGGGGATACAATTACATGGGCAAGGTAAACAGTACATTACTTATCAAGAATTGTTGCTTCCTCCTTTGTTTCCCCTTCTCATCCCTTGCCATCTCCCCACACACACTCCCGCCCTGCCCCTCCCAGCCAAAGTTGTAAAGTTCATTTTTCAATATAACGACTTGTGCATTTCATTGTTGCAAAAGGTCCAACTGTATCCCTGTTAATACGATTTGTTTGTGCCCTTCTCCAGAAATTATACCAACATCAAAAAAAATGAAAGTAGGGGTTATACCATGGGAGAGGGACATACAAAGCAACAAAGAAATCATCTTATAAATATGTTACAAACAATCGCAAAAAAGAAAAAATAAAACATTTGAATACTTCCCTTGGGGTTCATTTCACCTAACATCAACTTATCTGAACTTTTCTGCTTGTCTGAGACATATACTAGTAATTACAAATAAGGGAAACCATGGGACCTATGTTTCTTTGGGCCTGGCTTACTTCACTTAATATAACTTTTTCCAAGTCTTTCCATTTCCTAACAAATGGGGCAATGTCATACTTTCTGATGGAGGCATAGAATTCCATTGTGTATATATACCACATTTTCTTGATCAATTCATCTACTGAGGGGCGTCTGCATTTGTTCATTAACTTAGCTATAGAAAATAATGATGCAATAAACATACTTGTGCTGATAGCTTTACTACTGTTTGCCCAAAAGTGGGATTGCTGGGTCATAGGGGAGCTCTACGTGGAGTCTTTTGAGGAACCTCCATACTACTTTCTAAAGTGGTTGAACAAGTTTACATTCCCACCAACAATGTAGTAGGGTTCCCTTCTGTCCACATCTCCTCCATCATCTGTTGTTATTCAAGTTCTTGATTATAGCTATTCTAACTGGGGTGAGGTAGTATCAGAATGTTGTTTGGATTTGCATTTCTTTTATGGCTAGAGAGGTTGAGCATTTCTCCATTTATCTACTGGCCATTCTTCTTTCTTCTTCAGAGAAGTTTCTCTTTAAGTCTTTTACCTTCTTATTTATTGGGCAGTTGTTTATTTGAGGATTTGTTGTTGGGGGATTTAATTTGAGTTGCAGGTATATTTTCGATATGAGACCCTTGTCCATTTTATGGCTAGTGAAGACCTTCTCCCAATCCATGGGCTTTATATTGAACTTGTTAGGTATGTCCTTTGCCATGCAGAAGCTCTGCAATTTCATGCAATCCCATTTGTCGAACCTTTCTTTGATTTGTATTGTTTCTGGATCTCTACTAAGAAAATTTTGGCCTGTGCCAAGAAGACCTAGGGTTTCTCCTATTGCATCCTGCAATATTTTCAGAGTATCTGCTTTGAGTCCAAGGTCTTTGATACATTTGGAGTTGATTGAGGTGCAGTGTAATATATAAGGATCTAGCTTTAATTTTCTACAAGTGATTAACCACTTTTGCCTACCACATTTTCTGAAGAGGCTTTCTTTCATTCTATTTTTTTAGCTCCCTTATAGAAGATTAGATGGCTATATGTCTGTAGGTTCATTTCTGGGTTTTTAATTCTATTTCAATGGTTTTGAAGTCTGCTCTTGTGCATGTACCAAGAAAGTGGCAAAACCTCCCATGCTCCTGGATTGGAAGGATCAACATTGTGAAAAATGGCAATACTTCCCAAAGCTATCTACAAATTCAATGAAATATCTATCAATATTCCAACCTCATTCTTCAAGGAAATAGAAGAGGCAATCCTAAAATTCGTATGGAACAGTAAAGACCCCGAATAGCAAAAATGATCCTTAATAAAAAGAACAGAGCTGGAGGAATATTAATTCCAAATTTCAACTTCACTACAAAGCCATTGTAAAACTAGCACATTTTGATCTTAGTAGAATATAGACTTTTTCCCCTCTCAAATTTATTGACTAATAGGCAGCTTTAGAGGGAATCTGTTTTCCTTTTTAGATAAAAGGATGTAGGAAACTATGTTCATAATCTGGCTGATTCTCCCTGCACCTCAACACTTAAAATACAAGTTTCACAAGCATTTACAACAAAGAATACAAAAACCAAACACTAGGAATACAGAATCTTTTACAAAAACCAGAATATAATTTTGTTGTCTGAGAGAGGGGCTATCTTTATATATATATATTAACCAACCCAAAAGAACAGCCATAGTACCTGACATGAGTGTCATTGCTTGCTATGCCATGAACAAGAAGCGGGGCAGGGCAACCTGAGCCAGCGGAGGCGGGGTGGGGTGCAGGAAAGAAAGTATCCAAATAGCCTGGGTACAAATGTTAGAGTTACCACTTCTGCGCCTGTCTTACTTCTCGCAGCACAGCAGAATCATCCCCTGCTCCAAGAAGGCTAAATATGTAGAAGCAGATCTGGAGAATGCCTTCAGTTCAGTTGGCCCAACCACACAATGCATGGGTGTGATCCCTAGGCAGGGTCATTCAGGCCCTGGGCCTGCAGGCAGATGCTAGAGAGTTCCCATGGTACCTTGCCATGCACGCCCATGCCCAGGTAGAGCTTCCCGCAACTGCAGCTGGCTCTGTGCTGTGGCAGCCACAGGTTCACTGCCCTACCCCCCCAGCATGTCTTCTCCCACAGTCTCCTGGCATTACAGAAGGTGGGCAGGCTGCAGTTAGGCTCTTATTTCACCAGAGTCCCCAGCATGCCCAGTGGGCCCAGTGGCCCAGATGAAGAGATTGCCATCTGAACTACTAATTTTATGGAGCAGTTGTAAACAAGGTGATACACATTAGTGTATGCACGATGTTATATCCTGAGTCTACAGTTTCCAAAGGACATCGAACTTGATACTAACAAGAATGGATTTTATTGTTTGTATATATAAGGCCATATTGGCGATCTGAAATAAAGTACAATAAAATTGTTATCTAAAAACACAGTATTAAATCTCAGAATTTGAAAAATTTTGCATGTAAGTAGTGCAAATGAAGTTATACTAGAATGATAAAATATGCACAAACTATATTACTTTAGTTACATTCAAAAGTAAAAAAATAAGGAATTACAGAAAGAATACCAACTGTATACAAAATATTACAATGGTTTTAAAGGTTGAAATAAGATGGGTTATATATGTTGTTGTAATAAAACATAGTATTTCTATGATCAGGTACTGTTTATAACACTGAAGGAAAATATTAGAAAGTAGAAATTATATGTGGCACCTGTTGCTTTTGGTCCCAAGAAGGGGAGTCGCACTTCCAAATGTGAGTCCTGGGAAGGCCCTCATACCCAGCCCACATAGATCCATCAGAGGTCTGTGCAGTGACTCTGGGGGGACTCTAGGGTACCACAAGGCTGCTGCATTGTATCTCTAAAGCCTTCACCTTTGTACTACCTTGAGACTTAGGGAGTAAGGGGCCAATGGGGCTTAGACAAAGAGTTGAAATATTCCAAGGGAATATCTAAAACAGCAGTCCATACATCCACATTTCCATTGAGGTACCTTTCTCCCTGAATATAGGAAAAAATACAGTGAAACAAAGAAAGTGGTCCCTAGAACTAAGTAAAGCTTACTAACCAGACATGACTGAGGCAATCAAATTTAACCTAACACAAAAATGTGCAAAATCTTCACTGTTTATACAAATACACGTGGAAACAAAGTGCAATAGATGATAGGTATCTTGAATTAATATTTACTCAGCTAGGCCATGGGGCCTCATGACTACAGTCCTATATAGGAGAATTGAGCTCTTGTGAATAACAAGTCTGCAAGATTCCATTTCCCAAATAACCAGCAAAAGCTAGGCTGGACCGGACGCTGGTGCTTCATACCTGTAATCCTAGTTTCTCAGGAGGCTGACATCTGAGGATCGTGGTTCAAAGCCAGCCCAGGCAGCAAAGTCTGTTAGACTCATCTCCAATTAACCACTAGAAAACTGAAAGTGGCGTGGCTCAAGTGGTAGAGCACTCACCTTGACTTAAAGAGCTCAGGGACAGAGCCCAGGCCCAGAGGTCAAGCCCCATGAATGTCAAAAACAAAGCTCGGTGGGAGGCATGACTTAAATGGTAGAGTGACAAGCAAGCAAGCAGAGTCCTTGAGTTCAAACCCTGGTAGAAGCTAGCAAGCAAACAAAGATATCCTCAAAATTTCTTTTTTATGAAGGGAAGGAATGGGGTGGTTGTTCCATCAATCTATCCAGGAAAATCATCAGTGATCCTTCTGGCAATCCTCAAGCTGACAGAACTGATATCTTCCTTTTTAAGAGAAGTTTTCTCTCTCTCTCTCTCTCTCTCTCTCTCTCTCTCTCTCTCTCTCTCTCTCTCTCTCTCTCTCTCTCTCTCTCTGTGTGTGTGTGTGTGTGTGTGTGTGTGTGTGTCCATTGTGGGGCTTGAATTAAGGGGCTGGGCACTGTCCCTGAGATTTTTGCTCAAAGCTAGTGCTCTACCAATTTGAACCACATTGCCACTTTCAGTTCTGGTGGTTATTTGAAGATAAGCATCTCATAGACTTTTCCTGCCTGGGCTGGCTTTGAACCTCAATCCTCAGTTCTCAGCCTCCTGAGGAGCTAGGATTTTACTCCTGAGAAACCTGTGCCCTGCTAAGGGAAGTCCCTAACCGGATGGTCATCTGAATGCCAATTAGCCATTCTTATCATTCTCTGTCTGATTCGACTCAATTAATGGCTGTGTAATTACTGATAGGTTGTTTAACCTCTGTGCTTCTATTTGTGAAAGTTAACAGTTAACTGCTCAGAGCAGTCCAGATTTCAGTGAATTAATACACAGAAGTTCTATAAAGAGCAGATGTTGGCACACAATAATATATCAGAAATGTTATTTTTATAACCAAATACAAGTTGTGACAGTTATCCTCACATATTAGAACACATGGGACAAGGAACATTTCACATACCTCTAAGGAAGGAACATCAAAAAGAAGAAGCGCAACTGTGATTGTCAGTAAAAAGAAAACATTATTGTGTACATAGTACTGAATTCATTCATCTAGAGTTTCTATAACTGAGAAGGGCACATTATATATTATTGGAAGCAGCAATGTTAAAGCACTATTTAGACAAGGCAGAGATCAGCCAGTATCACGGTCATTTGATATAGTTCTTCCAACTTTCAAAAGCTTGACAAGGGAGTACAGAAACAAGGATTACTCAACATGGTTGGCCAATCTGGATGCTCTATGGTGCAGCACCAGCAGTTCAACTAAGCAGTTCAGCTTAATAACAGCTATAGTCAGTGGAGATTTGTTGACTAGCCCTCATGGAGATTGCCATCTCTCAGAGAGATCACACAATCTCTTTGTCTTTTATGAATGCTACAGTATCTCCAATAAATATGAAGATTGGGATGATGCTATAATTCATTCTGTTACTCAGCCTTATATCACCCAACTATATATAAAAGTTCATTGCTTCATAAAAAATATTATATGTTCCGAGAGGTATCAAGTTAACGTACTTTCCCAACATTCATATAAATTTACATCTCTTTAGTTAGGCAACGCACTGCTTAAGTCATCATATTAACTATTAATCCTAATTTTACAACATATTTTGTAGTTTTTATTCAGAAAAATAGAAAAAAGAATAAGAACAGGTTGGACTCTTCATCTCGAAAGGCTAGGACTACTTACTGAGAATCAGTAAGGGGAAACCAACCTTCTGGCAGGGATGGAGGCTACAAAGTTGTGGGGTTGGAGGTGGGCTTTTATGGGGTCTGAACCAGGGGGCAGAGGTTATCATAGAGGTTATCAAAAGGCTATTAGGGCTGAGAGAGGTGGAGACTTTCAATCAGCTCATAGTGGAATGTTGAAGCCAGGCTTGGGTCAGACTGCCCTGCCTGCACATCAAGTCCACACGTACCTGGGCTTTGCATGGTGTACATGTGTGCCTGAGGCAGTAGGGAGGTGGTCAATCCTTCATATTCCATCTTTAGATACATAAGAAGATTGGGACAAGAGGGGAGAAGTAAGTCCTCCATATAGGGTCTTCGGATAGACAAAATGATTGGGTTGGAAGAATAGACCAGGAAAGAGTTCTTAGACTCTTCTTTGGAGATGCATTGTCTGGTCCTATTGGGGATTTATTATCCAAAATGTCCTGTTTGGAATTTCTGTTTCAGTTGGGATTTTCTAGCAGAGGTATCATCCCAGACCTGACCTTTCCTTTCCCATTTTTTTTTGTCGGTCATGGGACTTTAACTCTGGGCCTAGGTGCTATCCTTCAGCCCTTCAGCTCAAGGCTAGTGCTCTACCACTTGAGCCACACTGCCACTTCTAATTTTCTGGTGGTTAATTGGAGAGAAGCATCTCACACACTTTCCTGCCTGAGCTGGCTTTGAACTGTGATCCTCAGATCTCAGCCTCTTGAGTAGCTGGGATGACAGGAGTGAGCCAACAGTACCCGGCTTTGGTCCTGCACTTTAGATTATGTCAGGGATGAAGTATTCCTGAGAATCAGGAAGGGTCCGGGGATGGGAGCAGTGGGAGGTGATCAGTCATGGGAGCAATGTGGAGTTATGAGAACAAATCAGATTCCCATCATGTTTGAATAGCAAATTAATACTTTTGATAATCACCAAACATTGTGATAAATCCTATGATAAGTCACAGTGATAACAACAGATATTTCTATAGTGCTAACCAGATGCTAGGCACTATGTATACATTCGCTCCCTTACACATACACACACTCCTTACAACAACCCTGTAGCATAAGTACTATATTGTTACCATTTTACACATGAAGAAAACAGAACCACTGAAGAAAGATTAAATAACTTGTCCAGTCTGGTGAGTGGTGGAGCTAAAATTTGTACTAAGCACTCCGGGTCCAAGTCTATGCTCTTTAGACACACTGCCTTGGGCAGATGAAAAATGAGTAAAAGTTCTAATGGTTGGAAGGTGAAGATGAGTGGAAGAAGTATAGAGAACAGGAAATCAATACTTGTGAAAGTATGTCAGATGTGAGGATAGTGGTGGAGGACATGTATGTCTGAGATTAAAAATAAGAGACATGAGGTGAACCCAGGAAAGCACAGGTGGAACTGGGGGGTCCTGTGTAGGCCAGACCATGTAGGACTGTGCACGTCACATCAGAAGCTAAAAAAGAACAGGAAATCACTGGGCGGGGGGGAGGACGGAGAGGGCACAGCAGTCTGAATGCCACTTTGGCATACAAGGTGAAAATGCAGGGAGCCACGTGACAGCCGGATGACTGTGCTTTTGGAGGTAAGGTACAAATCACACAGGGCAGAGGGAAGGATTGAATTTGGGAGAGAGAGTCACAAAGGGAGCTCCATGGGTAATTCTTAGGGTTCTAGTTTGTGGGAAACCACTAAGAAGGCTCAGAGGCTTTTAATGAAAGTAATTTGCTAAATCCTGGAGATGTGGAGTACAAGGAATATTTGGGATCAGGGGAGGTGTCCAGAAGTATACTGAAGGAAGGATTCAGAGATAATTTCTGGAGCTATACCTGACTGTTTAAGGCACAGGATACATAAGATCCTACAAACGGGCTCTAGAAGAAGAGAAGCTGAAGGAAATGGCATTTAAAAAGACATACAAGACAACGATGAGCCTGCAAAGGAGAATCTGAGAGGCAGAAGGAAAACCAGTACAGTGATGTCAGAAACCATTGAGAGGATATGTTTAAGAAATCAATAAAGTCCAATGCTTCTGAGAACCAAGAAGACTCAGGTTGAAACATCCATTACATCAGGAGACATGGTTACAAATTGCAGAAGGACGAGAGGGAAGGAGTGAAGTGAGGAATGAGGATGTGGTATGGAAATTAAGAAAGAATGCACACAACTCAGAAAGTGGGACGCATGAGAGAATGGAGGGTCAAGAGAAGGGTCAGCAGATTTCTGAGTGTCAAGCATCAGTAGCTCACAACTATAATCCTAACTACTCAGGAGGCTGAGATCTGAGAACCACAGTTCAAAGGCAGTCTGGATACACAAATCCTTCAGACTCTTATCTCCAATTAACCAGCAAAAAGTACATAACTGGAGGCATGGCTCTAGCAGATGGTGCCAGTCATGAGCAAAAATCCAAGTGAGAACACAAGTCCCGGAGTTCAAGTCCCAGCACCAGCATGAGAATGACCATGTTTAAAATGTTGATTTCAAGACCAGAGCTGGGAGAAAGAGATGAATACAGGTGGGGAGGGGGGAGCCAGAAGTATGAAACTTCTATGAAGTAGAGAGAGAAAAGACCAAAAGCTTGAAGAGCTGTGAGAAAATGGTCTTTTACCAGGAGGGCAGCAAGCTACAAGGTGAGTGTCTATAGATCGGTTTGTACCTTTGACAGTGAGAAAACTGTGAAGTTCCCATCTGATGGCTCCCACCTTGTTTATGACACAAAGATGCACAGGAGAATGAAAGAGGAGGTGAGAGGAAAGAGGGAAAGGGTAGTGTCAGAATTCTGAGCAGACAAGAAGGAATAAGCTGTAAGGGAGTTAAAAGTGAAACATTGAAATGGATTGCTAGGTGGAACTGAGGGATCATTTCAGAATACTGGGAGTCAAGACATGCAGAGGTTTCAAATGATTACAGTGCCTGCCTGTGGGTACAGGCAGGGAGGACAACTGTGAGGAGTCATCCAGTTGGGGTTTGGCTAAGAGAGATCCCACACGAACTCCAAAAGACAAGTGGACTTAAGGTACAAACCTGAGAGATATGGACCAGGCACCTAAGCTACAAGAAGAAAAGAGAGAAAATAAGGACTTGGGGAGAGTAACAGGGACAGAAGTAAAATGAGTTGAACAAGCTATTGATGGAAAGAGGTGGGTAAAGAACAGTACATTTGAACTTAACCCATTAATTTCATTAAAGCCCAATAGAAGTGCACACAAGTGGGTCATGGTGTATGTTAGCTCTTCAGAAGACTGAGATCCAGAGGATTGCAGCTTGAAGCCAGCCCAGGGAAAAAGTCTGTTAAACTCCATCTCCAAAATAACCATCAGAAACCAAATGGTATAGCACTAGCTGTCAGCAAGCTGAGCAAGAGCTCAAGGCTCCAGTTCAAACCCCAGTACTTAAAAAAAATTAAATTACTCATTAGCAATTGTGTAGATTTTAAGTCAAAGCCCAGCAAAACAAGAACCAGGAAATGGGTGCTAGTAAGAGGGGAAGGAGTGTGGGGAAGCAAGGGGAGAAGGGTAGATGAAGGGGGAAGGGTGGAGAATGCAGGCAAGAATCCATACCACAGAACAGACAAAAAGGGGATGTGTGAAGATGTTGACATGGTGACACAAATCCAGATGCAACGAACACACAAACTGCTTTGTTAAATTGCAAAACATTCAATAAATAACCTAGAATTAACATAAGTAAAGGAAGGAGTTGTTTGGAGGATTGGGAGAGAATGCTGAAAGGGTAACATTGATCAAGACACACTGTATTCATAAACCAACGGTTTTGTACAACTACCTAAGGATAACAAAAATATTTTTAAAAAGGAAGCAGAGAATGACTATGGTCATACTGATGCCATCTACTGTTAGCCAGAAAAAAATGGGAATGCAAGTTGCAGAACCCAAATAAGATGACTAAGTTAAAAAAAATTACTCATTAGATAGTGTGAACTAGATTGCTCCTTATTAATACATTAAGAAGATGTATGAAAACATTACAACCCAATAAGGAAAATATGCGAAACTCCCTACTTGGCTGGAGACTCCTCTTCCAGGGCACCCAGGGTCTCTTCGTCCTCTGAGGCTACTTCCTTTGGGACCGTTAACTCCACAACACTGAAAAACAGCAAAAGACTCTGCAGTCATATGAATGCATTTACATCAATGTTTTTACAAACATACAATCACAAAAACAAATTTTAATGACCCATTTCTTCTTTTTCCATAAAAAGCAGTATTAGGGTTTGAACTTAAGAGCATTGCATCAAACAAGATTTTCCTACTTATGCTTCCTACATAGCTGAGATTACAGATGTATACCCCCATGCCTGGCTTGTTGATATTCAGTCTATTTCCCCAGATAGCCTCAAACCATGATCCTCCCAAGTCTCTAGAGATTACAAGTGAGAATCATTGAGCTCAACATTAGTGTCTTCTTTTCTTTTTTGGGGGGGTGGGGTCCGGTTTTGGGGCCTGAACTCTGGGCCTGGGCGCTGTCCCTCAGCTCTTCAGCTCAAGGCTAGCACTCTAGGACTTGAGCCACAGCGCCACTTCTGGCTTTTTTGTTTTTGCTTATGTGGTGCTGAGGAATTGAACCCAGGGTCTCATGCATTGTAAGGCAACTGCTCTACTACTGAACCACCTTCCCAGCCCCTAGTGTCTTATTCTTAAGGGTTTGCTTTTCGAGGAGTTCTGTATAGATACAGCTGCCACAGCAAAATAAATTTCTTATCCATATAAATTTTCAGAATGTGAAAAGTTATTTTATAAATAGAAATTTCCATAAATAATCTAAAACTAAGAATGCTATAGGTCAGGCACCAATGGCTCATGTCTATAATCCTAGCTACCCAGGACACTGAGATTAAGAATCACAGTTCAATGCCAGCCTGGGCAGGAAAGTATGTGAGAGTCTTATCTCCAGTTAATTATCAGAAAACCGGAAATGGAGCTGTGGCTCAAAGTGGTAGAACACTAGCCTTTGTGCATTAGCCTAGGCCCTGAGTTCAAGCCCTACAATAACCAAGAGACAGAGAAAGAGAAGGGAGAGAGTGAATGGACTATAAATGAATCAAAACTCTTATTATCGTAGAAAATTCCAGCTACTTAAAGGAACCATAAGCTGAGTACACAGTGTTCATACCTGTAACCCTAGTACTCAGGAAGCAGAGGACTGCAGTTTGAAGTCAGCCCAGGCAACAAGGTCTGTGAGACTCCAGTTAATCAGCACAAAGGAAGTGGATTGGTGGCTCAAGTGGTAGAGCACTAGTCTTAATGACCCAGGTCCTCAGTTCAAGCACCATGATTAGCATGAGAGACAGAAAGACAGACAGAGAGAAAGAGAGAGCACACCATTAATACTCTTTTGTTTCTTTTTTCCATTCCTGGGGCTTGAACTCAGGGCCTGGGCACTGCTCCTGAGCTTCTTTTACTCAAGGCTAGCACTCTATCACTGGAGACACAGCGTCACTTCTTGCCTTTTCTGTTTATGTGGTACTAAGGAATCCAACAAAGAGCTTCATGCTTGCTAGGCGAGCTCTCTACCACTAAGCCACATTCCCAGCCTCAACCCATAAATATTCTTAAACTACAAGTATTAAAAATACTCCCTAAAAAATAAGACTATGTTGGGCCTGGCACCACAGTAAAAGGTAAAAGACCAAGAAACCAACAAAATTCTGGTGCAGTGTGCACACCTGTCACATCAGCTACACAAACATGGGAGCTCTTATTTGGTGGGCTGTGGTCACGGTAGACTGGCCAAAAAGCTACTTTATTCAAACAATGTTGAAAAAGGTTTGGGGGCATGACTCAAGTTACGGAACCTCTGCTTGACTAGTGCAAGGGCCCTGAGTTCAAACCTAGTACTACCAAAGGAAGAAAAAGACCGTCCAAACAAGTTCAGAAAATGGCAATAAGGTAGAAATATATTTTACAAAAAGGATCACATATGATTATAAATATGCTGGTAATAACTAATCCAGCAAAACAAGACTTTGAATTAATTTATATTGTATTTCATTTTAATATACCAACTACAGACTGGAAATGACAGCATAATGAAAATTTAAATTTTAATTCACATGACCTCATTCTTTTCCTTTCTGTATTGACATTTATACTACTTGAACATTACATTTTATGAAGCCCCAGAAAAAGAAATATTGGTAAGTTGTTAACATCCATTTGCAGAATTGGATGTGTGGTTCAAGTGACACAGTGCTTGGTCGAACAAGCCAACTTCAATTCCCAACACTGCTGGGAAAAAATCACAGTCACATATGGAACCCAGCATTTTTTTCTACCTAGGTCAGAAAAAAAAGTTTTGAATGATGGCTTTTTAAGGTTTTAAATACATATAAATTAAACTGCATTAATAAAATACATCTCAACTTAAATAATTTGTGTTCTAAGCATGTAGAAACTGCAATCAATTTTTAAAAACCCTTAAAATTAAAGGAAGTACTCTTAAGGAAGGGACCCAAAGGTGCATTGAATGCCTCTGTGCCAGTGAACATATAAAATAATATTTATCGAATGAATTCCAAGAAATGGCAACAAGTTTTCAACATTTTTCACATTGTTGATGAAGATGGTTGTTTTTGCTTTTTGGCCTTTGTTTCTTGTTTGTTTGTTTTTTTTGTCTGTGTGTTCCTTTAGCTGTCTTTGGGGTGTAGGAGGGCACAAAGAAATGGAAGCCCCAGGGCTGAACAAAGGCAGCAATGGTACTCAGTAGACACTATCAGGAAAATGACTTGTACAACTATACAATTTGTAGGTAGAGATGGGGGAGGGAAATGGAGAGACAAAGGAAGGGGTGAAATTGCCCCCAAAGAAATATATTCATTATCTGCTTATGAAATAGTAACCCCCCCCCGGACATCTCTTTAATAATTAAAAACAGGGACTGGGAAGGTAACTCAGTGTTAGAGTGCTTGCCTTTCATGCGTGAGACCCTGGGTTGGATTCCTTAGCACCACATAACCAGAAAAAAAGCCAGAAGTGGTGATGTGGCTCAAGTGGTAGAGTATTCACCTTGATCTGAAGAGCTGAGGGACAGCACCGAAGCCTAGAGTTCAGGCCCACGTTGGACCAAAAAAAAAAAAAGACAAACTCTTATTACAAAGCCCAGGCTGCATCCTACAACCCTCCTGCTCAACCCCAAGTTTTAAGATTACAGGTATGGATAACTACACTTAGCTGGAACAGTTTTCTGGTAATACTGGGATTTAAAAAAAACTCAGCCCATTAAGCTTTCTAGGCTTGTGCTGCATCAATTAAACCATACACCTAACCCAGGGCTCCAACTTTTGAAAGCCCTTTGGGGATTCCTTCAGTGACACCCAGGTACATACACCCCCGGGGAAGGCAAACACGGAATTTTGGGCTCTATTACACTTGCTCACTTAACTCAGGCCCTCCTAGAGACATTGCCAGAAGACTTAGTGAAGCCACTGGTTTACAGTAGAAATTCCCCATAGGAGAGAACACTGGGAATTTTTAGAGGCACTTCTGTTTGACACAGAAGAGCAGTAGCCTGTGCTTGTGCCTGTGACTGACACATGTTAGGTAGAAGCTGAACACCCCAGAGTTCACAAGCAAATTCACAGAAGCCACAGACCAATATAACAGTGGGAGCTGAGGCCCCTGTGGGCCAGCAGCCAGCATCTACTCCATCCCTCCTCCTATGCATGATCTTTGTTTCTTCAGTCCAACTACATTGAACACATCTCCGCCTCTCTCACTGTTATCCAGGGGATCCTAATTCTAACTTTCACCTTCACCAACCTTCAGCTGCCACTTCCATGCCAAGTCTAAACCTCTGGCAGAGTAAGGTAGACCTACCCCATAGGGATGACAGGTGTGTCAGGGGCCCAGGCACATCCACTCCACCTTTCAAGAGCACCGACTGTATCCCAAAGAAATTTCACTTTCTTTCTCTTTACACATGCCAAAGCATGATAAACTATGTGCTTCCACCTCCACCTCAAGGGGTCTTTAATGAGGAAGAACAAGGAAGAATGAAGGAGAAGAGAAATGGAAGAAGGCAAGACACTCATTCACACTTGGAGCCCAGCTTCCCCAGCCTTGTCCTCTGTTTCTCACTGCCACTCAGGGAGCTCCATGGAAAAAGGAACAATAATATCTGGAAAGGACACTGCCAAAGCCAGGCATCCGATGGACAGTATACAGCCAAAGCCAGGCAGCCGACAGGATACAGCCAAAGCCAGGCACCAGGCCAACAGCCCTGTGGTCATGAGAGGCCCTCTCTGATACAGCACTACGTCTCTGGTGCCAACTTGCAGATTGCATACAATGAACAATGAAGAACAACACAGTTTAATTCAGGTTCCAGAATCCCCTGCCTCTACCAGCTAGGCCACAAATCCTCAGATATTTGCATCAACTAAAGACTTTTTAAGATAAAGTTTGCCAATTTCTTAAGTGACCAGTAATCACACAACTGTCAACTATCACTCATAGAAATGGTTTAACACCAAAAAGAATATAGAGGACTTCTCCTCAGAAGACAGGGCTTGTCAAGAAGGGTAGTTTACAATACAGAGCTCTAAGGAACACTTACTCCATCACTAATCAGGCCAGTTCACAGAAACCTCTTCTGTTCCCTTGCTCATCTGCTTTAGGACGTCACTGCAGAATGGCTCCAGACATGGAGGGGAAGGTGATAGGAAGAGGAGCTGAAGGCAAAGCCAAGGAGAGGTATGGTACAGTAGTCAGTGCAGTGGTACCCAGGACAGTGGAGGACCCCTCCCCTCCTACAGGCCCAGCGACCTAGTCTCAACTGGGACTGAGCCCACACACCCCAACCCCAGCCCTAGAATCTGGACTCCTCCAGAAGGCCTGCCCACTTTGTAAGCATTCCCAAGAACTTGAAGTTAAACAGAACTCAAGTCAGGGCAAATGTATAGTTGGAATCACTGCACAGTACACAAATGGCCCCCATATGTTGATGCAGTGAAATGCCCAGTACTGCTTCTCCGCCCTGATTTCTCACAGTGCTGATGGAAACCTATGCTTACAAAATATCCTCCTCATGAAAGAGGAAGACACACTGATGCTCTTCCTCTCAGTCTCTCCAAGAACATCATCAGCATCCACTAGTCCATGTGTGGGAGCACAATGTTGAGCATTCAACCAGGAGGAGAGCAGTCACTAGGAGAGGATATGCACCAGGAGGAGAGCACTCACTCACCAGGAAATGAGCACTCATGAGGAAAAGAGCACTCACCAGGGTGAGGAAACCTTTGTTACAAAGATATACAGCATTCCCTGGCCTCCTACAATCACCCCAAATATGTCAGTATACCAGGATGAAATCTGGAGGACAGATAGCTGTCTCAATGACATAGGATGGGAACAAGCCCTACTTAGGCCAAAGTGTCTCCCTAGACATCACCCTTAACAGTCTATCCCTCCGGGCTGCTTACCTGAGCTATTCAGGACTTGACCAGGTCTCTCTGTGCCCAGGTATCTACCCAGACACCTCACAGGGCACACACAGTTCACATGCCTGTTCTGCTGCTACTGCATCTGTAGAGAACCTGGAACAGAAGTGGAAAAGTCCTTCCATTATCTAAAAAATGAAGTTCAAATTCCTCATGCTGGAAAAGATGGTAGTGTTTCTCCCCAAGTCTTCCGTGGCCAACATCCTTCTGGAAGGCAAAGAAAAGTCAGAGCCAACCTCCCACACCCCATCAAATGTCTCAGACAGTAGATTTTTGAATAACCTCTTCCCCTAAATGCCCTCTGAGCCCACAGGCACAATCTCCACAGTTATTTGAGCCAGAATTGTCAGTTTCCAAAGGGAAATGAGGCATACAAGCATATCACCAAGTCCATGTGAGAGCCGGCCTGCATGCAAGCACAAAACGGGCCATAAGAAGAGATGGTCAGGGCTGGGAAGGTGGCTTAGTGGCAGAGCGCTTGCCTTGCATGCATGAGGCCCTGGGTCCGATTTCTCAGCACCACATAAGCAAAAAAAAAAAAAAAAAAGAAGAAGAGGTGGTCAGCAACCTGGAACAAACCCCACAGGATCACCCACAACAAGTATGGCCTCTGGAAGTCAGAAACAAGGCATGTAAGGGCAGGATAAGGGCCGTGGTTAAACATGAACAACAGCCAGTCCACCACTCCTTCTGACTTACAGCTACACATCCATGATCAACAAGCCTCACAAGAACTAAACCTCAGATGAAGATTAAGGACATTCCAGCACACAGGGAAGTCTTCAAGATTCAAGGATATGTACACTGAAATGTTTCTAATCCAAGAAAGAGAATTAGAACAACGATCAAAGCAAAGGAATTCATACTGCTGACGCACTGAATGGTATTACCACTTAAATGGTATTACATCCTAAAAATGGCCACAACAAATAATAATTGACACAAGGATCAATCTTCCCAAGAAAAGTGATTTTTGTTATTGCTGTTTAGTCAAAGGCAATCTTGTATGCCTAATTTATGGCTCTGTGTTAACAGAAATGGAAAACGCCAATCTGGGGCATAATTCAAGCTAAAAGCAGGCTAAACAGAGGTAGAAGTAGAGAACAAAGAACAGAGGTAAGGTCAGATGTATAAGGTCTTGCAGCCATGTAGGATCTGGTCATTCCTTCCTGCTATCTTTGATAAATCAATGAAAACATTCAGAAGGCAAAAGAAGGTAGGCTAACCAGCAAGCTTAGAGTAAAATACAAAGAATCTTGCCCTAAAATCTTCTTTCACCAGGATATTTCAAAAGATTTTAAAAATTGGACTACTTTGAGTAAGATAGCTCATTCCTGTAATCTCACGTCTTTGGGAGACATAGGTAGAAGGAAGGGGGAAGTGAGAACCTATCAGAAAAATAAAGCAGAAAGAGCCAAGGTGGGAGTTGTGGCTCAGAGGTTGAAGTACCTGTATACCAAGGGCAATGCTCTGGGTTCAAACCCCAGTACTCCAAAAAATTAGAATAAATAAGCCAGGCACCCCATAATCCAAGCACTCAGGAAGAAGAGGCAGGAGGACAGCTAGTCCAAAGTCCAGCCTAAGGCACACAGCAAGAACTGTTCTCAAGATAGTTAAGAGAATAATGTGTTTATCTCTGAATTCCCCATTTAACAAGGGCTTTAGCATCAGTTCCCCATACACAGCACAAAAAAAAAAATGAGAGGAGAAGAGAGGATGGCCACATTAATGAATACATGTATGTGGTCAGAGGCAACGGAACTCTGTCACCCTGCCCCCCACTTCTAAGCCTAAATCCATTCAATTGTCAAGACAGGATGGGAACCACATTTACAGTCCTCCTCTTCTACACAATGTTGACACCTTCCTAGGGTAACCTACCAGAACATAACAATAAATGTTCAACTCCTGGGAACCTGATCCCTCCAGTCTAGCAACGAGGTGCCAGGGCAGGCTGCACATGCACATCAACTCACATATCTTGTGGCTGCTCCTGTCCACTGCCAACTACCCAAGGCATTTCCTCAGCAGCACACTGGGAGTTAGGCACACTGCCCCCCTAATGTGGCACAGAAATGAGCCCAGTGTAGCAATGACCTCAGGAGGAAAGTGAGTTCAAGGATGGCCTGGGATTGATTGAGACACTGTCTCATTTCTCAAAAAACAAATGTCTTTCAGAGAAGATATGGCCAGGAAGCCTGCCACAGCCTGGCCACACCAATACCGTCATGAGTCTACCTACTTGAGAGAAGCTCCCAGTGGGCCACCCTGAACCCCAAGGGAACTCCTTCAAGGTGGAGTGCACAGCTCAGAACATGCTAAGCCTCTAATGGGGGTAATGCAAATGGCAGCGTGTCTGAGCAGACCAGGTCTAGGGGCTGAGGTCCGGACATGGACTGGGTGAGGGGCCAAGAGCCAGCTGGCTGAGGCTGGGAAAACCCCAAAGCGAGGGGCCAAAGTCTGCCAGCCCTGGTTTTAGGGAGGTCAGGGGCCAAGGGCCAGAAAGATACTCAAGGCAACCTAGGCAGAGGGGCTGGGATCCAGATAGGGTCTTGGGCCACCCAGGGTGAGTGGCCCAGGGCTGGCTGGCAGGATCTGCAGGCATCTCGAGATGAGTGAACAACAGGGGCCAACAGGGGTCCCCAGGCAGCTGGGCTGAGGGGCTGAGGGCCAGGCTGGGGTCTCAGGCAGCTGGGACAAGGGGACAGGGTTCCCGGGAAATCTATGAGGAGGGGTGCAAGGCCAGTCGGATTCAGGAACAGCCATGCCAGGTCCCAAAGTCAGCCTCTTACTTTCCTTCCCAGGACCAGTACTCTACTGCAAGCACATGCCATGTTCTCCATGTATAGTCCACTGTGCATCAATACTCCACTGCATGTTCATGTCATGTTCTCCATGTACAGTCCACTCTGTGTAAATACTCCACTGTGTGCACAAGCCATGTTCTCCGGGTACAGTCCACTGTGTGTAAATATTCCACTGTGTGTACTTGCAGTGTTATTGGTGTACAGCACACTGGTGTAAATTCTCCACTACGGGCACAAATTGTGTTCCCTGTGTCCAGTCCATTGTGTGTAAATACTCCACTGTGTGCTCATGCCATGTTTTCTGTGTACAGCCCATGATGTGTCAATACTCCACTGTGTACACATTTCATATTCTCCGTGTACAGCCCATGGCATGTAAATACTCCATTGCAGTTACATGTGGTATTCTCTGTGTACAGTCATCCGCCAAGGAGTCCTTAGGATGCTTCCAGCTACATTGATTATGCTGAACAATGTTGTACGAACATAGGTGTGTCTGTCCCAGCCTTCTACTGTTGGTATTCACTTGGGAGATAGAGGTGCATAACATCTCCCTGAACCGCCATTTGGGGAATAAGCCTCTGCTCTGTAAACCTCTGGGACACTCTACACACATCACCTCTTGGAATCTAGCACAATCAGAGAAGTTTCTCTTTAAGTATTTATCCCACTTATTTACTGGGCAGTTGTTTCTTTGAAGATTTGTTGTTTGGGGATTTAATTTTTTGAGTTCCATGTATATTTTAGATATGAGATCCTTGTCTCTTGTAAGGATAGTGAAGATCTTCTCCCAATCCGTGGGTTTTCTATTAATCTTGATAGCTATGTCTTTTGCCATTCAGAAGCTCTGCAATTTCATGTAATCCCATTTGTTGAACCTTTCTTTGATTTGTTGGGTTTCTGGGTCTCTATTAAGAAAATTTCGGCCTGTGTCAAGGAGTTCTAGGGTTTCTCCTATTCCATTCTGTAATGTTTTCGGGTTGTCTGCTTTGACTCCTAGGTCTTTGATCCATTTGGAGTTGATTCTGGTGCAGGGAGATATATAAGGATCTAGCTTTAGTTTTCTACAAGTAGTTAACCAATTTTGCCAGCACCATTTACTGAAGAGACTGTCTTTCTTCCATTCGATTTTTTTAGCTCCCTTATCGAAGATTAGATGGCTGTAGGTCTGACGGTTCATTTCTGGGTTTTCAATTCTATTCCATTGGTCCTGAAGTCTGTTCTTGTGCCAGTACCAAGCTGTTTTGATTACTATGGCTTTGTAGTAGAGTTTGAAAATTGGTATTGACATTCCTCCAGCACTGTTCTTTCTTTTGAGGACCGTTTTAGCTATTTGGGGTCTTTTATTGTTCCATATGAATTTTTGGAATTGCCTCTTCTATTTCCTGGAAAAATGAGGATAGCATATTGGCAGGTATCACATCGAACTTGTAGACAGCTTTGGCAAGTATTGCCATTTTTACGATAATAATCTTTCCAATCCAGGAGCATGGGAGTTTTTGCCACTTTCTAAGTTCTGTTTTGATTTCCTTTTTCAAGTTTTTAAAGTTTTCATCATATAGGTCCTTCACTTTTTTGGTTAATTCCTAGGTATTTTATTTTTTGTGGGACTATTACGAATGGAGCTGCTTTCCTAATTTCAGCCTCAGCTTTCTCATTGTTGGCATACAGAAAAGCCATTGATTTTTGAGGGTTAATTTTATACCCTGCTACTTTGACAAAGTTTTGAATCAGTTTGAGTAATTAGGGAGTGGAGTCTGTGGGATACTTTAAACACAAGATCATGTGGATGGCCAAGACACATGAAGAAATGCTCAATCTCCATAGCCATAAAAGAAATGCAAATCAAAACAACATTGAGATACCACCTCACCCCAGTTAGAATGGCTATAGTCAAGAACTCTAATAACAACAGATGCTGGAAGGGATGTGGACAGAAAGGAACCTTACTGCATTATTGGAGGGAGGGAGTGTAAACTTGTTCAACCACTTTGGAAAGCTGTATGGAGGTTCCTCAAAAGACTCCACACAGAACTCCCCTATGACCCAGCAATCCCACGTTTGGGCATTTACCCAAATTATCTCAAACAAGGCCACACTAAAGCTACGAGCACGACTATGTTTAGTGCAGCATTATTTACATAGCTAAGATATGGAACCAAAGCATATGCCCCTCAGTAGATGAATGGATCAACAAAATGTGGTAGATATACACAATGGAATTCTAAGCCTCCATCAGAAAGAATGACATTGCCCCATTTGTTAGGAAATGGAGAGACTTGGAAAAAATTGTATTAAGTTAAGTAAGCCAGGCCCAAAGAAACTTAGGTTCCATGGTTTCCCTTATTTGCAAAAACTAGTATATGTCTGAGTCAAGCAGAAAAGGTCATATAAGTTGGTGTTAGGGAAATGAGCCCTAAGATATGTATTTAAATGTTTTTTTTTTCTTTTGGTGATTGTTTCTAACACATTTATAAGATTACCTCTTTGTTGTTTTTTTGTCCCTCCTCCACGGTATAACCCCTGCTTTCACTGTATTTGAGGTTGTTATAATTTGTGGAGAGGAATGGAAAAAAACCAATCGTTTAAATACAGATACAGGTGGATCCATTGCAACAATGAGATGTACAAGTCGCTATGTGGAAAAAAGAACTTTACAGTTTTGGTGGTGGGGGAAGAGGATTGGGTGGGAAGGCAGTGGGAGGATGGGAAGGAATGAGAAGGGGAAACAAAGGAGGAGGCTACAATTCTTGATAAGAAATGTATTCATTATCTTGCCCATGTAATTGTAACCTCTGTACAGTATTTTCACAATAAAAAAATAAAAAAAAAACAATGTAGCACAATCAGTCCTCTTCATTTTTGTCACTTTAATAAATTTGAAATCTATTTTGATACACTTTTCCCTAATCACTGGCTTTGGGCATCTTTTCCTTGTACCTCTCATGATATCCACAGGGCTTTTTGTGACCCTGAATGTATTTTGCCTAATTTTTACCTTGTTTGTAATTGTTACTTTCAAATAGTTTTACAGAAGAGTTTTGATTTAACGTGTCCATTTATGTGCACAGCGTATCTTTTACAATCATTCTCCCTCCATCAGTTTCATTTCCTCCACCTATCCCAAACCCACCTATCTCATTCATTTTCCATGTTCCATTTTCACATACATATATTGAGACTGTTATGTACATTCTCCCACCATTCATCTCTCTATTCATTTACCCTATCATTAGCATCCACCTGCTATAGTCAGCACACATTTCAGTTTCCTGATATTCATTTTTGTTAAACTATTAGCTTTTTGATGGAGCTATGCCATGGAATCTCACTCCAGCCTATACCATACTTAGTCAGTTTGGTATGGCATACACACACACACACACACACACACACACACACACACACGTATATATGTTTATGCTCTAGATATATGTCATGCCAGGTTAAACCATACTTTAATCAGTTTGGTAAGACCTGTATGTTTGTTTTACATATAAGATCCACATGTGCTCCATGCACTAGTAGCTCATGCCCATAATTCTAGTCACTTGGTTTGCTGAGGTCTGACTGTAGTTCAAAGTCAGTCAGACAAGAAAATCTATGATATTGTTATCTCCAATTAAACATCCAAAAGCTAGGAATGGAGCTGTAGCTCAATTTATAGAGGGCTATCCTTGAGTGAACAAACTAAGGGACAGCACCCTGAGTTCAAGGCCCTGTACTGGCAACAAAAAACCTTAAAAAAATATTTGCATATGAGAAAAGACATGAGCTCTTTTTCTTTCTGAGCCTGTTGCTTCACTTCAGATACATCCATTGCCCAGCAACAACAACAACAAAATTCCTCTGTTTGTGATTGTGTGTGTGTTTGTGTGTGTGTGTGTGTGTGTGTGTGTGTGTGTGTGTATACAATGGTCCTATACCTGGAACTCAAAAAATTAAATCCCACAACAACAATTCCTCAAAGAAACAATTGCTCAATATATTGGGCTAAAGACTTAAAGAGAAACTTCTCTGAAGAGGAAATAACAATTGCCAATAGACACATGAAGAAATGCTCAACCTCTCTAGACATAAAAGAAATGCAAATGAAAACAACATTGAGATTCTACCTCATTCCAGTTAGCTTTTTTTTTTTCCATGGCTGAGGACGGAACCCAGGGCCTTGTGCGTGCTGGGTGGGCGCCCTTCCGCAGGGCTAAAGCCAGCCCCCTCAATCCAGTTAGAATAGCTATAATCAAGAACTCTATCTGATGAAGGCATATAATTAAATTGGGTGTATATACCACATTTTCTTGATCCATTCATCTACTAAAGGGCATCAGGGTTGGTTCCATATCTTACCTATGGTAAATAATGCTGCAATAAACGTAGTTGTGCTGGTAGCTTTAGTATGGTCTTGTTTGTAGTCATTTGGGTAAATGCCCAAAAATGGGATTGCTGGGTCATAGGGGAGCTCTATGTGGAGTCTTTTGAGGAACCTCCATACTGCTTTCCCAAGTGGTTGAACAAGTTCACAATCCCACCAACAATTGCCCCAGTTAAGAAATGGAAAGACTTGGAAAAAATTATATTAAGTAAAGTAAGTCTGGCTTAAAGAAACATAGGCCCCATGGTTTTCCTTATTTGCAATAACTAGTATATGACGGAGACAAGCAGAAATGGTCAGACAAGTTGATATTAGGGGAAATGAATCCTAAGATACATACTCAAATGGTTTTTCTTGATTGCTATTGTTTTTAACATATTCATAAGATGATTTCTTTGTTGCTTTTGTATGTCTCTCCCCGATGGTATAACCCCTGTTTTCACTGTATTTGATGTTGGTATAATTTGGGTAGGGGAAGGGAAAAAACAAATCATTTAAATAGGGATACCGGTGGGCCCATTGCAACAATGAGATGTTCAAGATATTGTGTTGAAAAACGAACTTTACAACTTTGAGGGGGGAAGCATGTGAGGGCAGGGATTGTAAGGGAAACAAAGGAGGAAGCAATAATGCTTGATGAGAAATGTACTCACCTTGATCATGTAATTGTAACCCCTCTGTACTATATTTTCACAATATAAAAACTTATTAATAAAAAGAACTCTAATAACAAGAGATGCTGGAGGGGATGTGGCCAGAAGGGAACCCTACTGCATTCTTGGTGGGAGTGTCAACTTGTTCAACCAGTTTAGAAAGTAATATGGAGGTTCCTCAAAAGACTCCACATAGAGCTCCCCTATGAACCAGCAATCCCACTTTTGGGCATTTACCCAAACGATCACAAAAAAGGCCATACTAAGTCTACAAGCACAACGATGTTTATCACAGCACTTTTTACCATAACTAACATATGGAAGCAACCCAGGTGCCCCTCAGTAGATGAATGGATCATGAAAATGTAGTATGGAATGGAATTCTATGCCTTCATCAGAAAGAATGGCATCACCCAATTTGTTAGGAAATGGAAAGGCTTGGAAAAAATATATTAAGTGAAGTAAGCCAGGCCTAAAGAAAAATAGTTCCCATGGTTTCCCTTATTTGCTATAACTAGGATATATCTAGGACAAGTAGAAAACATCAAAAGCTATGTACATATGACCATATAAGATGAAGTTAAGTGAACCCAAAGATAGTGGTTTTTCCTTTCTTGCTATTGTTTCTAACGTATTTATAAGGTAACGTGATTTTTTTTGTTGCTTTGTATATTCCTCTCCCATGGTATAACCCCAATTTTCACTGTATTTGATGTCAGTATGAATTGGGGAAGAGAAGGGAAAAAACAAAATGTTTAAATAGGGATACAGTTTGACCCATTGTAACAATGAGATGTACAAAACACTATGTGGAAAAACAAACTTTACAATTTAGGCAGGGTCTGGGGAAAGTGTAGTTGTGGAGATGGGAGGGAAGTGATGGTAGGTCCATAGATTCTTAATTTTTCCAAAACCTTCATCATAAAGGGGTGTTGGGTGTTGTCAAATGCTTTTTCTGCATCTATTGAGATAACCATGTTCTTGTCCTTGCTCCTGTTGATGTGATGAATAATATTAATTGATTTGCATATATTGACCCAGCTTTGCATCCCTGAAATGAATCCTGTTTGATCATGGTGGATGATTTTTTGGATGATTTGTTGAAGTCGATTGGCCAAAATTTTGTTGAGAAGTTTTGCATCAATGTTCATCAAAGAAATGGGCCTATACTTCTCTTTCTTTGAAGAGTCCCTGCCTGGTTTTGGGTGAGGGTTATGATGGATTCATAGAATGTATTCGGTAGTGAACTTTCTCTTTCAATTTCATTGAAGAGTTGGAAGAGTATTGGTGTGAGCTGTGCTTTGAGGTCCTTGAAGAATTCCGCTGTAAAACCATCTGGTCCTGGACTTTTCTTAGATGGGAGGACTCTTAATGCTGTTTCTATTTCAATGGTTGATATGGGCCTGCAAAGATGGTTTAACTCATCTTGATTTAGTTTTGGCATATCAATATTTGTTAGGAAAAGGTCCATTTCTGCCAAGTTCTCAAACTTATTAGCATTAAGTTTTGAGAAGTATTCCCCTATAGTGTTCTGAATCTTGGTTGTTTCTGTGGTGATGTATCCATTCTCATCACTGAGTTTATTTATTTGGGTGTGTTCTCTTCTTTTTCTGATAAGATTTGCTGAGGGTCTGTCAATTTTGTTAATTTTTTCGAAGAACCAACTCTTTGTTTTGATGATTCTTTCTATAGTTTTTTGGATTATAATTCATTTAATTCTGATTTAATTTTAATTATTTCTTTTCATCTACTGGATTTGGGTTTATCTTGCTGCTCTTTTTCAAGGAGGTTCAGATGTCTCATTAAATTGTTGGTTTTAGATCTCTCCAATTTGTTGATGTTGGAACTCAGAGCTACAAATTTGCCTCTGAGTACTGCCTTTCCTGTGTCTCAGAGGATCTGGTAATTTGTGTGCTCATTTTTGTTGAATATCATGAAAATTTGAATTTGCTTTCTAATTTATTCCATGAACCACTTGTGATTCAGCAGAGGGTTGTTCAACCTCCATGTGTTACCAGACTTTCTTTGTTGGCTTTTCGGGTTCAGGTCTAATTTACTTCCCTTGTGGTCAGAGAGAATGCAAGGTATAACTTCAATTTTTCTGAATTTGGACTGGGAAAGGATGTGAAGGGTAAACAAAGGAGGAGGCTGCAATGCTTGATAAGAAATGTATGCATTACCCTGCCCATGTTATTGTAACCCCTCTGTACAGTGTGTTCACAAAATAAAATAAAATAAAATAAAATAAAATAAAATAAAAAAACTTCAATGTTTCTGAATTTGGACAAGTTTTCTTTGTGGCCTAAAATATGGTCTATTATAGAATATGTTCCATGTGCTGCTGAGAAAAGCATGTGTTCTGATACTACTGGGTGAAATATTCGGTAGATGTCTGTTGAATCTAGTTGATCTATGCAGTTGTTTCGATCTGCGGTTTCTTGAGTTTTTGCCGAGTTGATCTGTACAGTGGGGAGAGTGGTGTGTAAAATCCCCAACAATTAATGTCTTTGGATCTATGTGGGATTTGAGGGAAAGTAGCGTTTCTTGGATAAATTTGGGTGCTCGGTTGTTTGGTGAATAGATATTTAGAATTTTAATATCCTCCTTAAGGAGAGATCCTTAATTTGTATGTACCGACCTTCTTTATCTCTTCTCACAAATTTTAATTTAAAGTCTATTTTATCTGATATTAGGATTGCAACTCCTGCCTGTTTATGGGGGCTGTTTGCTTGGTAGATTTTGTTCCAGCCTTTAACATTGAAAATGTGTTTGTTTTTACGGGCAAGATGTGACTCCTGAAGGCAGCAGATAGAAGGATCTTTCTTTTTAATCCAACTAGACAGTCTATGTCGCTTAATTGGAGAATTAAGTCCGTTAATGTTGAGAGATAGGACTAAGAGATATTTGGGAGTTCCTGCCGTGTTATCCACCTTCTTGGGGGCTCCAAAACTGGATTCTTCCTATGGTTCTTGGATTCTCAGTTTGGATGCAGTTTCTTGACCTTGTAGTCTTGTTGGTTTTCTATGTGTAGGACATCTTTAAAAATCTTTTGTAGGGCTGGTTTGGTGGAGATGTATTGTTTCAATTTTTCTTTGCTATGGAAGGTTTTTATTTGGCCTTCAGTTATGAAGGAGAGTTTAGCTGGGTACAGTATTCTAGGTTGATAGTTGTTTGTTTTTAGGGAATGGCATACATCATTCCAGGTTCTTCTTGTTTTGATTGTTTCTGCTGAGAAATCTGAGGTGATTCTAATTGGTTTCTCTTTATAGGTGATTAATCTTTCCTCCTTGACAGCTTTAAGGATCTTTTCCTTGGTCTTAATTGATCCTGTGTGGATTATAATGTGACTGTGGGATGTCCTATTCTGGTCTGGTCTATTTGGAGTTCTAAAAGCTTCTTGTATCTGAATAGGCCTATCTTTCTTCATGTTTGGGAAGTTCTCTGCTAGGATCTGTTAAACAAATTTTCTAGAACATTAACTTCTGTTTCTAGGTGCTCCTCTATGCCCATTATCCTTAGATTAGGCCTTCTGATGGTGTCTTCCAAGTGTTGGATAGATCTATCATATTTTTTGGACTTATCTTGGATGGTTGTATGTTCTTTCTCTGTAATATCTAGGCTGTCTTCAATCCCCGAGATTCGATCTTCTGCATGGTCTAACCTGCTGTCAAAACTTTCTGCTTTGTTTTTTATTTGTTTTCCTTCTAATTGGTCAGCTTTGATGGCTTCAAATTCTTTGTTGAAGCTTTGTTTTAGATTTTGTATGAACTTCTGTACTTCCTTAATTTAGTGTTCAGTGTTTTTGGGGAGGGGTAGGAAAAATCCTGTATCTCCCTTGTGTCCATAACTAACCTCTTGTTGGAGACTCTGGTCTACTTGTGGTGTTTGATTTTCCTGTGGCTTGGTTCATTTCTTATATCAGTTTGTTTGAACAGGCAGAAAAATGCTCTGCTTTACCCAGGATTTTGTGATCCTCCTCCCAGGTTAGTTCAATGGGAGGGAGATCTGCTTTGAATATCAAAAAAGAGGGAGATGGCTTTTCCCTCAAATTTGGAGATGCTGTGATGTGGCTAGGTTCTGGGTAGAGTTGAGGCCTTTCAGCAAACTGTAGCTTTTCCCGGGGGCTACCAGAGCCCAGCCTGGAGCCACTCTCAGGGTTTATGTTTACTGAATTACAATTGATTGTCAAGGCTGCTAAAGGGTGGGGTAGCCTCTGGCTCTGATTACCCAGTGAAGAAATCCACTCTTGGGGCTGGCGCCTGAGCTGGGTGACTTTTCCCTGAGTGGAGCTGAGTCTGGCAGGTCAGGTTAGGTTCTTGTGACCTGCTAAATGACTCTAACTTTCTTCCAAGGCCTGAGGTGGAGCTAGCAGGTCCGACGAGCTTTGTCAGTATCCAAGATGGAGATCTCAGGTACTGGGGTGGGGGGAAGGGAAGGGTGGCCTTCCCTCCTTTTCTCCCTGAGAAGGAGTGAGGATGTTAGGCTTCTACTCACGCCGAGTCTTGGTTCCTGGATCATCTCTGGTCTGCGAACTGCTGGATGAAGATGTCTGCTCCTTGTCGGTTCTTGCTGGTGTTGAGTAGAATCTACTCGCCCACCATGCCTGGCTCCTTCTTCCCGGACTCTCTGTATTGCAGGTATGGTGGTTGGGGCCACCGATGCTTCCACAGCGGCAACTGCTGGCAAGTGCTCAGATCTGTCTCCTTGCCTTGATTTTCCCTCTCTGGCCTAACTCTCTGTCCTGTGATGGCACACTTGGTGTGATTCTCTGGCTTAGGACTGTTCACTGGAACTCTAAAACTGCTTTCTATGCTAGAGCTTGTTTAGCCTCCAGCTTCTCCTCAGCCATCATCCTCAGAATATGCCAGTGGTTTTTCTTAGGCAACATGACATAACAGAAGCCAGGAAGTGGGAACTTAGGTACTGAGTTGTGGCCCAAGTGGTAGACGGCCACTTGAGCAACAAGCTGAGTTGTTTGTTGACTTTGCTGTTTTTCCCTGGTTATTACAATAAAGGGGACATCCATTGGCAGATCCGAAGACAGGCAGAGCTGGTACTCAATCTTCACAGGGCAGCTTTTTATCTTACCTACAACATTCCTTGCAAACCCAGGATCTTTTGTTACCCCCTACTGACCTCATGCTCACTCGCTCCACATTTTTAATGTTGCTAGTGAGAGAGTGAAATAAAGGAAAACTAGAGGACCAACATGTTCATGACTCAAGAACCCTGGTATAGAGCTCAGAACCAGATTGCACAGTTCAGCCAGGCATCAACATGCCACCTCACTAGGGGGCAGCAGATGAACTGCACAGGGAATCTTAGCAAATGAAATAATAAACTGGGTCCCAGTAGTAAAAGGGGCACTCTCTGCTCACAGTAGCACTGTCAGTGTAAGGCAGAGAGATAGGGATTTTATGGAAAGGGGCAGTAAGTGTTGCTGCTAGGCAGAGCGAAGGCCCAGCTTGCTTTGTCTTTTCTTCTTCCAGTTGGGGCTGACTACCCCCCAAATGCACCCCCTGGCCCTCTTCCCACCCTGTGCCCTTAGGCTCATAAATTCCTTCCCAAGAGTATTTTCAGGATATAGAGTTCAGGATGCACCTGCTGTGTGTGTGTGTGATTATGTCTCCCTAAGACATACTAACATTTTGGTGGTTACAAAGGAATAATTGATGTCCTCATTGATGTTATTATAATCCAGTAGTTCCAACCAGGAGTACTTCCTTTGTTCCCTCAGGATGCATTAGGCAAGATGTAATCACTTTTGATTGTCACGGACTTGTGGGAGGAGGGGAGCTGCTGGATTATCTTGAAGTCTGAGACAATGCTCATCATTTCCATTAGATGCAGTCAGACATTGGACTTTGAATAAAGAGTATTCTGAAAGTACAAACAACATAAAAAGAGAAATGTACTCATTCTGTTTCCCATGTAACTGCAACCCTTGCCTACAGTATTAAAAAAAAAGTTCATCATGCACTGTAGCAGGTGAAGCACTGGTTTGGAAGGACAGAAACATTGCAGGCTCCAAGCCCATAACCCAGGGTGATGCAGTCTATAGTCTGGAAGGGAGGCCAGAAATACTCTGTGTATGGCCTTCCTTCTCCTGGGGCCACAATGTAACAGGAAGAGGCAAAAGTGTGTACCTCAAACTTGGGTATGCAGTTACAATCACATAATCCCAAAAATCCACCCGGGGATTGTTTCCCAGATATGAGGAAAAAGGCCCACCTGCCGCAAAATTGGGATATCTAGGATGACAGTACATTGGCCTAGAGGGAGGAACCATCAACATGGAAGACCACAAAGTGAAGAATAGGTAATTGAGCTCCCCCTCCGGGCAGTCTTACAAGCCCTGGTCTTCCTTCTCCTGGGTCTAATGCTGCACCTGCCTGGCAACTCTGGCATCACCTGCATGCATTCCACTTAACACATGTACACATGCATACAATCTCTCACCAGCAATTTGTTCCCTCAATGGTAGAGTGGAAGGGCAGCCACTATGTCAAGTCATGGGCATGAGAAATGTTGGTTGGAGAGGACAGTAGCATCCACAGTTCCAGTCCTATAAGCTTGGGCTACAGAGATCATAGTTGGTGGTGAAGTCAAGTGGGGGAGGAGAGAAACTCCAAGATCTGACCTCCCTTCTCTTGGTCCCCTAGAGCATCTCCAGGTAAATCTGGCATCATGTCTGTGTGTTCGTGTGAATGTGTACACAGGGGCACAACCCTTCACCCAAGATTAGTTACTAAGTAGGGGTGATGTGGCCCACTTACCTTGAAACAGGGGCATGTGGGATGGCACTGTCACCTGGGAAGACACAGACCAGAAAGATGGAAATGTACCAGGTGAGGATGAAGAGGTCCATGGCAGAACCTCTTTGTTCTAGTTAAAGCTGTAGTGGTTGGTGATTGTGGCAGCATCCCCAGCTCTTGTCCAATAATCCCCAGCTAAACAGACCACAGGTAAGAAAGGAGGTGGGGCAGATGTTATAGAAGCCTGGGAAGAGCAGCTGGGACCAAATTATCTTTAAAAAAGGCTGTTCTGAAATACCTCCCACAAGGGGAAGAGAAATGAAAAAGCAAGGAATGAAGGAGAAGGGCTCATGTACCTCATGGAGTTATCTGAGAATAGCTCACACAGCTGGGCCCACATTGAGCAGTAAGGTCATGTGGTGAAGCTGAAGATCCATCAGGTTCCCCCAGTGGCTGTTGCAGGCATAACACCGCTTGAGAGAGGGAGGCAAGGGCTACACCTTAGGCCCCATAAATGCCAGTGGACATGGGGAAAACAAAGAACCCAGAAGCTCTACAAGCCATAGCTTGGAGGAGATGAGGAGCAAACTCTGAGCCATGGTCTTCCTTCTCTGTGGCCACCACAACTGGATTCAGACCATTCTGGCACCACTTCTGTGTGTTGTGGATGGACACATGCACATCCTCTCACCTGAACATGTTTTCCCAAAGAAGAGGCTGAGCCAGGAGGTGAACATGGAAAAAAGGTGTTGGGTAAGGCAATAGGTTCAGAGGTGAGTTGGGATAAGGGCAAGCAGGGAAAGGGCACCAGCTGGGAGGAGTTAGGCCCCACTTACCTTGATTCAGGGCTGTCCAGGGATGGTTCCTGCAGATGGGTCCAAACTGACCAGGAAAGTGGAGGTCCTCCATGGTAACGATGAAGAGACACCAATATTAGCTCCAGTACCAGCAGATGCAGTTGGAACTGAGCAACCAAGCATGCTACAAGGCCATAGGTGAAATTGTGGACAGGGAAGATTCTGATTCTCTGATTTCCTTCTCCAATGACTGTGGCCTTGGTTCAGTCCAATTGCATCATTTACCTATGTGCATGCCCACGCACATCCCGTCAGACAGGAGGGGCTTGGATGGAGAATGGGTGGGAGTGGGTGGCAGGGGAAGGAAGGGATGGGGACGGAATGGGGAAAGCAAAGGGTAGGGGAGGAACTGGGGTGAGGAAGCATAGTTTGGGGTGGGCAGGAGAAACAATTGGTTGTGGGAAGACGTGGAGGAGCAGATGGGTAAGTGCGTAGTGAAGAAGGGCACACTGGTGGAGAACCTAGCAATAGAAAGGGGGAGAAGAAGACGAGTTCAGCCCACTTAATATTTAAGAGCCCTGTCCCAGGGATGGCTCCTGCTGGGGGGGCAGAGGAAAGAATGGAGAATAGGGCAATGGAGAGTGGCAAGAGGACTGCGGGTCACTTACATTAAATCTGGGTCTTTGGTGATGGCTCCAACAGTTAACTCCACAGTGGCATTGAAAGTGGAATTCCGCTGGCTGGTGAAGCCTAAGAGGCACTGGGGGACCATGTCCCTGCAATAGATGCAGCACCAGTTGGGAGAGGTGGCAGCTTCCTCAGCCCCAATGCCTCCAGCAGTTTCTTCATAGCAATAGATGACTACTGAGGCCATGACTAGGAGGGGATAGGGATGAACTCTAAGCCCCTATTTTCCTTCTATAGAGGAGGTTCATCACCTCACCCACGAATCTTCCTACACTAAGAAGGATGGGGCCCGGTTGAAGGTGAGGTTCTGACCAACGGGGGTGTGGAGGAGTCGATTGGGGGCATTGGGTCACCATTACCTTGAAACTGAGTCTTCCAGGGTTGACTTTGGCAGCTGGGTCCACACATCTCTAACCCAACAAAGGTTTGTGGGGCACTTGAGGGTCAGGGAACTGGGCACGGTGGCCCATGTGGTGAGGGGCCAGGTGGTGATGAAAGAGGAAGCCTGGCAGGGGATATTGGGACCTAGGAAGAGGGTATGTGCAACTTCAGTTGAAACCTGGCTGAGACGGGAGGCTCCCACAGGGGAGCAGAGAAGAAAATTGAAAAGAGAGAGGTTTAGGAAGGGAGGCTCTCTCACCTCAAATCAGGGCCATCATGGGATGGTGCTCCCAGATGGGCCCACCCTGAGTAAAAATGGAGGTCCATGCAGTGAAACCAAGATCTCTCAGGAAGGCGCAGCACTGGTTGAGGAGATGGAGGCGAAGTCTGCATCTTTAGCCCTGCAACTTTCAGTGAACTCAGGTAAACCAGAGAGCCCTGGGGCTGTCCAGGCCTTAGCCAGGCAAGGAGGAGGGGCAGACTCTGAACTGGGCCTTCCTTCTCTGTGGCAGCAATACCTCACGTTTGGAACATTCTGGCACCTGGCATTAAGTAGTGAGTGCTGGGCATGTGCACATGCCCCATTCCATGCATGTGTTACCATGGGATGGGTGGGGCCAGACTGTGAGGGGAAAGAATTGGGACCGGAAGGGGTGGGGCTGGAAGGGGTGGGGCCAGAAGGTGGGAGTGGAGGTAAAAGTTTTGGCTGTGAGAGGGGCTGAGTCAGAAGAATGAATGGAACCCTGAGGGGTACCTGGCCTCAAGAAGAGGACTGTCCAAAAGGGGGAGTAGGGCACATAGCATGGTGGTAGGCTGGGGAAACATGTGGTGATGATGGGCCAGTGGGTGGTGGTGGAAGGTGATATGATGGGGTGGAGAGGTAATGGACAAGGAACCTAGCAGAGTGGAGGAGTGGATAGGGGAGCAAGAAGAGAGGTTAAGCCCACTTAACTGGAAACAGGGCTGTCCAGTATGGCTGTCTCCATGTGCTATGCTGTGTGCTATGCCTATCTGTGCTCTGTCAGGGGTAAGCCCAGCTGGTTAGAGTCTTCATGTCCCACTATCCCACAATCTAGACTAAAGGAAAGAAACTCCATCGAACTATTCATCTGGCAGGGCAAAATTCTCTGGGGCCCTAGGAAGAGGTTTATAGTGAAGACCTGTTGGTAGAATGGGCCACATCTGGGGTAACAGATTCATATCACCCATACCTATGGGGCATAGTTAATGTATGAAAGGCACTCAAGTGATAGGTCCTTTTTTTTCTTTTCCTTTCTGTTTTTCCCTTCCTTTCATTTACCTCTTTGTTGTTCCAGTACTGGGGCTTGACACAGCTTCTAGGGCCTACAGAAGCTCCCTGCCCAAGGACCTATTTTTGTTCACCTCCTAGACCTGCATCTTCCTGGTCTCTGACACACCCAGGTGCAGGTACCATGGCCAGATGCCCACTTTCAAGACAAGTAGGCCCTACCAGCCTTCTCCCTGGAGGAAACAACAGGAGGATTAAGGGGTTTGTGCTTTTGTTTGTGTATTCACATGAATATTTCCTTCCATCAGTGGGACAGTTCTAAGTACTTAAAGTCTTACTGAACTTCATCTATAAATCATTTGAAAATGGAGGCACGGGAACAGGAAGGGGAAAAACACCCAAACAAGAAAACAAAAGACATATCCCACAAACACTGGATACATACAAAGATGACTGAATGAAGGCAAGTAGGACTCAACCTAACAACATGTTACCAAATGTCTTATATTTGAATGGTGAGAGCTCCACTGAGGGAGATGTCAAAGAAACCAGGCTTTATGTTCAAGGATGCTGGCAATATTTAATCATTTGCTCAAGAAGGGGAGATCAATTACTATGGTACTTCGATTTTGTTCAATCCAATTACCATGTTATAAAAATAGCAAGCTGTCATGATAAAAAGAAAATAAAGCTCCTGTACCCAGCACCAGTTATCTTTAGTTTACTTCCAAGCCATATACACCACAACCATATCCAAAGAATGCAAGTAAGGGAGGTAAAGAATTCTGATACATATCAGGCGAGTTGGTCCATGTTTCAGGAGTTTTGCATGAAATCTTTTTCACTTTCTGGGCTTTGCCTCCTATCTGATTTTGTGTCTTCTTTTCTGTTAACGAGGATTGAACCCAGGATGTTTCATTAGCTAGGCAAGTACTGAACTACAACCCATCCCCAGAACATCTTTTGAAATTCTCACTGCATCTGAGTGTAGGATGGAAAGAAAATAGTTTATTCCAATGTATTGGAATATTTCAGACATTTGGGTTTTGAATAATTTAGTTCGATACAGTCATAGTCTAGAAATAGACATGCTGGTAGAAACTGATGATAGG
Organism: Dipodomys spectabilis; assembly: GCF_019054845.1. Lineage (NCBI taxonomy): Eukaryota > Metazoa > Chordata > Mammalia > Rodentia > Heteromyidae > Dipodomys > Dipodomys spectabilis. The sequence goes on along the minus strand of NW_024871404.1, from coordinate 6,293 downwards.
CTTTCCCTCACTATATAGCTGTTGAGGGGAAGGGCTTTCCATACAGCATAACCTTAGAAACTTAGTGGTGATACCTTCAACATCAACTCATCAGGGACATGAGTTTAACCCAAGTGAGTTGCTGTGGTGTGAAGCTCCCCTCAGGTTCCTCCTTTTCCATCTTGCATGCTACATTCCATACTAGCAATCTCCACCATGCTAAGTCTGACTGCTTAGATTTGTTTGTGAGTGAATGTATGTGTCATTCTAGACAACTTTAACATTAAGTGACATAAAGAACTTTACCACAAAAGAGATCAGTTCTCTTGCAGTGATGATTTAAGATAATTTTTCATATCTTGACCACAATTCCTCCTTGTTTAGGCCAAACATCATAACTTGAACCAAAATGATGCTATGGCAAAAATGATCTTATAATAGGGTTTCCAAATCCAAACACAAAGTTTTTTTTGCTTAAGGCCAGCCAATATATTCCCAGAATTTTTACCGGTATTTTGACCATGTGAAAAATTTACTTTTGGTCATGAGGAGTGAACTCTGGGCCTAGGTACTGTCCCTTAGTGATTCAGACCAATGATGGTGCTCTACCACTTGAGCCACAGCACCACTTCCAGCTTTCAGGTGATAAGAGTCTCACGGACTTTCCTTCGTGGGCTGGCTTTGCACCACAATCTCATTTCTCAGACTCATGAGTAGCTAGGATTACAGACGTGATCCACCAATGCTTGGCAAACATGTAACATTTTTAACCATGATTGAAAATGGTAATGAATTTCTTTTCTTAAGTGTATTTCTTAAAAACAGAAATATTTTTAAATTCTCATGCACACTTCCCATTAGGCAGTTCAGATGATGTTTATGTGTGATGGTCTTTGAGTTTGAAATTTGTCCCTGGATGCTGTCCTCTGTCCCCATCCCCCTTTTGTTTTTGCTTGCTCAAGGTTAGCACCCTCCCACTTGAGACACATCTTCCAACTTTTTAGTTTTCAGTTAGAGATAAAAGTTTCTCTTTTTCCTGCCTGAGCTGATTTTCAACCATGATCCTCAGATCTCAGCCTCCAGGGTAAGTTAGCCACTTACATTTAAATCTGGTGATCTACTGAGTGTTTCCCTGTTATCTTTTGGGAAAATACACCCCCACCAGCATCAAAATTGAAAAACAAGTTGTTGTTATGATACTCCCAACCCAAAGAAGATACTTGATATACTTAATTTAAATGCTAAGATACAAAATTTGGAGTTGTTGAAAGACTGAGTCTCTTTAGTGTCATTTTGGGAAATGTAAATCAAATATTCAGAGCATTACTAGATAAAAAGAATAAAGTAGACCTGTTTTTATGAACTATTAATGAGAAGAATAGTAGTTTTTGTGTCATTAGTGTAGCCTACTTGAAACATTTTCAAAGTACAGGTGTTCAGGTATATTTTCTGTGTAGTAATCACTGAATTCTAAAATTCTTTGTTTTCCTCAGCATCTTTAGTTTTTCCTCAACAGGTATCTCAGTTGAAATATACACTTTGGTGCCAGAGGTCTTCTGTAGTTATTTTACATTTTAGGAAAGTAATTTTAGGTTTTTAAAAATCAGAAAAGCTAATAATGTTAATCATTTTCTGATGTCCTTCAGATTTCTCCACATTTCATTTTTTTGGTTTAATATGCTATCAGTATATTTATAGGATATGAAGTTTGATTTTGATTTTGGTATTTGTACTGGTATTGGGGCTTGAAATCAGTACATTGGTCTGTAACTAATGCCAGCCTTGATGGCTCCTTCCTGTAATTCTGGCTAGTCAGGAGGCTGAGATCTGAAGAACAAGGTTTAAAGCCAGCCTGGTCAGGAAAGATCATGATGCTCTAGTCTTCAATTCATGAATGAAAAGCCAAAAGTGGAGTGGGACTCAAGTTGTACAGCATGGGGCTTGAGCAAAGAAGCTAAAGTGTACTTATGTGTAGTTCCTAAAGGATTGTTCCCAAGTCCTGAGTTTAAATACCAGTGCCAACACACACACACACACACACACACACACACACACACACACACACACACACACACACACACACACACATACACACACACACGTATTCACACGTTTTCTCTGTCCCCAAAAGCACTGTGGTTCTCTTTATGTGTCCTTGAAATCCACTTTGCTTTCTTTTTCATTCGGTTCTTGATGTTTCCACAGGGAGAGCAATGGCTGTGACCTAAGTCCTGGCTGCCTGTGATTCTGCTGGGATGACCGAGGTCTGCCTTATTGAGCAGTGAGACCCTGAGAAACTCCGTAAATCACATGGAGGGAAACATACGAGAAGACATGCATTCATTTAATTCTTCATTCTATTTTCCTCCTGCCAACGGTTTTTCTCTCTCTGTAGGGTGAGTTCCTTTTCTTTCCAGGTAAAGCTGAACATTGTATGGCTTTCTGTGTGTACCCACATGCGAATAGGCTTTTGTAAACTGTCAGCCATGGCAAACTTGCTTTTTCTCTCTCACAATTAGTGAGTTTCTTGGCAGCTTTGATTGTTCTGAGAAAAATGGAATGTTCTAGAAATTGTCATGAGATGTTTATAAATGTAGGTCAGAATTTATAGTTCTTTTGCTCTAGTGAATTGAACAACAGCTATATGAATTTATACATAGTCTTCAGTGAACTTATTTCTATGGTATAGAGGAATTTTTGGATATGATATCCTTATGGAAGTCCAAAGGTATTTTAAGTCCGTTGCCCACATTAAACAGAAACTCAAAACACTTTAAATTTTTTAGCTTTAATCAGAGTCTTCTATTGGGATATAGGATTTTAAATGCTACAATAAATTAATTTCATTTGTAGGAAATGTGACAGAAAGGAATGTACCTGAAGATATAGCATAAGTTTTCCCTTTTGATGAGTTAAGAAGTTTAAGTTTAATTTCAGCTAAGCTATTGTGAGAAATACCAAGATACACATCCAGTTTCTGTGATTAATTATATTAAATTAGTAGGAAAGGTACTTTGTTTGCAGTAACAATTACAATATGATATATAGAAAAGTGTGTTACCAACACATTTGTCTAATTGTGTAGTCTAATATCTTTATGCTGGTGTTATAGAATGTTAATAAATTTCTTCAAGCACAAGGAAAATGTTTGAGAGATGTTAAAGTTTTACACTGAGTAGAGAAAATGCCAGATGGTCTTCAGTAAATGCTTTCATTTTTATATATTTGGTGTTTTTTTGTGTTCTCCCATCTTTCTGTTAGGATGGCAAGGAGTAAATCTAGCTAACCTTAGCTAAGAAAATAAAAAAAAAAAACCAGAGCAATAACCAAGAGGAAATACCCAAACCCAAAGAAAACATAGCCACCCTCGAACACACACACACACACACACACACACACACACACACACACACACATACTCACACACTGAAAATTGTCAACATAGCACTGAGTCCAGCAGGTCACTGGCAACTCCCAGCACTGTAATGAACTGCAGAGAACACTCACAATGGCTGTAATGGACCAATCCCAGCTTGGCATGAACCCATTGGCTCTTTTGGTATTGAGCCTGTAGGACTGTTGTCAAAGTTTTCACAGGGATGCGAGGCACACAGAGTGATGCCACTGCTGTTGCCATGGCATGGTTGCAGGAATTGCCAGGGCATCAGCCAATGCTTTCTGACCTAGGTGGCTGCCAGGTTCTAGTGTTTGCCCCCAAAGATTTTGTCCTTCAGTACTACCCATTTGCTCCTGTCTGCTCCTGCTTGAACCCTGGTTATGTGCAAGAGCCAAACATACACCAACCAGTGGCTTCCATTCAGCATATGTGCAGGTCTCGGAACTTACTCCAACAATTTAAAAACAAAGTGAACTCCTATGTATTTCTAGGTCCAGGGGGCACATGACAAAGAGTCCAATTGGAAACGTTCACTTAAGTGGATCCAGATTTTTTTCACTTGACAAATAAAAATAAAAATTCAAACAAGAAGTTAAGGCATATGAGGAGTCCCTATTTGTTGAATTAAAATACCCTTGCACAAATGTTTAAAATAATATTAAAGTCTTTATTTGTCAAGGACTTGATTTATTGTTGCCACCACACAATAGATTATTTCTGGTCTTTAAAAAGTTGTAATATCAGAACTGGCGCCAATGGCTCATGCCTGTAATCCTAGCTAATCAGGAGGTTGAGATTTTAGGATCGCGGTTCAAAGCCAGCCCAGGCAGGAAAGTCCAGGCGACTCATCTCCAATAAACCACCAGAAAACCGGAAGTGGTGCTGTGGCTCAAGCGGTAGAGTGCTCGCCTTGTGCTGAAGAGCTGAGGGACAGCTCCCAAGCCCAGAGTTTGAGCCTCACGACTGACAAAAAAAGAAAAGTTTTAATGTCAATATGCACTTTGGTGTTTTCTTAATGGAATTCAAGAAAAGCCCCATAGCAATTGAGTAGAAAACAATATCACACTCAACAATAGCATGTGGTTGAAAGAAGGTAGGTAGTATCAACCTACTGTAAAGTGACTATTGCCAGGATTAATCCCCTGTAGAAATACTTTTCTTTTTCCTTTTCAATATTTACTAATAAAATGCATCCGTGTATTAATGGCCATACATTAGTACTTGAATGTAAATCAAGCATGTTCTCTACTCAACTCAGTGAATTTTGACAACTGTTTAATTATGTGATGCTGAGTCCCCTTATAAAGTCAATAAGTTGGCACTTCTGTAACTTACAATAAAATGCAAAGAATCTAAGACCAAGCAAGTTGTCTAGTTGGGTGGGTCATTGAATCGGCTGTTTACTCACTTAGAAATTAAATCCATTAGGATACTTCATGGCATCCATAATCTGAAAAGCTGCTCTAACTTTTGGCTTTTAAAGACCTCATCAATTTTCTGAAGATATTCAAGTTCTTTTCCTTTAAATCTAGAATGACTGATGTCAAAAGAATTGTGGTATCACTTCAGAATCACCTGATACTGTAGCAAAAGTGCCCTATAACCTACATCTCCATGAAGCGGGTTATTAACATCTATAGGAGTGAGAGAAAAGTGAGCATCATCATTTCCCATAATAGTTTCTTATGAGATAGTTTACTTCAAAATCCTCGAAATCCATAAGGCAGTGTGTTTATATGTTCAAAGTGAAGAACAAGGGCTGTAATAGGGAACTTATGTGATAAATCCTCTGCCTAGAAAATTGGAGGTCCTCAGCTTGAATTCTCCTACTGACAAATCCATCAGTCTTCCTTTAGAGAAAGGGGTATATTTCAATTAGAGGTGTATTTCAATTCCATTGTGATGCCATAACAAAATTCCTTAAGACCAGGTCCCAGTAGCTTAGAGCAAGTTATGTGTACTCAACAGAAATTCTGAAGGACAAGATCTAGAAGCCAGAAAATTCAATATACTGAGAATTCAGCTCCACCAGGGAATTAATGTGCTCCCATGTTACTGTGTCCTCACATAGTGGAAAGGCTAGAAAATTATTTAAAAGAAAACAGTACAGCTGAGTCACTTCCTCCCACTATAAATATGAATTTTAATTTGCTTCAGATATCTTTTTTTTCTTCTGTTATGTCCCTCTTCCTCTTGTTTTTTGTTGTGCTTTCATTTAGCTTACTGGCCTTGAACCACCAAAGAATGGATGCTTAGATTCCAAGTATGTACCACCAAAATCATCTGCTGCTAATTCTCCTTTGGAAGTAAACCACTTACTTGTCCCAAACTCTGTTCTTTATTATCCTTCCTGTAGAACATTTTTAAGTTTTTGGTCTTTTTTGCATTTTTCAGGAGATTTAACAAGGAAGCTTCGCAGATAATAGGCAAATACTCTACCACTGAATTACAAATTCTTGCATAGTTTTTTTTTAACTTTTTTATTATTTATTCATATATTTTTATTTTATTATTTTAATACGTTTTCTATTGTTAAAATACTGTACAGAGGGTTTACAGTTACAAGAGCAAGGTAATGAGTATATTTCTTATCAAGCATTGTTGCCTCCTCCTTTGATTTTCCCCTACAATCCCTTCCCTTCCATCTCCACAACTTCACTATCCCCCCACATAAACTGTAATGTTTGTTTCAGATGTACAAGATTTTATTATGTCTTCATTGGTTGTCTTCATGTTAATCAACTTACTGAAAACATGTAAACATATAACTATGTAACCATGTTTGAATTTTTATGTAGAATACCATGCCATCTTGCTCACAAATTTCAGTGTTTACGTTCCATTGCCATCTCCTCCTCGTCGTCGTCCTCCTCCTCCTCCTGCTCCTCCTCCTCTTCTTCTTCTTCTTCTTCTTCTT